>NC_068432.1:22140869-22759619 GCF_023373465.1 Oncorhynchus keta | reverse complement strand
GCTAAATGGATTTTATTGATGTATATATTAAGTTAAAATAAGTGTTAATTCAGTTGTTGTAATTGTCATTATTACAAAATTTAAAAATATATATATATTAAAAAAGTGCAGATTAATCGGTATTGGCTTTTTTGGTCCTCCAATTATCGGTATCGGCGTTGAAAAATCATAATCAGTCGACCTCTACCACAGATGTCTCAAGTTGAGACGGCATGCAATTGGTATGTTGACTGCAGGAATGTCCACCAGAGCTGTTACCAGAAAATGTCAATGTTATTTTCTCTACCATTTTACTTTTTTATTTAACCTTTATTTAACTAGTAGACAAGTCAGCCGCCTCCAACGCCATTTTAGAGAATTTGGCACTACGTCCAACCGGCATCACAACCGCCGACCACGTGTAACCATTCCAGCCCAGTCGTAGACCTGACTCCCCAGTGGGTGGGCCCATGCCCTCCTAGGCCCACCCATGGCTGCAACCCTGCCCAGTCATGTGAAACTCATAGATTAGGTCCTAATGAATTTGTTTAAAATTGACCGATTTCCTTAGATGAACTGTAATGCAGTAAAATATTTGAAATAGTTGCATTTGGCATTCATATTTTATGTTTGGAATACATTTTAGGTCATTTAGAATATGCTCTTATCCATAGCCAATTATGCCTACAGTCAGTGCATTTAACCAAGAAGACAACCACATCAGTCACATATTGCATAACTAAAATGATTTTCAATGCTTCCTAAACAAACACAATATCCTACATATTTCTGTGCGCAAAAATGAGTACAGGACCGGACGGGAGTGATTTAAAATCGGGAAGGGAAAGTTCCAGGGTTGTGGGATCAGCACAGAACAGGATTTTTTTTGTCAGGACAAGATGTGACAGGAATTAATTTTCACTCCTGTGTCAACCTCTAGTGTGAGAGTTGTTTGGTTAGTGATGTTTCTGTATCGCTCTTTTGATTGCGGAGTTGGCTAAACAAAATGGCCACTGGATCGATGCAAATAATCATGATATTCTGCCAGGTAGGCTACTTTGTGGTTAACATTTAATTGAGAAGGTTTTAGGGAAAGCCTGTCCATCTCTACCAAAATAACGTTATCATTAGCATAATTGCTACCGGCAACAAAGTGTTGATACTTTGTTGATTTTTATTTTTATTATTATTGTCGATTTCCGTTTTAATGTCTGGATTCCGTCTGCAACCTGCATGGGACTAATTTCTTCATCACACTCGCTCCCGCTGACTTCTTGTCCCACCTGCTCCCGCAAGGACTGGTCCCGAACCCAACTGCAGTCCTGCAATCTTATTTTATGTGTATGTGACACAGCTCGCTTTGCAGCCCTGATGCCAGCAAATTTTCCACCCTAGTCAGGATCAAAGAAGTCGTTAAAATTGCCTAAGAATTAGGTTAAAATACCGGAGATCCTCAACTGGCCCAACAAACTAAGCAAAAAAAGAAACATCCCTTTTTCAGGACCCTGTCTTTCAAAGAAAATGTGTAAAAATCCAAATAACTTCATAGATCATTCTAAAGGGTTTAAACACTGTTTCCCATGCTTGTTCATTGAACCATAAACAAATAATGAACATGCACCTGTGGAATGATCATTAACACACTAATAGCTTATAGAGAGTAGGGATTCAAGGTCACAGTTAAGAAAACTTAGGACACTGAAGAGGCCTTTCTACTAACTGAAAAACACCAAAAGAAAGATGCCCAGGGTCCCTGCTCATCTGTGTGAATGTGCCTTAGGCATGCTGCAAGGAGGCATGAGAAGTGCAGATGTGGCCAGGGCAATAAATTGCAATGTCCGTACTGTGAGACGCCTAAGACAGCGCTACAGGGAGACAGAACGGACTGCTGATCTTCCTTGCAGTGGCAGACCATGTGTAACACCTGCACAGGATCAGTACATCCGAACATCACACCTGCAGGACAGGTACAGGAAGGCAACAACAACTGCCCGAGTTATACCAGGAACGCACAATCCCTCCGTCAGTGCTCAGACTGTCCGCAATAGGCTGAGAGAGGCTGGACTGAGGGCTTGTAGGCCTGTCGTAAGGCAGGTTCTCACCAGACATCACCAGCAAGGTTGTCAATGGGCACAAACCCACGTTCGCTGGACCAGACCGGACTGGCAAAAAATTGCTCTTCACTGACGAGTCGCGGTTTTGTCTCACCAGGGGTGATGGTCAGATTTGCGTTTATCGTCGAAGGAATGAGCATTACACCGAGGCCTGGACTCTGGAGCGGGATCGATTTGGAGGTAGAGGGTCTGTCATGGTCTGGGGCGGTGTGTCACAGCATCATAGGACTGAGCTTGTTGTCATTGCAGGCAATCTCAACGCTGTGCGTTACAGGGAATACATCCTCCTCATGTGGTACCCTTCCTGCAGGCTCATTGACATGACAATGCCACCAGCCATACTACTCGTTCTGTGAGCGATTTCCGACAAGACAGGAATGTCAGTGTTCTGCCACGGCCAGCGAAGAGCCCGGATCGCAATCCCATTGAGCATGGCTAAGATCTGTTGGATCAGAGGGTGAGGCCTAGGGACATTCCCCCCAGAAATGTCCAGGAACTTGCAGGTGCCCTGATGGAATAGTGGGGTAACATCTCAGAGCAAGAACTGGCAAATCTGGTGCAGTCCATGAGGAGGAGATGCACTGCAGTACTTCATGCAGCTGGTGGCCACAGCTCCATTTCTGTTAGTCACATGTCTGTGGAACTTGTTCAGTTTGTGTCTCAGTTCTTGAATCTTATGTTCATACAAATATTTACACATGTTAAGTTTGCTGAAAATAAACACAGTTGACAGTGAGAGGACGTTTCTTCTTTTGCCGAGTTTATTAGGCTATCGGTACTATTGGGCTACATCAACCAATAGGGTAGACGTAGTTTAAAAGAGCACAGTTGGGGCGAAATATAGGAGAGTGGACACTTTGACTTAAGCTACATTGTGCATAACTTTTAGGTGCAAGGCAATTTGCAAGCAGAGTAAAATGCATGTGTTATCAATACTTATTTCCAGTCAATGTCAGAGTAAACATTGCCCATCATATTTTGGAAGTTAAAGACAACTGCGCTGTGCTTCTCACACCATATAGCCTATTTCTACAGGCTATTTAATAGAGACCACACATACACACAATTGATCTTGTAAGCCCAACAAAAGAGAAAATTAGGCTACTGAACATGAGCATCCTTCCTGTCCTTTGTCTGCTGAAGCGTAAAGGCCCACCTGAAGATGTGCTGTGATTTGTTAATTCAACTCATTACAAGAATCATACACATATTTTTTTTAAATCATCTTTGTTGTGATTGCAACTATTGAGCACCGCTAAATTAATAGGGGAAACACTGACAATCCCAGGCAGCCATTGTGAGTCTACCAGTGTTAGAGGTTCCAAGTCCATTTTACTCATTCTATGTGTGCTGCTGGAGCAGGGAGTGGGGCATTGCCTAGGCAACCAAAGACTTTGCTACAACACCTTGGTTGTTTCAGCAAGGAGCAACAGTTTCATCATGTTAAGAGTCCATGTTACCTCAGAAATGGACTCAACCACAGGTATGCCCAGCCGTCCCGTCTTCAGTCAGCTGTTTGTTCCACACAAACAAAAATACAATAAAAAAATATATTTGACAGTCATTTTATTTTAATGACGGTCCTCATCCATACCGTCAGCTTCACGATTATACAGTAATTGTGCCAGCCCTAAACTCAAATTTAACAAGAACCAAGAGCCAAACATCAATGATATCAAATGGTTGAGAAAATATATTTTATCAGCTGAGAAATTCCCTTTGTGCATCCTTACAGATACACATCAAGATGACTAGGGATGCTGGTGATTCCTTGTCTGACAACACATGCAATATATGCAGCGTAGGAGACAAATGTGATAGCGCAACACCAGACACTGCATAAAAACTATCTCTACAATAATACAAAAAACATCCCCACAACATTCACTGCCTTCATTTCATTACTTAACCAGGCAAGTTGACGGAGTCAACATTTTTCATCATCATAACCCATGGCTGCACATTTCCTGCACCTGCCTCTCATTTGGACCCTTGTTCTTAGCAGGGCTGAGGAGCTCGCCGAGGCATACAGAGTAGGCAGCAGCAGGCGCACAGCCTCCGCCAGCAGCGGTCAACGCTCGCCTTGTCTGGGAAATGACGGGAGGAAACGCTTTACAACAAAGTGAACAAACATCTCTGCCTTTACTCCAAAATGTATTTTCCTCCCCGCCATAATGTGGAATGTGTGAGCCTTTAACGATTGACTCCGCTCTCAATGTATCCAACTTGCTCCCTCCAATCTTCTAATCTTCCAAGGTCTTAACACATTCAAAACAAAATAATATTTCAGATTCTCTTAATGTACTGCCTAAGGTTGCTGTATTAACGTTTTACCTCGGCTGACATCAACTTCTAAAGGTCGCAATAGGGGGGTTCGTCCTTACTGAGACCGTGTCTGTGCATAGGATAATGAATCATAACAGTTTAAACAGTCTATTTTCCACACCACTCATATAGGCTAGTTTTTCTATCATCTCCCTGGTTCAAATGTGCATTCTCTCAGAAGAAGCACTCCTCTATTAAACAGGGATGCAAACTGGTGAGGGTCCAAAAAAGGTGTTGAAATGTGCATATACTTTTCATATTTTCAGAGATTAACATAATACATATCTGAACAATGTTTATTGTAGGCTGGCATTGTGGAATTGATTGAGTGGGTCGAATTTAATCCAGAAATGTATTGTGCCGTATCCCAATGTGTCGTTGTACTCATGAGCGGCATGATTTTCCATATCTGAAGCGGACCTATAGGTCTATTTGTTTGGCAAGACATGGCTGCATCTCACTTTAGACTGTGTTTTGGATCGCCATTCGCCTTTTGATTCCTATTAATGTAACTAGCCTAAATATAGATTGTGTCCTGCATTTATCGAGCTGATATATTGTTTACTAGGCCTACTTGGTGCCACTGTTTTGTTCTGTTTGCATTCATTTGTTTGAATTCGCAGAAGTTTCAATATTCTAAGCCTAACTGCTATTCAGTATTTTTGCTGCATGCATGAATAACTAGGCTACTACTTTCAGCATTTAGTTTGCATTATCTTGGTAAGGCAGCTGTAATAGGTGAAATACCCTATCAATCTTGTAGCCTATATTCATGACCAAAACAGCCTTGCTTCAGTAACTTCAAAAGCACTCAATGGTCTCAGAGTGTTGGCATTTTAACTTTGTTTTTGGTATAGCTTTAAGACAAATTCAATATAATTCCAATGCAAGAAACCCCAACAAATGTGCCACCACAACGATTTCAACTGTCCCCTTAGTCACTTTATCCTAGCGCTGGGATGGAGAGAAGCAGACTAGTAGATTAATGGCTGGTTAGGGGGTGTGGTTGGCTGCTCACAGCTGTCACACATGGTATTGGATGAAGCACTCATTCTGATATGACATGTCTGACATCATGCTCTGAACTGATATTCTATTTGTAGGATGCTTTCTGTGTTTAGTCATTCATTTCAATATGATGCTAACGTAGCTAGCTAACATTAATTACTTTGTGTGCGTCATAAGTTGTGCTACGAAACATACATGCTACTTTATTTGATTCTTGTCAACTACAACCACAGCATTATTTCAAACACAGGTTGGTTATTGAGTTAGATTCCAAATTTCCCAGTCAGTCTGTTGCGTTGACAGCGTGATGACACAACCGCCAGAAAAGGTAACGTTAGTGAGCACACAGTGGGAGAATCTAAATTGCCTACTCCTCGCATCCTCTACTCAAAACCCATTGGATGAGAAAGCCAGAGGTCCCTCCCCTCTAACATCCTGGGTTTTGAGAAGGAGGCGAGGACAAAAGGAGTATGCAATTGAGATTCTCCCAGGGAGAAAATCTGTTCACGCTGTTCTTTTATAGCTCAACTAGTGACACACAGTCTGCTCACTGTCAGAGCCATCCCCTTCCAAACATTTTTGATGAGACACGTGGGAAAATGGCTTAAGGACAACAAAGTCAAGGTATTGGAGTGGCCATCACAAAGCCCTGACCTTAATCCCATTGAACATTTGTCGGCAGAACGGCAGAACTGAGTTACACCAAAGTGTGTGCAAGTTTAAGTTAAACAATTGAGGCCTACAAAACTAATTGAGTATGTAAACTTCTGATCCACTGGGAATGTGATGAAAGAAATAAAACCTGAAATAAATAATTACACCAGCTCTGCATAACTTTTCCCTCTCATTCATTTCAAGAGAGTCAGAAACAAGACAGGGCCTGGTGGCTCAATTAGAACTTTACTCCTGGTCACAAAAACAAACTTTCAAAGGCCCAGGCACACCACTACAGCAGACTTTTGCACTAACTGGCTCTCAAACAATATACAGAGGTAGCACTTTGGTCGGTCTTGTGAGCACATCTGATTGAGTAATTTGGCTGAATAACCTCCTGGACTGTGCACACCAAGCGTTTGCTTTTACATCTGTAGAATTTGCGTGAATAATGTCAGCTGTTTCACACAAAAACCCAAATAACCCTGCAACAGGGCAAGAAAAACATTACCGTTCACCAAGCAACAGGATATTATTCTGGCAGCACGATCACTGATATTTTTTCACTCAAAATAAGAGTCCCGCTGCAAAGACACGCTAAACTCTGGGAATATATGCTGTGCAACTGTTTTTTCACAGCATTGCAACCACCTTTGAATTGTTATTGGGTTTTTTTTTTTTTTTTGGGGGTATATTATTTATACCAGCATTTCATTTGAAAGTTTAAACAAATACTGATATGTTGAACGCTATTGCATAGGCTATACTTAAAGAAATAAAATGTTAATAAAAACATGTTTTTCAAATGACTTAGTCTGCAAAACTTTAAATTGGTCTATTGTGCTGCGCAACAGGTTTAATATAGACTGCTGGTGATTAGCTTGCTAGCTACTTCCAGACAAATGAGAGAACAGCTCACTGACCATTTTACTCGCCCGAGCAGAGCTGGTAAGGCTGTTATGTTATCTAGAGCGTTGGTGACTAACTGTGCTGCTGGCAACAATTTAATTAAGCTTTTTTAGCAATGTATTTCTGACACCAGCCATATTCAACGGGTATTGAGCATTTGTAAATTTGTCAGTTATTCTGGCACACAGACAAGAGTGCTCTGAAATAGGAATAGATAGACGTAGACGTAGCTGGTAAATTCACTCTGGCTATTGACAGTTGTTGCAGTGACATCATGAACATTCTATTGAAACGGTTACTTGCATAGACATTAGAGGTCGACCGATTAATCGGAATGGCCGAATAATTAGGGCAGATGTCAAGTTTTCATAACAATCGGAAATCTGTATTTTTGGGCGCCGATTTGCAGATTGAAAAAATGTTTTAAATCTTTATTTAACTAGGCAAGTCAGTTAAGAACACCTTATTTTCAAAGACGGCCTAGGAACGATGGGTTAACTGCCTCGTTCAGGGGCAAAACGACAGATTTTCACCTTGTCAGCCCGGGGGTGCAACCTTACAGTTAACTGGTCCAACGCAATAACGACCTGCCTCTCTCTCATTGCACTCGACAAGGAGACTTACCTTGGCTTACTGCCTGTTACGTGAATGCAGTAAGCCAAGGTATGTTGCGAGCAAGCATTAAACTTGTCTTATAAAAAACAATCAATCATAATCACTAGTTAACTACACATGGTTGATGATATTACTATATTACTAGGTACACTTCAACTATGACAGACAAAATGATATTTGTTTTCTCCAGAAAATCACATTGTAGGATTTTTAATGAATTTATTTGCACATTATGGTGGAAAATAAGTATTTGGTCACCTACAAATAAGCAAGATTTCTGTCTCTCACAGACCTGTAACTTCTTTAAGAGGCTCCTCTGTCCTCCACTCATTACCTGTATTAATGGCACCTGTTTTAACTTGTTATCAGTATAAAAAGACACCTGTCCACAACCTCAAACAGTCACACTCCAAACTCCACTATGGCCAAGACCAAAGAGCTGTCAAAGGACACCAGAAACAAAATTGTAGACCTGCACCAGGCTGGGAAGACTGAATCTGCAATAGGCAAGCAGCTTGGTTTGAAGAAATCAACTGTGGGAGAAATTATTAGGAAATGGAAGACATACAAGACCACTGATAATCTCCCTCGATCTGGGGCTCCACGCAAGATCTCACCCTGTGGGGTCAAAATGATCACAAGAAAGGTGAGCAAAAATCCCAGAACCACACGGGGGGACCTAGTGAATGACCTGCAGAGAGCTGGGACCAAAGTAACAAAGCCTACCATCAGTAACACACTACGCCGCCAGGGACTCAAATCCTGCTGTGCCAGACGTGTCCCCCTGCTTAAGCCAGTACATGTCCAGGCCCGTCTGAAGTTTGCTAGAGAGCATTTGGATGATCCAGAAGAAGATTGGGAGAATGTCAAATGGTCAGATCAAACCAAAATACAACTTTTGGGTAAAAACTCAACTCGTCTTGTTTGGAGGACAAAGAATGCTGAGTTACATCCAAAGAACACCATACCTACTGTGAAGCATGGGGGTGGAAACATCATGCTTTTGGGCTGTTTAACTGCAAAGGGACCAGGACGACTGATCCGTGTAAAGGAAAGAATGTGTTTTGCATTGGGGGCTATGGAAGGGGTGGAGAACAAATTTGGTTAGTAGAGACCTAGCCCTTGATCATGATTCTCAGGTCCATTATATTACACATAAGAGTCATTGGACAAAGGCTTCTTCTGTACGGGTGTGTTTTGTTAAGAGTCACAACTCTGTCTGAACATTAGCACCCATCGCTTGCTGTACAGTTTTGGAAGCATAAGGACCTCATCTTTCCTATCAGAAAGAAATAATTTTCTAAAACCAAAAGTTTAAATTGATACACACCTTTAGAGTTAGTGTTCCCACACGGCCATTCCTCCATGTTACAGCGAGTGTTTAAGTTAAACAGAGGGACCACCTGTGCTAATTAGCTATCTAGTATGCTCCGAACACTAGTGTGTAAAGGAAGAAGGCCACCAGAATGTGTCACTGAAAAATACTAAATCGGCAGCAACTGTGATAGAGCTGGTTAAAACAGTGTACATAAAGTGTATATTTTTCCATTATGAAATTATTTTGATGCGATATGAAAGGGATTTATGATTGTGTATCACAATTGACCTTAAGGAGTAATGGTAGGCTCCTTGAAAGTACATGCTGGACTAGTAGAGACCCTACTGAGTATTTCCTACCCAACTTTAACTTCTATGGGCCCGGTTGAGCTAACATATTCTAAATCACATTAGCCTGAGGTTGTAAGTAACAAACAAAAAAAATGCCCAGGAAATAGACATATGTGATATGGGCAAAAAGCTTAAATTCTTGTTAATCTAACTGTCCAATTTACAGCAGTTTTTTACAATGAAAGAATATCATGCTATTGTTTGCACAATTATTCACTTGAAAAGTTATTAAAAACCAATTTGGCACATTTGGGCAGTCTTGATACAATATTTTGAACATATATTCAATGGTTCATTGGATCAGTTTAAAACGTTGCACATTCACTGCTGCCATCTTGTGGCCAAAATCTATGTGTTTTTCTTTTACCAGCTCTAATGTGTTATATTCTCCTACATTCATTTCACATTTCCACAAACTTCAGTGTTTTCTTTCAAATGGTATCAATAATATGCATATACTTCCTTCAGGTCCTGAGCTACAGCCAGTTAGATTTGGGTTACTTATTGCCTATTCTTGAGGGCACAATAAGTGCCCATTGATTAAAATCAATCATCATCTTTTGAATGACTAATCCACAATAAAGTGTGGGCTTTTATTTTGAAGGTTTCCTCATTACCATACGAACGTGACATCATTTGTGCAGCCAGTAGAATACTAGTAAAAATAGCTTACAGAACCACGCAGAAACATTATTTCAAAACTGCATCTTTGTGCTGGGTCTCAACAACCAATGTGAACAACTGTCTGCTACACATCACAACTTCCTTTCGTATAACGAACGTTAGGCTTTGCAACTTGTAACACAGCTATTTCCTGACTGCTACGTGGCCTTCTCACTATCCACCAGCGTAGCTACCTGGCATTATCCTCCCACATTCTTCTGAAAAGCTCGACTTTGGCGACAACATGCCCCTTTTCCTAAAGAAGAGATGTATTGGTAAAGTAGCGTAACTAGTTAGCTAGCAAACTAGCTAATGTCATTGAAAAGGGGGTGACAAGCAGTGTCACACGTAGCAATAACACATTAATTAGTCATGTAGAAACTTGCTAGCCAATTGACAATTTAAGAACCTGCTGCCAAAAAGCCTCACATTGTCAACATGTTAAAAAAGCTAGCTAACGTTAGACAGTTAATGTTGCAGATATTTTAGATGCGTGCAGCTAACTAGCTACGTCCATTTCCAACGTGATCAGACAGTCAGTGACACCAAGTCAAGTGTTTTCACTTGCAGCGCGACTCAGCCAAACCGTGTACTAGACAACCGTACCTGTATTTGAAGGATGCCACCCGGTCCCTCCACTATTTCTGGCGAGTTCTCAAAGACTCGATCTCGATACAATGACCACAGACCAACGTTCGGCAGGAAAAGAAGAGCCGCTATAAGCAACCCTGCGAACTGCAGTAGACGTTTTTCTTTCCGCCTCATTTCTCCAAAAGAAATGCGAGAAAAGCTGTCGACAGTGTATTCCCAGGCAGCTCCTTCCCGGTGGAAACAACTTTCACAAATTCACTCTGATCAAACGAACGATGTAGTTTATTGAGCTGCAGGCACTTCCGCTAGGGGGAGTTAATCAATATCCTGGTTGGGGGATCACAAAACGGAAGGAGACTTTTGCATTCTTTGTAGTGAAGAATGATGAGATTCCCTAAAAACACACCACTTCAATACAGCAACGAGTGTAAGTTACTTTTTCGTAGCAGGTTACGATATGAAGTTAAAGACATGCTCCGGAACGTTGGCGACTAGTAACAAAGAGGGTATATTATATTGACAAGATGGTCAAGTGACCGCTCTAACAATGGAAATACAAATATGGAAGGCAGGCGAGATCAGGTGGGACCATTCTAGCCAATAAGAGGGTAGATACGCATGACAACATACAATAGAGATAGATGTAGAGGACTCCGTGCTACTATAGTCTGTTTGACAGCATGCGCGTTATTCATTGGCTGATTGCTCCCAACTCATAGGAATCCCCAACCATTTGACTACTTTACAAGGGTGGAAGCCCTCAATGGCAACTTCCATGCTAAAACAGGTTATATCCATGATGAGTCCTCTATCTATCTCTATGAAACAGGCACAACTCAAATATAAATTTGCCGAAATGCCACGTGCATCCACTTATGTCTGTGCATTTGTAACAACCTAACCTTTACAAAACGTATGTTTGATCAAGCCTCACATAGCAAATTAGCTAAATTTGTTGACCACATTTGACACATCTACAAAAATGTCTAATTTTGTGGGCTTATTTTTGTGGACATTTTTCAGCGGAGTAAAACCTCTGCTTCGCCTCTTCCTCCCTGCTAGTAAGTAGGGAAAGGGTTAGCGAAAATGCACTCCTAACCTGCTAGGAAAAGTCACTTCTGGTCAAACCTGTATCAAAGTGGTGTGTTTTTAGGGAGTCCCAATAATCTATATTTGAATTCCAACCGAACCATAACTGCAACAACACAATGTTCATATTAAATCACCTACAGACCTGCAGAAATAAAAATGACACTTACCCTGGCTCCTTTATGACATTAAAATGGAAGTCTTCACAAAGCTCCAGGGATATTGGCAATGAAGCCCTTGGTCTACTTCCCCAGCGTCAGATAAACTTGGGGAATCATTTTTTATGTATCTGTGTCCAATATAATATAATAATATAATAATATAATAATAATAATATATATACAATATGATATATATACAATATGAAGGAAGTTAGAGGTAGTTTCGAGATCAATGCTAACTGGCATTAGCGTAAAGACTCATTATACAGGAATAGACTACAGGAATTGGAAGGGAACCAAAGTTATTTTCCAATCGTTTCATTCTGAATAGAACCATATTTTTTTTCTCCAGTTCCACTGTTCCGACCAGCAAAATGAACTCTGAACCAGTTTGAACCCCCAAAAAGTAACAGTTTATATAGTTAATTCTTTGAAATCAACATAAATTACTTTACCAATAAGTGCGGAAAGAGCAGCTTGCTTTCAAGTGATTGTTTTCATTCTAACGGTGGTGCAGGACAGGCGTTGCTCTAAGATACAGAGTAGCCACGTTTTGCAAGCATGAAGAGGCCAGAGAAGGCCAGGCAAGTAAATTGGAACAGAAGTTTGGTATTGGAGAAAGTCCATATACAGCGGATGAAGGTCCGGCATGAGCGTGGTGAACGTATGTACGTGGTTATGAACAGCGAAGAAGAGCCAAGTGCAGAGGTAAGATGTGTGTTGAGGAGAAATGGTGGTAATACAAACCGTACTGTGCCGTCTCTGATTGTTCAGAAATTTAACCTGACGAGTATGAGGATGAATTACCTGCGGCAGCAGGTGCGGTGAAGACCTCATAGTCCAAGCCTCGCCCTGATGGTCATGCAAATTATGATTCTGGCCCAGTGGGAGTGACATTTTTGGAGAAAGTGGATCCCTACCTTTTGGCTGACCCATATGTTGACTCAGTCTGGATAGAACATAATTTGGGTAATGTTAAATCTGTGAATGTAGCTCGAAGTGAATTTGTGATTATTTTCTTGGGACACATGGGCAGGGTTTGGTAGGTTACTTTATAAATGTAATCCGTTTCGGTTACTAGTTAACTGTCCAAATTTGTAACAGTAACTTTTGGATAACACAAATTTAGTAACGTAATCTGATTACATTCCGCTACTTTTTGATTACTTTCCCCTTAAGAGGCATTAGAGGAAGACAAACATGTATATTACCAATTGAACGACATCTATTGCAGGATAAATCAATGTTAAAGTTTACATATCTGGCCATATATGGATGTTACATTTTACTTTATGGGTTGGTTATGTAGGCTTCTTCTAACCCATTACTTTCTACTACATATAATAATACAATTAAATTATATATTTACATTAAAAAACGAAGTATATCAGAATTCCAGTCATTCCAATAAATGTTATACCCCTTGATCTTCAAGAATAGGACTTGGAAATATGGAAGTATAGATTAGCCAAGTTGTTTACCCTAAGCATAACCCCAAAACTAAGAATGTATTAGTCATGAGGACTGATTGGGCTCATTGATTTGAAAAATAAATGCTGTGTTCATGGAATGGCATGCTTTGAGCACTACTGAAAAGTGCTATTACATGTGAAAAATGAATGCCATATGCTGCATTTTCTATAGGCCTATTGTTTACCTTTTTGTTGGTGACACTTTGATATCTTGATAATATCTAGCTGTTTAAAGGGAAAATCCTCAGATGAAACAATAACAAATCGGCCGCACCAGCATCTGTTTTGGTAAAGAGCTGAGGGCTGGGCCTAGAGAAATGTAACCACTCTCAGATTAATAGACAGAGCTATGGATGCAAGGACTGACCAACCATGATATAAAAATTATTGTTTTAACCATGCTCTGAGGATGCACAGGTTTGTTTACATTTACAATGTTTACAAACATGAGGGGAAAAAAGCTTATATTTTAGGTTCTCATGGAGTGTGACAGTTAAACTAAGCTCATGAGTAATTTTTAAGTTATATTCTTCAAGAATCAATGGATGTACATGTAACGGATGTGAAACGCCTAGTTGGTTAGCGGTGGTGTGCGCTAAATAGCGTTTCAATCGGTGACATCACTTGCTCTGAGACCTTGAAGTAGTGGTTCCCCTTGCTTTTCAAGGGCAGTGGCTTTTGTGGAGCGATGGGTAATGATGCTTTGTGGGTGACTGTTGTTGATAAGTGCAGAGGGTCCCTGGTTCGCACCCGGGTATGGGCGAGGGGACGGTCTAAAGTTATACTGTTACATACAGTACCAGTTAAAGGTTTGGACACACCCTACTCATTCATTGGTTTTTCTTTGTTTTTACTATTTTCTACATTGTAGAATAGTATGAAGACATCAAAACTATGAAATAACACATATAGAATCATGTAGCAACCAAAAAAGTGTGAAACAAATCAAAATATATTTTAGATTTTAGATTCTTCAAAGTTTAGATTCTTCTTTGCCTTGAGGATAGCTTTGCACCCTCTTGGAGTTCTCTCAACCAGCTTCAGGAGGAATGCTTTTCCAACCGTCTTGAAGGACTTCCCATATATGCTGAGCACTTGTTGGCTGCTTTTCCTTCACTCTGTGGTCCAACTCATCCCAAACCATCTCAATTGGGTTGTGGAGGCCAGGTCATCTGATGCAGCACTCCACCACTCTCCTTCTTGGTCAAATAGCCCTTACACAGCCTGGGTGTGTGTTTTGGGTCATTGTCCTGTTGAAAAACAAATTATAGTCCCACTAAGCGCAAACCAGATGGGATGGCGTATCGATGTAGAATGCTGTGGTAGCCATGCTGGTTAAGTGTGCCTTGAATTCTAAATAAATCACAGACCGTGTCACCATCAAAGCATCCATTGCTCGTGTTTCTTGGCCCAAGCAAGTCTTTTCTTCTATTTGGTGTCCTTTAGTAGTGGTTTCTTTGCAGTGATTTGACCATGAAGGCCCGATTCATGCAGTCTCCTCTGAACAGTTGATGTTGAGATGTGTCTGTAACTTGAACTCTGTGAAGCATTTATTTGGGCTGGAATTTCTGAGGCTGGTAACTTTAATGAACTTATCCTTATCCTCCTTTCCTGTGGCGGTCCTCATGAGAACCAGTTTCATCATCACGCTTGACGGTTTTTGCGACTGCATTTGAAGAAACATTCAAAGTTATAGAAAATGTCTTAAAGTAATGATGGACTGTCATTTCTGTTTGCTTATTTGAGCTGTTCTTGCCATAATATGGACTTTGTCTTTTACCAAATAGGGCTATCTTCAGCATACCAACCCTACCTTGTCACAACACAACTCATTGGCTCAAACACATTAAGAAGGAAAGAACACTGCCATGCCTGTCTTGCAGGATATCATGCACAGAACGAGCAGTATGGCTGGTGGCATTGCCATGCTGGAGGGTCATGTCAGGATGAGCCTGCAGGAAGGGTACCACATGAGGGAGGAGGTTGTCTTCACTTTAACGCACAGTGTTGAGATTGCTTGCAATGACATCAAGCTGAGTCTGATGATGCTGTGACACACCGCCCCAGACCATGACTGACCCTCCACCTCCAAATCAATCCCACTCCGTACAAGCCTCGGTGTAACGCTCATTCCTTTGACGATAAACACAAATCCGATCATCACCACTCGAGACAAAACCGCGACTTGTCAGTGAAGAGCACTTTCTGCCAGTCCTGTCTGGTCCAGTGACGGTGGGTTTTTACCATAGGCGACGTTGTTGCCGGTGATGTCTGGTGAGGACCTGCCTTACAACAGGCCTACAAGCCCTCAATCCAGCCTCTCTCAGTTTATTGAGGACAGTCTGAGCCATTGATGGAGGGATTGTGCGTTCCTGTTGTAACTCGGGCAGTTTTTGTTGCCATCCTGTACCTGTCCCGCAGGTGTGATATTCAGATTTTCCGATCCTGTACAGGTGTTACACGTGGTCTGCCACTGCGCGGATGATCAGCAGTCCGTCCTGTCTCCCTGTCGCGCTGTCTTAGGCGTCTCACAGTACAGACATTGCTATCTATTGCCCTGGACACATCTGCAGTCCTCATTCCTCCTTGCAGCATGCCTAAGGCACATTAATGCAGATGAGCAGTAGAAAGGCCTCTTTAGTGTCCTAAGTTTTCATTACTGTGACCTTAATTGCCTACCGTCTGTAAGCTGTTAGTGTCTTAATGACCATTCCACAGGTGCATGTTCATTAATTGTTTATGGTTCATTGAACAAGCATTGGAAACAATGTGTTTAAACCCTTTACAATGAAGATCTGTGAAGTTATTTGGATTTTTACAAATTATCTTTGAAAGACAGGGTCCTGAAAAAGGGACATTTCTTTTTTTGCCAAGTTTATTTTTTTACCCCCTTTTCTCCCCAATTTCATGGTATCCAATTGGTAGTTGCAGTCTTGTCCCATCGCTGCAACTCCAGTACGCCTCTCCCGAGTCCGAAGGTCAAGAGCTGTGCCTCTTCCGAAACACAATCCAGCCAAACCGCACTGCTTCTTGACACAATGCCCGCTTAACCCGGAAGCCAGCCGCAACAATGTGTCGGAGAAAACACCGTACACCTGGCGACCGTGGCAGCTTGCATTGCGCCCAGCCCACCACAGGAGTCACTAGAGCGCGATGGGACAAGAACATCCCTGCCAGCCAAACCCTCCCCTAACCCGGACAACGCTGGGCTAATTGATCGCCGCCCCATGGGTCTGCCAGTCGCAGCCGGCTGCAACAGTGCCTGGACTCGAACCAGTATCTCTAGTGGCATAGCTAGCACTGCGGTGCAGTGCCTTAGACCACTGCGCCTCTATTGAGGCCCTATTTTTAATACATTTGCATACATTTCTAAGAAACTGTTTTTGCTTTGTCATTATGGGGAATAGTGTGTAGATTGATGAGATTTTAAAAAACAAACATTTTAGAATAAGGTAACGTAACAAAATGTGGAAAAAGGGAAGGGGTCTGAATACTTTCCGAATGCACTGTATATACAGAAGTAGGTGGACAGCGATTCAAATGAGTGGATTCTGCTATTTTAGCCACCAGTGGGTGGCAGGTGTATAAAATCGAGCATACAGCCATGTAATCTCCATAGACAAACATTGGCCGTAGAATGGCCTTTTCTGAAGAGCTCAGTGACTTTCAATGTGGCACTGTCATAGGATGCCACCTTTCCAACAAGTCAGTTCGTCAAATTTCTGCCCTGCTAGAGCTTCCCCTGTCAACTGTAAGTGCTGTTATTGTGAAATGGAAACGTCTAGGAGCAACAATGGCTCAGCCGTGAAGTGGTAGGCCACACAAGCTCACAGAACCGGCCTGCCGAGTGCTAAAGCACGTAGCGAGTAAAAATGGTTTGTCTTTGGTTGCAACACTCACTACCAAGTTCCAAACTGCATCTGGAAGCATTGTCAGCACAATTACTATTAGTCGAGAGCTTCATGGATTGGGTTTCCATGGTCGAGTAGCCACACACATGCCTCAGATCACCATGCACAATGCCAAGTGTCAGCTGGAGTGGTGTAAAGCTCGCTGCCGTTGGACTCTGGAGCAGTGGAAACATTTTCTCTGGAGTAATTAATCATGCTTCACCATCTGGCAGTCCAAAGGATGAATCTGGGTTTAGCGGATGCCAGGAGAACGCTACCTGCCCGAATGAACCTTAAATACCTCATACCTCTGCACATTGATCTGGTACTTGTACTCCTTGTATATACAGTGGGGCAAAAACAGTATTTAGTCAGCCACCAATTGTGCAAGTTCTCCCACTTAAAAAGACGAGGCCTGTAATTTTCATCATAGGTACACTTCAACTATGACAGAGAAAATTATTTTAAAAATCAGAAAATCACATTGTAGGATTTCTAATGAATTTATTTGCAAATTATGGTGGAAAATAAGTATTTGGTCAATAACAAAAGTTTATCTCAATACTTTGTTATATACCCTTTGTTGGCAATGACAGAGGTCAAACGTTTTCTGTAAGTCTTCACGAGGTTTTCACACACTGTTGCAGGTATTTTGGCCCATTCCTCCATGCAGATCTCCTCTAGAGCAGTGATGTTTTGGGGCTGTTGCTGAGCAACATGGACTTTCAACTCCCTCCAAACATTTTCTATGGGGTTGAGATCTGGAGACTGGCTAGGCCACTCCAGGACCTTGAAATGCTTCTTACGAAGCCACTCCTTCGTTGCCCGGGTGGTGTGTTTGGGATCATTGTCATGCTGAAAGACCCAGCCACGTTTCATCTTCAATGCCCTTGCTGATGGAAGGAGGTTTTCACTCAAAATCTCACGATAGATGGCCCCATTCATTCTTTCCTTTACACGGATCAGTCGTCCTGGTCCCTTTGCAGAAAAACAGCCCCAAAGCATGCTGTTTCCACCCCCATGCTTCACAGTAGGTATGGTGTTCTTTGGAAGCAACTCGGCATTCTTTGTCCTCCAAACACGACGAGTTGAGTTTTTAACAAAAAGTTATATTTTGGTTTCATCTGACCATATGACATTCTCCCAATCTTCTTCTGGATCATCCAAATGCTCTCTAGCAACCTTCAGACGGGCCTGGACATGTACTGGCTTAAACAGGGGGACACGTCTGGCACTGCAGGATTTGAGTCCCTGGCGGTATAGTGTGTTACTGATGGTAGGCTTTGTTACTTTGGTCCCAGCTCTCTGCAGGTCATTCACTACGTCCCTCCGTGTGGTTCTGGGATTTTTGCTCACCGTTCTTGTGATCATTTTGACCCCACGGGGTGAGATCTTGCTTGGAGCCCCAGATCGAGGGAGATTATCAGTGGTCTTGTATGTCTTCCATTTCCTAATAATTTCTCCCACAGTTGATTTCTTCAAACCAAGCTGCTTACCTGTTGCAGATTCAGTCTTCCCAGCCTGGTGCAGGTTTACAATTTTGTTTCTGGTGTCCTTTGACAGCTCTTTGGTCTTGGCCATAGTGGAGTTTGGAGTGTGACTGTTTGAGGTTGTGGACAGGTGTCTTTTATACTGATAACAAGTTCAAACAGGTGCCATTAAAACAGGTAACGAGTGGAGGACAGAGGAGCCTCTTAAAAAAGTTACAGGTCTGTGAGAGCAAGAAATCTTGCTTGTTTGTCAATGAACCAAATACTTATTTTCCACCATAATTTGCAAATAAATTCATAAAAAATCCTACAATGTGATTTTCTGGATTTTTTCCCCTCATTTTGTCTGTCATAGTTTAAGTGTACCTATGATGAAAATTACAGGCCTCTCTCATCTTTTTAAGTGGGAAAACTTGCACAATTGGTGGCTGACTAAATACTTTTTTGCCCCACTGTAGCTCTGTTCTTGTGTATTTTAACTTATTCCTCTTCTGTTACTATTTTATCTTCATCATTATTTTTAAACTGCATCGTTGGGAAAGGTTCACAAGCAAGCATTTCATGGTAAAGTCTACACCAGTTGTATTTGACGCATTTGAGAAATCAAATTTTAATTTGATTTAATTTGAAACTCAACGCAGAGACATAAAATGGTATCCATGAGTTCATCTGACTTTGGGGAAGTAGATAAAGGGCTTCATTGACAAAATCTCAAACTATACCTTTAAAGGCCCGATGCAGCCATTTGTATATCAATATAAAATCATTTCTAGGTAACAATTAAAAAATGCCTCACTGTTCTCCATTAAAATGGCCGAAAAGAAACAAAAATAGCTAAAAACATTTCTCAACCAATTTTTCTAAGACTGTCTGGGGGTGGTCTGAGTGGGGAGGGGATGGGCACCAAAACAGTGCATTAACCACAGTCTGGATCAATCTACCAGGGCCCGGTTTCCCAAAAGGCTTAGAGCTAAGTTCATCATTAGAACTATATAACTTTTGGGAAACCGGGCCCAGAGAGGGATACATAACATGAAAACTAGCTGTCAGAGGTTTGGAACTCTCTTTGGTTTGGAACTCTCTTTGTTCTTGGTCGATTAAATTTATGGCGATGTCACCAGGCAGGCCATAACCCAACCCATGCAAAACCTGGTAATTGGAAGGTCCTGTGTAGATTGTATTTTCAACCAGCAACTATCAAGAAGTAACACTGACCATATTTCATCAGCTATTGTACAATTATGACACAAGACTGCACTGGGCCTTTAACAGGTTGTCATTGCATTTCTGTAGCCACTTCATTGCAATTTATAAAAATTAGAATGCTACTGATAATGTTACATTGTAATTCAAGCATTTATTTTGGTAATTGTAAATTACGTAAAGAATCATGTGGTTGTTTTTTCCTGGGCAAATGTATCAAAACAAAGTTAATAAATCCTATTTGGGTTGAGATCCCGCTAACGGGATCGATATGACAACAGCCAGTGAAAGTGCAGGGCGCCAAATTCAAAACAACAGAAATCCCATAATTAAAATTCCTCAAACATACAAGTATTTTACACCATTTTAAAGATACACTTCTTGTTAATCCCACCACAGTGTCCGATTTCAAAAAGGCTTTACGACGAAAGCAAAACAAACGATTATATTAGGTGAGTAAAACACAGCCATTTTTCCAGCCAAAGAGAGGAGTCACAAAAAGCAGAAATAGAGATAAATTAATCACTAACCTTTGATGGTCTTCATCAGATGACACTCATAGGACTTCATATTACACAATACATGTATGTTTTGTTCGATAAAGTTCATATTTACATCCAAAAATCTCAGTATACATTGGCGCATTATGTTCAGTAGTTCCAAAACATCCGGTGAGTTTGCAGAGAGCCACATCAATTTACAGAAATACTCATAATAAACATTGATAAAAGATACAACTATTATACATGGAATTATAGATACACTTCTCCTTAATGCAACCGCTGTGTCAGATTTCAAAAAAGCTTTACCGAAAAAGCACACCATGCAATAATCTGAGTACAGCGCTCAGGGACCCAAACAGATATCCTCCATGTTTTGTAGTCAACAGAAGTCAGAAATGACATTCTAAATATTCACTTACCTTTGATGATCTTCATCAGAATGCACTCCCAGGAATCCCAGTTCCACAATAATTGTTTGTTTTGTTCGATAATGTCCATAATTTATGTCCAAATACCTCCTTTTTGTTTGCGCATTTAGCCCAGTAATCCAAATTCATGACGCACGATCACTAGGTCCAGACGATCACTAGGTCCAGAAAGTTCCATTACAGTCCGTAGAAACCATGTCAAATGATGTATACAATCAATCTTTAGGATGTTTTTAACATTAATATTCAATAATGTTCCAACCTGAGAAGTCCTTTGTCTTCAGAAATGCAATGGAACTCAAGTTAACTCTCACGTGAACGCGCGTGGCCAGCTCGTGGCTCTCTGGCAGACCTCTGACTCATTCCCCTCTCATTCGCCCCCACTTCACAGTAGATGCATCAAACAAGGTTCTAAAGACTGTTGACATCTAGTGGAAGCCTTAGGAAGGGCAATTTGACCCCATAGACATTGTGTATTCGATAGGGAATGAGTTGAAAAACTACAAACCTCAGATTTCCCACTTCCTGGTTGGGATTTTTTCTCAGGTTTTTCCCTGCCATATGAGTTCTGTTATACTCTCAGACATCATTCAAACAGTTTTAGAAACTTCAGAGTGTTTTCTATCCAAATCTATTAATAATATGCATATATTACCAACTGGGCCTGAGTAGCAGACAGTTTACTCTGGGCACCTTATTCATCCAAGCTAGGCAATACTGCCCCCAGCCAAAACAAGTTATTAAACAACTGTAAATGTTGTCATGAGAAGCCTATCATTATCCTCTCTCATCCGTCTGATCTGCTTCATGAATGGCAGAAGACCTTAAAGACCAACGAATTTTGAACTTTTACTGTTGAAAAGCGATATCCCAAGTATAAATACAGTAAAGTACACACTAAAGTGTACGTTTTGAACTAAATGTTGTTTGTTCAGACACAACTGCAAACTTCAAGAAGTAGGACATTCAAAAGTTGGTCTGATGGGAATCCGTGATGTCACCGGCCTACCCCCTTGCTTGAGGAACAATAGAGGAGCAATAGAGAACAAAATATGAAAGCCCCCCCCCCCTCACTTGGGCTATGCCATAACCTACCTGGACCACGTTTTACTTGGGTACTCAATAACTATTTGGAAAAGTGGATAATGTACTATATCGGAGTTTAACAAACCCCATCTTCACCACCCATGCGACCGCAAACTGTTCACAACCCTCTTGTTGGCGGATAGAACATTTTATAAGGGCACAAGGCGAGACCCAAATGCAGACACAGGAGGCAGATTGTTGAGCTCCGATATTTATTATGCCAGAAGAGGTAGGCAAAAGGCAGTTCGGGGACAGGTGAGAGTTCATAAACCAGGTTAGAGTCCAAACAGTACCAGGCGATAAGCAGACTCGAGGTCAAGACAGGCAGGGGTTCAGTGAACAGGTCCGAGTCCAAACAGTACGAGGGGATAAGCAGGATCAAGCTCAGAACAGGTAAAGTGGTCAGGCAGGCGGATACGGCGTCAGGACAGGCAAGGGTCAAAACCAGGAGGGCTAGGAAAAAACAGAGACTGGGAAAAATAGGAGCTAGGAGAAACACTGGTTGACTTGGCAAAACAAGACAAACTGGCACAGAGAGACAGGAAACACAGGGATAAATACACCGGGGGCTAATGGGGAAAAACAGGAGACACCTGGAGGTAGGTGGAGACAATCACAAAGACAGAGGACCTATTAAGATATGCCTTTGTTATGTAAATCAGGTGTTTAATGTGGTGAAAAGGAGACTGTTACCTTAAAATGACTACAAAATGTCACCTAATCAAAAGAGGGATGTAAATTCAACTTTGCCATTTTTTTACAACATTTGCGCCAACCTGAATTTAAGTCAATAGCTAGGTTTTCATCCAATTTGCGATAGATTGTCATGCAAATATTGTAAAATCTGCAGAAAAGAATTTTCCCACCAGAGGTTTGTTTCCATCAAACTGACATGTTGGAGATTAAAGGTTGTGTGTGATGACAGTGCACATAAAAAAACACGTGTGCGCTAAAGTTCTCACAGACCGAATAAAAAACAGAAGTTCAATGTGCTTCCATTGCATTTTCCACTCTATTGATGGTTTTGTCACACAAACTGTTGCTATGAATGGCGAACTTGGAGTATGCTCTCTTGACAACAGTTCGCTGATAAAGTGGACAGGTTAGGTTATATGATGAGATGGATAGAGTAAGATCATTTTATTAGTTAATTGGCATCTAAGCACCGATCATCATGTCACTCCTAGCATACAAATTATGACCCTCGATATTTATTGGAAATGAGCATCAAGCTCGCCACCCTCCACTTTCACCACCCTGTAAAGTTCATTCTTACTTATTTCCTCTGTAGCATGCTGTGCATGCTTTTTCATGTTTTAGTGTTTTAGTGGGAGGACCACACTATATAGCATCGCGTGACTGCAAATTTACCTCGACAATATCATGGTTATTCTATCAACAATTGCCAAATAAATCGTTTCCACCTCAATTTGTCTCATAATTAATTTGACCGATACACCATGTCGAACAAACAAATTGTCTGTGGACATTTTTGAAATTGTACCAATAATTCCTGTTTCTATCACAGCTGTCGTGATTTTTTCATACAGTATGACTTCACTCGCATAAAAACTGTGGATGGAAATGTGGTAAGTGAGATATAATGATCTTTTTCTTTGTAAACATCAGAAATATATTTGCCTACTCTGTGTTTTTCAGATGAAGGGGCAGCAATATCACTAACGTGCCATATTTCTCAAATCCCCAGCACGTGGTGTTGGAGGCTATTATTAATGATTGAAAGGATAATAATGTTTTTTTTTTTTTAAATTCACATTTGGCATCATGCCATCAACTGAGCAATAACGGATGCAGTTTGCTCTAATGTGCAGTTGTGAAAGGATGTTTCGCATGATAAAAGTAGTCCATTTCCAATCCATGGTCCAAACAACAAGCATTTCACTATATTAAAACAACAGTGCAGTGTCCAATATCCAGTCAGGGACTAGGCAGCTGTGCCCAAGTCAATGTTAGGGGCTAAGGATCAGATTGAAAGCAAGGCATTGGGCATCACGCCTACTTTGTAAACATAGGAGATAAAGGAGAACATCTGCTGCTCTGTGTGTATTTGTGTATATGTATTTCTTTGCAATCATGCAGGGCTGTGTCTTTTATGGAATTGGTTCACTGGGTTAGGATCATTTCAGCAGCACCACATTGCTGTGTATTATAAAGATGACAGTTATATATGGGTAGTAATCAGATTCCAGTGTTGGTTCAAGGGGATTTTCAATTGCTGATTCAACTAAATTGCATGAGTTGATTACATGTCTTTACTTCATTGAGGAAGGAACACACATTTGCATTATTGTTTGGTTATTTATACATACTTACGTAAACATACAACATGCACAGAAACCATGAAATATCAAGCATGAAGGGAGGAGGAACATATAATTACATCATTGTTGTGTACATCAGCCAGCTATGGAACATGCTTAGTGTAACCTATGTACAGTATCTCCTATATTCATGAGTGCAGCGATTATGATGCATCCTGTCCACACAGAATATGGTCTCTCCAGAAGATGGGATTCAAATATACACTTCAAGATCTGACTGACATATGTAAGTCCTTCACCTTTGATTATTCATGTTTACTTATCTTACCCATTGCATGAGGATCAGTGATTAGAGGACACATCAAGAACACCCTGTACGCTGCACAAACCAGACTGTCATGTCTCCGTTCAATGTTAGTTAAGCTAACGCTGGTTCAAATGACCTTGACTGTGTTTGAGTCCTAATCAAATGAATATATCTCAAACAAAGCATTGGTTTGTTTACTTGACCCCTGGTCAATTGCAGGACTATCCATTGAGACAGGAATGGTTCTGACTAATTGGTTATTAGAGGGGGCTCAATTCCCGGCCGTCACAGAATTAACACTGGTAATGGATTTTAGTGTACATGATTCAATCAGATGTAACTGCCACTTGGGGATAATGATGCTAACATTTCCCCTGCTTTGATGTTCAGCAAATTACCTTGATTCCCAGGGCCTTGCTGAAATCGACTGTGAGCTTTTGACATAGGCAGACGAGAGGGGATATCGCTGTTGTATCCATGTAAATCATTCATATTCTGTGGTTCAAGAGTTCGTCCATGTAATAAGACATTACACAGATTGATTTGTCACAACTCTGACTGGCACGTCAGTGGATGTGAGTGGAATGTATGCCCTGACGGAAATAGAAAAGTGGGGGAAACATCAAACATGCTATGGCTTAGGAGTCCACTCAGTTGAGCAGAGTGAATAATCTTTGTTTAACCTGGGCTCACCCCCAAAACATGTCTGCCAGTAGGAGAGTGAACAGAAGTGGGATACTGTAACTCACGTGTAAGTGCTATGTATGTGGAGAGGTTCACAGTTGACTGATTTTGAATTGATTTCAGGATTATTTCAAAGTGTATTTCCAACGTTATGTGGTAGGGACAGGATAGAGAGCCACAGAAATGTCTCCTGACCACATGATCTGACCAGGAAAAACTCTGGTCCTGGACTGGCCCGACACGTGCGTTACAGTATCCCACTTCTGTTCACTCTCTTATCATCTTATACCCCTCAAGGAATGAGCCAGAGAGAGGTTCCTTACTTACAGTAACAACAAATATATCAGACAGTGTTATGAAACCTCCCAAATGTCATACTGGGCACTTGCCTATTATCCCCATAACCAAATAGATATTCATGCGTGGAAGAGGCTATATTAGAGTGGAACATCTGGACCATATGGCCGGGCATGGACACTATCCACACTCATGTAAAATGAGAGCAACATGTCATTAAGGAGGTGATTGAAATTTACTGGAGACATCTGGACAGATCTGTTTCAGATTAAAACAGACTTGGATGGTCTAAAAATGGTTTAAGGATAGACTGGAATTTGACTTTTGTAAGATAGTGGACCCTAGGCAGTCTTGTCAACGGGTGCGAAGCATCAGGAGTAGTGGGAAACAGTGTTAACAATTCCTCACACAGCTAAAGTTAAAAGAGATCCCTGGGACAGCATGTCACTAAACTCGGATGAAGTAACAGCACAACCACTAACACTGGAATATTCCAAAATGCACCTTACAGGTATTTTATCAATTAACATGAATATCTCACTCTATAATCAATGCTCTTCAATAGTTATAATTTAAAGGGACAAAAATACTAAATGTCAACATATCAGGACATAATATCACATTCATTGAATTATGATAATAGGAAAATACCCCTCAACAAAGACATTCTTAAATCAGTCCACAAACAATCCACTGTGGTGAGTACAGGTTGGCGATACAATGTAACTTTAATGTAAACTCTAAAAACAATGGGCTATTAACATTTCTACTCACATCTGGTCTTTTGTAAAACAACTGTGGAGTTTGTTTAGCGATAGCAACATGGACAAACATAAGCAAACACTTGCAAACTGTGTCTGGCATTAATGAGAGGACATCATGTGGAATGTCCATATTGACGAGTGCTCTCCGTTGCACATGGTCACAGCTTTGTAGGCTACTCCAGGGGCTCGTTCAGCAGGATGTTGTGTTTTGGAACATGTAGATAGAAATAGACTATGTAGAAAGAGTATTCACATTGGCTCTATTCATGCCATTTCTATCTGCAACATTACACAACTTTTGGCACCAGAACATGGCTCATTGCCTTTTTTGATACTCAGAAATACAGGTAACTGCCAAAATAATGGAAATGCTTGCGCAAATGAGGGATACAAAGTATATTGAAAGCAAGTGCTTCCACATTTACATTTAAGTCATTTAGCAGACGCTCTTATCCAGAGCGACTTACAAATTGGTGCATTCACCTTATGACATCCAGTGGAACAGCCACTTTACAATAGTGCATCTAAATATTTTAAGGGGGGGGGGGGTGAGAAGGATTACTTTATCCTTCCACACAGTAGTGGTTCCTGAATGAATTAAGCAATTAACATCCCATCATACCATCATGCCGTTTCAGTCACTAGATCTCAACCCAATTGAAGACTTATGGAAGATTGTGGAGTGACGCCTGAGACAGCGTTTTGACCACCATCAACAAAACACCAAATGATGTAATTTATTGTGGAAGAATGGTGTCACATCCCTCCAATAGAGTTCCAGCCTGTAGAATCTATGCTAAAGTACAATGAAGCTGTTCTGGTTCATGGTGACCCAGCACCTTATTAAAAGGTCTAAGGGCCCAGGGCTGTGTTTCTACTAAGCTCACATATGGAGTTGTTTTAACATGGCTATACCAAGGCTCATATAGCTATTTCATTTTCAATTTTAGGACTCATGTAAGTATACATTTTTTTATAACAAAATGATGAAATGAAACATTGAGTTTGGCTATTAGCCCATAGAAGCACATTGAATAACAAATTCATACATACAAAACAGTAAATAAATCAAAAGGACATAAGTGTCTGTCCTAAATCAGAGAGATATAAGAAATGTCAGGAAAGTATAATATATTTTTTAACTCATATTTAATCCTTTTTTTGGGAGACACTGAAGTACCTCAATATACTGTATACTTCCATTAATTTCTTTAATGGGTATCAGGCTACTTTCAGACAAGGCTTGTGGGTATCCTAGAGCAAATGTTCGTGAGAGTCTGACCTTTCAATGGTGGGTCATATTAGTGTGTAGCCCAAACTGTTCAGATGCTACAGACAGAAGTTTGCAGATCGGCGGTACCAACTTCAGACAAGTCCTGTGACGTTTGTGGGAACCGTAGGGGTCGAAGAGCAAAACGGTGAACACTATTGTGTTTGTGAGTCTCATCTTTCCGTAGAGGGGATTTGTTTGTAGGCCAAACCGTTTGGGCGCTGCAGGCATTTCCGTGAGAACAATTTTCGGGATGTATCCTGGTCTGACAAACACGGCTCTTGGCCGACATCGGTGGATGCGGTGGATTGAGATGCAGCCCATGCAAAAACAGCTATCTCAAGCTTAAACAGACATATTTTTATGTGGATGTTACTATTATGCCAATTGAATTTCTGCGGGGTCGACTCTAAGGGACACTCTATGTTGTTGTTTCCTTTCTTTTGTCAGTTACCTTTACAATGGAGTGTCTTTTGGTTGAACATAAAACAAATTGAGAAAGAGTGGAACTCATTGTTGTGAACAAGGTAGGTTTTTACATAGTTTATGACGTTTAATGAGAAATTGCTTTTCTGTAGTTTTTTATTTGAGAACCAAACTAAGGTAGCCATTAAAAACCAGCCTGACATTTAAACATACAGCATTTTAAACAGCAGTGGGTTGACAGTATGTACAGGCCTCGTCATGAATATTGATGCTCATTGTTTCGTTTTTATGTCTAAATCAATACGGTGCCATGTTCCACTTGAGTGATGCATCCCAGGAGGAGAAGGGACACAATTGCATCCCATTACTTCGCTGCACTTTCTTCTTGGTAGATGGACTAGCACTAGCACAAGCCTACAATCTCCAAACTCTCTACTGTGATAGTTAAATATCCATACAAGGCCTCAGGCTGTCCTTATACTCTGAAACTATTGTAATGGAGTCGTGATCAACAGGGAAATGGCTGATGAAATTGCTGGATGAACTTGGCCATGCAGGATGATGTATTATGTATGCTTCTGTGTGAGAGAGCTTCGTTTTATGGCACTACTACTTGGTTATTATTCTCCCACCAGCAGTGCAGGAGAGACTCTAAAAGGATTTTGTGAGATTTTGAGGAATGGAGTTATCTCCCAAGTACATTGGGTTGTGAAAAGTAGAGAAACTTTTGAGACAGAGAAAGTTTTGGTTATGTATTCTCTTGGTGTTCTTGTGCATAACTAAGAATTTAAAGCTTTAAACCTTCTAAACTTCTTAACCTTTCTTAACTAAAAGCTGGAACGTATAACTATTTGGGCGACCCCACCATTCTCATTGAAAGCAGGTCTAGGAAGCGGTAGATCTGCTATTTCTATGGCTCCTGTTCATTCAGTTATGCACACCGCTTCAAACAGCTGAAAACACTATTTTTGTGTTTATATGGTACAAGGATTCTCTACACTATACAGTGCATTCGGAAAGTACATTTTATTACGTTACAGCCTAATACTAAAATTTGAGATTTTTTTATTTAATCAATCTACACACAATACCACATAATCACAAAGCAAAAAAACAGGGTTTTAGAAATGTTTGCCCATCTATTAAAATTAAAAACAGAAACACCTTATTTACATAAGCTAATTGATCTCAAGTGCATCCTGTTTCCATTGATCGTCCTTGAGATGTTTCTACAACTTGATTGGAGTCCACCTGTGGTAAATTCAATTTATTGGACATGATTTGGAAAGGCACACACTTGTCTATATAAGGTCCCACAGTTGCCCGTGTATGTCAGAGCAAAAACCAAGCCATGAGGTCGAAGGAATTGTCCGTAGACCTCCGAGACAAAATTGTGTTGAGGCACAAATCTGAGGAAGGTTACCAAAAGATTTCTGCAGCATTGAAGGTCCCCAAGAACACAGTGGCCTCCATCATCCTTAAATGGAAGAAGTTTGGAACCACTAAGACGCTTCGTAGAGCTGGCACCTGGCCAAACTGCGCAATCGGGGGAGAAGGGCCTTGGTCAGGGAGGTGACCAAGAACCCGATGGTCACTCTGACAGAGCTCCAGAGTTCCTCCGTGGAGATGGGAGAACCTTCCAGAAGGACAACCATCTCTGCAGCATTCAACCAATCAAGCCTTTATGGTAGACTGGGCAGACGGAAGGCACTCCTCAGTAAAAGGCACATGACAGCCCGCTTGGAGCTTGCCAAACGGCACCTAAAGGACTCTCAGGCCATGAGAAACAAGATTCTCTGGTCTGATGAAACCAAGATTGAACTCTTTGGCCTGAAAGCCAAGCGTCACATCTGGAGGAAACCTGGCACCATCCCTAAGGTGAAGCATGGTAGTGGCAGCATCATGCTGTGGGGATGTTTTTCAGTGGCAGGAACTGGGAGACAAATCAGGATCGAGGGAAAGATGAACAGAGCAAAGTCCAGATATATCCTTTATGAAAACCTGCTCCAGAGCGCTCAGGATCTCAGACATGGGCCAAGATTCACCTTCCAACAAGACAACAACAATAAGTACACAGCCAAGACAACGCAAGAGTGGCCCAGGCAGAGCCCGGACTTGAAGCCGATCTAACATATCTGGAGAGACCTGAAAATGGCTGTGCAGCAACGCTCCCCACCTGACAGAGGAGAGGATCTGAAGAGAAGAATGTAAGAAATTCCTAAAATAGTGTGCCATGCTTGTATTGTCACACCCAAGAAGACTTTAGTTGCTTCAGCAAAGTACTGAGTAAAGGGTCTGAAAGGGTCTACATTTCTTAACTTGTTTTAGCTTCGTCTTTATGGGGTATTGTGTGTAATGCTGTTGGCACGACTTCCGCCGAAGTCGGTGCCTCTCCTTGTTCGGGCGGTGCTCGGCGGTCGGTGGTCGGCGTCGCCGGTCTACTAGCCATCGCCGATCCACTTTTCGTTTTCCTTTGGTTTTGTCTTTGTTTTCACACACCTGTTATCCATTTCACAATGATTTGTTCCAGTATTTAAACCCTCTGTTTCCCCCATTGAGTTGTGCGGGATTATTACATGTTCGGATAGGTTTATTTTGATGACTGTTTTTTTGACGGGTGATGTGTTCACCCGTACGTTATCTTTACCGTCTTGTTTTGGTCAAGTGTAATTGTTACCTTGTGCCTTGTTGAGTAAAGTATGTTGCTCACTCATTCTGCTCTCCTGTGCCTGACTTCATGCACCAGCTACACTCACCTTCTGACAGAATCCCGCACCCTGGATATGGAGTCAGCAGGAGCAGACAACCCCGGATTTGGGGTCGATGAGCACGTCCAGCAGCAGTCGGATATGATACAACATCTTGGCATCGCCATGGATCGCGTCCTGCAGAATCTGGAACGCTGGGAGAGAAGAGGAGTTCCTCCAGCGCCTCCAACAGTACCACCAAGGACACCTACTCACCCCACCTTCACCCGGTCCCAGCGGGATTCGGCTCGTTCACGCCGAGGGAATATGATGGGACGGCTGCCGGATATCAGGGGTTCCTACTCCAACTGGAGCTCTACCTGGCAACCGCCCACCCAGCTCCTTCGGGGTGTGAGAGCGTGTCCGCCCTCGTCTCCTGCCTCTCAGGTAAAGCCCTGGAGTGGGCCAACGCCGTATGGAGTGAGGGAGACGCGGTGTTGGACCATTATGCAGAGTTCACCCGGGTGAGTTATGCAGAGTTCACCCGGGTGAACGTCTGTTCCATCTGAGGCAGTCGCCTTGGACTTCCGGACCCTGGTCGCCAGCGCGAGATGGAACGACAGGGCCCTGTTCAATCACTACAGGTGCAGTCTGCGCGAGGACGTCTGTCGAGAGTTGGCCTCTCGAGACACCACCCTTACATTGGACCAGCTGGTGGACCTGTCCATCCGGCTGGACAACCTGCTGACTGCCTGCGGAGGTCCGGATCAGGACCTGTCAGTTCCATCCCCCAGCACCTCCGCGCCGACGCCCATTCAGCTAGAACCGGAGGAGGGGCCATTCCCTGCACCATCTGTGGCCGCAGAGGGCACACTGCTGTTCGGTGCTGGGGGGGTTCCTCAGGGAGTCGAGGCAGCAGGCAGGGCACTATTGTGTCACCCCAGATGAGTCAGCACCAGGCTCACCCAGAGCCCCCTGTTGCTCACATGTATGTGTTTATTTCATTTCCTGAGTTTTCCCCGCATCCCCAGCATAAAGCACTAGTAGATTCAGGCGCAGCTGGGAATTTTATTGACCGTTCATTTGCTCATAGTTTAGGGATTCCCCTTGTTCCTGTGGATATGCCCTTCCCTGTGCACGCCCTAAATAGTTGACCATTAGGGTCAGGGCTGATTAGGGAGGCCACCGCTCCACTTGACATGGTTATGCAGGAGGGTCATGAGGAGAGAATCAATGTTTTCCTTATTGAGTCTCCTGCGTTTCCTGTGGTGCTGGGCTTACCCTGGTTGGCCTGTCATGACCCCACTATTTCGTGGCAACAGAGGGCTCTCAAGGGGTGGTCATGAGAGTGCCCTGGGATGTGTGTGGGGGTTTCCATCAGTGCGACTATGGTGGAAAGTCCAGACCAGGTCTCCACTGTGCACATCCCCTCAGAATATGCCAATTTGGCTCTCGCCTTTTGTAAGAAGAGGGCGACTATTTTACCACCTCATCGACGGGGGGATTGGGCGATATATCGCCTGGTAGATGCAGCACTTCCCAGGAGTCGCGTGTATCCTCTATCATAAGAGGAGACGGTGGCTATGGAAACATATGTCTCCAAATCCCTGGGGCAGAGATACATTCGGCCCTCCACTTCACCTGCCTCTTCGAGTTTAATTTTTGTGAAGAAGAAGAATGGGGGTCTGCGCCCGTGTATTGACTATCGAGGGATCAATCAGATACTGCCTCATCGCCAGTGCGATCGAGTCAATGCACGGGGCGTGCTTCTTCACAAAATTGGATCTCAGGAGCGCTTACAACCTGGTGCATTTCCGGGAGAGGGACGAGTGGACGACAGCATTTAGTACCACCTCAGGGCACTATGAGTACCTCGTCATGCCGTACGGGTTGATGAATGCTCCATCAGTCTTCAAGGCCTATGTTGACCAGATTTTCCGGGACCTGCAGGGGCAGGGTGTAGTGGTGTATATCGACGACATTCTGATATACTCCGCTACACGCGACGAGCATGTGTCCCTGGTGCGCAGGGTGCTTGGTTGACTGTTGGAGCATGACCTGTACGTCAAGGCTGAGAAATGTCTGTTCTTCCAACAGTCCGTCTCCTTCTTAGGGTACCGCATTTCCACGTCAGGGGTGGAGATGGAGAATGACCTCATTTCAGCCGTGCGTAATTGGCCGACTCCCACCATGGTAAAGGAAGTGCAGTGGTTTCTGGGGTTTGCCAACTACTACTGGAGGTTTATCCAGGGTTTTGGTCAGGTAGCAGCTCCCATTACCTCACTGCTGAAGGGGGGACCGATGCGGCTGCAGTGGTCGGCTGAGGCGGACAAGGCTTTTGGTCACCTGAAGGCTCTGTGTACCTCGACTCCCGTGCTGGCTCATCCAGATCCCTCTTTGGTGTTCATAGTGGAGATGGAAGCGTCCGAGGCTGAGATTGGAGCCGTGCTCTCTCAGCGCTCGGGCATGCCACAAAAGCTCCGCCCCTGTGCTTTCTTTTCGAAGAAGCTCAGCCCGGCGGTGCGAAACTGATGTGGGGGACCGGGAGCTGTTTGCTGTTGTCAAGGCTTTGAAGGCGTGGAGGCATTGGCTTGAGGGTGCTAAATACCCCTTTCTCATCTGGGCTGACCACCGCAATCTGGAGTACATCTGGGCGGCGAGAAGAATGATCCCTCACAAGGCAAGGTGGGCCATGTTCCTTACCCGTTTTGTTTTCACTCTATCCTACAGACCAGGTTCCCAGAACGCTAAGGCAGACGCACTGTCCCGTATGTATGACACAGTGGAGCGGTCCATGGATCACACTCTCATAGTTCCGGCCTCTTGCCTGGTGGCACCGGTGGTGTGGGAGCTGGACGCGGACATCGAGCGGGTGTTACGCACAGAGTTCACTCCCCCCCCCAGTGTCCAGCTGGGCGCCTGTACGTTCCGTCTGCTGTCCGCGACCTTTTGATCTATTGGGTCCACACGTCACCCTCCTCTGGTCTTCCTGGCATCGGTGGGACGGTGCGTTGCCTTAGTGGGAAGTCTTGGCCAAGGACGTGAGGGTTTATGTTTCCTCCTGCTTGGTGTGCACCCAGTGCAATGCTCCCAGGCACCTGCCTGAAGGGAAATTACAACCCCTACCCGTTCCACAACGGCCGTGGTCGCACCTGTCGGTGGACTTCCTGACGGATCTTCCTCCCTCACAGGGCAATACCACGATCCACAATGACCAGGATCGAAGTCCTGCCGTCTCCTCCCCTTGCCCGGTTTCCCTACGGCCCTACAGACTGCAGAGGCCCTGTTCACACATGTGTTTCAGCACTACGGGGTGCCTAAGGACATATTTTCTGATCAGGGTCCCCAATTCACGTCCAGGGTCTAGAGAGCGTTCATGGAACGTCTGGGGGTCTCGGTCAGCCTCACCTCAGGTTTTTACCCCGAGAGTAACGGGCCGGTGCAGAGAGTAAACCAGGATGTGGGTAGGTTTCTGAGGTCATATTGCCAGGACCAGTCAGGGGAGTGGGCGGCGTTCATCCCCTGGGCATAGATGGCCCAAAACTCACTCCGCCACTCCTCCACTAACCTCTCTCCTTTCCAGTGCATACTGGGGTATCAGCCGGTTCTGGCACCTTGGCATCAGAGCCAGATCGAAGCTCCTGCGGTGGATGAATGGTTTAAGCGCTCTGAGGAGACCTGGGACGCCTCAGCGGGGCCCCGGTGTTCCACCAGGGGACCGGGTCTGGCTCTCGACCCGAAACCTGCCCCTCTGCCTGCCCTGCCGGAAGCTGGGCCCGTGGTTTGTGGGGCCATTCATAGTCCTGAGGAGAATAAACAAGGTGTGTTACAGGCTGCAGTGTCCCCCGATTACTGTATTAACCCCTCGTTTCATGTGTCTCTCCTCAGGCCGGTGGTGGCTGGTCCGCTACAGGAAGCTGAGGTGCGGGAGGTTCCTCCGCCCCCTCTGGACATCGAGGGGGCTCCGGCATATGCAGTTTGGTCCATATTGGACTCGAGGCGGGCGAGGGGCCTTCAGTACCTCGTGGACTGGGAGGGGTACGGTCCGGAGGAGAGATGCTGGGTGTCGGTGGAGGAGGTGTTGGACCCTTCGATGCTGAGGGAGTTCCACCGTCTCCATCCGGATCGCCCTGCACCTCTTCCTCCGGGTCGTCCCCAAGGCCGGCGTCGGCGCCGGGGGGGGGGGGGGTGGCTACTGCCACTTTTCCTTTTGTTTTGTCTTTGTTTTCACACACCTGTTTTCCATTTCACAATTATTTGTTCCTGTATTTAAACCCTCTGTTTCCCCCATGGTGTTCTGCAGGATTATTACATGTTCAGTTAGATTTATTTTGATGGCTGTTTTTTTGACGGGTGCTGTGTTCACCCGTGCGTTATCTTTACCATCTTGTTTTGGTCAAGTGTAATTGTTACCTTGTGCCTTGTTGAGTAAAGTATGTTGCTCACTCATTCTGCTCTCCTGCGCCTGACTTCATGCACCAGCTACACTCATCTTCTGACAGCTGTAAAGTATCAAAATGTGTAAAAAGTCAAAGGTTCTGAATACTTTTCGAATGCATTGTACTTGCTTCTTTTGTCACAAAACTGAAATTAGGCAAAGTATTCAAATTCTTCCTATCAGGAAATGACGGAGCTATATATGCATAGTGCATCTTTAAAATAGATTTTAGTATGCGTCATAGCAGATGCAAACACAGAGTTAAGAAGTGCTATGCTAATGCCTCAAGAATTTTGGAGGTATTTCACGGAGCTCAAGCACGTGAAGGTGAGCTGTTGGACTGACAGGCTCTTATCTTTTGTTCGCTAGAGTTGTCATGGTGATCGATTGAACGCAATCCTTGTGGCTAGGTTGTCCCTTTTGTGAGTCACACACTAAACTCTCCTCTCCTTTCCCTCGTTCTCTCCTTCCCCTGATCCCTTCTACCCCCAGATCAAATACCGTACAGAATACAATAGTGACATATTTCTCTTTCAATACCTCAGTCTTCACTCTCGTCTCAGGCAGGGCTATGACATTGAATGGGGTGGTGTTTGATCAGTGCTTGGTAAATAATTAATGGTATGTTTTGGAGAGCCTTCCTACTTTTTTAGCTTCTCAATCTCTTGCCCAAATACTGGGATTGCTGCTTCCTGTCTTATCGAACAGATTTCATTTCATTATCATTGGCTTAAGGCAAGGGAATAGGACACTGGGAGTGGAAATTTGTATTTTTCAGCCATGTTGCTTTGCTCTCATCTTGTTCATCTCATCTTTGATCATTACTGTGTTTCACTATCCCTTGAGGTTCACCTAGTTCCAGACCTAGCATCAATACAATTCAGTCTATAGTAAGGGCGTGGCCATTTATTACATATAGATTACTCTGTAGGAGAGAATACAAAAGCCTATTAGTCTGTCTCTTATGCGGAAGCCTGCTTCTTGCCTGGGTGTGATGTGCATTTAATGCTCACACATCTGGGAGCAATCTAAAGACATCAGGAGATATAGCATGTAGGGACAATATAATTTCTCAAGGATGAAAGCCCGTTTTTGCTTGATCCGAAAATGTTGTCGGAGGGTCCGTATGGAGGGTGTGATGTATGGAGTGTGTGACGCAATTGCTGAGCCTCCGGGAGCATGCAGAGGCCAAATTGAGCTTGTACCGCATTGCCGTGTGCCTCACAAATTTTGTAACAATGCGGAGTGCTCCATATAGCTCTGTACAGCTCTGCATTGACATGAATGGGTGACTGTAGGCGGGGACGGGAGATCCTGTATAAACACAGACTCACTTCCTTGACAACTTCCTTAACAACAGTTATGCGCTGCTTTTGAAGCGAAATAACTATGAATGCCTTAACTTCTGCAGATGCCGTAGCACCGTAAATGCTGCACGGCCAGTGCAGACTTCGGATTGACCATGCTGTGCCTTTTAGGGTTTGGCTAGGAAACACATTTCATTGGAAAATATGCTCAATGTATTTCATCATTTGTTTTCATTTTATATTTGAAGTGCATCTTAATGGATCCTTTGCATTGACTTCAACCCAGCTGTTGGGGAGTCAGCCATACAGTATAAATATGCTGCAAGCGATGGTAATGACTTTGGAAGGGATCGTGTCCTTAGAAACACATGAGCCACGATGACAACCTATGAGAAGCTGAAAGTGATATTGTCAGTGAAATAATATATGTTTTGACAACAATGACAGATTTGTCAACGAACTAAGCTGTTTGCATGCTAGTGTGAGGGTCCAGATTCACATTGTACAGTTTGTTACTATTTTGTCTCTCTGTCTCCGTCTCTCTCTCTATCTATCAATCTATCGCTGTCTCTCATCAGTAGCAGGCAGAAGGATGAACTGTTCATTACCGCAATGAGTGTCTCTTATAAATAAACTCTGTCGGAATGTCCACCGCCCTGAGCTTTCTAATTTCCTTCCCTTGTCACTCCTTGTTGTGTTTTTTTTTAAGGACTTTAATCGTCTCACTGACTGAGTCTTAAAATACACTTTCCCAAAACATGAATCCCAAATCGTTTCCCTGGGCTGGCTTTTAGAAATCCGTTATTTATTCATGGCCGAAATGATATTGCTTTTCAACTCATGAGATGTCATTGACTGTTCGGCATATCAAACCAACACATAGGGATACAGAACAAAAATGTAGAGTATAATTATAGTAAAACATTGAGGGGAACATATTTCCCAGTCGATTCAAACGCACAAATGCAAAGGTCAAAAGACATCAATGTTTTAGTACTCAATGGACCATCAAGTGTGGTTTCTCTTTGCATTCATTTTCATCTTCAAACGTATTTTCCCCTTTCAGCTGGTTTCAAGACACAGATTTTCTCCTACAGTGATTCTCGCTCTGAAGAGTTTTTATTTTTACCTCAGTGAAAGAGCAGTATATTACAGTGCTTTCAGAAAGTATTCATACCTCTTGACTTATTTCACATTTTGTGTTAGATTTATTTAATATTTTTTCTTATTCGCCCATCTATACACAATACCCCATAATGACAAAGTGAAAACATGTTTTTAGATATTTTGGCAAATTTATTAAATCAAATACAGAAATATCTAATTTACCTTAGTATTCACACCCCTGGGTTAGTCTTTCTGGGTAAGTATCTAAGAGCTTTGCACACATGAATTGTACAATATTAGCACTTAAAACATTTTTAAAAAATCAAATAACATTTTATTTGTCACATGTGCTGAATACAACAGGTATTGTATTTCACCTTACCGTGGAATGCTTACTTACAAGCTCTTAACCAACAATGTAGTTCAAGAAATAGAGTTAAGAAAATATTTACTAAATAAACTCAAGTTAAAAAGAAATATGTAAAAAATCACACAATAAATAACAATAACGAGGCTATTTACAGGGGATACCGGTACCGAGTCAATGTGCAAGGGTAAAGCTTAGTCAAGGTCATTTGTACATGCAGGTAGGGGTAAAGTAACCATGCATAAATAATAAACAGAGTAGCAGCTCTGTCATGTTGGTTGTTGATCATTGCTAGACAGCCATTTTCAAGTCTTGCCATAGATTTCAAGCCGATTTAAGTCAAAACTGTAACTAGTACTATCAAGAACATTCAATGTTGTCTTGGTAAGCAACTGCAGTGTATATTTGGCCTTGAATTTCAGGTTATTGTCCTACTGAAATGTGAATTTGTCTCCTAGTGTCTGTTAAAAAGCAGACACAGATTTGGCCTGTGCAGAGCTCGATTCCATGTATTTTAAAAATATGAAGAGTGGTACTCAGTGATGTGTTGTGTTGGATTTTCCACCAACATAACACTTTATATTGAGGACATAAAGTTAATTTCTTTGACATTTTTTTGCAGTTTTACTTTTGTGCCTTATTGCAAACAGGATGCATGTTTTGGAATATTTTTTATTCTGTACAGGCTTTCTTCTTTTCACTTTGTCATTTAGGTTAGTATTGTGCAGTAACTGTTGTTGATCCATCCTCAGTTTTCTCCTATCACAGCCATTAAATTCTAACTATTTTAAAGTCACCATTGGTCTCATGGTGATATCCCTGAGCGGTTTCCTTCCTCTCCGGCAACTGAGTTAGGAAGGGCACCTGTATCTTTGCAGTGACTGGGTGTACTGATACACCATCCAAATTGTAATTAATAACTTCACCATGCTCAAAGGGATATTCAATGTCTGCTTATTTACTTTTACACATCTACCAATACCGTAGGTGCACATTTTGTGAGGCATTGGAAAACCTCCCATGTCTTTGTGGTTGAATTTGTGTTGAAAATTCACTGCTCAACTGAGGTACAGAGATGAGGTAGTCATTCAATCATGTTAAACACTATTCTTGCACACAGAGTGAGTCCATTAACTTATTATGTGACTTGTGAAGCATGTTTTTACTCCTGAACTTATTTAGACTTGCCATAACCAAGGGGTTGAATACTTATTGACTCAAGATATTTCAGCTTTTCATTTTTAATTAATTTGTAAAAATGAAATGTAAAAACAAAATTCCACTTTGACATTATGGGGTATTGTGTATAGGTTGGTCAGTGACACAAAATCTAAATGTAATCAATTTTAAATTCAGGCTGTAACACAACAAAATGTGAAAAAAGTCAAGGGGTGTGAATACATTCTGAAGGCACTGTCAATCCCCAACATATTCCATTCAATTTTTTTTAGCGATCTCATCGTCATTTTAGAGGCGATTGGCTATACAATCGTCCCTCTCTCTCCCTCCCTCTTGCCCTCCCCTCCCTCCAAATGAAATAAATCCAGGTAAGAAGGGATTATCAATATTTCCAATATTTTACCTGCCAATGTGTTTGTATATTGGGGGCAGTTTGACAAGGGCACAACAGGAATGGCAAAACAGAATTCATATAATGTTGCCAGCTGAATATGACGCCGCAGGCAATCCAAAACTCCCAGTGCAGTGGGTATTGTAATTGGGAACATTTAGAAGCCCTAGACAAGGTGAACATGAATAATCCACCTTATTATACACAAGCTGCCAACTGACCTTTGAAAACAAAAGGCTGCTACACAAGAATGAGTCAAACATTCTGTGCATGAGATCCTAAGCAATAAACAACAACAGCAACCCAGACAATAGAGATGGTGGACCAGTCAGAGTGCTCTGCTGAGTCTGCTCCAGGGTCTTGTTAGCAGAACTTTGGTCAGTGAAGGATTTTAGAAATGTTGTCAGAGAAAGAACAGACAAACACAGATGAATACCAAACAAACAAGCAACTATCCAAATAGTTAATTTAATTGAAGTTGAAGACAACAGCTAGAATTCAATCATCAAATCAAATCAAATCAAATGTTTGTCACACACACATGGTTAGCAGATGTTAATGCGAGTGTAGCGAAATGCTTGTGCTTCTAGTTCCGACAATGCAGTAATAACCAACAGTAATCTAACTAACAATTCCAAAACTACTGTCTTATACACAGTGTAAGGGGATAAAGAATATGTACATAAAGATATATGAATGAGTGATGGTACAGAGCAGCATAGGCAAGATACAGTAGATGGTATCGAGTACAGTATATACATATGAGATGAGTATGTAAACAAAGTGGCATAGTTAAAGTGGCTAGTGATACATGTATTACATAAGGATGCAGTAGATGATATAGAGTACAGTATGTACGTATACATATGAGATGAATAATGTAGGGTATGTAAACATTATATTAGGTAGCATTGTTTAAAGTGGCTAGTGATATATTTTACATAATTTCCCATCAATTCCCATTATTAAAGTGGCTGGAGTTGAGTCAGTGTGTTGGCAGCAGCCACTCAATGTTAGTGGTGGCTGTTTAACAGTCTGATGGCCTTGAGATAGAAGCTGCTTTTCAGTCTCTCGGTCCCAGCTTTGATGCACCTGTACTGACCTCGCCTTCTGGATGATAGCGGGGTGAACAGGCAGTGGCTCGGGTGGTTGTTGTCCTCGGTGATGTGTTGTGCAGACCTCACAATGCTCTCGATTGTGCATCTGTAGAAGTTTGTGAGTGCTTTTGGTGACAAGCCGAATTTCTTCAGCCTCCTGAGGTTGAAGAGGCGCTGCTGCGCCTTCTTCACGATGCTGTCTGTGTGAGTGGACCAATTCAGTTTGTCTGTGATGTGTATGCCGAGGAACTTAAAACTTACTACCCTCTCCACTACTGTTCCATCGATGTGGATAGGGGGGTGTTCCCCCTGCTGTTTCCTGAAGTCCACAATCATCTCCTTAGTTTTGTTGACGTTGAGTGTGAGGTTATTTTCCTGACACCACACTCCGAGGGCCCTCACCTCCTCCCTGTAGGCCGTCTCGTTGTTGTTGGTAATCAAGCCTTCCACTGTTGTGTCGTCCGCAAACTTGATGATTGAGTTGGAGGCGTGCGTGGCCACGCAGTCGTGGGTGAACAGGGAGTACAGGAGAGGGCTCAGAACGCACCCTTGTGGGGCCCCAGTGTTGAGGATCAGCGGGGTGGAGATGTTGTTGCCTACCCTCACCACCTGGGGGCGGCCCGTCAGGAAGTCCAGTACCCAGTTGCACAGGGCGGGGTCGAGACCCAGGGTCTCGAGCTTGATGACGAGCTTGGAGGGTACTATGGTGTTGTATGCCGAGCTGTAGTCGATGAACAGCATTCTCACATCGGTATTCCTCTTGTCCAGATGGGTTTGGGCAGTGTGCAGTGTGGTTGAGATTGCATCGTCAGTAAGCAAATTGGAGTGGGTCTAGGGTGTCAGGTAGGGTGGAGGTGATATGGTCCTTGACTAGTCTCTCAAAGCACTTCATGATGACGGAAGTGAGTGCTATGGGGCGGTAATCGTCATATCTAGATTACAACAAACTTGAATGAATGTTAAATATTTAAGTAAGTAGCTTATATTACTGAGACAATTATTAATTGGGTAAACCAAAAGACATGCTGATTTATATTGTACAGAAGTCTAGCACTTTAGCCAAATAAACAAAGTTATTTGCCCAGACGCCCGGTTTACCATGTCATAGATTTCTTTGAATTTCATTTTTTTCCCCCACCAAGTCCAGTTCCCACTTGTCATTGCTTAATGTGGCTATTCTGCAATGAATGAAAAAATGATTTTGCAATTGATTCTCTCCTGCCCGGGCATCAGCCCTAAAGCAAAAGGACAGCAACATTAATCATTGCACACTGGTCATTTTCATGGCTGAGAAAGGACAATAATGCAAGGTGTCAGTGTGTGTGTCTGTGTCTAAGAGCAAGAAAACAAAGGCTGGTTAAGCCCATTGAGACAGTGCTCTCATTAAAATCACAATGTCCCGAGGAGAGTGAATGAACGGGAATGAATATTTCACTTCAGAACCTGCGTCCAAGTTGTCCCACGTTCATATTGGCCAGCCTGGATGCAGTGCTGCAGTACAGATGCAGGAGCAAAAGGACTTACATTAACCGTTCTAACTTTGACTAATTGTCTGAACTGAGTCACAGTTTGGACACTGTGCTAACAAACCTCCAAACGAGCTTCAACGACATACAACACTCCTTCCGTGGCCTCCAACTGCTTTTACATGCTAGTAAAACTAAGTGCATGCTCTTCAACCAATTGCTGCCCGCACCCTCCCGCCCAACTAGCATCACTACTCTGGACGGTTCTGACCTAGAATATGTGGACAACTACAAATACCTAGGTGTCTGGTTAGACTGTAAACTCTCCTTCCAGATTCACATTAAGCATCTCTAATCCAAAATTAAATCTAGAATCGTCTTCCAAATTCACAAAAAACCTCCGTCACGCTGCCAAACTTACCCTCGTAAAACTGACTATCCTACCGATCCTTGACTTCAGCGATGTCCTTTACAAAATAGCCCCCAACACTCTACTCAGCAAACTGGATGTAGTCTATCACAGTGCCATCCATTTTATCACCAAAGCCCCATATACAGTTGAAGTCGGAAGTCTACATACACCTTAGCCAAATACATTTAAACTCGGTCTTTCACAATTCCTGACATTTAATCCTAGTAAAAAGTCCCTGTCTTAGGTCAGTTAGGATCACCACTTTATTTGAAGAATGTGAAATGTCAAAATAATAGTAGAGAAAATTATTTATTTCAGCTTTTATTTCTTTCATCTTTCATCGCATTCCCAGTGAGTTTACATACACTCAATTAGTATTTGGTAGCATTGCCTTTCAATTGTTTAACTTGGATCAAATGTTTCGGGTAGCCTTCCACAAGCTTCCCACAATAAGTTGGGTGAATTTTGGCCCATTCCTCCTGACAGAGCTGGTGTAACTGAGTCAGGTTTGTAGGCCTCCTTGTTCGCACACGCTTTTTCAGTTCTGCCCACAGATTTTCTATAGGATTGAGGTCAGGGCTTTGTGATGGCCACTCCAATACCTTGACTTTGTTGTCCTTAAGCCATTTTGCCACAACTTTGGAAGTATGCTTGGGGTCATTGTCCATTTGGAAGACCCATTTGCGACCAAGCTTTAACTTCCTGACTGATGTCTTTAGATGTTGCTTCAATATATCCACATACTTTTCCTGCCTCATGATGCCATCTATTTCGTGAAGTGCACCAGTCAATCCTGCAGCAAAGCACCCCCACAACATGATACTGCCACACCCATTCTTCACGGTTGGGATGGATGGTGTTCTTCGGCTTGCAAGCCTCCCCCTTTTTCCTCCAAACATAACAATGGTCATTATGGCTAAACAGTTATGTTTTTGTTTCATCAGACCAGAGTACAATTCTGCAAAAAGTACAATCTTTGTCCCCATGTGCAGTTGCAAACTGTAGTCTGGCTTTTTTATGGTGGTTTTGGAGCAGTGGCTTCTTCCTTGCTGAGGGGCCTTTCAGGTTATGTTGATATAGGACTCATTTTACTGTGGATATAGATCCTTTTTTCCATGTTTCCTCCAGCTTCTTCACAAGGTCCTTTTGTGTTATTCAGGGATTGATTTGCATTTTTTGCACCAAAGTATGTTTATCTCTAGGAGACAGAACTCATCTCCTTCCTGAGCGGTATGACAGCTGCGTGGCCTCATGGTGTTTATAGTTGCGTACTATTGTTTGTACTGATGAAAGTGGCACCTTCAGGCGTTTGGAAATTGCTTCCAAGGATGAACCAGACTTGTAGAGGTCTACAATGTTTTTCTGAGGTCTTGGCTGATTTCTTTTGATTTTCCCATGATGTCAAGCAAAGAGGGACTGAGTTTGAAGGTAGGACTAAGGTCAACTTAGTGTATGTAAACTTCTGACCCACTGGAATTGTGATACAGTGAATTATAAGTGAAATAATCTGTCTGTAAACAATTGTTGGAAAAATGAATTTATGTCATGCACAAAGTAGTAGGTGTCCTAACCCTCTTGCCAAAACTGTAGTTTGTTAACAAGAAATATGTGGAGTGGTTGAAAAATGAGTTATAATGACTCCAACCTAAGTGTATGTAAACTTCCGACTTCAACAGTACTACCCACCACTGCAACCTGTATGCTCTTGTTGTCTGGCCCTCACTACATATCTGTCGCCAAACCCACTGGCTCCAGGTCATTTATACGTTTTTACTAGGTAAAGTCCCGCCTTATCTCAGTTCACTGGTCACCATAGCAACACTCACCCGTAGCACGCGCTCCAGCAGGTATATTGCACTAGTCATCCCCAATGCCAACACTTCCTTTGGCCACCTTTCTTTCCAGTTCTCTGCTGCCAATGACTGGAACGAATTGCAACAATCTCTGAAGCTGGAGTCTTATGTCTCCCTCTCTAACTTTAAGAATCAGCTGTCTGAGCAGGTTAATGATCACTGTACCTGTACACAGCCAATCTGTAAATAGCACACCCAACTACCTCATCCCCATATTAGTACTTACCCTCTTGCTCTTTTGCACATCTATCACTCCAGTATTAATACTAAATTGTAATTATTTTCACCTCTCGGGCCTATTTTTTGCCTACCTCCCTATTGTTCTACATTTACACACACTGTACATAGATTTTTCTATTTTTCTTTTATTTTGTGTTTTTGAGTGTACGTTTGTTTATGTGTAACTCTGTGTTGTTTTTGTCACACTGCTGTGCTTTATCTTGGCACGGTCGCAGTTGTAAATGAGAACTTGTTCTCAACTGGCCTACCTGGTTAAATAAAGGTGAAATAATAACTAAATAAAAGGAAGCAATGGAATTATTTCCATGAAAACTGAAATGCTCCAGACAGAGTATTTACCATGCACTTAGAGGTAGCAAATGACACCTTCCTTCATTCTTTCCTCCTACAGCTATGCGACAAAGGTACTTGCTTGATTGCATCGTATTATTTACCCTAATTAACTCTTGGCAAATGTTCATGTCTTTCAGATAGAGCTCTGATTCGAGGTTATCACACTGGGTCTGCATTTCTACCTACTGCTGATGCTGGAGATTTAGTGGGGTGTACAAGACTCTAGGGAACAAAAGTGTGGCCCGCTCTACAGACAACTATAGTGGTCCACTAATACATGACTAGTAAAGGCCCAGCGCACTACTTTTGTAAAAAAACATACAATGTATATGTCACGCCCTGGCCATAGAGAGGCTTTTATTCTCTATTTTGGTTAGGGCAGGGTGTGACTAGGGTGGTTATTCTAGTTTCTTTATTTCTATGTTTTCGCCGGGTATGGTTCTCAATCAGGGACGGCTGTATATCGTTGTCTCTGATTGGGAATCATACTTAGGCAGCCTGTTTTTCCACCTTAGTTGTGTGTAGTTGACATTGTTAGTGGCCTGTATAGCCCTAATAAGCTTCACGTTAGTTTTAGTTGTTTCTTGTTTTTGTTGGCGACATTCATAATAAAGAGAAATGTACGCTCACCACGCTGCACCTTGGTCCGGTCATTTCCCTGATGAAGTTCGTGACAGATCTACCCACCACAAACGGACCAAGTGGCATGGCCGGGAGGAGCAGCATTTTCTGGAGGAATGGACATGGCACGACATCCTGAATGGGAAAGGATCCTGGACGTGGGAGGAGATCCTGGCGGGAAAGGATCGCCTGCCGTGGGAGCAGGTGGAAGCAGCGGGGAAGGCAGAGGCAGCGAGAAAAAGGGCCCAGGATTACACAGGGTCACGGTTGGCACAAAAGACTGGGAGGCCACGCCAAAAACATTTTTTGGGGGAGGCACGTAGGGAGTGTGGCAGAGTCAGTATTCAGACCTGAGCCAACTCCTCATGCTTACCGTAAGGAGCGTGGTACTGGTCAGGCACCGTGTTATGCGGTGGAGCGTACGGTGTCTCCAGTGCGCGTTCACAGCCCGGTGCGCTACATTCCAGCTCCACGCAATGGACAGGCTAGAGTGGGCATCCAGCCAGGATGGTGCCGGCTCAGCGCGCCTGGCTTCCAGTGCATCTCTTCGGCCCAGGATATCCTATGCCGGCTCTGCGCACTGTGTCTCCGGTGCGTCTGCACAGCCCAGTGCATCCTGTGCCAACGCCCCGCATTTGCCGGGCGAAGGTAACCATCCAGCCAGGACGGGTTGTGCAGGCTCTATGCTCGAGACCTCCAGTGCGCCTCCACGGCCCAGTGTATCCGGTGCCTACTCCAAGAACCAAGCCTCCAGTATGTCTCCCCAGCCTGATGAGTCCTGTGCCTGCTCCCAGAACCAGGCCTTCAGTATGTCTCCCCAGCCTGGTATGCCCTGTAGCAGCTCCACTCACCAGGCTGCCTATACGTCTCCTCACTCCAGTGATGATTCATGGCACGAAGCCTCCAGTGACGATCCATGGCACGAAGCCTCCAGTGAGGATCCATGGCACAAAGCCTCCAGTATTGATCCGTGGTCCGGAGCCTCCAGCGACGGTCACCAGCCTCCAGCGACGGCCTCTAATCCGGAGCCTCCAGCGACGGTCTCCAGTCCGGAGCCTCCAATGATGGTCTCCAGTCCGGAGCCACCAACGAGGGTCCCCAGTCCGGAGCCGCCAGCGAGGGTCCCCAGTCCGGGGCCTGCAGCGAGGGTCCACAGTCTGGGACCTAAAAACGATACTACAGAGATACAAAATAAGTTAGAGGAAAAACAAAAAGAACTTGAGGAACTTATTCAAGACTGATCTAATGTAATATATTACAAAAATAAAGCACACTGGATGGAATATGGAGAAAAATGCACAAAATTCTTCCTGAATCTCCAATACAGGAACACTAACAAAAATAATTTGCTTAAACTCGTTACTGAAGACGGAGTCATCGATGATTCTCCAAATTATATTTTAAAAGAGGAAGCTAATTATTTTAGGCAGATGTTCTCATTTCCATATCATCCTCTCCCATTGAATGAAGATTATGGTAAGGAATTATTTCCAAATAATATACAAAATGGAAAATAAACAAATGTACAGAAAGATCAGTGCGAAGGCCAAATTACAGAGGAATAACTTTTTGAGGCTATTAAATCCTTTCAGTCTGGAAAAACCCCAGGGCTGGATGGCATACTGGCATATACCAAAAGCTCCATTGTTAGATTGTTTTAACTACTCCTATAGAAATGGTAGTCTGTCTGGTACTCAGCATGAAGGTCTGATTTCTCTATTATTTAAACAAGACCCAGATGGCAAATATAAAGACCCGGTCTAGAAAAAAAACTGGAGGCCCCTTACACTTCAATGTTGTGATGCAAAAATACTAGCAAAATGCATAGCACTCAGAATTAAAAGGGTTTTACCTGGTATTGTTCATCCTGATCAGTTTTTTACATGGACGATACAATGGAGATAATATATGACAACTACTAGAAATACTAGATCATGAAACATATAAGAAGCCAGGAATTGTATTTATAGTGGATTTTGAAAAGGCATTTGATAAAGTAAGACTGGATTTGATTTATAAATGCCTGGATTTTTTTTTTTAATGTAGGTAATTCTCTTATAAAATGGGTAAAAATAATGTATAGCAACCCCAGGGATAAAATAGTAAATAACTGCTACTTCTCAAAGAGTTTTTAATTGTCAAGAGGAGTTAAACAAGGTTGTCTGCTGTCACCATATGTATTCGTTATGGCCATCGAAATGCTAGCTATTAAAATCAGATGCAATAATAACATTAGAGGATTAGAAATCCAAGGCTTAAAAACAAAGGTGTCCATGTATGCCGATGACTCAAGTTTTATGTTAAGTCTGTATTCTCTGGACTAAAACCTAATTATGATAAGTGTACAATATTACGTATTGGATCGTTAAAAAATAGAACTTTTACATTATCTTGCAGCTTACATATAAAATGGGCTGATGGTGAAGTAGACATACTCGGTATTCATATCACAAAAGATATAAATAAGCTCTCCACAATGAATTTCAATAGAAAACTTGTAAAAATAGACAAGATCCTGCAACCATGGAGAGGCCTGTCTATTTATGGAAAAATTGCCCTGATTAACTCCTTAGTCATATTTCAGTTTACTCACTTACTAATGGCGCTGCCTACTCCTGATGATTCAATTTTCAAATCATATGAGCAAAAAATATTTCGCTTTAACTGGGACGCTAAACCAGACAAAATAAAACAAGCCTATCTATAAAATGAATATGAATTGGATGGGTTGAGATTATTAAATATAAAATCACTAAACCTCTCTCTAAAAGCTTCACTCATTCAAAAGTTTTATTTTAACCCTTAATGGTTCTCAAGTAGATTAGTAAGAAAAGCTCATCCATTGTTTAAAAATGGCCTTTTTGCCTTTGAGCAGATTGCCATGACTCATTTTCGATGAATTGAAAATGATACTTTTTTGTATCTGTCTTTTTCAAACAAGCATTGCAGAGCTGGCTACAATGTCAATTTCATCCCCCTGAAAAGAACAAATATTTCAACAAATATTATGGCTGAACTCAAATGTGCTGGTTGATAAAATACCTGTATTTATGGGACAGATGTTTGAAAAGGGTATTTTGTTCTTAAATGATATTGTAATGGTAGAGTTGTATCCTTCATGGAGTTATCAGAATCGTACGGGAAGGTCTGCTCAATCCAAGAGTACAACCAATTGATTACAGCATTTCCCCAAAAATGGAGGAGGCGGGTGGCAGCGGGAGTAGGTAGGGAACTGGTCTGTTTGCCCAATATAAAGGATCAAAAGTATACCAGTTTCATTTGAGGACCAGGATGTTGACAACTGTGCCATACAGATTGCAAAATAGTTGGGAAGAGATTTTTTATGTACCGATATCATGTTATTAGTTATGAGTATATGAGTTGATGTATAAAACAACGCAAGATTCAAGACTTCGTGTTTTTCAGCTAAAATTATTATATAGAATTCTTGCCACCAACAAAATGTTGAATATTTGGGGCATGAAATTATCGAAGCTCTGCAGATTTGATTGTGAGGATACAGAATCAATAGACCATTTATTTTGTTATTGCACTCAAGTAGCCTGTTTCTGGTCTCAGGTTCAGGAATGGCTGAAAATGAATAGCTCTGATCTAAAATTGACCCTAGAAATAGTACTGTTAGGCGATCTGGAGAGACCGGGTCAGTCAATTACTAATACTCTTAGTAAAAGTATTTATCTTCAACACACAATCTGTAGATTCTATTCGATTAGATAGATTGAAATTATACGTTAAACATCATAGCATAGTTGAAAGATATGTGTTGCGTAGAAACACGAAGTGGGTGGCCAGCATAGATAGATGGGATGGGCTGAGGGAAGCTGAGGGTTGGTATGTGGAATTGGAGACAAGTGGGAGTGGAGTTGCTGTGTGAGAGAGAGAATGATGGTCAAAAGATAAAGGGAAAAAAAGTCAAATTAAAGCATAATAAAAGTACATTTGAATGACACTAAGTGGCAGTGTTTTTACAACTAATGCCGGTTTGCCTGAGGCTGATGCCTTGCAGGTGTTTGTTCACATGCATATACACACACTCTCATTAGAATAAACACATACAATAACACACATATTTATGTAATAGTGCCAGACATGCACACAAACATATAAAGTAGGCATTGCTGTTATGATTTCAGTTGTCCTTGACGTCCTTTGTTTTAAATTTATTTTTTATTTTATTTATTTTTTACATTGTTTGCTGTTTTCTTCAGTCTTTTCCTTTTTTCTCTTTAGTTCATTCTCTTGGTTGTTGGTGCATTGGGGGGTTCTTGGTGGTGGGGAATGGAATTAATTGTATTTTTATTTGTATTTTTTCCAGGGGGGACTGTGAAAATAAAATGAATCGTTAATGTCGTGGTTAATATTTATTTCAGGACATGTTGAGGCCAGGAAACAATCAAACATCAACTTGAATGCTAATGTTAGTGTCCCGCCCTGACCGTAGATTGCTTTGTATGTTTCTATTTTTTGTTTGGTCAGGGTGTGATGTGTGTGGGCATTCTATGTTTGTATGTCTAGGTTGTGTATTTCTATGTTTTGGCAGGGTATGGTTCTTAATCAGGGACAGCTGTCTTTCGTTGTCTCTGATTGAGAACCATACTTAGGTAGCCTGTTTTCCCACTGTTAGTTGTGGGTGGTTAATTTCTGTTTAGTGTTATTCACCTTGCAGGACTGTTTCGGTTTTCCTTTTTGTTGTTTTGTTTATTCCGTGTACAGTGCAATTCATTAAAGATGAACACCTACCCTGCTGCATTTTGGTCCGGTGATTCCTCTTCTTCCGATGAAAGCCGTTACAGTTAGATTGATGTTCCCCAGAAACACTGTCCATTGGACATTCATCACAGGAAATAGTACAGGGTTGATACCCACGTGTTAGAAATGTGCCTTGATATGACTGTACGTCATGTTAATACCCACCTTCATACAGTCAAATTTTCTTTATTGATCAAAACAGTCCACTCACCCTCACGCTACAGAATTACTGCGTAAGAGTTGGTTTGCACCTGTTCACACATTATAATAAGCTTAGCTCCTCCTACAAGATGATTTCTGAGTAAATTTGTTTTGCAGTAATGGTACTGAGTAACCCACAAAGTCAGGCTGCCATCAAAATATTGTCTGACATTTCTGAACGGGGTGAAATTACAAAAATGTAAAATACATTTCCTCATCCAGTTCTACTCTTTCAAGCTCTTTTTTTTCTGCTGACGCTGAGAGTATGGGTTCTCACCCGATACTCTTCCTTCTGTTCCGGCCATCATCCTCTGTAACATTCAGTCTGCAGGCATGTAATTATGCACTGAGAGAGAACCCAGAGAGAGGGAAAGGGAAAGAAGGGGGGGGAGCAAGGGAACAAGAGAAAGAGAGAGAAGAATAGAAGATAAATAACACTCCAGCGCCTTCTTGCACATATCCCCCTCCTACCTGCTTGTCCATTCCACAGAGAAAAGGGATACACTGTAAATATAACATGTTTTAAATTGAACTTCAATCTATTATTCATCAAAGCCAAGTGATGCCGGCCCACCTCCAACTCTACCCAGATCTCCCAGTGCCAAGCTCTTGTGTGTGTGTGTGCTTTTGTGCGTGCGTGTGCGTGTGCAGTAATTTATGTTGATAGTTTATAAAATGTGGCGTTACAATGCACTTGTTGTGAAGTTATTACCTGTATGCCCAGGTTCTTTGATTGGTTATTATCAAAGATAATTCATGTATTCAACATCTGGATGAATCTTAGGTGAAAAGATATGTTAATCGAGTAATGAATCATTAAAATTATATCCCTGTGGCTTTTGACTCTTAACTCTGTGACGGTGTCAGCTGCTCTCCTTAGTGCTCAGTCTGTGCTCCACTGTAGTGACAGGTGTGTGTGTGTGTGTGTGTGTGTGTGTGTGTGTGTGTGTGTGTGTGTGTGTGTGTGTGTGTGTGTGTGTGTGTGTGTGTGTGTGTGTGTGTGTGTGTGTGTGTGTGTGTGTGCGTGCGTGCGTGCGTGCATGTATTTGTGTGTATTGCAGAATATTTTCCCTATTATCACCACTCCCACAAAAACCACTTGGAATGTCGCAGCATCATACAATATAGTTTTGGCTCCGATAAAAGTTGTTACAGTGAAGTTGGAGTATTGGAGTTCTCATTGATGTGATTATACCTCACCATGTAATATGCAAGGCATTCTATGTGGTTTGCTCCCGAGATTCTAAATAGATGTGTTGGGGCGTACCCAACAGGGACACTGATTAGCTTCATTTAGTGACCTGTGGTTTTCTACTGTGATATTGGCCTCTATCCTCTACAGCTGTGCTATGGCCCAAACCGTCAAATCTAGATAAGGAGAGTTTCATTTTTCCTGTGTCATTCAGAACTAGTCGTTATAGCTCAGCATTACTGTTGTGTTGTATCATCTCTTTCACTGTGGATTGGAGACAATATTTATTAAATCTCCCTCCTATTCTTATGAATGGCTCACACCATGGATATTGTTGCTGTATATGGAAATCCTGAGATTAGCATATATGCGATCCCAATGTGGCTCTAATAATGCGGGCCGTACATAAAGACAGGCATTTTTAAAGGCTGATGTGGCAGTTAAGTAAAATAATGCGTGCCAACAGGATTTCTGAGGGAGGCCCTCCCATCTTCAATGAACTTCATGATCTTTCTTTATGCTCAACCACCAATCCCCTTTCTGACATGCTTCATCATCAATCCTCACATTGTGTCTCTGGCTAAAGGGGCAGAATAAGATGGTTCTTTGAATGGGTCTTTAACAAAGTGTCTCTGTGCTGGCCAGGATCTACACACAGAGAGCGGTCAAAGGTGTATTGATATTCTAGTTTGTCCCTCAAGGGCACCCGTAACGCCCCCCTGCTGACGTACATTGGAATGCTTGGAATGTTTTGTTCTGTGAAACACATTAAACAATACACCCCCCAATTTGCCCCCAGAACAGCCTCAATTTGTCGGGGCATGAACTCTACAAGGTGTCCAAAGCGTTCCACAGTGATGCTGGCCCATGTTGAATCCATTGCTTCCCACAGGTGTGTCAAGTTGGCTGGATGTCCTTTGGTTGGTGGACCATTCTTGTTACACATGGGAAACTGATGAGCGTGAAAAACCTTGCAGCGTTGCAGTTCTTGACACAAACTGGTGCGCCTGGTACCTACTACCATACCCCATTCAAAGGCACTTCAAACCCTCTGAATGGCACACATACACAATCCATGTCTCAAAAAAATTATTCTTTAACCTGGTTCCCACGCTTCGTAGACGTGGTTCGTTTTTAACAGCTAGGACTGCTATTTCTTGTCCAGGAATCCCGCTGAACAGACAGGTTAAAGCCTGCTTAACAGAGCGGCTAAGCTCATCAAGCTAACAAAGTTAGTCCTACTCCCAGATGAGTTTTGCAATGGAGCCCTCTTTGTCTGGAGAAATAAATCAACGGTTCCAGCGCTGTAGGAGCTGTGTGTACTACGCTTTGTTTCGGGACAAATCGGATCACTCATAGTTCCAATGTGGCAATTGTTTGCTTGCAGAGGATTCTAGGCTTGAGGTGGCTTCCTTGTTCACGCAGGTCACCAGCCTACGTAAGAAACTGGGGAAAACTCAGAGTGGAATGTTGACCTTTTCTACGCTGGTGGCTGGACGGCTTTCACGCTTGTTGGATGCATTTCCGCCTTGTCGTTTGTCATTATCCGACTGGCCGGTGTTGCCCGGAGTTCCACCATCTGATAGCGGAGTTGAAGGAGCACAGCAAGAGGAGCAAGGCAATCAATGGTGGTCGCATGTCACGAGCCGTGGAAGCTGAAGACAGCGGCTACCGCAAATCAGTCTACACTCTCATCGAGAGGCCCGGAGCGGATACAAACAACAAATAGCTTTTCTGGAGCCTGATCTTCCTGCACCTTCATCGCTGGGGTACCTGTGTCTGCGGCTCCTACGATTTCAAAGTTGACGTCGGCAACCTTCTGTCCCTGCTCTGGATCGAGCGGGACTTCTCCTACACCAGGCGCCGGGAGCAACGGGCTCAAGTCATCCTGCCTCTCGTCCGTCCATAAATGGTTCTCAGAATCCTGTGGAGCGTGGGATTGGGCGGATTTCCTCGTCCTTCTGGTCAGCCATGATTTTGGGCAGCTCCATGGTAAGAAATGTGACTGTTCCTGGTGCAAAAACAATGTCCTATCCCGGAGCTCGAGTAAATGACATTACTAAGCTGCTCCCGAATGTACCATGTCAGGACATGGAAAGGGATTCTATCCTAGTCCATGTGGGTTTTAATGACATTATGAAGGGCAGCTCTGAACAGTTGAAACTGAATTTTAAAGAGCTGATTGACCCTCTGCTAGACACTAATAAAAGACCCATCATATCTGGCCCTGTGCCATCTCTGAATCGTGGCAATGAATGCCTTAGCATGATTCTTTCGCTTCAGAACTGGCGATGTGATTATTGCAGCTCAATGGGTGTAACTTTTGTTGACAATTTCAATACCTGTTGGAAACAAACACGTTTTAAAAGGAGGATGGGATCCACCCAAATCATTTGGGTCCCTGGATCCTTTCACAGCAATCTAAGGCTGCGTTGAGACAATCACTTATCAATGACCCAAGCCAAGCTCAGTTAATCTCTACCATTGTGATGCTAAATTGTCATAATGCTTCAGCAAATGTACATTATAACAGGGGTGTCGGTAGACACTATGTAAGAAACCTAATTTATGTCCCTCTAACTGAATACCTCTGCTGATCCTACAGCTATTGTATGCAGTAATCATGTGCCTATGAATCAGATTCTTACTGTTAACACTGAGGCGGTGTGCCCTAGTAGGAAGCTCACCCTGCACTTACATAAATAACATGAGTATATATATTTCTGCTAAGCTTCCCAGTAAAGCAATGAAATCAAGTAAGCATTCCAGAAGAAAATTGCTCAAAATAGCCGAAGTTAACATATGTAGCTTAAGAAACAAGGTTCATGAAATCAATAATTTGCTAGTAACAGATGACATTCATATTCTGACTATCTCTGAAACTCACTTAGATAATACCTTTGATGATACAGTGGTAGCAATACAAGGTTATAACATTTACAGAAAAGACAAATGGTGGAGGTGTTGCTGTATTATATATATTATATATTCAGAACCACATTCCTGTAAAGCTTAGAGGATCTCATGATAAATACTGTTGAAGTAATATGGCTACAGGTTCCTCACATAAAGCCCATTCTTGAGGCAAGCTGCTATATACCACCAAATGCCGACAGTCAGTATCTAAATAACATGTGAAATGCTTGACAATGTATGTGATACCAACAGAGAGGTATATTTTCTGGGTGATTTAAATATTGACTGGCTTTCATCAAGCTGCCCATTCAAGAAAAAGCTTCAAACTGTAACCAGTGCATGCAACCTGTGTCACGTCACGTCACGTCACCTTAGCTCCTATTTTATGTCTCTGTTTTAGTTTGGTCAGGGCTTGAGTTGGGGTGGGCATTCTGTTTTTGTTCTATGTTTTGTATTTCTGGTTTCGGCCTGGTATGGTTCCCAATCAGAGGCAGCAGTCAATTGTTGTCTCTGATTGAGTACCATACTTAGGCAGCCTGTTTTCCCGCTGTGGGTAGTTGTTTTCTGTCTCTGTGTCTGCACCAGACAGAACTGTTTAGTTTTTGTTCGTTCTCTGGTTATTTTGTTTTTGTGTTCAGTTTAAATAAATATTAACATGGACAGGTAACACGCTGCATATTGGTCTGATCTATCCTACTCCTTGTCAGAAGAGGAAGAAAACCGTTACAGAACTACTCACCAACAAAGGACCATGCAGCGTGGTAACGAGAGGCAGCTGGAGAAATGGACATGGGAGGAGATATTGGACGGCAAGGGACCCTGGGCACAGGCTGGGGAATATCGCCGCCCCAAGGAAGAGCTGGAGGCAGCGAAAGCTGAGCGTCGGCAATATGAGATAAGGCAGCGCAACAGGCACGAGAGGCAGCCCCCCCTAAAAAATAATTGGCATACGGGGAGATTGGCGATAGACCTGAGCCAACTCCCCGTGCTTACCGGAAGAAGCGCAGTACTGGTCATGCATCGTGTTTTGCGGTCAAGCGTACAGTGTCGCCAGTACGCGCTCATAGCCCGGTGCGCTATGGGCCAGCCCCCCGCAAGTGCCATGCGAGAGTGGGCATCCAGCCAGGGCGTGTTGTCCCAGCTCAGCGTGTTTGGTCTCCGGTACGCCGTTTCGGCCCAGGGTATCCTGCACCGGCGCTGCGTGCTGTGTCTCTAGTGCGCTGGGAGGGTGCAGTTCGCCCTATGCCTGCGCTCCGCCCTTGCCGGGCTAATGTGGGAATTGAGCCTAAGGGAGAGGTGCGAGTGGTATGCACCAGATCTCCAGTGCTCACCCACAGCCCGGTTCAACCTGTGCCTGCACTCTGGAGGGTCCGGACTAAAGTGGTCATCCAGCCTGGAGGAGTGGTGCCAAGGCTGCGCACCAGAGCTCCAGTGCTCCCCCACAGCCCGGTCCATCCGGTGCCTCCTTCACGCTCCTCCACGCTCCTCCACCCACCAGGCCTCCTGTAGGTGTCCCCAGCCTGGTGGGTCTTGCGGTAGCCCCACCCACCAGGCTGTCTCTCCATCTCCACCCTCCAGGTTCTCCCGTTCTCCGGAGCTGCCAGAGCCGCCCGTCTGTCAGGAGCTGCCAGAGACGCCCGTCTGTCAGGTGCTGCCAGAGACGCCCGTCTGTCAGGTGCTGCCAGAGACGCCCGTCAGTCAGGTGCTGCCAGAGACGCCCGTCAGTCAGGAGCTGCCAGAGCCGCCCGTCAGTCAGGAGCTGCCAGAGCCGCCCTTCACTCCGGCGCTGCCAGAGTCGCCCTTCATGCCAGCGCTGCCAGAGCCACCCTTCACGCCGGCGCTGCTGGAGTCGCCCTTCACTCTGGTGCTGCGGGGGTCTCCCTTCTATTCGGAGCCCGCTGCAAGGGTCCCCAGTCAGAGGTCGGCGGCGAGGGTCGCCGCTCCAAAGGCGCCACTTAAGTGGGCCAAGACTATGGTGGAGTCCACGTCCCGCGCCAGAGCCGCCACCATGGACAGATGTCCACCCAGACCCTCCCCTATGGGTTTAGGTTTTGCGCCTGGAGTCCGCACCTTTGGGGGGTGGTACTGTCATGTCCTGACCTTTTTTATGTCTCTGTTTTAGTTTGGTCAGGGCCGGAGTCGCCCTTCACTCTGGCGCTTCCTATGTTGTTGATGTAAATAATATTTGTTGGTCCGTGGTGTGTAATGAGGAGCAAACAGACGCTGCACTGGACACATACACTTTTTTTACCCCTTTTTCTACCCAATTTTGTGGAATCCAAATGGTAGTTAAAGTCTTGTCCCATCGCTGCAAGTCCTGTGTGTCCTCCGAAACACACTGTGTGTCCTCCGAAACACAACCCAGCCAAGCCGCAATGCTTCTTGACACAATGTGCAATTAACCCAGAAGGCAGCCACACTAATGTGTTGAAGGAAACACCGTACATCTGGCAACCATGTCAGTGTGCATTGTGTCCGGCCCGCCACATGAGTCACTAGTGCGCGAAGGGACAAGAACATCCCTGCCGGCCAAACCCTCCCCTAACCCGGACGATGCTGGGCCAATTGCACGCTGCCCCATGGGTCTCAAACCAGGATCTCTAGTGGCACAGCTTGCACTGCGATGTGGTGCCTTAGACCACTGCGCCACTCGCGAGTCCACTCTTGACACATTTAGGAAATTGCTAATTCCAGTTGCTAATGAGCATGCACCAATTAGGAAAATGACTGTAAAAACTGTTAAATCCTCGTTGGTGGATGAGGAATTGAAAAATGGTATGGTTGAGAGGGATGAGGCAAAAGGAATGGCAAATAAGTCTGGCTGAACAACCGATAGGCAAACATATTGCAAATTGAGAAATCATGTGGCTAAACTGAATTAAAAGAAGAAGAAACTACACTACGAAACAAAGATTCATGAAATAAAGATTGATAGTAAAAAAGCTTAGGAGCACCTTAAATGACATTTTGGGAAAAAAGGCACACTCCATCATTCATTGAATCAGATGGCTCATTCATCACATAACCGATTGATATTGCCAACTTTACTACTTTAATGATTTATTTATTGGCAAGATTAGCACATTTAGGCATGACATGCCAGCAACAAATGCTGACACTACATATCCAAGTATATCTGACCAAATTATGAAAGACAAGCATTGTCATTTTGAATTCCTTAAAGTGAGTGTGGAAGAGGTGATCAAAATATTGTTGTCTATCAACAATGACAAGCCACTGGGGTCTGACAACTTGGATGAAAAGTTACTGAGGATAATAGTGGACGATGTTCCCACTCCTATTTTCAATTGAAGCCTACTACAAAGTGTGTTCCCCCAGGCTTGGAGGGAAGCAAAAGTCATTCCGCTACCTAATAGTAAAGCCCCCTTTACTGGCTCAAATAGCCAACCAATCAGCCTGTTACCAACCCTTAGTAAACTTTTGGAAAAAATGTGTTTGACCAGATACAATGCTATTTTACAGTAAACAACCATTAAAACATACTTTTTTTACTTATATGGAAGGACATGCAACAAGCAGAGCACTTGCAGAAATTACTGCTGATTGGCTGAGAGAAATTGATGATAAAAAGATTGGGGGGGGGAGCTGTTTTGTTAGACTTCAGCTCAGCTTTTGACATTATCGATCGTAGTCTGCTGCTGGAAAAATGTATGTGTTATGGCTTTACATGCCCTGCTATTGTGGATAAAGAGTTACCAGTATAACAAAACACAGAGGGTGTTCTTTAATGGAAGCTGCTCCAACATAATCCAGGTAGATAAGGAATTCCCCCGAATTGAACTCTAAAAGGTCTTTACCTATCACATTTATTAACAGTCAACTTATTCATCATAACCTCGTATCATATCACCCTTCTGAACAGTCGTAATGTCCTTGCATTTGCAAAAAGCCTAGCCTTACTTATGATTCACAACTACACAAATTGGTTTAATTATTTATGTACTAGCTAATTAAATGGGAACACAGGATAAACACACACACTCTGCACCGGTTATTGACTGGAGACTTAATACACTGAAAACAGGTCCTTAGCGGAATGACAACAACATGGATGCTTGTTAAAGAAGAGATGGAGAGGGAGAGAGACAAGGACAGAGACACTTGCCACCATTGCCACATTCAGAAACTACTCTTACCTAAAATAAGCATATACTTTGCACATGAACCGCAGCCCACTTTGAGCAATAAATCATGAATGTATTTACGTGAAATGACTGGGTTCGCCAGGGATCTCTTGGTGAACGGGGCAGCCTTGGGAAGGGAGTTGGGCCTTTCCGTGGCACACTAGTAAGGCCCTGATTGTCCGAAATGCTTCAAACAACTCTTCTCCTGTTGTCCTTCTTCGTAGTTATCCGGTATCCGGTGACTTGTCGTGTAGTCCTGAACAGAATGGTAGAGTTGATTTTCCTTCCATTCGCTCTTGAAGATGCTTCTTTGAAGATAGGCTAGCCAGCCGTATCGATGGTTCCCCAGTGGGGTGATGAGAGTAGCATATTATGATGGTTTGAGCAGAGCAACAGGATGGTTCTACTTAAATTCGCTTTCGAAGATACTTTACTTAGGACAGATAATCAACCATACAAGTGATTGTCCGGATGGTGAGTTTATTGTCTCCACCTCGTGTTGAGATTCAAACCATTTTAAACGTGCAGATGTAGCTTCCCACTTTTCTGGTCTAATGTGTTAGTTGCTGAACCCATCATTTATACATTTTGTTCGAAAGGAGAGGTTCCGGCAGGCTGGCACTCTCCCTGACCTCATTTCGGGGCAGTGATTACTCCCTCTGCAAAGTGATCGAAAACAATTATCTATTATAACTTCTCAAATCACATTCCTCTCTTAGCAAAAACACTTTCATCATGTTTCATATTACATGCACAACCCATAGTATGGAAACGTCATCTATGTTGTGTGTGTACTTTCCAAGTTACAGTATTTCCTTTATAACATTATTAATGACATCACAAAATAACAAGCAAAAGGACATTAGTGTTCTCGAGATCGCCTCTGACCATTCCCCACATTCTACATTTGAAATATTGTTCCAGTATTTGCTTTTGAACGTGTTAGAGTTTCAGTGGCAAAAAGGTCTGTTGATGTAAAGCACATTTCTTTGGTGAATTTGGAGAGCACAGGCCTGGATCTTCTCCCTTAATTTACAACATGACGTGAGTGTCAATCCCTACTAGTTCTTTCCTCCCCTCTCTACGAGTGAAAAGGATCTGATTTAAGTTATTCATTGTAAACCTGATCTAACCTATTTGGATTCTCGTGGTCAGTCATGACATTGGACTACTGTTTAGTCGTGTGATCAGGTGCCACAAAAAGGGACTTTGCCATTTGAAAATTGCAATTGACTGAGAACAGGGCAGCACGGCTGGCCCTTGGATGTACACAGAGAGCTTACATTAATAATATGCATGTCAATCTCTCCTGGTTCAAGGTGTAGGAGAGATTGACTTCATAACTACTTGTATTTATGAGAGGTATTGACATGTTGAATGCACCCATGCATACCCCACAAGACATGCCACAAGAGGTCTCTTCACAGTGCCCAAGTCAAGAACAGACTATGGGAGGTGCACAGTACTACATAGAGCCTTGACTACATGGAACTCTTTTCCACCTCAAGTAATCGATGCAAACAGTAAAACTAGATTTAAAAAACAGATACAAATTCACCTTATGGAACAGCGGGGACTGTGAAGCAACGCAAACATAGGCACTGACACATGCATACACACACACGATAACATACGCACTATACACACACGTACACATGGATTTTGTATTGTAGATATGTAGTAGTGGTGGAGTAGGGGCCTGAGGGCACACAGTGTGATGTGAAATCAGTGAATGTATTGTAATACTTAAAATTGTATAACTGACTTAATTTTGCTGACCCCAGGAAGAGTATCTGATGCCTTGGCAGCAGCTATTGGGATCCATAATAAATACAAATACAAATCTACACTGATTGAAGTGGATTTGTCAGGTGACATCAATAAGGGATCATAACTTTCACCTGGATTCATCTGGTCAGTCTATGTCATGGAAAGAGCAGGTGTTCTTAATGTTTTGTATACTCAGTGTATGGATGTGTGTGTCTGCAGCTATACCTGGATTCTGTACCATCAAAGACATATTATTCTACAGCTCATCAAACTCTCATGCTGGTACATGGTCAGAGGACAGTCCAGCCCGACCCAGCACAGAGCCTGGTTAACACCTCATTGTCCATTCAGATGTGTGTGTGACTGTGTCACTACTGTGTCACCTGGCGGGGCTCTGGAGGAGGGCGGGATCTGGATGCTGATAAAGGGTCAGCTGCCAAACCAGCGCTAGACAATATGGAGCCAGCCAAATTGTGGCCTGGATGTGAAGATTATGGAAGCAATTACTGATAACTAGGAGGCAGTAGATTGCTTTGTGACTGGAGTGCTGAATCAGTGGCCAGGACAGGGAGAGGAAGGAGAGGGAGCGGCTGGGCGACTGGACACACACACACAGATCAAATCAAATCAAACTTTATTTGTCACATGCGCTGAATACAACAGGTGTAGGTAGACCTTACCGTGAAATGCTTACTTACAAGCAATGCAGTTGAAAAAATAAATAAAAAATAAATAAAAAATTAACTAAAGTAAAAAATAATCCAAAATAACCCAATAACATAACAAAAGTGAGGCTATATACAGGGGTGTGGGTACAGAGTCAATGTGCAGGTTAGCCGAGGTAATTTGTACATGTAGGTAGGGGTAAAGTGACTATGCATAGATAATAAACAGCAAGTAGCAGCAGTGTAAAAATAAATGGGGGGGTCAATGTAAATAGTCCGGGTGGCCATTTGATTAATTGTTTAGCAGTCTTATGGCTTGGGGTAGAAGCTGTTAAGGAAGCTTTTGGTCCTAGATTTGGTGCTCCGGTACAGCTTGCCATGCGGTAGCAGGGAGAACAGTCTATGACTTGGGTGACTGGAGTCTTTGACAATTCTTTTGGCTTTCCTCTGACACCGCCTAGTATATAGGTCCTGAATGGTAGGAAGCTTGGCCCCAGTGATGTACTGGGCCGTAAGCACTACCCTCTAGCGCCTACCGGTCAGGATGGTCTCGATGGTGCAGCTGTATAACTTTTTGAGGATCTGGGGACCCATGCCAAATCTTTTCAGTCTCCTGAGAGGGAAAAGGTGATGTCGTGCCCTCTTCACGACTGTCTTGATAAGCCACAGTCAGAGAGAGAGAGAAGGGGAAAAGAGCGAGATAGAGAGAAAACGGAGGTCAGTCCTCAGGGTTTAGCAGGAGTATCTTATAATATACAGTTGAAGTCGGAAGTCATTAAAACTAGTTTTTCAACCACTCCACAAATTTCTTGTTAAGGAACTATAGTTTTGGCAAGTAGGTTAGGACATCTTCTTTGTGCATGACACAATACATTTTTCCAACAATTGTTTACAGACAGATTACTTCACTGATAATTCACTGTATCACAATTCCAGTGGGTCAGAAGTTTACATTTACTAAGTTGACTGTGCCTTTAAACAGCTGGGAAAATTCCAGAAAATTATGTCATGGCTTTAGAAGCTTCTGCTAATTTATGTCATTTGAGTCAATTGGAGGTGTACCTGTGGATGTATTTCAAGGCCTACCTTCAAACTCAGTGCCTCTTTGCTTGACATCATGGGAAAATCAAAAGAAATCTGCCAAGACCTCAGAAAATAAATCAAAATAATTGTAGACCTCCAGAAGTCTGGTTCATCCTTGGGAGCAATTTCCAAAGCCTGAAGGTACCATGTTTATCTGTACAAACATTAGAAAGCAAGTATAAACACCATGGGACCACACAGCCGTCATACCACTCAGGAAGGAGATGCGTTTTGTCTCATAGAGATGAACGTACTTTGGTGCGAATAGTGCACATCAATCCCAGAATAACAGCAAAGGACCTTGTGAAGATGCTGGAGAAAACAGGTACAAAAGTATCTATATCCACAGTAAAACGAGTCTTATATCAACATAACCCGAAAGGCCGCTTAGCAAGGAAGAAGCCACTGCTCCAAAACCGCCAGAAAAAAGCCAGACTACGGTTTGCAACTGTAAATATTATTGTGTGTGCAGCTCTATGGCTGTGCCATCACTTCAGATCTTAAAAATCTCTAAACAATGGCCTTTTCATACAGCATCTGGATCTCAGAGACAAGCACTTACAAGAATGCATGTTGAATCCTAAATAGTTCATCTGAAATGTGTGTGATGAAGTCATGAAATGGCGTTAAATGAAACAGAGTGGCGAATGCATTTGCGTTTTGATGTGTTTTCATCCATCTCTGCAACATGACATAGTGAAGTACCAGCAAAGTTCTTCACTGTAGTGCAGCATTTTTTACCACATACTTCCCCAACTCGGTCCATGGTGAAAAGGTTGTGTGTGGGCGCGTGCGGCTGGTTGGTGTAGGGCTGTGGAAGTAATGACATTTTTGATTGTCATGCAAATAGCTGCAGGTCTCACGGTAATTGACTGTTAATTAACATAAACACTTTTAGCATCTCCAGGTCCACGCATAGCCTACAAGCCACTGATGCGGACCTTTGGAACATATACCTATTAAAAGTATAATAGCCTCACAATGAATCCATTATTTATTTAAGGCAGGTCTTAATTAAGAAACATTATGGTATGGCGAAAATGAGGCCTATTCAGAAGAATAGAATTCCATCATCCGAGTCATCCTTATGTTTGGCTCTGATTTGGCTATGCCATAATATTTTATAGTAAGACCAATACAATTGAAAATAGCTGAATAAAATAGAAATAATATTTTTCCCAAACAGTTTCTGAGGGAGTGTGTACATGTGGCTATTCTGTGTTGAGCAGTTAACAACTAAATAGGTCCTCCTATATTCTTAATTTAAAGTTATTTATGCAACTTTAGTTGTGATAGAAACATTAGGCTATATGTTTTGATTTCTAATAGATTCTAAAGTAGCATGATGCAACTCTAATTATGATTTGAAAAAAGTCAAATTAATGGCAAGCACTGCTATGTTTCTTGTGCATGCTGCACACACTTCATCAGTCACTCATTCACAATTTGACAATATGCTCACTCATCAGACGATTCTCAATTTGTAAATTATTATAAAAACATTTGTGCGCCCTCTCATGGGTCTCCCGGTCGCGGCTGGCTGCGACACAGCCCGGGATCGAACCCAGGTCTGTAGTGACGCCTTAGACCGCTGCACCACCCGGGAGGCGACTATTCTCAAGTTAATATGGTCTTTACATATAGCCTACTAATCTACTGTACGCGTGAAAAAAATGTATTTCTTTGACTGGCCCACCAAAAAAACATCTGCAAAAATTCTAAAAATCTTTTTTCGCTTTGTCATTCTGGAATTTTGAGTGTAGATTGATGAGGAAATGTTTTTTTAATCCATTTTATAATAAGGCTGTAACGTAACAAAATGTGGAAAAAGTCAAGGGGTGTGATACTTTCTGAATGCACTGTATTCTAAAAAGAGCCTAATTGTCATACTTGAGTAAAAGTTAAGATACCTTAATAGAAATGACTAAAGTAAAAGTGAAAGTCACCCAGTAAAATACTACTTGAGTAAAATTCTAAAAGCATTTGGTTTTAAATATACTGAAGTATCAAAAGTAAAGGTACAAGTAATTTCACATTCCTTATATTAAGCAAACCAGACCTCACAAATGTTTTACTTTTTTTTTTAAAGATAGCCACAGGCACACTCAAACACAGACATAATTTCCAAACAAAGCATTTGTGTTTAATGAGTCCGTAAGATCATGGGCAGTAGGGAGGACCAGGGATGTTCACTTGTGTGAATTGGACAATTTTCCTGTCCTGCTAAGCATCTGAAATGTAACAAGTACTTTTGGGTGTCAGGGAATGTGTATGGAGTAAAAAGTACATTATTTTATTTGGGAATGTTGTGGAGTAAAATAAAAAGTTGTACAGTAATGTACAGATACCCCCAAAAACTACTTAAGTAGTACTTTAAAGAGGCTATTTTTACAGAAGTACTTTACACCACTGCTTATATGAACACTTATTTCATTCCATGCATCAACCAGCTATGAGGAGCTGGCTTTTGCTGCACAACAGGTGATCCTATTCCACTCAAACTCTGAATGCCAGGGCTCAAGCATTTTATTTTATTTTCAATTGCATTTGCATCGATGTCAGAGTGATTTGAGGGACAATAGAGCGCTGAGTACCAGACATTAGTGACTGGTCGTTAGCAAGTTTGATTTTTATTGATTTTATTTTTTATTTCACCTTTATTTAACCAGGTAGGCTAGTTGAGAACAAGTTCTCATTTACAACTGCGACCTGGCCAAGATAAAGCATAGCAGTGTGAACAGACAACAACACAGAGTTACACATGGAGCAAACAATAAACAAGTCAATAACACAATAGAACATTTAAAAAAAATAGTCTATATACATTGTGTGCAAAAGGCATGAGGAGGTAGGCGGATAATAAAAATTTAGCAGATTAACACTGGAGTGATAAATGATCAGATGGTCATGTGCAGGTAGAGATACTGGTGTGCAAAAGAGCAGAAAAGTAAATAAATAAAAGCAGTATTGGGATGAGCTAGGTAAATTGGGTGGGCTATTTACCGATGGACTATGTACAGCTGCAGTGATCGGTTAGCTACTCAGATAGCAGATGTTTAGAGATAAAAGTCTCCAACTTCAGCGATTTTTGCAATTAGTTTCAGTGAGATGCACCTGCTGGAGCGCGTGCTACGGGTGGGTGTTGCCATCGTGACCAGTGAACTGAGATAAGTGAACTGATAGGCTACAAATGACCATCAGCTGCATCAGAGGCAGTTTTGGAGAAACCTAGTTACTGTGATTTAATGGTCATATGGAATTTGACTGCGGTCATGACTTTTGACTGCCAGTGTGGTGGCAATAAGGTCAAGGTGTAATTTAATAGACTTACCTTTCTCTCTGTCAACAGATTGGAGGATTTGAAATCATATATTTTCGCTGACTTTAACTGCTCTGAAAAAATGTGCATTTAGCTGATGGACAGATTGCAGTGAAAGCAATGGCTGCTGACCTTCAATTTCCTGGAAACGCCAACAACTCAAGTTGTTTACTCGCACCTCTCTGAGATTCAGGTGGGAGACTTTATATATGTGAGTCTGTCATGGCCGGATACACTTCAAGGTCACATGGATTTAGTGGTAGATGTTAAGGCAGTCCACATTTTTACAATGACGGCCTACCATAGCACTGCGTATCTTCATATTGTTCCTTATTGAAGTGTTTCAACAATATTTAATGGAACCCTTTTGAAAACATTCAGAGAGAAAATCCTCTAATGATGCATGTACTTCGCGTAACCTGTTTTACAGGGGTCTCCATATTTTCATTGTGACATTCCAGAATGCCACCATATACAGAACAATGTGCCATTTAGAACAGCCATATGCACTCATTGGCTACCCCTATCCCAAAGCTGTGCATGCATCTTTATAGAGTCATACATGGAGTGTGTTGAATATGTATTTGTTTCAGTGTGTCACCAGGGTTGATCTTGAGGGCTGTGTATGTATGTGTGTAAGCGAGCGCGTCCGTCTGTGCTTCTGTGCGTGTGTATGTGTGTTTGTCTGTGTTGTGCAGTCGTGCGTGGGTGTGTGTCTCGTGTGGTAGCAGGGGCACTGCTACAGGCAGCAGCAGGAGCTGTCATAGCAGCCTCTCACCCAACCCCACGCTTCATTACTACCTTGGAGAAGCACTGGGAGTGCTGCATGGCACTGTTGACCTTGCTCAACTCACAAAACCTCCCTCAAACTGTCGAGTTACCCCAAAGTTGGACTAGTTTTGACTCTTGTTGGTAAACTCTCAGTGGCTTCTCTCCGGTGGGAGAAACGTGAAAGTTGTCTGCAGTGTAAATGCGTCAACTACTCCGCAACCGAGTCACCGTGACAGAGAGTTCAGCACATTTAAAAAAGAAAACGGCAATATTTGACTTCCAGTATTTTTTCCATTTTCAGTAGGCAGTAGTCACACTCTGAATTGAAAGGCATGCACAGGAAGAGTCTGTGAGGGACAGATACAGTATGTTTCTCATTAAACTGATGGTCCCGTGAATAGGCCGTAAATGTCCTCTGGATGTACAGTATATGGATGGGGACTTTTATCAAGCTCTAAATCCACTCTCTCATCAGGTATTATGAGAGACAAGACTGTAATCTTATAGGATCGCATGATGCCTATAGCCTGCGTGTAATGAAGGCTATACACTATTGGTTGTCTAATGTCACATCAAGCCTGTATGCCACAGGATGTTTACTCACTCACTTCTTCTCTCTTCCTACCCCTCTTCAGCCTCTCTATCTTTAATGTCTTTTCAATAACTGTCTACTAGCTTTATGCCGTCATGGAATTGCAAGGGGCAGTAGAGGCTTCCGGGGGAAAAGGTAATAGAACGTCCTTTGTTACACCAGAGTAGATCAACAATAGAGATGAGTCTAACCAAAACAAGGTTCTTAAAAGGAAGGATCCTCTGAAAAAAGAAAGAATCCCAATATAGTTTATTGGAAGCTCTCATACAGTATGTGGTAAACATTGTATAAGGCTCATGTCTTTTTGACTAATGGAATGCCTTGAGTTACTTCTCAGTGCACGCAATAGACTGACATAACCATACTAGCTATCACAAATAGCTATGAAAAAATCAATCTACAGTGCATTTGGAAAGTTTTCAGACCCCTTTACTTTTTCCACATTTTGTTATGTTAAAGCCTTTGTAACTTTGTAGTTGTTCAGGGCACATAGCCCAAAGCTTCACGGTTGTTTTTTTGTTCTTCGTTTTGTCGGCGTCATTTTTAAATAAAGTTCAAATGTACACTTACCATGCTGCACCTTGGTCCAGTCCTTCAACCAGCCGTGACAGAACTTCCCACCACCAACGAACCAAGCAGCATGGTAAGGTGGACTCCTTGACATGGGAGGACGTTCTGGACGGCAAGGGAGTCTACACATGGGAGGAGATCCTGGCGGGAAGGGATCGCCTTCCATGGGAACAGGCGGAGGCAGCTTGGAGAGCAGAGGTAGTCGGAGAGAGGAACCAGCGGTATGTGGGAACACGGCTGGCAAGGAAGCCCGAGAGGCAACCCCAAATTTATTTCGGGAGGGGGCACACGGGGAGTGTGGCAGAGTCAGGAAGCAGACCTGAGCCAACTCCCGTGCTTACCGTGGCGAGCATGGGACTGGTCAGGCCCCGTGCTATGGGGTGATGCACACGGTACCGAAGCGGAGTATTCACAGGCCGGTATGCTCGGTGCCAGCGTCCCGCATTTGCCGGGGGGAAGCTGGCATCCAGCCAGAACGGGTGGGGCCAACTCTGCGCTCGAGACTGCCAGTGCGCCTCCACGGCCCTGTCTATCCGGTGCCTCCACTACGCACCAGGCCTCCGGTGGCAGCCCCACGCACCAGGCTGTCCGGAGCTGCCAGAGCCTCCCGCCTGTCCGGAGCTGCCAGAGCCTCCCGCCTGTCCGGAGCTGCCAGAGGCACCCCTCAGTCCAGAGGCGCCACAGAAAGGCTTTTTATTCTCTATTTTGGTTAGGCCAGGGTGTGACTAGGGTGGGCATTCTATGTCCTTTTTTCTATGTTTTGTATTTCTATGTCTTGGCCTGGTATGGTTCTCAATCAGGGACAGCTGTCTATCGTTGTCTCTGATTGAGAACCATACATAGGTACCCTTTTGCCCCCACCTGTTTTGTGGGAAGTTAACTTTGTAGTTGTTCAGGGCACATAGCTTCATGGTTGTTTTTTTGTTCTTCGTTTTGTCTGTATCATTTTTAAATAAAGTTCAAATGTACGCTTACCATGCCGCACCTCGGTCCAGTCCTTCAGCCAGCCGTGACAGTTTCTTCCATTCTTCTCTGCAGATCCTCTCATGCGCCGTCAGGTTGGATGGGAAGCATCACTGCACAGCTATTTTCAGGTCTCTCCAGAGATGTTCGATCGGGTTCAAGTCTGGGCTCTGGCTGGGCCACTCAAGGACATTCAGAGACTTGTCCTGAAGCCACTCCTGTGTTGTCTAGGCTGCGTGTTTAGGGTCGTTGTCCTGTTGGAAGGTGAACCTTCGCCCCAGTCTGAGGTCCTGAGTGCTCTGGAGCAGGTTTTCATCAAGGATCTCTCTGTACTTTGCTTCATTAATCTTTCCCTCGATCCTGACTAGTCTCCAAGTCCCATCCTCAGAAAAACACCCCCCCAGCATGATGCTTCCAACACCATGCTTCACCATAGGCATGGTGACAGGTTTCAGGCCAAAGAGTTCAATCTTGGTCTTATCAGACCAGAGAATCTTGTTTCTCATGGTCTGAGAGTAGCCTAGGTCCCTTTTGGAAAACTACAAAAGGCAAACTTTTACAGAGGAGTGGCTTCTGTCTGGTCACTCTACCATAAAGGTCTGATTGGTGGAGTGCTGCAGAGAAAGTTGTGCTTCTGGAAGGTTCTCCCATCTCCACAGAGGAACTCTGGGGCACTGTCAGAGTGACTATTGGGTTCTTGGTCACCTCCCTGACCAAGGCCCTTCTCCCCCGATTGCCCAGTTTGGCCGGGCGGCCAGCTCTAGGAAGAGTCTTGGTGTTTCCAAACTTCTTTAATTTAAGAATGATGGAGGCCACTGTGTTCTTAAGGAACACTGCAGAAATGTTTTGGTACCCTTCCCCAGATCTGTGACTCAACACAATTCTGTCCCGGAGCTCTACGGCAATTTCTTCGACCTCACCTCTTGCTTTTTGCTCTGACATGCACTGTCAACTGTTGGACCTTGTATAGACAGCTGTGTGCCTTTACAAATCATGTCCAATCAATTGAATATAGCACAGGTGGACTCCAATCAAGTTGTCGAAACATCTCAAGGATGATCAATGGAAACAGGATGCACCTGAGCTCAATTTAGAGTCTTATAGCAAAGGGTCTGAATACTTATGTAAATAACTGTATTTGTTATTTTTTATACATTTGCTAACATTTCTAAAAACCTGTTTTCGTTTTGTCATTATGGGTTATTGTGTGTAGATATATGAAGAAAACATTTGTTTGTGGAACAAGTCAAGGTGTCTGAATACTTTCCGAATGCACTGTATAGTAAGGAGAGGGGATGTTTATCGTCAACATGCTACACTCTTACAAAAATGGTTCCTAAATGGTTCTTCAGTTGTCCCCATAGGATAATCCTTTTTGGTTTCAGGTAGAACCCTTTTTGGTTTCATTTAGAACTCTCTGTGGAAAGAGTTCTACATGGAACCCAAAAGGGTTTTACCTGGAACCAAAAGAGTTCCACCTGGAAACAAAAATTGTTCTTCAAAGGGTTCTCCTGTGGGGAGCGCCGAAAACCCCTTTAAGTTCTCGATAGCACCTTTTTAACCATACATGTAATACATTATGACCTAAAATATATTCACTTCTTCAGGTCAAAGGCGTCGAAGAAAAAAAAGGGCAATCTAATGATTCTCAATTCCATTTGTTTATGGAAAATGCACATACATTTATGAGGTGGAAAGAACCAATATCGCCAGGCACCCCTATTTGGAATAACCCCACCATACCTCCAGTGTTTAATGTTTAATTAAGTCCTGGTTCCAAAGCGGCATCATTCATTTTAAACATGATGGATCTCAACTGTCATTCAATCAATTACAAGAAAGATTTGGATTATCCGATTTCTTACAACTCAGAAATATTATTAAATCGTTTCAACAGAATCTGGATGAACCTAAGGCATCTTGCATATAAAAAATATGTAATGAAGCTGTTATGCCAAAGAAGTTGATTGCCAAGTTATATCTAGGGTTGATTGAAACTCTGCCTGATGGTTATGAACCTATAAGGAAAAAATGGGAAACAGATCTAAAGGAAGAAATTGAGGAGAACCATTGGTCACATATATCTACAAATGTTAATACCTGCTCCTACAACCTAAGACATAAACAACTACTACAATTTGAGATAATACATTTTATATGAATTACACTCCTGCCATAATGCATGTAATGCACCCAAAAATGTTGGAGATGCAAAAAGTGCAATGGAACCCTATTACATATGTTGTGGTCCTGTGTTAAACTCACACCATTTGGGATAATGTATGCGCTATCATTTCATTGTGTCTAGGAATTTATTTCTGCACTTATGTCTGTTGGGAAATGTAAATACTGGTGATCAATATCAGATAAAGTTTTGTAATGTACACTACATGACCAAAAGTATTTGGACACCTGCTCGTCCAACATCTCATTCCAAAATCATGGGCATTAATATGGAGTTGGTCCCCTATTTGCTGCTATAACAGCCTCTGCTCTTCTAGGAAGGCTTTCCACTAGATGATGGAACATTCTGCGGGGACTTGCTTCCATTCAGCCACAAGAGCTTCAGTGAGGTTGGGCAATTAGGCCTGGCTCGCAGTCGGTGTTCCAATTCATACCAAAGGTGTTCGATGGGGTTGAGGTCAGGGCTCTGTGCGGGCCAGTCAAGTTCTTCCACACAGACCTCGGCAAACCATTTCTGTATGGACCTCGCTTTGCTAAAACAGGAAAGGGCCTTCCCCAAACTGTTGCCACAAAGTTGGAAGCACAGCATCTTCTACAATGTAATTTTATGCTGTAGTGTTAAGATTTATCTTCACTGGAACTAAGGGGCCTAGCCCGAAACCATGAAAAACAGACCCAGACCCATTATTCCTCATCCACCAAACTTTACAGTTGGCACTATGCATTGGGGCAGGTAGTGTTCACCTGGCATCCGCCAAACCCAGATTCATCCGTCAGACTACCAGATGGTGAAGCGTGATTCATCACTCCAGAGAACGCGCTTCCACTTCTCCAGAGTCCAATGGCTGTGAGCTTTACACCACTCCAGCCGACGTTTGGCATTACCATGGAAACCCATTTCATGAAGACAATTTTTACTTGCTTCAGCACTTGGTGGTCCCGTTCTTTGAGCTTGTGTGGCCTACCACTTCACGGCTGAGCCGTTGTTGCTCCTAGACGTTTCCACTTCACAATCTGATCAGTTACAGTTGACCGGGGAAGCTCTAGCAGGGAAGAAATGTGATGAACTGACTTGTTGGAAAGGTGGCATCCTATGACAGTGCCACGTTGAAAGTCACTGAGCTCTTCAGTAAGGCCATTCTACTGTCAATGTGTAACGGTTTTCTTGACTTGAAGGAGAGGAGGACAAAAATTCAGCGTGGTTACTATTCATGTTTTTTAATAAGACAACTAAACATGAACATAATACAAAACAACAAAACCTGAACCTATTGGGGAGGGTCTGGGTGGGCATCTGTCCGCAGTGGCTGCTCTGGTGCTGGACGTGGCCCCCACTTCACCATAGTCTTAGTCCGCCACATTGTCCGCTTCCATGGCCTCCTAACCATGGCGACCCTTCTAAATAACCCCACTGGACAGAGGGGCAGCTCAGGACTTAGGGGCAGCTCGGGACAGAGGGGCGCCTCTGGGCTGAGGGGCTCTGGCGCCTCAGACAGCGCCCGACAGGCGGGAGACTCCGGCTGGGCTGAGGGGCTCTGGCGCCTCTGGGCTGAGGGGCTCTGGCGCCGGACAGGCGGGAGACTCCGGAACGTGCAGGCGCACTGGAGCTCTTGAGCACCGAGCCTGCCCAACCTTACCTGGTTGAATGGTCCCGGTCGCCCTACCAGTGCGGCGAGGTGGAATAGCCCGCACTAGGCTATGCAGGCGAACCGGGGACTTCGCACTGCTCCAGCGAATCCCAGGCGGGCTCCGGCACTCTCCCTGGGTCGACCGCCCAACTGTCTATCTCTTCCCAAGTCATATAGTCCAGACATTGCTGCCTCTCCTGATGTTGCTGCTTTTCACCACGCCGCTTGGTCCTGTTGTGGTGGGTGATTCTGTAACGGTTTTCTTGAGGTGAAGGAGAGGCGGACCAAAATGCAGCATGGTTTCTATTCATGTTTTTTAATAAGACAACTAAACATGAACATAATACAAAACAACAAACGTGGAAAACCGAAACAGCCCAATCTGGTGCAACAAACACAGAGACAGGAACAATCACCCACAAAACCCAACACCAAACAGGCTACCTAAATATGGTTCCCAATCAGAGACAATGACTAACACCTGCCTCTGATTGAGAACCATATCAGGCCAAACATAGAAACAGACAAACTAGACACACAACATAGAATGCCCACTCAGATCACACCCTGACCAAACAAAACATAGAAACATACAAAGCAAACTATGGTCAGGGTGTGACACAATGTTTGTCTTTGGAGATTTTACTGTTGTGTGCTCAATTTTACACACCTGTCAGCAATGGGTGTGGCTGAAATAGCCGACTCCACTAAGTTAAGGGGTGTCCACATACATTTGTATATACAGTATAGTGTAGGTCTAATTGCAGAAAACATGTATAGCCATCAATAGGAAAGCCTCATATTAACCCTCAATAATAAAGTGGAGGACTGAACTATCTAGCTAAATACTGTTGGTATTTGTTGGTATATATCTTTTTATAGTATAAAGTTAAACAAAAACCGGAAGTTTTTGAAGAAATTTGGAAACCATATGTTGGTCACCTTGGGGAACAGGGCCGGCTCTAAACTTTTGGGGCTATAATCAAGATTTGGTTGGGGGATGGAAGCTAAAACTCATTGAATCCCATCATGACATGTGGGGGGACACTTTTGCCTGACAGGAACCCCACCTCGTAGCAAAACAGTTTAGTGGCCCCCCTCTTGTTGGAGGAGAGAAAAATGTAAGTTTTAAAATTAATTTCCTGCAATTCTACAATTCAAATTTTGCAGTTCTATAGCACATTTTTTGCAGTTCTATAACACATTTCCTGCAGTTCTACCCATTTTGCCATGGGTTGGAGAGACATTTTTGCAGTTTTAAAGCAAATGTCCTACAATTCTACACATTTTTATATCGAACGACAAACACAATCAATGAGGGCCCCCCTGGAGGTCAGGGCTCATGGGAATGTATTTGGCCATGATTACTGCAAGTTTAGATAGCTGGCTAGACTACCTTACCATGGCTAATTCTCAGCTAATTGAGAGACTGCTGATGCACAACCAAATTTGGAATTGCACCTGGTGTATTCTTCTATTCTTACTTTCAATAGTAAGTTGAGATCCGACTGAGTAAATCCCCCACCAAATATATTTATTTGCTTTTGGTCGGGTGTCCCCTAGAGTCCGGGGGCCCTAAGCGACTGCTTATGTTGCTTATGCCTGGAGCCGGCACTGTTGGGGAATGTTTTCTATAGTAGACATTTTGTTTTTGTGTTGTGATGTTTGCGGGGTGCTGTGGAAAAACAAAACAACTTCATTATTTATTTTTTAATAATCCAGCACAATAATCATTCCTTCTATAGTATTCAACCATTTCAGGCACCCTCTATGACTAGATACTGTCAGATTACATGCTCAAGAAAAACCCCTGGCCCTACACATCACACATACCCGGACATTCATGAAAGAGGTTAGTGGAGCTCTGAGCTCCAGTCAGTACCCTCAGTTTGGTGGCCTACATAGGCCCCAGCCTGGAGAACGCTCTCTTGCCACATCTGGCCTGGTAATAATCTCCCAGTTTACTCCTCGAAGCCACAGACAGCCAGCAGAGGGGAAGACAACAGAGATCCCAGAAACGTGTTCCACTTTCTCTAATTGCAGAGTGAATTTTGTGTCACTTGTCTTGGTGTAGTTAAGGGATCTTCTCCGATCATTGGATGGGATTAGGAGCTGTTTAGGATTCTGTAGGTGTTTCTATTTTAATGGAGGGGAGTTGCCCCCGTGGTTGGGACCCTGAGGCAAGGTTGCCAGTACTGCCTGCCAGTGATCCTGTCAAACGCGTGTCCACCCAGTGGTTGGTAATGAAGGAAGGCCCTGGTACATCCGTACCCTGCAGCTCTGCAGCACTGTGCTGCAGCTAGCTCTTCTCTACATGGATCAGTGTAGGGATGCCATGCCCTCCACTGGGGAGGAGAGAGAGAGAAGAGAGAGAGATGCTCTTACCAGAGGGGAAAAGCATAGATTGTAATTTAGCCAAGTCTTTCAATATAATAAATCTGGTTTCCATGAAACTGTTCATGGCATAGATGATGGTGGAAATTAACGAGCATACAAAATTATTTATCCTTTATCCTTATATGACCCAGAGAAGGAGAGAGGGAGGGGGAGACGGAAAGGGAGAGGAAGAAGGACGGAGGAGGAGAGCAGTGATGCACATCCTATATGTACCGTATTCACTGTGAAGCACTCTGGGAGAGGGAGGGCTGTGGCCAAATGTGCATACAGGCGTGCAGTTTGAATACTGACAAGAGGCTGCACTGGCTGGCAGCCGAATGGGATAAATAACACCAGAGCGAAACAGGCAAAACAAGTAAACATACTGCTGCAGTTTACAGACACAGAATCAATGATAACAAGATAATAGCAATACATGTATTACTAATAATGAATAAATAACTAGTTCATAATCAATGTATGTGATCTTAATGTGATCACAGTATATGTATTGATAGGTTAGATAAATCAATACAGTGACCAATGGCATGAGAGAAAGAACACATACAAACGGTGTCTCTCTCTCCTGTGAGAGGCAGTCAGGCAGTGTTGTGTTGTTTACTTTAAGACAGACAAGCAATGAGAGGGTAAAGCTGTCAGGAAGCGGAGGCTGTTTGTGGTTGGCCCTGCATCCTGCCTGCTGCTGATTTCCCTCTGGATGCTTATTATGGTGGGCGGTGGACTGGAAAAGCCTGGAACTTCTCCAGACCACGCAAAGCCAAATAATGAGAAATCAATCTATGCAAATGCTAACTCCATCCACTACAGTGCTTACAGCTGAGTCGTTTAAGACCTTGATTTGTCTGGATGAGCTGCTCAATACTGACATCGAGGTAAAACACAAGATGTATGTTTTTTTTGTACCACACAAGATAGATGTGATCTTGGCATTAACAACCTAACTTTACCTTGCAGGTACAACCAACACCTGCAAGGTAAATTTAGGTTGAAAAGAAAAGACTTGTTGGGTAAAATAATTTATTGGAGGAAGAATAACCCAATTGCATTTCTGTCCAAGGGTCTTTACGGAAGAGTTTAGGCTCTCCAACGGTCGCAACTCAGTCGAGAGAAACATAATTAGCGATTTTGCTCTCGAAAACATGCGAGTCAAAGAGACAAGACAGAACTGCACTCTACAAACACTCTCCTCAGACACACTTGTGAAGAACATCCCCACTACAGAGACAAATCATTGCTTGTGTTTGTTAACTTTGATTTACTTGGAAATCTGACGGAAGGAGAATATGATTAAAGAGCTCATCAAACAGCCTACTGTCAACATGAGGAGCAGCACTCAGAGAGAACATAACGCACATCTGAAAGGAGCCTTCCCAGCTTGTCTGGGACAAGGGAAAGGACAGAGGATGATTGTTAGTCATCCAGGTGTGATGAGCTCTGCTTGACCAAATATTCCTGCCCCATCCTTGACCTCCTGACTGTCCCTGCCCTCATTCCAGCTGCGCCCCAACCCCCTTCCCAGTCCTGCTGCTGCCCAGTGGAGAGCAGAGCCATACAGTCCTTCTGGCTCTCTCTCTGGCCTAAAGATTCACCGGCCAAGCAGAGTCCCCCCAACACCACTACATAATTCTGAACCTACTCCTCTTAATCTACTCCCAGGCTCCGGCAAGCTGTCAGTGTTAATCTGATAGGCAGGGAGAAAATGAAAGTGTCTGTGGGAGCAGTGTGACCTACATCACATACTGTAGGAATTATAACCCCTGTCGCTTGGACTGGAGATGGACTGACCAAGGAGGATGAAGACAATTGCCTCTGCTGAGATATTGAGATTAATGGCAGAAAGAGTGGGAGAGAAAGAGGGGGAAAGAAAGAGCAAGAGATAGCGAGAGAGGGGGGAGAGAGAAACACATACGCACAGAAAAATTCAAGTGAATACGTTTGGTATGTGAGAGACAACAAGAGATCGAGTAGTGTGAGTACAATAAAACAAGGAAAAGAAGGAGGAAGTGAAAGGTTATTGTGAGCATCGGGTGAAAGAGGAAGAGAAATGTAAGAGAGAGAGAGGGAGAGAGATGAAGAAAGACGGGAAAGTTTCAGCTGGGGAAAACAGATCTTGACCTTTCCAACAAATCCATCTGAAGAGCAACATGAGGTGTGTCTCAGCTGGTATGCTTTGTGCCACCCTCACCCATATGCATCTTATTTCAATTTTCTCTCCCATCCTAGGGCGACCTCAACCTGTGTTTAATGCTTTCATTTGAGTAATTTAGCAGACATTCTTATTCTGTGACGTACATGAGCAATTAGGGTTATGTGTCTTGCTCAAGGGCACATCGGCAGATTTTTCACCTAGTCGGCTCGGGGATTCAAACCAGCAACCTTTCGGTTACTGACCCAATGCTCTCAACTGACCAATGCTCTTAACAGTAATCACTGTGAGTTAGGGATATTATTTTTCACATTGGGGAGGCTGATGGACATTAGACAGACTATAAGTGACGAGCTGAATATTATGTACTTGATAGTAAAAACAACTTGGTTAAAATACAGTGCATGGTTGCATGGTTAAAAGTTAAACGTGCATGGTTAAAATACAGTGTTCTCCTATGAAACAGCTATAGAACTTGTCCCTGACTGTCTGTGATAAATCAAACCCACAAGTGTTCTGAGAAGAACATCCTCAGTAATTAGACCCCGGGATGACCCAAATCTCCAGGGTAACGCTGCATCGAATCTTAATTGGTCCTTTGCATCTCCAGTGGTCTGAGCAGAATAAAGGTCTCCATCACAACAAAACAGACATGTCAGAGAGTCCGTAGTTCAGAACCCAGAATTCATACTGATGGCTGCATTCTGTTGCACAGTGGGCAGGAAGAGCAGGATGAGAATGAAAAAGATGATGATTGTGATTAGGATGAGAAGAATGGCAGAACCTCGAGTGCAGGAAGGTTATGTTAATTTAAGGTGAGGTGTAAGATTAAGGTTAGGGTGCAATCAGATCTCTTGGAGAGAAATTGGCATAGCTTTGCAGCTTGGCCGCATAATGCCAGAACCTTGAGTTCATGAAGTATTTTACTGTAGTGGAAGGCTGTTATGCTTCCTGTCAGAAGCTAAACTTGTTTTCCGTGCAGTAGATTAGCAGTGCTTGGTAAAATGTTGCTTCAAAGCAGGCAAGGCAGTTTGACATTTGCATTTTCACATTAGAAAACTCCACGTGAAAATGATCACTTTCAAATGTGGAATTTAAGTTCACATGTGGGGGTGAAATAGTGTTATTCTCTTGACATGTGAATAGGTGGGGTTAACATGTGGAATTGCAAATTCTGTAATGCCATTCTGGAATAAGGTAATTTAGCCTACCTGAGTATAAAAATTGAAATGCCTTTAAAATATGTATTTCTTTTTTCTGAGCCATTCACTCCATTATTATTGTAGTTCTCCATGGTGTTAAATGGATTAACCCAGAGTGGCGCAGCGGTCTAAGGCATTGCATCTCAGTGTTAGAAGTGTCACTACAGACTACCTGGTTCGAATTCAGGCTGTATCACAACTGGCCATGATTGGGAGTCCCATAATTGGCCCAGCGTCATCCAGGTTTGGTCGGTGTAGGCCGTCATTGTAAATAAGAACTTGTTCTTAACTGACTTGCCTAATTAAATAAAGGTTAAATTAAAAAATAAAATCTGATTTTGTCACGACTCCGACCGAAGGACACTCCCCTTCCCGTTCGGGTGGCGCTCGGCGGTCGTCGTCACCGGCCTACTAGCTGCTACTGATTATTTCCTCCCCCTCCTTATGTGTTGATTGAGTGCACCTGTTTTGAGTTAGGTAGTAAGGCTTTATTAGTCAGCCGGCCCACAGAGTTCCTTGTGCGGGATTAATTATTGTGACCATCTGTTTTAGTGTACTTTTGTGCACGTCTATGGGTTTTGTGTTTTTCCCATTTTGTGGGTTTTCCCTAGACCGTTTAAGTCCCCCTGTTTGGGGGCATTTGTGTGTTCATTACGCCCTGTGTGTTCGTGAGGGTTGGCTTATGTTCGCCGTTTGTCGGTGCATTAAAATAGCACTCACCTGAACTCTCTGCTTCCTGCGCTTGACTCCTCACCCATTACACTCAGACCGTTACAGATATACATATAGCCACTAAGGGGAGGCATTCAGAGTGTTACTGCTGCAGGCGTGCACCTCTTCTTCGTACATTGGTCCGTGACCATTGGAAGAAGCACAGTGAAAAGAACAGTGAAGCTAGCTCTCTGTGTCTCCAATATTTTTTACGCATGGCTACGTTTTTAATGTAACCAATAGAGATAACATGTTTAACTTATTAGTTTTCTGGTCATTTTGATGTATAATTTAATTGTTTTGACCAAGTAAAAAAATGGTGAGATTATCCCATTTACATGAGTGTAGGCAAGCTAAGTAGCTTGCTGGTTAAAAACGTTTTGGACCTTAAATGTTTTGTTTTTTTTACAAATGTGGGCTCATATTAAATGTATTTATATTTGTACCATTACTTTGGACAAAATCAAGAGGTCAATAATCTTGTAATGCTTTTTTATATAAATAACACATCTTAAATTACAGCTCAATTTGATCAAATTCTGAAGTTGGCTATTAATCGTGATTAATCACAGCAAATCCTGCAGAAAATCCGGCGATTATGTTTGACAGCCCTATTTTAAATTGAACAGTCAATCTGAGATTGAGAAATGTATCATGTCACACCCTGATCTGTTTCACCTGTCTTTGTGCTTGTCTCCACCCCCCACCAGGTGTCTCCCATCTCCCCTCATTATTCCCCTGTGTATTTATACCTGTTCTCTATCTGTTGCCAATTTGTTTTGTACATCAAGCCCACCAGCGTTTTCCCCCTTGCTCATGACTTTTATAAAGTTCCTGTTTTCTAGTTTTCCCGGTTTTGACCATTCTACCTGCCCTTAGCCTGCCTGCCTGTCGTCCTGTACCTTGTCCCACCACACTGGATTATTGACCTCTGCCTGCTCTGACCCTGAGCCTGCCTGCTTGCCGTCCTGTACCTTGTCCCACCACACTGGATTATTGACCTCTGCCTGCTCTGACCCTGAGCCTGCCTGCCGTTCTGTACTTTTTGGACTTGTCGTCAACCTGCCCGCTTGACCCTATCCCCTCCTCTCTTCTCCAGACCATTTCCGGAGACCTTCTCCCTTACCTCACCTCGCTCATCAACTCTTCCCTGACCACTGGCTACGTCCCTCCCGTCTTCAAGAGAGCGAGAGTTGCACCCCTTCTGAAAAAACCTACACTCGATCCCTCCGATGTCAACAACTACAGACCAGTATCCCTTCTCTCTTTTCTCTCCAAAACTCTTGAGCGTGCCGTCCTTGGCCAGCTCTACCGCTATCTCTCTCAGAATGACCTTCTTGATCCAAATCAGTCAGGTTTCAAGACTAGTCATTCAACTGAGACTGCTCTTCTCTGTATCACGGAGGCGCTCCGCACTGCTAAAGCTAACTCTCTCTCCTCTGCTCTCATCCTTCTAGACCTATCGGCTGCCTTCGATACTGTGAACCATCAGATCCTCCTCTCCACCCTCTCCGAGTTGGGCATCTCCGGCGCGGCCCACGCTTGGATTGCGTCCTACCTGACAGGTCGCTCCTACCAGGTGGCGTGGCGAGAATCTGTCTCCTCACCACGCGCTCTCACCACTGGTGTCCCCAGGGCTCTGTTCTAGGCCCTCTCTTATTCTCGCTATACACCAAGTCACTTGGCTCTGTCATAACCTCACATGGTCTCTCCTATCATTGCTATGCAGACGACACACAATTAATCTTCTCTTTTCCCCCTTCTGATGACCAGGTGGCGAATCGCATCTCTGCATGTCTGGCAGACATATCAGTGTGGATGACGGATCACCACCTCAAGCTGAACCTCAGCAAGACGGAGCTCCTCTTCCTCCCGGGGAAGGACTGCCCGTTCCATGATCTCGCCATCACGGTTGACAACTCCATTGTGTCCTCCTCCCAGAGCGCTAAGAACCTTGGCGTGATCCTGGACAACACCCTGACGTTCTCAACTAACATCAAGGCGGTGTCCCGTTCCTGTAGGTTCATGCTCTACAACATCCGCAGAGTACGACCCTGCCTCACACAGGAAGCGGCGCAGGTCCTAATCCAGGCACTTGTCATCTCCCGTCTTGATTACTGCAACTCGCTGTTGGCTGGGCTCCCTGCCTGTGCCATTAAACCCTACAACTCATCCAGAACGCCGCAGCCCGTCTGGTGTTCAACCTTCCCAAGTTCTCTCACGTCACCCCGCTCCTCCGCTCTCTCCACTGGCTTCCAGTTGAAGCTCGCATCCGCTACAAGACCATGGTGCCCGCCTACGGAGCTGTGAGGGGAACGGCACCTCAGTACCTCCAGGCTCTGATCAGGCCCTACACCCAAACAAGGGCACTGCGTTCATCCACCTCTGGCCTGCTCGCCTCCCTACCACTGAGGAAGTACAGTTCCCGCTCAGCCCAGTCAAAACTGTTCGCTGCTCTGGCCCCCCAATGGTGGAACAAACTCCCTCACGACGCCAGGACAGCGGAGTCAATCACCACCTTCCGGAGACACCTGAAACCCCACCTCTTCAAGGAATACCTAGGATAGGGTAAGTAAGGGTAAGTAATCCTTCTCCCCCAACAAGATTTAGATGCAAGTGGCTGTTCCACTGGTTGTCATAAGGTGTATGCACCAATTTGTAAGTCGCTCTGGATAAGAGCGTCTGCTAAATGACTTAAATGTAAATGTAAATGTCGTTTTTGCCTGCCCCCTGTTCTAGTAATAAACTTTTGTTACTTCGACACGGTCTGCATCTGGGTCTTCCCTAAAACGTGATATATAAATATATGGTACATTGGAAGAAAAACCCAGTGTTGGTCTAATGGTGAAGACATTGGTTTCTCCTGTGGGAGATTTGGGTTCTATTCCTGCCGGTTACTAAAGCAGACATGTGGAACTTGGAATATCACGTGAAGAGTTGGAAAACCACGTCTGAGTAATGAAAAATAAAACATGAAAAATAAACATGTGAAACTTCACATGTCCAAAATCCACACTTCTGACAAGTGGAAAAAAATGAATTTGTTCATACATGTGTTTTTTCACATGATTCTTTTATGTTTTTTTTTGTAAGGCTAGCACTCTCCAAGCTTTTCCCTTGCTGGCTCTATGTAGTAGAACCTATTCACAATTCTCAGTGGAATCTGTGAGTGACAGTAGGACAGTGAAGCACCACGGTCCGTATGAGGAACACAGGCCCTGCCCAGGAGTCCATGACCCAGAATAATCACTTTAGTCACATGAATGAGTAAAGTTGGATTTTTTTGACACAACCCCCAATTAGAATCTTGATCAAACAAAACATGTCAAAGTCAAAGTGCCAAACAAATTCCCATATGCTCCTGTGAGAGGGAAGTGGAAGGAGAGGCACGGATAAGCCCGCAGCTGTGGTTGTGAAACTTGGACTTTGCTGGAATTCATCAGATAAATCTCTCTCTGTTATGTTATTACAAACCACAGTCTGTCCTCCAGGCTTTGGACTGTTGTTGTTTTAATAGTCCTCTGCAAGACAGACCCGATCAATTTGGATGGTTTTAAAACCACAGCTATAAGAGAACATCACTTTCTACTCCTCCTCTGACATATCCGCAAGTTTATGTAATCGCAGCATTTTTGTTTTATCTTTCACCAATTGTTTTCATGAAGATGCAATGCTTTTATTATCTCCAATAAGAGAGACTACTGATTGAGATGAAAGAAGTCATGATATTAGCCTGCATCTGACAAGTTCTTAATAACGTTATTCTTACATAAACAGTGCCTTCGGGAAAGTATTCAGACACATTGACTTTTTTGTTATGTTACAGTCTTATTCTAGAATTGATCAAATAAAACTATTTCCTCAGCAATCTACACACAATAACCCATAATGACAAAGCGAAGACATTGTTTCCATTGATCATCCTTGAGATGTTTCTACAAGTCCACCTGTGGTATATTCAAGTGATTGGACATGATTTGTTTGGAAAGGCATACACCTGTCTATATAAGGTCTCACAGTTGACAGTGCATGCCAGAGCAAAAAGCAAGCCATGAGGTCGAAGGAATTGCCGTAAAGCTCCGAGACGGGATTGTGTTGAGGCACAGATCTTGGGAAGGGTACCACAACATTTCCGCAGCATTGAAGGTCCCCAAGAACTCAGTGGCCTCCATCATTCTTAAATGGAAGTTTGGAACCACCAAGACTCATCCTACAGCTGGCCGCCAGGCCAAACTGAACAATCGGGTAGAAGGGCCTTGGTCAGGGAGGTGACCAAGAACCCGATGGTCACTCTGACAGAGCTCTAGAGTTCCACTGTGGAGATGGGAGAACCTTCCAGAAGGACAACCATCTCTGCAGCACTCCACCAAGTAGGCCTTTATGGTAGAGTGACTAAATGGAAGCCACTCCTCAGTAAACGGCACATGACAAACCGCTATGAGTTTGCCAAAAGGCATCTAAAGACTCTCAGACCATGAGAAATACGATTCTCTGGTGTGATGAAACCAAGATTTAACTCTGTCCTGAATGTCAAGCATCCATTTGCAGGAAACCTTGCACCATCCCTACGGTGAAGCATGGTGGTGGAAGCATCATGCTGGGGGGATGTATTTCAGCGGCTGGGATGGTGAGATTAATCAGGATCAACGAAAATATGAACTGAGCAAAGTACAGAGAGACCCTTGATGATAACCTGCCCCAGACCATTCAGGACCTCCGACTGGGGCGATGGTTTACCTTCCAACAGGACAACGACCCTAAGCACACAGCCAAGACAATGCAGGAGTGGCTTCAGGACAGCTTTTTGTATGTCCTTGAGTGGACTTCAGACTCCTTTACTTTTTTCCACATTTTGTTATGTTATAGTCTTATTCTAAAATTGATTAAATTGTTGTTTTACCCTCATCAACATACACACAATACCCCATAATGATAAAGCAAAAATATTTTTTTGAAATGTTGCTCATTTATTAAAACAAAAAAACTGAAAATGACATTTGCATTAGTATTCAGACCCTTTACTCAGTACTTTCTTGAAGCACATTTGGCAGCGATTAGAGCATTGAGTCTTCTTGGGTATGACGCTACAAGCTTGGCACACCTGTATTTGGGGAGTTTCTCGGCAGATCCTCTCAAGCTTTGTCAGGTTGGATGGGGAGCGTTGCTACAGCTATTCCAGGTCTCTCCAGAGATGTTCGATCAGGTTCAAGTCCAAGCTCTGGATGGGCCACTCAAGGACATTGAGAGACTTGTCCCGAAGGATGATTAATGTTATTTTATACATTTTAGAATATGGCTGTAATGTAACAAAATGTGGAAAAGTCAAGGGGTCTGAATACTTTCCGAAGGCACTGTATATAAATATAGGTTGTTGACACTTTTATACTATTACGTTGGGGACATTTGTTTGGAACATTTCCATTTAGAACATTTCCAAATTCCGTGACCTGGAAGTACTTTTTTTGTGTTGGTGATGAGACGCTGATCATGTTATGAGTTTTGAAATCAAGTAGCCAATTGTGGATCTACAGGACAGAGAAGAAAAAAAAGTCTGAATTTCTTTTGTAATTTAAATGACTTTGTAATAGTTAAGTGTTGAGTTAAATTACATACTGTAGCTACTTCAGTCGTTAATTCAAATAATTTTGGTGACTTCACAGCAATTGCTAGCTAGCCAAAATGTAGCGGTTTTGCTGGTTGAGGTAGAGCTCCTTTGCAGCTCCTACCATGAGCATATTCCTTCTTTGCTTGGGGAATTACATCATGCAACACTGTGTGATGGATTTCCTTACAGCGATTGCAGAGTTTCCTCAATGTGCAGGTCCCACCTTATGGCTACAAACACACCTGCAGCATCACTCGCCTGAAGTTATCCAGGCCTTCAATTGAGGTTGAGTGAGCTTTTATATCCTGGGGCATGAGCCAAGGAAGTGCCCCTTACTTTTGCAATAGTGGCAGTAAGGCTGGAATTTGATGTTCTTGCTCTTGAGCGAGGTCTTCTTCCCGGGTTCCTCCCTCCCGTGTTCCTTCCCTGCTTCACTATTTAAGTACATGGTAGTGGGATTTGGCCTTATATGTCCCTCCTTGCGTTCAAACTCCTTCCTTACCTCGAAGGCTGTGGCTGAGATTGTGGCCTGGTGAGCGATGCTCTTCACCCTCGCCTTCACCTGCAACCATGCGGCCAGGCCTTTGTGGGAATAGGTGCCTCTCGAGCTCTTTTTCAGGATGCCCTTGTTCAAACAATGTTCGATGAAACTGTCTCTGAGGTAGTCTGGAAGCTTGCTAACAAGCCTGTCCACGTGGGAGCCATATTTCAGCTTCTTCAACAGATTGGAGCATCGAGGTCAGGGATTGGACAGCAAGGGAGAACTCTTGGAGGGCAGCATGGTATCTCATTTTGAGTCATTTAGGCTCATAACTATTCATCATAATCAGGAGAATAATAATACAAATAATTAAATCAGTGAGCGGTTCTTCAATCTATAATCTCCATCAATTTGATATCAGAATTGATCAGTTCAACAAACAATGTGTAACGTTCGTCTGAAGAAGTAGACCAAGGAATAACAAACACCACGTTCTACCGGCTTCACAGAGCTAACAAAAACCAAGATCCCACAACATAGGTGGGAAAACAGGCTACCTAAGTATGATTCCTAATCAGAGACAACGATAGACAGCTGCCTCTGATTGGGAACCACACTCGTCCAAAACCAAAGAAATACAAAACATAGAATGCCCATCCCACATCACACCTCACCAAATAGAGAAATAAAACGTCTCTCTAAGGTCAGGGCGTGACACAATGACGTTTCATATTTCACCCTTTCAAGTTTGTCTTCATATGTCCATGTAATTTCATTACATATTAACCCTATATCAATGACATATTTGGCCTGTGATGATCTGTAGGGCCGTGATTATTGTCCATTTACATTACGCAATAGTTTTGAAGCGTGCGCTCCAAGCCGCGCACCGCAGTGATAACTATAAACAATAACTGTTGGCCCGCTCTTCCTATCACAACAGATAGTTCAGATGAAAGGTAGCAGATCCGTTGGATTTATTTGGATTCATGGACGCACAGAATGTCTGGATTAGACAGAGTTAAGGAAGAGAAAGCAGCGAGTTCGGGCGATGGCGATTTCCTCCTTTTAATGATTTGAGATCTGTCGGACATTTCCACCTGATCTAATTAAAGCGTCCCTGGCCCAGCTGAGCAAGTGGCCATGAATTAAATGATTATTCCACCAACTCCATGGGCCTTTTCTACACCATCCCATCTGGTTTGCGCTTATTGGGACTATCATTTGTTTTTCAACAGGAAAATGACCCAACACACCTCCAGGCTTTGTAAGGGCTATTTGACCAAGAAGGAGAGTGATGGAGTGCTGTATCAGATGACCTGGCCTCCACAATCACCCGACCTCAACCAAATTGAGATGGTTTGGGATGAGTTGTACCGCAGAGTGAAGAATAAGCAGCCAGTGCTCAGCAAGTGCATTTGTGGGACCTTCTTCAAGACTGTTGGAAAAGCATTCCAGGTGAAACTGGTTGAAAGAATGTCAAGAGTGTGCAATGCTCTCATCAAGGCAAAGGGTGGCTACTTTGAAGAATATAAAATATATTTTTGGTTTACTGCATGATTCCATATATGTTATTTCGTAGTTTTGATGTCTCACTATTATTCTACAAAACTCTTGAATGAGTAGGTGTGTCCAAACTTTTGACTGGTACTGTATATCACACTTGGGTGGGGAGATGTCAAGGCCTTTACAATATAAATGAAGTAGAAAATAAACCACAATATTATCTTAGAGAAGCTATGAATCAAAAAGTTAAAAACAGAATATTAGCAGGCACCATTTTGTCTAATGTTATACTATTGGCTAATCTAGCTGCAAACCCATTCATCTCTATGGTGAGATCGCTAACAGTTTTCACTCGATCAATTTACACATTTAAACTTTACAACTTCATAATCATTTCAACTCTAACATGTCCTGTAGATAATGTGATTGTGTACACTACATACTTGTTAAACAGAATAAATGAAAGGAATACAGAAGGAAACGGTTAAAGTTGTCCACAGGTGTCCTCCTAGAGTTGAGACGCAAACCTCTGCGCTTGCACTCCTATCACGCTCCCTGCTGGCGGCAACAAGCATAAACAATTCCCAATGGAAATCCTTGGAAGACTCGCCCAAAATACGAGTGGATTACACCAACAATATCCAAAATATGTTCTATACATAACATTTGATACTATAACCTTATGAGCGTCACACTAACAATACAGCTGTAACTCCATTACAGCAGTTCCAGTGAATTGACAGTAATAACAGGGAGACGTCACATCCCCAGCTTAATGCCAGTGTGCGTAACAGAAAGAACACTTTAACAATGAATAGACATTTATAACAGGGATATGAGTGACTGTGTGTGTCATCAGTATAATGAATAGGCCTTCGTAGAGGGAGCACCCGGAGCCCCAGGAGTAACAGGTCTGATTCCTAGATTCCTGTGGATTAATCAGAACTAAATGTGCCGAGCCACTCCCGGCCGCGATCCCTGATGCTGACCCCCCTCCGAGCCTAACATTAGGTTACTTCTGTTGGCCCGGTGGACGCGCCTGGCGGAGGAACACCCCCACGGCATCCTGGGATAGGCTACCTCCGTGCTCCATGCTGCACCCTTTGACATCTCCATAATAGATGGCTTCCAGACGACAACGGGAAATGAACTAATCCACTAGAGCCCAGGCGGGCAAGCAGCGGGCAACCTTGACTCCCACACAACACGGGGGAGAGAGGAGAGAGAGGAACGGCGGGCCATCCGCCTGTCTCATTGTCTCCACAGCGCAATTTGGGACCAGAGAATGATTATTAATGTACAATAGGGGTGCCATATTGTGATGAATAGCAGGGAAAGGGTAGACTGATCCCAGGATGCTGTTGTATGCTGGTGGAATTAATGGCAAATTGTCACTCAGGCAGTCTGTGCTGATGTCACTGCTAGCAGACTTCATCAAAATTGTTAAAGCCAGACAAATGTCCTTCTGCCTCAGGGAGTAATGAAGATTAAGATTAGGATGGGTAATTTTTAGACGTAAAATACTCTTGTCCTTCGCTTGTAAACAACATTTCACACAATGATGTTGGCCCTCCATTTGTATGTCAGCTGTAAATTTCAAATAAAATCTGCCCACCGAGACCAAGCAAACGGCAAATCTCGTCATTCACAGTGGCAATACTCAATCATTGCTATCAGTGTTACACTGAGAGCAATGATTGACTATTGTCACATAACATTTTTCAAGATATTGTATGCATTTTCCCATTTTACTCGGAAGTGTCTGCCTTGGCCAAGCTAAACCGACGTGCAAGTAGGCTACAGGAGCTGTTCCTTCATGGCCAGATGGTAACACCTTTGATTTGACCTAAAGTAACACTAAAGTAATTTACTGTAATAAGTGGTCTTTGAGTGTGACCTTGATTTACACCCAAACCTTTTCTGTTTGGCCTAATAGTCCACTGCTAAAACCCAGGTGTTGCTCATTAAATACAGATCCATCTGATTGTGCTTGGCTTTCACAAAATACACATTTTCATTAAGCTACAATTCATCACAAATGCAAAGCTGGGCTGGATGAGATGCCCATATCAATCATTTAAATGGGATCATCAAGGCATATGTTATTTAATGGGTTGTAACGGCAGTGAGGCAAAAATGATCACTCTGGTGCACCGCTGCTGGGGGACGACTCTCCCACTCATTCATTCATTCACATAATGTCTTGCTGAGTGATCTCTCATTTATGTGTTCATGCTGTTGTCCCTGCAGTTGTAGTTTTAGATTGCAAGGTAACTCTCTTTAGGTGAAAAAAATAAGGATGCATTTGAGGTCTATTTTTCCCAGGGATTTTGCCTATCCCAATATGTTGGTAGAATGCAAAACAGCCAGGTAAAAACATGAATGTAATGACTTTAAAACCGATAGCCTGTTGTTGTAATAGATGACTGCTTATGTCATCACAACTCTCTTTTAATAGGAGGGGAAGTGGTTGTGGGAAACACATCAAACGTGGTTGTGTGTGTGTGCGTGCGTGAGGAGGCAGGTCTATTTAGAGATGCGATGAGCCCAGACGAACACAACAGTGTAAAGGTGGAGTATGCTCTGAATAGGTATTACCAATGGGAATGTATATACTGCATGCAGTGCAGGCCTGAATGCTCATACTGAAACACTATTGCATTTACACTAGAGAGTGTGATGTGCATTACATACTGATGTACAGTCAGATATATCCATCCATTACATATATTTTCTGTCGCTATGGCTGGGGTTCACTCTCACAAAAGCGTGAAAATATCATGTTCGGCCTTTGAATGAAGGTTGAAAGTTTTACATGCTTCAGTCCATACTCCTTGTCCTCTCTCCCTCTCTTCTTCCTCTGGTGACAGATACGGACAGACGATGCCAATCTGGAGCAGTACGGGTCTCTCGGCTTTTCCATTTTAGCATGGGTAAATCCACGGGTTAATTAGTAGCAGTGAATCGATAACCCAATAGCAGGTGGTCAAGTAAAACAAGATCTGCACCAGTTGGGGTGCAGGTGAGGTGGTTGAATGTGCCATGTTTTATTACCAGTCCATGCATTCTTCTCTGGCGCTCAAGACAATGTGTCCACCTTCCGTTTTGCCATTTTTGATGGGTATCTGAAAGTTAATTTTACTGTGATGCTGACAACTGCTGTGCCAATAAATATTGAAATGAAGCAGCCTACTGCTCGGTGCGTCACCGTTGCATTGTGGGAAATGTAGTATTGGTGCGTGTAAAAGATCTGCGGGCTGCCGGCTTGCTGCGGTCTGCGGGCCGGTTCTAATAATAAATCAAGATCATCCCAGGGGCCGTAAAAAACCTTCTCGCGGGCCGGATGTGGCCCGCGGGCCTTGACTCTGACATATGTGCTGTACACGGATCAGTCGTCCTGGTCCCTTTGCAGAAAAACAGCCCCAAAGCATGATGTTTCCACCCCCATGCTTCACAGTAGGTATGGTGTTCTTTGGATGCAACTCAGCATTCTTTGTCCCCCAAACACGACGAGTTGAGTTTTCAACAAAAAGTTATATTTTGGTTTCATCTGACCATATGACATTCTCCCAATCTTCTTCTGGATCATCCAAATGCTCTCTAGCAAACTTCAGACGGGCCTGGACATGTATTGGCTTAAGCAGGGGGACACGTCTGGCACTGCAGGATTTGAGTCCCTGGCGGCGTAGTGTGTTACTGATGGTAGGCTTTGTTCATTTGGTCCCAGCTTTCTGCAGGTCATTCACTAGGTCCCCCCGTGTGGTTCTGGGATTTTTGCTCACCGTTCTTGTGATCATTTCGAACCCCACGGGGTGAGATCTTGCGTGGAGCCCCAGATCGAGGGAGATTATCAGTGGTCTTGTATATCTTCCATTTCCTAATAATTGCTCCCACAGTTGATTTCTTCAACCCAAGCTGCTTACCTATTGCAGATTCAGTCTTCCCAGCCAGGTTTATAATTTTGTTTCTGGTGTCCTTTGACAGGTCTTTGGTCTTGGCCATAGTGGAGTTTGGAGTGTGACTGTTTGAGGTTGTGGACAGGAGCCAGAAATCTTGCTTGTTTGTCGGTGACCAAATACTTATTTTCCAACATAATTAGCAAATAAATTCATTAATAATCCTACAATGTGATTTTCTGGATTTTTTTTCTAATTTTGTCTGTCATAGTTGAAGTGTACATTTGATGAAAATTACAGGCCTCTCTCATCTTTATAAGTGGGAGAACTTGCACAATTGGTGGCTGACTAAATACTTTTTTGCCCCACTATAAGCAGCACCTGAGTTTAGTGTGTATTCATTTGGGATCTATCGCATCCCACAACTGTCCCAGACTATGTTTTGAATATTTATTTCTCTCACAGAATAGAATATGTCAACCTTTGTACTATGGTGAATAGTAGATTGACATTGCCTTGTGCTTTGTTGTTCGTTTGGCCTCCTCATCTTGTTGGCTGATGAAAAGTAAATGTTCAATGTTCTTCCAATATCTTCAATATGCACCTCGGAATTGGATAAAAACTTGCGCAGTTGCGTCCCCGATGTGTCTGTCTTTACTTGTAGCCTGTGAGAAAGACCTGATCATATGATGGAGAGCCATGTGAGTGAGAGGTGCTTCGGAGCATGCAGCACTCAGGGAGAAGGGAATTATCATTATTATATTTAGTCTAAGGGCACAACCGCCACTGGCCGCAAAATTATTTTTTTAGGGGGCATTACATCCACAATGAGGGGATGCTGCCTGTAAATATGAGGCATTATCAAGTGCTTGTCAAATTGTGAATGAGAGGCTGATGAACAGTGTACAGCCTGCGCAAAAAGCCAAGCAGAACTCATGCCTTTCAAGCAACTTTTTTCAGTAGCATCATGCAGCCATAAAATGTATTAAAAATCAAAACTTATAGCCCAACGTTTGTAGAACAACTAATAACTAATAACTCTAAACTAAGCATATAGGTGTACCTATTTCTTATTAAAATGCTGAACACAGAAGGTGCACACTCACTCAAATCGTTTTTGAAGAAAATATCCTTTCTATTTTATTCAGCTTTGTTCAATTGTATTCTTCATCCTATAAAATAATATAAAATAATGCCATGGAATTCGAAGCAAATCCTGTCTGCTAAATTAATTAGTGTAGCCCACATCCATATGGCATAGCCAAATTAGGACCTAACATAAGGACAACTTATGCTATTATGTTCTTCTGAAATAGACTGCACTTTCTTCAAGTCATGTTTCTTTAGATCTGTCTAAAATAAATAATGAATTTATTGTGAAGGTGTAGGCTATATTACATGGATTTATTGTGAAGGTGTAGGCTATATTACATGGATTTATTGTGAAGGTGTAGGCTATATTACATTAATTTATTAGACTTTTTAAAATGTAGATGTTCCAAATGCATCAGTGGCTTGTGGGCTATGTGTGGAAGCAAGGAGATACTAAATGTGTTTTTGTTAATTAACGGTCAATTATAGTGAGACCGGCAGTTATTTGCTTGACAATCACTGGCTGACAGAATTTTGTGACCACCACAGCCCTACCTGTACCTCTATAATAATACTCTAAACTGATGAGAGACCATGCTTAAAAGAACATTACTCAAACATTACTCAGACTAAGTGTTTTGCATTGCACCACCACTCAATTCCTGTGATGTGATGTAAAGAGTTCGAAATCAGATAAATGAATTTAAAGTATGCCTCCACTTGCATGTCAGTGACAAATACCACAAGCAAGGGCTTCTTTCATTACCCATAATGATGTTGTGCTTTTGCCAGAGGTAAGACACATAAATGATAGAGGAAACAGAGAAACTTCCCTGGAAAGTGCTGTTTGCGCTATCCGACCTCGTGCCTGCTGCATCTGCTCTCCTCTCCTGTGCTCCTATACGGTGCGGAGCTGCGAGGGACATGGCAAACAGTGGCATCTGTTGGGTTTCAGGCAGAAAAAGCACTCTGGGTCCCCTGCCTTGTCCCCTGTGCTGTGTTCCCTGATGTTTAGAGAAGCAAGGTGAGCTGTGTTTGATTAATGAGAAAGAAAAACAGTTAAGGTGTTGTGGGCCTATTCTCTTCCCGTAAGACAGCAGGGGTCTCCTGTCCAGGCTGCATCTGGAGCAAGGCAAACACAGTGACAGGAACTGAAGCCACAGAAGCTTTGTGTTCTATAATCTCTGGAGTCCTTCTCTCACTCTCTCTACATCAGCCTGCCTGCTCTTCTTGCACCATGTGCCTCTCAATCCTCTTTGTTATGCCTTGTTGATTTGAGAGTGTTTATAAAAATCTCCCTGCCTGCAATTCATCCTCGATTGTCAGGTGTGCAAGTGCTACACAGTAGCTGTACTTTAAAGACATATGGCTTTGATAAGAACATACACTGTAAACAACAACAAATAAGCCATATATACATTCATCAGGTGCTGTTGACATATAGGGAGACATTGGGATGTCAATTCGTTTTTCATGTTTGTCTTTGATCTTGGTTATTTTGGGGGTCTGGGACATGTGTCCTGCCATTGGCTCCATCTGATGGGTAATTTGGTTCTGAAGGGAGGTTGGACAGTCCTACACTGTGCTCTGCTCAGACACCTCTTTTCAATTCTCTGCCCTCACTGCCCAGGCATGCATGATTTAACATAACCTTCCTTCTCTGTAGTTACTTGATCTAGCTCTCTTTCTTTCTCATGTTTCTATTGGCTAACTTTATTCCCCTTTCAATTTCACTTCCTCTCTCTTTTGTATTTTCTCCCTTTCTCCCTGCCTCCCTCTCTCCCTTTATCTGTTACCCCCTTTCCTCCTCACAGAGATAGAATCATGGGCTGCTCTGTGCCAATAAGGCTCCATTGTCATCTCCCCAGCTCTTCCACAGTGACAGACCAAGCTAACAGATAGAGACAGGAATTACAAAACATCCAGGATGAGCTGAAGTGACAATCAGGCCTGGCTCAGGCATGAAGCATGGGGATGATGGGAGAGAGGTGACCACACATGGCCTTCTCTGGATTCATCAAAAAACTTTCTGTACATCTCTGTTCCCTGACTCACTCCTGCTACTACTCTCTTGAGTTTTGTGCCATTCACATTTTTGAGATTGGAGGAGAATCCTGTCCTGTGGGTTATGGGCCATAATTGATGTGGACCTTTATTTCGACTGGCGCGTATTCAACATGTGTGAGTGGAAATGCATTGAGACAATCATATTGGGCTGTTTGTAAGGAACAGTATATGACTGCTTTTATTGGGTACACAGTTTTAAAGTGCAGCATGACTGTCACACCCTGATCAGTTTCACCTGTCCTCATTATTGTCTCCACCCCCTCCAGGTGTTGCTTGTTTTCCCCAGTGTATTTATCCCTGTGTTTCCTGTCTCTCTGTGCCAGTTTGTCTTGTATGTTTTCAAGTCAACTCGTGCTTTTTACCTTCTCCTTTTTCTAGTACTTCGGTTTTGAACCTTGCCTGTTTCTGGACTTTATACCCACCTGCCTGACCATTCTGCCTGACTTGACCACGAGCCTGTCTGCCACTCTGTACCTCTTGGACTCTGATCTGGTTTTGACCTTTGCCTGTCCACAACCATTCTCTTGCCTATTCCCTTTGGATGAATAAACATTGTAAGACTCCAACCATCCTCCTCCTGTGTTTGCATTTGGGTTTCACCTTGTGTCTTGATAATGACAAACTGAGTGCTATCTTGTCTTGTAAAAAAGCCAATGCATTGCATTAAGTGCTTTAAGGTAGGACCAGACCCATTTTACTTGAAACTATGATGAATGTTTGAAGAAAAGGTAGCATTGTTTAGCTGCTTCAATGTCACAAAGATATTGAAATGGTTTCAGTCATTCTGGCTACTGCTGGACCAAATGCAATGAGGCTATATGTCAGGTTAACTAGTGCCTTTACCTGCTGAGATGGCACATTTGACACCATTCTATACATCCCTGCACCGTTCCACTAACCAAGCACCTTCTCTGCGGCTTCTCAGCCTTTATAGCGCTTGGGTCAATGCCAACTAAATCCATTGAAAACTGAGAAACTAATTAAATTTACCCAAGTATCTCGTTACCATGGAGCTAAGTTATTTTAAATAACAGGTGCTAATTAATTTCAAATGTCTTTGTTATGCAAATGAGAACAAAAGCTTAAAACACTAATCCTTTATTGGATATTTAATACTGAAAGTGCATTGTGGTTCAGTATCAGCTCTGCTCACACTCCTACCTACTCTGTGAAATCCTGTGGTCTTCTGGAGCTAGTATGAGGTAGCTAGTAGATTAACAACTAAAGACTGCTTTTAATGGGCAGAAATGGCCGCCTCTGTCTTCACAAATCTCCCCACATCCTCCTCACACTCCCTCAGAAGAGCTCAGGCACCGTGACTTATTAATGCGCAAGGCACCGTACCGACAATTTGGTCCGCACTCATTTAATGCGTGAGACTTTCTAAGTCTTTAAGGATAGTACATTAAAATAGACTTGTTGGAATAGCACCGTAGGGAGTCATTGAAAGCTTATCATTCAATCAAGCTTTTGATCTATAGTACTATTTCAAAAACCTTAAAAATAATACGTTTCATAATTGTAAATAATTTTTAAAACATGACTATACTAATGAAAGAATAGTAATATGCTGCATCCAATATTCAAACATTGTATCGCATGAGTATAAATAATCCATAGTCTCCTGGCTGGAGGATACAACTGTCCATCTGTCTGTGTTGTTGAAGCGGTCTGCCAGTCCACCAGATGACCTTGCCCTGAGCAGTGCTGACCTACCATCACCCTGACTCATCGCTTGGGTTCACTAAGCGTCTATGGTTTGTTTTACACACCAGATGGACACTGTTCTGCACACATAGAACAAGAATAATGTACAGTGCTTCCAATTGGCTCATTCAACCCCCTCTCTTCTGCCCTGCAATTCTATCCAAAACCTGGCCTCATAGCATTTCGTATTATTCTTAACATAAATCCGAGACACTCTATTGAGTATATGTTACGTTTTGTATGATATGTTACGAATTTGCAAAACATAGGACATTTTACGAATTCTAACTAGGTTCTAATGTCAGCTAGCTTGCTAATGTTAGCTAGCCTTGTGGTTGGGTTAGGGTTAAGTTTAGGAGTTAGGTTAAAGGTTTAAGGTTAGGGTGAGGGGAAGGGTTAGCTAACATGCTAAGTAGTTGCAAAGTAGCTAAAAAGTAGTAAGTAGTTGAAAAGTTCCTAATTAGCTAATATGCTCTAGTTGTCTGATGAGATTCGAACTCGCAACCTTTGGGTAAAGTACGGGTTAGGTAAATAAGACTTCTACCCGGCCTGTGATACTTTTAGGACCCTTATTGTCAAGTGAATACAGCCTATTATCCTGCAGAAACCTAATTACTGGGTAATTTCTGATTCTGATAGTGACTCATTTAGATGCCACCATGGTAACCACTAATTTGTCACAAGTTAAATGACAACCTTGTTCCTTCCCATCCCTCTAACTAGCAATAGAGGGAAAACAGGAAGCCAGACTATAAATCATTCTGTTTTGTCAGGAGCATTGTTTCTGTGCTATTATAAATCCCAAGTCCAACAGTAATTAATCCACCGAGGCGCCTGAGTATAAAATGAGTTTAGGACTTAATGAATTATGCCAACAATTAAATTATTTCAATTTTGTTCGATGAATATATTTAATTTCCAGCCTTGGTTAAAGACAGTCGATTGCAGGCAGTGAATGAGTACCCGAGTACCCGAGTTTCATTTCACCCATTCCTTTTTCAATTAACCATTCAAAGTTCGCCACACGAGGAAAAGATTATCTATTTGCCAACAATGTTTTTGAATGTTACTTAATCTTTATTTAACTAGGCAAGTCAGTTAAGAACAAATTCTTATTTACAAGGCATCCTGCGGGGACGGGGAATGGGATTTAATAAATAAATAAATAAATAAATATGGGACAAAACACTCATCACAATTAGAGAGACAACACAACACTACATACAGACAGACCTAACTGGCTGACTACACCGCTCGCGTCTCGAGTGTCTACGTTACCAAGGGATAAAATAGAATTAACTTCTATTTGTGATGCAGATTGCGCTGAAAGTCCGGACTCTCCCATCTCCTCATTGGTTTATAGAAGCAGGTACCCACGTGCCATCTCCTCATTGGTTATACCCAAGTGGGTGACTGAAAGACGAACTAGGTAAGTGGCGCTAATGCACCTCATTTATGAAAGTTGCCAATCGCAATATAAAGTCAAGAGAAGAAAAGGCCTAGAAGGAGGAGAGATGACTAGAAATGATTCGGTTGACTGTTTTATGTGTGGATTAATTGTTGGAGTAGAGGACCTTGTGCATTTCAGGTAAAATAACAACTCAATGTTTATATCCCAGGACAAATTAGCTAGCAATAGCAAGCTAGCTAAATATGACAAATTAGCTAGCAAGTGCAAGCTAGCTAGCTAAATTGCCATAAATTGTTTAATGCTTTTCGACCTGTCCCCAAATTAATGTAATTGGTTCAGAGTTTGTTTTGATATTTGAAGTGTCGTGATCGCGTTTGGTGAGGGGGGACAAAATAATGCACTATGACGCACAATGGCACACGCGCACAGCCGGTTTGGGTTCCGTGTAAGACAACAATATAGCATGGCAGCAACACATGACAGCACAGCATGGTAGCAGCACAACATGGTAGCAGCACAAAACATGGTATAAACATTATTGGGCACAGACAACAGCACAAAGGGCAAGAAAGTAGAGACCTCAATACATCACGCAACGCAACCACAACTGTCAGTAAGCGTGTCTTTGAATGAAGAGATTGAGATAAAACTGTCCAGTTTGAGTGTTTGTTGCAGCTCGTTCCAGTCTTTTGCTGCAGCGAACTGAAAAGACGAGTGACCCGGGGATGTGTGTGCTCTGGGGACCTTTAACAGAATGTGATTGGCAGAACGGATATTGTATGTGGAGGATGAGGGCTGCAGTAAATATCTCAGATAGGGGAGAGTGAGGCCTAAGAGGGATTTATAAATAAGCATCAACCAGTGGGTCTTGCGACGGGTATACAGAGATGACCAGTTTACAGAGGAGTACAGAGTGCAGTGATGTGTCCTATAAGGAGCATTGGTGACAAATCTGATGACTGAATGATAAAGAACATCTAGCCACTCGAGAGAACCCTTACCTGCTGATCTATAAATTATGTCTCCATAATCTAGCATGGGCAGGATGGTCATCTGAATCAGGGTTAGTTTGGCAGCTGGGGTGAAAGAGGAGCGATTACGATAGAGAAAACCAAGTCTAGATTTAACATTAGCCTGCAGCTTTGATATGTGCTGAGAGAAGGACAGTCAGTGTACCGTCTAGCCATACTCCCAAGTACTTGTATGAGGTGACTACCTCAAGCTAGATTTAAATATATCTCACTGAAAATTGATTCTAAAATGTGGGGTAGTTAATCCCACTCCTATTAAATTAAATCAATTGAATTGAGGTAGGTACATGAAATAGATCAACCACATTGACAACCAGTGGAGGATAGGAGTACCTCATAATGTTTCCAATCATAACTCAAATAAATTACATTATCTTAAGCCCAGCACAACAATTTCCAATAAAATAACAATCTCCAGGTGCACATCAAATTACAACGGCCGAACAAGCAATGACAATATACAGTGTGTTGCCATGGCAACATGTTGACGTCTCTCTCTCTTCCAGTCGTTTATAATAACCCGTCTACCTGCCATCCGTCTCTGTATGGAAGATACGCGGCGAGCACACTGCTGTCTTCTGATGTTCTGTCACCCTGAATGAGCTCATCTTCCTGTGACGCTCTCCTCTCCACTTAGACACTTTCTCTCGACCGTTGTCACCATGTCTGCCATCTGCGACCTCTAACGAGGACGGAAAGAGAGATGCTGTGAGAAGTGACCCTGAGTATTATGGGTACATAATCCTCTGTCTCTGCCTTTACCTCTGACTGCCTCTTCCATCTTCCAGGCCTCACAGCCCATGTGGAAACACTATAGAGTGGGATAGGGTGGCCTGGAACAGTCTCTTTATAAACAATAAAAAATAGTCAATATGATGAATATTTACAGAAAAAGCGGTATACCACATTACGTTACATATTTCACATGCCATTTGTGAAGGGTTTATGATGTCTATAGACTGTTAATTACTATTTTGATGATAGTTAATAAAAAAAGGTGAACAGTGACTCCATGGACATATATTGTCTACTCTCATTTGAGATTATTTTCCTACCAAAATCATTTCAAATGTAATAATGCTTATTCTATCACTAAATCCAAGTGAATAGGATAGCAATGCATAACCTTAAAAACAAAGATGCTGGTCATATATTTCTTAACATAAATGATTCATGCTCTTGCACCTGGAAGCTCATTTTCAAGTGTAGTGCAACTAACAGGCTGTATTTACTCCCAGCATGACTGTTTTATTTATGGTGAATTATAATCTGTTTGTTTGTGTGTTCACTGACATATCACTGCCTTCACTCATACAGGATCCACAAAGTTCCCAATGGTCTTGCAATTTTTTTTAATTCTTGACCAATGAAAGGACATTTAGGGTGAAGAAGAACATCAACAAGCCTCTCCTTGAGCACAATCATTTACAGTACATACCCAAGAAATTTAACTAGTATTCCCATTCAAATACACTACCGTTCAAAGGTTTGGGGCCACTTAGAAATATCCTTGTTTTTAAAAGAAAAACAATTACATAAAATAACATCAAATTTATCCAAAATACAGTGTACACATTGTTAATGTTGTAAATGACTATTGGTAGCTGGAAACGGATTATCTTTTAAAATGGAATATCTACATAGGCGTACAGAGGCCCATCATCAGCAACCATCACTCCTGTGTTCCAATGGCACGTTCTGTTAGCTAATCCAAGTTTATCATTTTAAGAGGCTAATTGATCATCACAAAACCCTTTTGCAATTATGTTAGCACAGCTGAAAACTATTGTTCTGATTAAAGAAGCAATAAAAATGTCCTTCTTTAGACTAGTTGAGTATCTGGAGCATCAGCATTTGTAGGTTTGATTACAGGCTCAAAATGGCCAGAAACAAAGAACGTTCTTCTGAAACTCATCAGTCCATTCTTGTTCTGAGAAATGAAGAATATTCCATGCGAGAAATTGCCAAGAAACTGAAGATCTGGTACAACGCTGTGTACTACTCCCTTCACAAAACAGCGCAAACTGGCTGTAATCAGAATACAAAGAGGAGTGGGAGGCCCCGGTGCACAACTGAGCAAGAGGACAAGTACATTAGTGTCTAGTTTGAGAAACAGACGCCTCCTCACAAGTCCTCAATTGGCAGCTTCATTAAATAGTACCCGCAAAACACCAGTCTCAACGTCAACAGCGAAGAGGCAACTCTGGGATGCTGGCCTAGGCAGAGTTCCTCTGTCCAGTGTCTGTGTTCTTTTGCCCATCTTAATATTTTCTTTGTATTGACCAGTCTGAGATATTACTTTTTCTTTGCAACTCTGCTAAGAAGGCCAGCATCCCATAGTCGCTTCTTCACTATGAAGGTAACCCGAAGTGGACTTTTTGTGTTTCTTCCACCCAGAGGGAACGGGCACTCCACGCAACGGGGGGCAAAACCTGTTATTTGCTTTGCTCTCAGGAACAGGGCGACATTGAAAGGAAATAGATAATGGCGCCGAAGGAGATGGCCAACGTTTAACGATCCCGTAACCAATTGTGCTATGTGTATGTTTTTTTGTGTAATTTGTAACTTATTTTGTACATAATGTTTCTGCCACCGTGTCTTATGCCTGAAAAGAGCTTCTTGATATCTGGGAATATGGAATATGTTCCGGAATTCTTCCGATGGCATTGAGTCACCACATCAGTCACTGGCTTCATTAATAAGTGCATCAATTTATTTTATTGATTTTTATTTTACCTTTATTTAACTAGGCAAGTCAGTTAAGAACACATTTTTTATTTCAATGACACCCTAGGAAAAGTGGGTTAACTGCCTGTTCAGGGGCAGAACGACTTCTGAACCCCTTCTGAAAAAACCTACACTCGATCCCTCCGATGTCAACAACTACAGACCAGTATCCCTTCTCTCTTTTCTCTCCAAAACTCTTGAGCGTGCCGTCCTTGGCCAGCTCTACCGCTATCTCTCTCAGAATGACCTTCTTGATCCAAATCAGTCAGGTTTCAAGACTAGTCATTCAACTGAGACTGCTCTTCTCTGTATCACGGAGGCGCTCCGCACTGCTAAAGCTAACTCTCTCTCCTCTGCTCTCATCCTTCTAGACCTATCGGCTGCCTTCGATACTGTGAACCATCAGATCCTCCTCTCCACCCTCTCCGAGTTGGGCATCTCCGGCGCGGCCCACGCTTGGATTGCGTCCTACCTGACAGGTCGCTCCTACCAGGTGGCGTGGCGAGAATCTGTCTCCTCACCACGCGCTCTCACCACTGGTGTCCCCCAGGGCTCTGTTCTAGGCCCTCTCTTATTCTCGCTATACACCAAGTCACTTGGCTCTCTCATAACCTCACATGGTCTCTCCTATCATTGCTATGCAGACGACACACAATTAATCTTCTCCTTTCCCCCTTCTGATGACCAGGTGGCGAATCGCATCTCTGCATGTCTGGCAGACATATCAGTGTGGATGACGGATCACCACCTCAAGCTGAACCTCAGCAAGACGGAGCTCCTCTTCCTCCCGGGGAAGGACTGCCCGTTCCATGATCTCGCCATCACGGTTGACAACTCCATTGTGTCCTCCTCCCAGAGCGCTAAGAACCTTGGCGTGATCCTGGACAACACCCTGTCGTTCTCAACTAACATCAAGGCGGTGTCCCGTTCCTGTAGGTTCATGCTCTACAACATCCGCAGAGTACGACCCTGCCTCACACAGGAAGCGGCGCAGGTCCTAATCCAGGCACTTGTCATCTCCCGTCTTGATTACTGCAACTCGCTGTTGGCTGGGCTCCCTGCCTGTGCCATTAAACCCCTACAACTCATCCAGAACGCCGCAGCCCGTCTGGTGTTCAACCTTCCCAAGTTCTCTCACGTCACCCCGCTCCTCCGCTCTCTCCACTGGCTTCCAGTTGAAGCTCGCATCCGCTACAAGACCATGGTGCTTGCCTACGGAGCTGTGAGGGGAACGGCACCTCAGTACCTCCAGGCTCTGATCAGGCCCTACACCCAAACAAGGGCACTGCGTTCATCCACCTCTGGCCTGCTCGCCTCCCTACCACTGAGGAAGTACAGTTCCCGCTCAGCCCAGTCAAAACTGTTCGCTGCTCTGGCCCCCAATGGTGGAACAAACTCCCTCACGACGCCAGGACAGCGGAGTCAATCACCACCTTCCGGAGACACCTGAAACCCCACCTCTTCAAGGAATACCTAGGATAGGGTAAGTAAGGGTAAGTAATCCTTCTCCCCCCCCCCCCCCTAAAAAGATTTAGATGCAAGTGGCTGTTCCACTGGATGTCATAAGGTGTATGCACCAATTTGTAAGTCGCTCTGGATAAGAGCGTCTGCTAAATGACTTAAATGTAAATGTAAATGTTTCATCTGACCATATGACATTCTCCCAATCTTCTTCTGGATCATCCAAATGCTCTCTAGCAAACTTCAGATGGGCCTGGACATGTACTGGCTTAAGCAGGGGGACACATCTGGCACTGCAGGATTTGAGTCCCTGGCGGCGTAATGTGTTAAAGATGGTAGGCTTGGTTACTTTGGTCCCAGCTTTCTGCAGGTCATTCACTAGGTCCCCCCGTGTGGTTCTGGGATTTTTGCTCACCGTTCTTGTGATCATTTTGACCCCACGGGATGAGATCTTGCGTGGAGCCCTAGATCGAGGGAGATTATCAGTGGTCTTGTATGTCTTCCATTTCCTAATAATTGCTCCCACAGTTGATTTCTTCAAACCAAGCTGTTTACCTATTACATATTCAGTCTTCCCAGCCTGGTGCAGGTCTACAATTTTGCTTCTGGTGTCCTTTGACAGCTCTTTGGTCTTGGCCATAGTGGAGTTTGGAGTGTGACTGTTTGAGGTTGTGGACAGGTGTCTTTTATACTGATAACACGTTCAAACAGGTGCCATTAATACAGGTAACGAGTGGAGGACAGAGGAGCCTCTTAAAGAAGAAGGTACAGGTCTGTGAGAGCCAGAAATCTTGCTTGTTTGTAGGTGACCAAATACTTATTTTCCACCATAATTTGCAAATAAATTCATTACAAATCCTACAATGTGATTTTCTGGATTTTTTTTCTAATTTTGTCTGTCATAGTTGAAGTGTACCTATGATGAAAATTACAGGCCTCTCTCATATTTTTAAGTGGGAGAACTTGCACAATTGGTTGCTGACTAAATACTTTTTTGCCCCACTGTTTACCTGTGTTTTCTGTTTGTCTGCTGCCAGTTCGTCTGGTTTGTTCAAGCCTACCAGCATTTTGTGTCGCAGCTCCTGCTTATTCCTGTTTCTCTTTTTCTCGTCCTACTGTTTTTTGACCCTTGCATGTCCTGATCCTGTACCTGACCACTCTGCCTGTCCCTGACCCTGAGCCTGCCTGCCGTCCTGTACCTTTGTTCCACCTCTGGGTTACCGACCTCTGCCTGACCCTGAGCCTGCCTGCCGTCCTTTACCTTTTCCTCTACTCTGGATTATCGACCCCTACCCGCCTTGACCTGTCATTTGCCTACCCCTGTTTTTACAATAAACATTGTTACTTCACACAGTCTGCACTTGGATGTTACCTTGGTGCCTGATATATAAGAAATCACACTATGCCCACCGACAAACCATCAAACAGGCAAAGCGACAATACAGGACTAACATTGAAACGTACTACACCGTCTCCCACGCTCGTCGGATGTGGCTGGGCTTGCAAACTATTACAGACCACAAAAGGAAGCACAGCCACGAGCTGCCCAGTGACATGAACCTACCAGACAAGCTAAATTACTTCTATGATCGCTTCGAGGCTAGTAACACTGAAACATGCATGAGAGCACCAGCTGTTCCAGACGACTGTGTGATCACGCAATCCGTAGCCGATGTGAGTAAGACCTTTAAACAGGTCAACATTCACAAGGCCGCAGGCTCAGATTAAATATATGACAGATAGGAGTGGCTATAGAGTCAGCTACCATCCTCAGTAGCTTTCCATCTAAGTGGTCAATTCCAGGTTTGTCATTATTGATCGATAACAATCATTTTTCCACCTCTCCCACACTAACTTTACAGAATTCAAACTTGCAATTCTTGTCTTTCATTATTTGTTTTTATGCATGAGTACAGTGACTCACTGTTCGTTATTAGCATTTCCTGCCTAAGTTTGCCCACTTTGGCAATGAAGTATTCATTAAAATAATTGGCAACATTAAATTATTATTTTTATGAATAAGCCATCTGATTCGATGAAAGATGGAGTTGAATTTGTCCTTCTGCCCATAATTTCATTTAAAGTACTCCAAAGTTTTTTTTCCATCATTATTTATATAATTGACTTGGGTTTCATAATACAGTTACTTATTTTTGTTGAGTTTAGTCACATAATTTCTGAATATGCAGTAAGTCAGCCTTTTGCCTCATTTCTTTCAATATTTCAATTAATCATCAATCCATGGAGCCTTAACAGTTCTAACTGTCAGTTTCTTAACAGGTTCATGTTTATCAATACTTGGAAGAAGCTATTTCATATATGTATCAAGTGCAGCGTCTGGATGTTCCTCATTAATCACATCAGACCAACACATTTTTTAAACATCATCCACATAAGAGTTACAGCAAAATATTTTGTATGATCTCTTACACGCTATTTTAGGCCCAGCTGTTGGAACTTTGGCTTTCCTGGATATAGCCACTATATTGTGATCACTGCATCCAATGGGTACGGAAACAGCTTTAGAACAAAGTTGTACAGTATTAGTAAACATGTGAACAATACATGTAGATCTTGTTCCTGTAGTGTTTGTAAACACCCTGGTAGGTTGATTAATCTGATTACAGGCACTTGTTACAGTAAGAAGCTTCCGCTTGAGCGAACAGCTTGGTGAAAACCAGTCAAAATTCAGGTCCCCAAGAAAGTAGACCTCTCTGTTTACATAACATACACTATCAAGCATTTCACACATATTATTTAGATACTGACTGTTAGCACTTGGTGGCCTATTGCAACACACCAAAAGAAAAGGCTTTATACAGTGCCTTGCAAAAGTATTCGGCCCCCTTGAACTTTGCGACCTTTTGCCACATTTCAGGCTTCAAACATAAAGATATAAAACTGTATTTTTTTGTGAAGAATCAACAACAAGTGGGACACAATCATGAAGTGGAACGACATTTATTGGATATTTCAAACTTTTTTAACAAATCAAAAACTGAAGAATTGGGCGTGCAAAATTATTCAGTCCCTTTACTTTCAGTGCAGCAAACTCTCTCCAGAAGTTCAGTGAGGATCTCTGAATGATCCAATGTTGACCTAAATGCCTAATGATGATAAATACAATCCACCTGTGTGTAATCAAGTCTCCGTATGAATGCACCTGCACTGTGATAGTCTCAGAGGTCCGTTAAAAGCGCAGAGAGCATCATGAAGAACAAGGAACACACCAGGCAGGTCCGAGATACTGTTGTGAAGAAGTTTAAAGCCGGATTTGGATACAAAAAGATTTCCCAAGCTTTAAACATCCCAAGGAGCACTGTGCAAGCGATAATATTGAAATGGAAGGAGTATCAGACCACTGCAAATCTACCAAGATCTGGCCGTCCCTCTAAACTTTCAGCTCATACAAGGAGAAGACTGATCAGAGATGCAGCCAAGAGGCCCATGATCACTCTGGATGAACTGCAGAGATCTACAGCTGAGGTGGGAGACTCTGTCCATAGGACAACAATCAGTCGTATATTGCACAAATCTGGCCTTTATGGAAGAGTGGCAAGAAGAAAGCCATTTCTTAAAGATATCCATAAAAAGTGTCGTTTAAAGTTTGCAACAAGCCACCTAGGAGACACACCAAACATGTGGAAGAAGGTGCTCTGGTCAGATGAAACCAAAATCAAACTTTTTGGCAACAATGCAAAACGTTATGTTTGGCGTAAAAGCAACACAGCTCATCACCCTGAACACCCATCCCCACTGTGCAACGTGGTGGTGGCAGCATCATGGTTTGGGCCTGCTTTTCTTCAGCAGGGACAGGGAAGATGGTTAAAATTGATGGGAAGATGGATGGAGCCAAATACAGGACCATTCTGGAAAAAAACCTGATGGAGTCTGCAAAAGACCTGAGACTGGGACGGAGATTTGTCTTCCAACAAGACAATGATCCAAAACATATAGCAACATATACAATGGAATGGTTCAAAAATAAACATATCCAGGTGTTAGAATGGCCAAGTCAAAGTCCAGACCTGAATCCAATCGAGAATCTGTGGAACGAACTGAAAACTGCTGTTCACAAATGCTCTCCATCCAACCTCACTGAGCTCGAGCTGTTTTGCAAGGAGGAATGGGAAAAAATGTCAGTCTCTCGATGTGCAAAACTGATAGAGACATACCCCAAGCGACTTACAGCTGTAATCGCAGCAAAAGGTGGCGCTACAAAGTATTAACTTAAGGGGGCTGAATAATTTTGCACGCCCAATTTCTCAGTTTTTGATTTGTTAAAAAAGTTAGAAATATCCAATAAATGTCGTTCCACTTCATGATTGTGTCCCACTTGTTGTTGATTCTTCTCAAAAAAATACAGTTTTATATCTTTATGTTTGAAGCCTGAAATGTGGCAAAAGGTCGCAAAGTTCAAGGGGGGCCGAATACTTTCGCAAGGCACTGTATGTGCCAAGTGAACCTGCAACCACAACACTTCAATAACATTTGACATAAGATCTTCTCTAAGCATTACAGGGATATGTCTCTGAATATATACAGAAACACCTCACCCATGAGTATTTCTGTCTCTTCTATAGATGTCATATCCTTGTATTGCTACTGCTGTATCATCAAACTAATTATCTAAGTGAGTCTCAGAAATGGCTAATTATATTAATGTTATCTGATGTTAGCAAGTTATTGATTTCATGAACCTTATTTCTGAGGCTACATATATTAATATTGGTTGTTTTCAGCCCTTTCCTGGGTAGCTTATCAGAGATAGACATAATACTGAAAAAAGCAAACAAAGCAAGATAAAATATACATTCAGCAGTGCATTAATCAATTGGTGTGTGTGTGTGTGGCGGGGTTGAAGCTACAAACCCATAGGCTTGGCCCAAACATCCCCTCCAGGCTTCTGGGAGGGAGGGTGGACAATATATCTGTCATAGCGGATGTAAGCAATGTCCCCACGCGCTCTGGCAGCTTTCATGGCTGGGATCAGTTCTTTCCTCTTCTAGCGCACAGCTTCAGGATAGTCCTTGTTGAGGAAGATATACATTCCTCTCAAGTTCTTGGTTCTTTCCAGAACAGTTACCTTGTCCTTGAACCTCAGGAACTTGAACACTACCTTGTCCGGTGGTGGATTTTCCAGTCCTGTGGGTGCGCTCCACCTCAATCTTCCTGTGGTCCATTTTCAATATCTCAGAGATAATTTCCCTCACTTTGTCCTCAGACTGCATCCAGGTTTCATGTGGAGATTCTGCAATTCCGTCCACAATCATGTTGTTCTGCCTTGATTGTCCCTCGAGATCCCTATGACTTATCTGTCATTGTTATCATGGATTCACATACAGAATTGATGTCCTCTCTCAATGACTTACAGATTGATGTCATCTTGCCATTCTCCTGTTTCAACTCACTGAGCTGACCCTGGGAGAACTGCAATCTGGACCTCTCTGGTCAGATCGTCCACACTTGAAGCTATTTTCTTGTTGTTGTAACAACTGCTTGTAGAACTCTTTTTGTTAATTTTAAAAGATCCTTCACATGTGATAGACAGACACCCACAGTCCTCAATGGTACTCCCGTCAGCTTTGGTCTTTGTCATGGTAGCTAGCAACATAGGTTATGCAGGTCACAGTGAAGACTGAAAACAATAAACAGCACAAACCACAAACCTGGGGAAATCCGCGGTCCCAGCCACAATGGCTAATCGCGTCGCGGGCTGCTCTCAAGAAAACCCTGCTAGTTTGATATGCAGCTAGCTAGCAGCTTGGCTAGCTGCAAGCCCAAATAGCTCCTTAGACCCGTCCTTGGTCTACAGGATCACTGGACAGAGACTAATAGTCCCAGTAACTGATGCCAACTGCGTTGCAGGATCCAAACTAAAAAGGTAGCTCGCTACTAAGAACTTTCCAATACACTTTCAAAACAACAAACAAACTTTTTCAAAACAGCAAACCGAGCTCTTACTCGTTGCGCGTTCAATCGGAAGTGAGTGAGATGAATCAACTAAAGTTGAAGATTCCCAGTGTCTGTAATGCCCGATGTTTGCTGCAATGCAGACCATGTGGCGAGCGTGTTGAAACAGAAGAGTCACTGTTTGTCCTTTTGAGTTTTGATTCTGAGTCTTTACCTGCAAAGTAATGTTAGGATATATCAGTTATCCCTTTAAGAGCTTTTGTGACGAACCCAATATGATGTTTCAGGTGTCAAGTTTGTCATGTTGTAGCAGTGTGTAGGAGGGAGATTCCTATATGTGAGAAGTGTGCAGGAGGGCAGGGCTACCTGGCACATTTTTTGTAATTTAACATAGACATCACATTAGTCAAAACACCTAAAAACAAGACATGGTATTAATAACAAAATACAACGAGCTGAAACGAGCCACCTACTATTCCCCACATGGCAGCTTCTTGTCACTGTTGCTAGCTATCTGACCGTTTAGGATCCTAACAACGCACGACTTCCGGACACATTTTTGTGAAGTTGTCAGCCAACGCATCTATGCTGAGGCAGTGAATAAAGTAGAGGAAGATGGGTCAGTGGTGAGCGATCCTAAGAGAATCCTGGTGAGTAGTAAACCTCTCCCCCTCCAGGGTGATAGGCCTACGAATGGAATGTGCTTTAGTAAAAGTGGAAACTGCTGAGGGGAGGACGGATCATAATAATGGCCGGAATGGAGTTAATGGAATGGTATCAGACACAGGGTGTTCATCTGTTTGCTAACCATTCCATTCACTCAATGCCCGCCATTATTATGAGCTGTCCTCCCTTCAGCAGCCTCCACTGTTCAGTAAGGTTGGCTTTTTAGCATTCGTTGCCATGGTTATCAACTGTACTGCAGACATGGAATGTAAATCACAGAAAATCGGTGTTATGGTGGCAGCTGCAGATAAGTACTTGGATTTACGAGATTTTACTCAGGGTGTGTTAAAGGGGATTGTCCCGTTCTTCCAGGCCTTTGGCCTGATGTAGGATCAGATGGTAATTTTTGGGGGAGTATCACATTAAAGAATGAAACAGAAAGGGAATTCGCTCAATAGAACATGTTTTCAGCTGCTAATACTAATAGTCCAAGTCAAATAGCAATTTTGATTCATTGATCAGTTTTCTTGATGGTACACATATTTGTTAATTGACACATGCAAGGCCAAACAGCAAAAACAAGCAAAAATGACCCCAGCCATGATTTACAAACACAGCCTATTAGCTATACAATTAGCGCTCCACATTAACTCACATTAAAATGATTTTATTAACAAAAGGTAAACAAATACATTTGCTTTACAGAACTTTTTCATTATGTTGCAGTTTAAAGCTGAGTGAGTATGATGGGAGACAGTGCTGGTTTCAGGCACAGTGCGCAGCAGGTGTTTATTTGTAAAGAACTACAGGAGGAGGCAGGTAGCTGGGTCCAGGGGCATGCAGAAGGTCATACACAGCGACTCCAAAAAGGCAACAGTACAGGCAGGGAAAAGGCTAATAACGTAGTCCGGGAGATCAGGCAAGAGGTTGATGACAGGAAATCTGATAGTCAAAAGTACAGGCAGGGAATAGGCAAAAAGGCCTCATTAGTAAGGATGGTCAAAAACTACAATACACGGGAGGACTAATACAGAAATAAACAGAGCTCCAAATAGAATGTGCATCAAAACAAATAATTTGCCACAATGATGTGGTGCAAAGAACTGAGCTACTGTAAATAATGTGTAAATGACATACAGGTGATCAGAATTCAGGTGATTGGGATCTAGAGAGTGAGCTGCGTTCAGGGGATCTATGTGTTTGAGAGTGTGAGTTGGAAGCAGACGTTACAGTGTTAATATGACAGGCAGATCGCTAAAGAGTGATTTCCAAATTGGACGTATATACATGTCTTGAGGACGTCGGATAATGCCTTCAAAACCGTCCACTAGGGGAAACAGTGAACGCTATTACCATCAAGTAGGGTAGGGTTGGGTAATCCCATTTCTGTAAATCAGGTTACGGGTTCGATCCCAGTGGTGGACATTTGTTTTGTTTTAACCCTATCCCAAACCTTAACCCTTACCGTAACCATTCAGAATGAGTGCCTAGACGTAATGTTTTAACCCTATCCAAAACCTTAACCTTCTAAATTTGACATTTGGAGTGAGAATGTGAGAGCTTTCTGGATATCTGAGTGACTAACAAAATAAATGTGGGCCCCCTTGAGGTCAGGGCCCGATCGGTAATTCAGCCATGATTACTACAAGTTTATATAGCTGGCTAGACTAAATAGACTAATTTACCATCTAAAAAATCATAACTGACATGGGCTCAATGAGTGACTGTCAGTGAGTGACATATAACAAGAGGAACACTGCTGATGCACAACACTTGGCTCCCGAGTGGCTCAGCGGTCTAAGGCACTGCATCTCAGTGCCAGAGGCGTCACAACAGACCCTCGTTCGATTTCAGGCTGTCTTACAACCGGCCGTGATTGAGAGTCCCATAGGGCGTTGTACAATTGGCCCAGCGTCGTCCGGGTTAGGGTTTGGCCGGGGTAGGCCGTCATTGTATATAAGAATCTGACTTGCCTAGTTAAATGAATAAATAAACTAGTTTTGAAATTGTACCTTGTGTATTCTACTAATCTAACTCTCAACAGTAAATTGAGACCTGGACCCCAGTGTCCTCATATGTAGCCAGGGCCCTGGACACATCATTGTTCGCACTTTTTGTGTATTTGTTTTTAAAAGCAAACTAAAGCCTGCTTTTTATTGAATACTGCTGGCTTGTTTGCCTACTACCTTTATGAGCTTTATCTATTGTTTGATGTATGCCCCACATGTTATATGCTACACTAAATAGCCACTGACAATTTAGTCTGCTCTTGCTTTGGTCTACCCCACCAGAAGTTATTTCATCCTACTTTTGACATTCATATTGTTATCTTGTTGCTATATTTGCATAGGTTAATCACACATGCATTTTGCTATGGATATGTTTAATAATTGTATATTAATATCGCAATGTATTCATATTACAGAGTTTGATAACATAATTAAGCATTTGTGTATTATCTTGTTTTATTTGGTATTTCTCTGTCTCCCTGCTGAAAAAAATACATATTATGTTATCCACCTGCTGGCCAATTGTAACCAAAGACAATCAACACAAGATTCACAGACTAATGTCAACTAAACTGTCAATCATATTTTCTAACTCAACTGTATTGTGATTCAAATCAATCTAAACACATTTCCATGCCATGTAGCATCATCTGAACAGAAAGATACATTAACAGCAGTTCCCAAACTAGGGGTTAAAAATATAGATATTGGCTTTGTATCTCAAAATCATTGTAATGTGGTTAACTGACTAAAAGGGAATAAATACCCTAACGTCTTCCTCAGATCATTAAAACTCGTGGTACCCTTCACCAGCTCATATCTGTGTGAAGCTGGATTCAGCAGTGCTGGATCTGACAGCAGCGATGAGGTGTGCACTGTTGACTACGCCCCCTGACCATGTGAATCTCCAACACGACCTGCATCAACATGTATCAAGCACATCCATATCATCAGTGCTGGTGAGCTAAGACACAAATTTGCAATTGACTGTCATAGCCCCACCTTAAAAATATGTGTTCGTGAGTTGAGAAGATAATCCGAAATACTGTTAGAATGTTTTGCAATTTCCTGCCATAGCCCCATATAAAAAAGTCAACATTGGCAGTTTTCTTCACATGGTTGGGTTTGCGGACGAAAAACGTTTGGGAACCCCTGCATTAAGACAATGGAAAACCGGTGGATCGCATTGAGCCTGAATTAAGTTTTGTATAACATTAGCAGTTATTGGCAGTATTTGTTTTCCATGAACATGAAATATAATGCTTTATTTTCATTGATTTTGAATAATATTAATATGATAAATACCTTAAAGGTTTTTGGAACTGTCTTTATCAATGTAAAAATGTGATCGAACTGTTAATGTTTTGTTGTCATTTGATAATTTGCAAAGAAAATTTAAAGCATTTGAAGCTTCAAAATCATGTCTGTAATTTTGTACTCATTAATTATTATCCTGGACAAACTTATTAATTTGTATTTTCACAAAACTATATTTTCTCATGTCCTTTGTTTGAGGATAATACTATACATTTGACCTTTTGGAATTACCAGAGGGGAGTTTATAAACACACCATGTAAGAGCAGGGAATATAGAATAAGAGGAGGGACTTCCGTTTACAGTATTTGGAAACCCCAGGTTATCTAATTCTGCACTAGACAGAATTAGAAACATCATCATAGTGTTTAGATGCTTTAAAGAGGGAACATCAAGAGAACGGATCCAATTCTGTACTACACATGACTCAAAACACTATAATAGCGTGTTCAACCTTTTCCTGATTAATGCTCCCAGTCTCTGGCAAGATGTTGATTAACTATTGAATAGGTTATGTTACAACGCACCATGTCATGTTTCAGAACACTTCAGGATGAATGTTTCAGTACACGTTAAATTTGTCCCAATACTCTCACAACCACGTGTTTCAAAGTTTATGTTTGGTCTCCACTAGTTTTAGTGTTACAAAGCACTTCATTGTAACAGTGTACCTGTAGAGAAATCAAGGGGCATTTTATAGAGCAATGCATATTATGGGATGGACCTCACTGTCAAAATAGCTATTTGTAAAATCATAATACACATCTACATTTTTGCTCACTCTGAATTCTGTTTAGTAGTGTTCCATAACTAGTGAATCCGAATCTCTGGCTATGGGGGGAAGAGCCAGGCGGATAGATCAAAGTAGACCCGACACACTTTGATTCTATCAATGGCAAACCATCACACAGACATGCAGTCTTTTCATCATCAGGGAACAGTGACATCGTTTTGAAAAACATTGTTTGTGGCAGACTTTATTCTGCTCATGCTTGATTCATAGGGAACAGTGACAGGATACTTGTCAAAGAATTAACACCACCGCATCATTCTAAAACAGCTTTAATATTTCAGGGCTGGAAAAGAACCTGTGTGCCTGTACTGCTCACAGATTTGTAAAGTAAAACATCTACAGTGGGGCAAAAAAAGTATTTAGTCAGGCACCAATTGTGCAAGTTCTCCCACTTAAAAAGATGAGAGAGGCCTGTAATTTTCATCATAGGTACACTTCAACTATGACAGACAAAATGAGGGGGGGAAATCCAGAAAATCACATTGTAGGATTTTTAATGAATTTATTTGCAAATTATGGTGGAAAATAAGTATTTGGTCACCTACAAACAAGCAAGATTTCTGGCTCTCACAGACATGTAACTTCTTTTTTAAGAGGCTCCTCTGTCCTCCACTCGTTACCTGTATTAATGGCACCTGTTTGAACTTGTTATCAGTATAAAAGACACCTGTCCACAACCTCAAACAGTCACACTCCAAACTCCACTATGGCCAAGACCAAAGAGCTGTCAAAGCACACCAGAAAAAAAATTGTAGACCTGCACCAGGCTGGGAAGACTGAATCTGCAATAGGTAAGCAGCTTGGTTTGAAGAAATTAACTGTGGGAGCAATTATTAGGAAATGGAAGACATACAAGACCACTGATAATCTCCCTCGATCTGGGGCTCCACGCAAGATCACACCCCGTGGGGTCAAAATGACCACAAGAACGGTGAGCAAAAATCCCAGAACCACACGGGGGGACCGAGTGAATGACCTGCAGAGAGCTGGGACCAAAGTAACAAAGCCTACCATCAGCAAGGACATTGAAGATGAAACGTGGCTGGGTCTTTCAGCATGACAATGATCCCAAACACACCGCCCGGGCAGCGAAGGATTGGCTTCGTAAGAAGCATTTCAAGGTCCTGGAGTGGCCTAGCTAGTCTCCAGATCTCAACCCCATAGAAAATCTTTGGAGGGAGTTGAATGTCCGTGTTGCCCAGCAACAGCCCCAAAACATCACTGCTCTAGAGGAGATCTGCATGGAGGAATGGGCCAAAATACCAGCAACAGTGTGTGAAAACCTTGTGAAGACTTACAAAAAATGTTTGATCTCTGTCTTTGCCAACAAAGGGTATATAACAAAGTATTGAGATAAACTTTTGTTATTGACCAAATACTTATTTTCCACCATCATTTGCAAATTAATTCATTAAAAATCATACAATGTGATTTTCTGGATTTTTTTTCCATTTTGTCTGTCATAGTTGACGTGTACCTATGATGAAAATGGCAGGCCTCTCTCATCTTTTTAAGTGGGAGAACTTGCACAATAGGTGGATGACTAAATACTTTTTATCTGAATGTCACAGACTATTGAAAGCATATCACAGATTTGACATGTCCACCCTATCAATTTGTGCATGCCTTTTCTTGTGATCATTGCACACAGAATACTTGTAGTTTTTGTCAAAGCAATATTTTTTGCAATACAATGAATTTGATATAACCCAATACGAGTTATTCTCACATTATGTCCTTTCCCTCTTAGGAAATGTACGTTTCAACAACAGATTCTCCTCTCCACAAGCACATATATTTAATTATTGAAGTAGCTGCAACTGAGAAAATTGCCAAATCTTCAGAGAAGGCATTCGTTGTAAATGCAGTTATCAACTGATAGGGACTCCATGATTCTTGTCACCTGGCTATGATCTGGTGGTCATTCGGTCCTACCATCTATATCAAGCTGATGTCAATGGTTAGAGACAAACTGTCAAATTCCATTTTCACCTTTGGCAGTTTGGAGCAATCTGGGTAATAACAAATGAATGTCTGCATCCAATTCCCGGGAGATTAGGATTCATTTGCATATAACTTAAGTATATCTGGAGGATTGATTTTCATAAATCAGAGGAGCTTAGGGGGCAAGGCTTCAGGCCTTAACTGGGCTTGTAATACCCAAATAAAAATGTATTTAATGGAAGAGCTAATTTAGGTGAAGAAAATTACTCCGACAAGTTGGATGGTGTTGGCACATTGAATTTAATGTAAGCAGGGCATATAGGAATACTAAGTATGAGAAGTGGTTTGTGTATACAGCTGAGTGTGAGTGCTGGATAAGGGGAGCTCTAGCCATGCAGTTGTCCATAAGGATTTATCCTGAATTGTAGTTGCATCAGACCGTATCAGACACATCAGCCTTACATCCCAACAATTTCACACTAGAGTAAACCCAATGTGGAAGCATGAGACAAAATAATAATCAAATCATATGATCATACTTTGGGCCCTATACATTCCCACATGTTCCCACAGGCATGGATATCTTGAGTATTTATGTAATTACACTATTTGATATTTTCCGTCTTACTTTTCACTCTGTTGACTTGGTTATCTAAAGCTGAGGGATAAGTATTCCCAAGCCAGTCTAAGAAATCAAATAAAATCTTTATTTTTTCGAAACAGATTACCCAATACTGCCGTTCCGAATTCTCGAATCAGTAAGGATTAAAAAAAAAAAATGTTGTTGAATTTTACCTCCCTTTTCTCCTCAATTTCGTGGTATCCAATTGTTAGTAGCTACTATCTTGTCTCATTGCTACAACTCCCGTACGGGCTCGGGAGAGACGAAGGTTGAAAGTCATGCGTCCTCCGATACACAACCCAACCAAGCCCGACTGCTTCTAAACACAGCGTGCATCCAACCCAGAAGCCAGCCGCACCAATGTGTCGGAGGAAACACCGTGCACCTGGCAATGCACCTAGCTTGCACTGCGCCCGGCCCGCCTCAGGAGTCGCTGGTGTGCGATGAGAGGATATCCCTACCGGCCAAACCCTCCCTAACCCAGACGACGCTATGCCAATTGTGCGTCGCCCCACGGACCTCCCGGTCACGGCCGGTTACGACAGAGCCTGGGCGCAAACCCAGAGTCTCTGGTGGCCCTTAACCACTGCGCCACCCGGGAGGCCCATCAGTAAGGATTTTTACCATTGCAACAAACAAATAATCCATAATCCTAATTGTGGGATGATCCATTGCAGAGTTTATATTGTTTGATGTGGGCATTATACAGAATGTCAGGTATGAAAGTTATGCACTTGATTTCGATGCATAATCACATTTACATTGTTCAATACTTGTAAAAACACAATGACGGACAGCATCCATAAAAGCAGCTTTAACAACGTTACCAATGAATGCAGCTGCATTACTCTATTTCATTGGCAGAAGAGGAGGCCCCTTTCTCGTATTTGCATCACAAACATTTCTAATCAGACCAGAGAATGGAATGAGTGGCATTACATAAACTACACACGGGATAGTAGGTTCATAAACTCAGCCAGCAAATTCAATTACTTGAAATCATGTTTCTTCCCTGAGGACCCTGACACAAGTGAGAGACAATCAGTCACAAACCCATGGAGAGGGTGGTGGCTGAATTTCCACCTCATCCGATACCCACTGCTTCCTATCCCAGGGATCCCTTATGGGTATAGACTAGAGAGTGCCAACCCTTCCTGCTCCCTTTATCCCTTCTACTTCATGTACCACTAAGGACAGCTTGAAATCACCTGGCATTTCTAAACCATAGACAATGACTAAAGTCATGAGGAGAGAGTATTCATGAGGAGAGTGCTGGTGGTAGTGGTGACGGTGGATGAAAACAGTGACCTTCAGAGAGAAGGGCAGATCAGAAAGCAATGACATCTGGCACAAACATCATGACAGGATTTTACATCAAAAAGGTGCACTACGCAGGTCAACTTTGAAATCTAATCGACTTTGTATAAATGTCAGTCTCTAAAGATGTAAACAGTCTAACATGATGGTAGCAGTGGCACTGCCATAGCTATAATCAGATTAATGTGTTTTGATACACTTACATATTCCTCACAAAACACATCAAACGAAGCCAAACGCAAATGTTTGTGTGAAATGTATGATTCATACATCAGTAGAAGAGAAGCAACGAAGCTGAAGCTCCTCCCTCATGGCTGGTGAATGATATCACACAAAGCTTTTGATAAAGCATATCATACAGCGCCTTCAGAAAGTATTCCCACCCCTTGACTTTTTCCACATGTTGCTGTGTTACAGCCTGAATTTAAAACATATTAAATTGAGATGTTTTGGTCACTGGCCTACACACAATACCTCATAATGTAAAAGTAGAATTGTGTTTTTTCTAAATGTGTACAAATTAATAAAAAAAAATAAAAAACCTGAAATGTCTTGAGACAATAAGTATTCAACCTCTTTGTTATGGCAAGTCTAAATAAGTTCAAGAGTAAAAATGTGCTTAACAAGTTACATAATAAGTTGCATGGACTCACTCTGTGCGCAATAATAATGTTCAATGTGATTTTCTAACGACTACCTCATCACTGTACCCCGCAGATCAAATCAAATCCAATTTTATTTGTCACATACACATGGTTAGCAGATGTTAATGCGAGTGTAGCGAAATGCTTGTGCTTCTAGTTCCGACAATGCAGTAATAACCAACAAGTAATCTAGCTAACAATTCCAAAACTACTACCTTATAGACACAATATGTACATAAAGATATATGAATGAGTGATGGTACAGAGCGGCATAGGCACGCTACAGGAGATGGTATTGAGTGCAGTATATACATATGAGATGAGTATGTAAACAAAGTGGCATAGTTAAAGTGGCTAGTGATACATGTATTACATAAAGATGCAGTAGATGATATAGAGTACAGTATATACGTATACATATGAGATGAATAATGTAGGGTATGTAAACATTATATTAGGTAGCATTGTTTAAAGTGGCTAGTGATATATTTTACATCATTGCCCATCAATTCCCATTATTAAAGTGGCTGGAGTTGAGTCAGTGTGTTGGCAGCAGCCACTCAATGTTAGTGGTGGCTGTTTAACAGTCTGATGGCCTTGAGATAGAAGCTGTTTTTCAGTCTCTCGGTCCCAGCTTTGATGCACCTGTACTGACCTTGCCTTCTGGATGATAGCGTGGTGAACAGGCAGTGGCTCGGGTGGTTGTTGTCCTTGATGATCTTTATGGCCTTCCTGTGACATTGGGTGGTGTAGGTGTCCTGGAGGGCAGGTAGTGATGCGTTGTGCAGACCTCACTACCCTCTGGAGAGCCTTACGGTTGTGGGCGGAGCAGTTGCCGTACCAGGCGGTGATACAGCCCGACAGGATGCTCTCGATTGTGCATCTGTAGAAATTTGTGAGTGCTTTTGGTGACAAGCCGAATTTCTTCAGCCAACTGAGGTTGAAGAGGCGCTGCTGCGCCTTCTTCACGATGCTGTCTGTGTGGGTGGACCAATTCAGTTTGTCTGTGATGTGTACGCCGAGGAACTTAAAACTTACTACCCTCTCCACTAGTGTTCCATTGATGTGGATAGGGGGGTGTTCCCTCTGCTGTTTCCTGAAGTCCACAATCATCTCCTTAGTTTTGTTGACGTTGAGTGTGAGGTTATTTTCCTGACACCACACTCCGAGGGCCCTCACCTCCTCCCTGTAGGCCGTCTCGTCACGTCATTGTTGGTAATCAAGCCTACCACTGTTGTGTCGTCCTCAAACTTGATGATTGAGTTGGAGGCGTGCGTGGCCACGCAGTCGTGGGTGAACAGGGTGTACAGGAGAGGGCTCAGAATGCACCCTTGTGGGGCCCCAGTGTTGAGGATCAGCGGGGTGGAGATGTTGTTGCCTACCCTCACCACCTGGGGGCGGCCCGTCAGTCCAGTACCCAGTTGCACAGGGCGGGGTCGAGACCCAGGGAGCATGATGACGAGCTTGGAGGGCACTATGGTGTTAAATGCCGAGCTGTAGTCGATGAACAGCATTCTCACATAGGTATTCCTCTTGTCCAGATGGGTTAGGGCAGTGTGCAGTGTGGTTGAGATTGCATCGTCTGTGGACCTATTTGGGCGGTAAGCAAATTGGAGTGGGTCTAGGGTGTCAGGTAGGGTGGAGGTGATATGTTCCTTGACTAGTCTCTCAAAGCACTTCATGATGACGGAAGTGAGTGCTACGGGGCGGTAGTCGTTTAGCTCAGTTACCTTAGCTTTCTTGGGAACAGGAACAATGGTGGCCATCTTGAAGCATGTGGGAACAACAGACTGGGATAGGGATTGATTGAATATGTCCGTAAACACACCAGCCAGCTGGTCTGCGCATGCTCTGAGGGCGCGGCTGGGGATGCCGTCTGGGTCTGCAGCCTTGCGAGGGTTGACACGTTTAAATGTTTTCCTCACGTCGGCTGCAGTGAAGGAGAGTCCACATGTTTTAGTTGCGGGACGTGTCAGTGGCACTGTATTGTCCTCAATGCGGGCAAACAAGTTATTTAGTCTGCCTGGGAGCAAGACATCCTGGTCTGTGACGGGGCTGGTTTTCTTTTTGTAATCCGTGATTGACTGTAGACCCTGACACATACCTCTTGTGTCTGAGCCGTTGAATTGAGATTCTACTTTGTCTCTATACCGACGTTTAGCTTGTTTGATTGCCTTGTGGAGGGAATAGTTACACTGTTTGTATTCGGTCATGTTTCCGGTCACCTTGCCCTGATTAAAAGCAGTGGTTCGCGCTTTCAGTTTCACGCGAATGGTGCCATCAATCCACGGTTTCTGGTTTGGGAATGTTTTAATCGTTGCTATGGGAACGACATCTTCAACGCACGTTCTAATGAACTCGCTCACCGAATCAGCGTATTCGTCAGTGTTGTTATCTGACGCAATACGAAACATATCCCAGTCCACGTGATGGAAGCAGTCTTGGAGTGTGAAATCAGATTGGTTGGACCAGCATTGAACAGACCTCAGCGATGGAGCTTCTTGTTGTAGTTTCTGTCTGTAGGCAGGGATCAACAAAATGGAGTCGTGGTCAGCTTTTCCGAAAGGAGAGCGGGGCAGGGCCTTATATGCGTCGCGGAAGTTAGAGTAACAATGATCCAAGGTTTTTCCACCCCTGGTTGCGCAATCGATATGCTGATAAAATTTAGGGAGTCTTGTTTTCAGATTAGCCTTGTTAAAATCCCCAGCTACAATGAATGCAGCCTCCGGATATATGGATTCCAGTTTGCAAAGAGTCAAATAAAGTTTGTTCAGAGCCATCGCTGCTTGGGGGGGAATATATACGGCTGTGATTATAATCGAAGAGAATTCCCTTGGTAGATAATGCGGTCGACATTTGATTGTGAGGACTTGAGTTCCTGTATGTTGTTGTGGCCACACCACGTCACGTTAACCATGAAGCATACGCCCCCGCCCCTCTTCTTACCAGAAAGATGTTTATTTCTGTTGGCGCGATGCGTGGAGAAACCAGCTGGCTGCACCGACTCCGATAGCGTCTCTCCAGTGAGCCATGTTTCCGTGAAGAAAAGAATGTTACAGTCTCTGATGTCCCTCTGGAATGCTACCCTTGCTTGGATTTCATCAACCTTGTTGTCAAGAGACTGGACATTGGTGAGAAGAATGCTAGGGAGTGGTGCACGATGTGCCCCTCTCTGGAGTCTGACCAGAAGACCGCTTCGTTTCCACCTTTTACGAAGTTGTTTTTTGGGGTCGCCGGCTGGGATCCATTCCGTTGTCCTGGGTGAAAGGCAGAACACAGGATCCGCTTCGCGAAAGTCATATTCTTGGTCGTACTGATGGTGAGTTGACGCTGCTCTTATGTTCAGTAGTTCTTCTCGACTGTATGTAATGAAACCTAAGATGACCTTGGGTACCAATGTAAGAAATAACATGTAAAGAAACAAAACAACTGCATAGTTTCCTATGAACGTGAAGCGAGGCGGCCATCTCTGTCGGCGCCAGAGTGTGTGATTATCTGTAAGGTCCCTCGGTCGAGCAGTGAATGTCAAACACAGATTCAACCACAAAGACCAGGGAGGTTTTCCAATGCCTCGCAAAGAAGGGCACCTATTGGTAAATGAGTATACATTTTAAAAAAGCAGACATTGAGTATCTCTTTGAGCATGGTGAAGTTATTAATTACACTTTGGATTGTGTATCAATGCCCCCAGTCACGACAAAGATACAGGTGTCCTTCCTAACTATGTTGCCTGAGAGGAAAGACACCACTCAAAGATTTCACCATGAGGCCAATGGTGACTTTAAAACAGCCAGAAGAGGACTGGCCACCCCACATATGCTCTCTCTTTCTTTCTCTCTCTCGGAGGACCTGAGCCCTAGGACCATGCCCCAGGACTACCTGACATGATGACTCCTTGCTGTCCCTAGTCCACCTGACCGTGCTGCAGAGTTTTTCCTAGCCACCATGCTTCTACACCTGCATTGCTTGCTGTTTGGGGTTTTAGGCTGGGTTTCTGTACAGCACTTTGAGATATCAGCTGATTTACGAAGGGCTATATAAATCAATTTGATTTGATTTAAAACAGTCACAGTTTAAATGCTGTGGTAGGAGAAAACTGAGGATGGATCAACAACATTGTGTTTCTCCACAATAGGCAAATGTTGGACAATCCAGGTGTGGAAAGCTCTTAGAGACTTACCCAAAAACTTTGCTAAATTTTCTAAAAGCATGTTTTCACTTTGTCATTGGGGTATTGAGTGTAGATGTGTGAGAAAAAAACATATATTTAATCCATTTTGAATTCAGGCTGTAACAAAACAAAATGTGGAATAAATGGAATAAGTATGAATACTTTCTGAAGGCAATGTAAATACCTTCATCACCCTGTTTCAATGTCATGTTCAACATTGTACCCAAAAGCACAGTAACACTACTGAAGGATCCGTGAGAGAGACAGAAAATAGGATGTGACCGACTCACTGATACTATTACAGTTTCCCCCTGAGGCTCGGATGGATGGCAAGGACATCCATGCTGATAGGGACCGCATGGGATGAATGAAGTTGCAGCATGAGAATGACTTGGTATTAACTCCATGTCATTAACTCACAGGTCAGTGATTGTCCACAGACATGGTGGGATGGTTGAGATTATAAGATTATTGTGTAGTCTAGAGCGATTTTCTAGGTTAGCTAGCCAGCTATTGTCGTTCTTTTAACGCAACGTAACGGAAACAACACTGCTAGCTAGCCAGCTAGCCCCCGAATAGCAGTACTGCAGAAACTATTACACTCAACGGAACGACTTGATTAGTGTAGTGTCAACAACGCAGCTACTGCCAGCTAGCCTACTTCAGCAGTACTGTATCATTTTAGTCAATAAGATTCTTGCTACGTAAGCTTAACTTTCTGAACATTCGAGACGTGTAGTCCACTTGTCATTCCAATCTCCTTTGCATTAGCGTAGCCTCTTCTGTAGCCTGTCAACTATGTGTCTGTCTATCCCTGTTCTCTCCTCTCTGCACAGACCATACAAACGCTCCACACCGCGTGGCCGCGGCCACCCTAATCTGGTGGTCCCAGCGCGCACGACCCACGTGGAGTTCCAGGTCTCCGGTAGCCTCTGGAACTGCCGATCTGCGGCCAACAAGGCAGAGTTCATCTCAGCCTATGCCTCCCTCCAGTCCCTCGACTTCTTGGCACTGACGGAAACATGGATCACCACAGACAACACTGCTACTCCTACTGCTCTCTCTTCGTCCGCCCACGTGTTCTCGCACACCCCGAGAGCTTCTGGTCAGCGGGGTGGTGGCACCGGGATCCTCATCTCTCCCAAGTGGTCATTCTCTCTTTCTCCCCTCACCCATCTGTCTATCGCCTCCTTTGAATTCCATGCTGTCACAGTTACCAGCCCTTTCAAGCTTAACATCCTTATCATTTATCGCCCTCCAGGTTCCTCGGAGAGTTCATCAATGAGCTTGATACCTTGATAAGCTCCTTTCCTGAGGACGGCTCACCTCTCACAGTGCTGGGCGACTTTAACCTCCCCACGCCTACCTTTGACTCATTCCTCTCTGCCTCCTTCTTTCCACTCCTCTCCTCTTTTGACCTCACCCTCTCACCTTCCCCCCTACTCACAAGGCAGGCAATACGCTCGACCTCATCTTTACTAGATGCTGTTCTTCCACTAACCTCATTGCAACTCCCTCCAAGTCTCCGACCACTACCTTGTATCCTTTTTCCTCTCGCTCTCATCTAACACCTCCCACACGGCCCCTACTCGGATGGTATCGCGCCATCCCAACCTTCGCTCTCTCTCCCCCGCTACTCTCTCCTCTTCCATCCTATCATCTCTTCCCTCTGCTCATACCTTCTCCAACCTATCTCCTGATTTTGCCTCCTCAACCCTCCTCTCCTCCCTTTCTGCATCCTTTGACTCTCTATGTCCCCTATCCTCCAGGCCGGCGCGGTCCTCCCTCCCGCCCCGTGGCTCGACGACTCATTGCGAGCTCACAGAACAGGGCTCCGGGCAGCTGAGCGGAAATGGAGGAAAACTCGCCTCCCTGCGGACCTGGCATCCTTTCACTCCCTCCTCTCTACATTTTCCTCCTCTGTCTCTGCTGCTAAAGCCATTTTCTACCACTCTAAATTCCAAGCATCTGCCTCTAACCCTAGGAAGCTCTTTGCCACCTTCTCCTCACTCCTGAATCCTCCTCCCCCTCCCCCCTCCTCCCTCTCTGCAGATGACTTCGTCAACCATTTTGAAAAGAAGGTCGACGACATCCGATCCTCGTTTGCTAAGTCAAACGGCACCGCTGGTTCTGCTCACACTGCCCTACCCTGTGCTCTGACCTCTTTCTCCCCTCTCTCTCCAGATGAAATCTTGCGTCTTGTGACGGCCGGCCGCCCAACAACCTGCCCGCTTGACCCTATCCCCTCCTCTCTTCTCCAGACCATTTCCGGAGACCTTCTCACCTCGCTCATCAACTCATCCCTGACCGCTGGCTACGTCCCTTCCGTCCTCAAGAGAGCGAGAGTTGCACCCCTTCTGAAAAAACCTACACTCAATCCCTCCGATGTCAACAACTACAGACCAGTATCCCTTCTTTCTTTTCTCTCCAAAACTCTTGAACGTGCCGTCCTTGGCCAGCTCTCCCGCTATCTCTCTCTGAATGACCTTCTTGATCCGAATCAGTCAGGTTTCAAGACTAGTCATTCAACTGAGACTGCTCTTCTCTGTATCACGGAGGCGCTCCGCACTGCTAAAGCTAACTCTCTCTCCTCTGCTCTCATCCTTCTAGACCTATCGGCTGCCTTCGATACTGTGAACCATCAGATCCTCCTCTCCACCCTCTCAGAGTTGGGCATCTCCGGCGCGGCCCACGCTTGGATTGCGTCCTACCTGACAGGTCGCTCCTACCAGGTGGCGTGGCGAGAATCTGTCTCCTCACCACGCGCTCTCACCACTGGTGTCCCCCAGGGCTCTGTTCTAGGCCCTCTCCTATTCTCGCTATACACCAAGTCACTTGGCTCTGTCATAACCTCACATGGTCTCTCCTATCATTGCTATGCAGACGACACACAATTAATCTTCTCCTTTCCCCCTTCTGATGACCAGGTGGCGAATCGCATCTCTGCATATCTGGCAGACATATCAGTGTGGATGACGGATCACCACCTCAAGCTGAACCTCGGCAAGACGGAGCTGCTCTTCCTCCCGGGGAAGGACTGCCCGTTCCATGATCTCGCCATCACGGTTGACAACTCCATTGTGTCCTCCTCCCAGAGCGCTAAGAACCTTGGCGTGATCCTGGACAACACCCTGTCGTTCTCAACTAACATCAAGGCGGTGGCCCGTTCCTGTAGGTTCATGCTCTACAACATCCGCAGAGTACGACCCTGCCTCACACAGGAAGCGGCGCAGGTCCTAATCCAGGCACTTGTCATCTCCCGTCTGGACTACTGCAACTCGCTGTTGGCTGGGCTCCCTGCCTGTGCCATTAAACCCCTACAACTCACCCAGAACGCCGCAGCCCGTCTGGTGTTCAACCTTCCCAAGTTCTCTCACGTCACCCCGCTCCTCCGCTCTCTCCACTGGCTTCCAGTTGAAGCTCGCATCTGCTACAAGACCATGGTGCTTGCCTACGGAGCTGTGAGGGGAACAGCACCTCAGTACCTCCAGGCTCTGATCAGGCCCTACACCCAAACAAGGGCACTGCGTTCATCCACCTCTGGCCTGCTCGCCTCCCTACCACTGAGGAAGTACAGTTCCCGCTCAGCCCAGTCAAAACTGTTCGCTGCTCTGGCCCCCCAATGGTGGAACAAACTCCCTCACGACGCCAGGACAGCGGAGTCAATCACCACCTTCCGGAGACACCTGAAACCCCACCTCTTTAAGGAATACCTAGGATAGGATAAGTATTTCTTCTCACCCCCCCCCACACTATTGTAAAGTGACTATTCTACTGGATGTCATAAGGTGAATGCACCAATTTGTAAGTCGCTCTGGATAAGAGCGTCTGCTAAATGACTTAAATGTAAATGATGTAAATGTTGAGGGGTTCTCACATGAGGCAGGGCGCTAGCGTATGGGTGATGTAATGTAGAGCTGATCCGACATAGGGAAGGAATAGAAGAGTTACAGTGTGTGGCAATGGCAAAAATATATATTACAATCGAAAGATAACAAGTTTAAAGTGATATTTCCTCTCCCAAAAGCAACAGGTGGTGGTATTTGGCTTGATGCTAACTGAGCAAGTGCAAAATCACACTTGAATTCAAACCTTATGGAAGCGGAAATGTTGAATAATACTCTATTGCTTGAAGCACTTGAAGATCCGTTTTCATCCAACGTTTTCCATTGATCAAATCATGGTTTGGCCTAGCTGTTCTCAAATCACTTTGGTTTGCCTTTGGTTTGCAGCTAACAATACTGTGTTGTTACTGTCTTAACCTGCAGTGAGCAGATATCAAAGAGTTCCTTGCAGATGAGGGTTAGACAGCTGTTATAGGTGAGGCAAGGGTTGGTAGTGATGGTAGGGGGGCCTTTGTTTACACAAGCCGATATTCCCTTGTGGAGATCTTTCTTGGATAAAAGCCTGGAGGATGTGCTTTCTGAAAACCCATTGCACAGAGGCGTTCTCAATGAATGTACTGCTGAACTCTCGTGTTTGTCTGCAGCTGAATCCAATTCCAGGACTAAACGATAAAACAAAGCGTTATGGCAGATGAAATGGTGGACTCATCCTTGCCAAGACCCATTTGATTTCCACGATTGATTCTCCACTCACCCTTATTTGGGGGTAATTGGTGCTCTGAGGCAAGAGAATGCTTTTTGTAAAAGGACATCAGCCAACCCTCTCAGTAATCTGCTACAGATGGACTGGTGTTTCTATATGTTGAGTGTAGTTTTGGAGATTTTCCACAAAAATGTAATTATCCTTGTCTTTTTTATTGTTTTGACATGAAGCAACAGAGAAAGTGGATCCCACCATACACAATTGACACCAAGAGACATGCAAAAAGTCATCACATTAAACAGTCAGCTTCATACATATACTACTATTCAAAAGTTTGGGGTCACTTAGAAATGTCCTTGTTTTTGAAAGAAAAACATTTTTTTTTGTCCATTAAAACCTCTTGCGGCGACCCATCCCGGATCCGGGATCGTGACTACGGCTCAAGCTCATTACCATAACGCTAAATGCAAAAAAATATTCTTAGAAATATTTAACCTCCACACATTAATAAGTCCAATGGCTCAAATGAAAGATAAACACCTTGCCTCTACCCAGCAAGTCAGATTTCTAACATTTTTTACGGCGAAAACATAGCACATATTTATATTAGACCACCACCGAAACAAAAGACGAGAGGCAGCCATTTTGTCCCAGAAAATATAAAATGATAAAAGCAGGATTAAAAAATAAATCATTCACTAACCTTTTGAAAATCTTCATCAGATGACAGTAATAGTACATGTTACACAATACATTTTTTTTTCAATAATATGCCATTTATATCCATAAATCTCTGTTTACAATGATGACATTTTCAAAAAATGCTACTCAAATGTCCGGAGAAATGATGATAGCTCCGACAGATAACGTCAGATAACAAGCAATAAACATGACTAAATATACATGTTCTACATATAGTTACAAAGATACACTTCTTAATGCAACCGCTGTATTACATTTATTTTTAACGTTACAGAATTCGTTCACTAGGCTATACTATGAGTCGGCGCTCAGATATTAGCAGTATGTCTCCTCTACGTTTGGAGTCCACAGAAACCCAAAATAACCACATAAATATTCCCTTACCTTTGATGTTCTTCGATCAGAAGACGTAGAAGGAGTCATACTTACCCAATACATCGTTTGGTTTCACGTTGTGTGTCTCTGTATTAGCATATGCTAACAGCTTCAGCTGAAATGCACCCAAAATGACTTCTGGTCCCGCACTCTTGCACATCAAAACTTCAAAATTACATATTATATGTCGACTAAACTGGTCAAACTATGTGCAGAATCGAGCTTTATGATGTTTTTAACATGTAAAACAATGATCAGCGTGAACAGACAAACCGCCTTCAATTGGTGTTTCTTGGAAAAGAATGTGCCCCAAATCGGCCGCGCGCAATAGAGTGCATGTATTTGAGAGTGACCCGAACATTTCAGCCCGCCAAACGACGAGGGCTCGCGAGATTCTCACAATGAATGCACCATTTGAAAGCAGACATCGCGCTGAACAAATACATACTGTTCCCAGATCGGTAGCTGCCTGGGAAGGGTGGGGGCGATGACGTCAAAGTTGACCCAACTTTTCTCTTGACAAGAGAGAGTTTGGGAGAAAGGCTGCCCTGAGAGTTCTGCTTTACATACAGACATAATTTAAACAGTTTTAGAAACTTTAGTGTTTTCTATTCAATAATAATTATTATATGCATATATTAGCAATTTTGGGAAAAATATTTTCAGTTTACTATGGGCACGAACTTCCTCCACGGGGGGCAGTATTCAGCCCTATCTCCAAGAGGTTAAAATAACATAAAATTGATCAGAAATACAGTGTAGACATTGTTAATGTATTGTATCTGGAAACAACAGATTTTTTTATGGAATATCTACATTGGCGTACAGAGGCCCATTATTAGCAACCATCACTCCTGTGTTCCAATGGCACGTTGTGTTAGCTAAAAGGCTAATTAATCATTAGAAACCCCTTTTGTAATTATGTTAGTAATAATAATATAATAATAATAATAATAATAATAATGTTAGCACAGCTGAAAACTGTTGTCCTGAATTAAGAAGCAATAAAACAGTCCTTCTTTAGACGAGTTGAGTATCGAGAGCATCAGCATTTGTGGGTTTGATTACAGGCTCAAAAGGGCTAGAAACAAGGATCTTTCTTCAAAATCAAAATCAAATCAAATCAAATGTTATTTGTCACATACACATGGTTAGCAGATGTTAATGCGAGTGTAGCGAAATGCTTGTGCTTCTAGATGTCATAAGGTGAATGCACCAATTTGTAAGTCGCTCTGGATAAGAGCGTCTGCTAAATGACTTAAATGTAAATGTAATGTAGTTCCGACAATGCAGTGATAACCAACAAGTAATCAATTCCAAAACTACTGTCTTATACACAGTGTAAGGGGATAAAGAATATGTACATAAGGATATATGAATGAGTGATGGTACAGGGCAGCATACAGTAGATGGTATCGAGTACAGTATATACATATGAGATGAGTATGTAGACAAAGTAAACAAAGTGGCATAGTTAAAGTGGCTAGTGATACATGTATTACATAAGGATGCAGTCGATGATATAGAGTACAGTATATACGTATGCATATGAGATGAATAATGTAGGGTAAGTAACATTATATAAGGTAGCATTGTTTAAAGTGGCTAGTGATATATTTACATAATTTCCCATCAATTCCCGTTATTAAAGTGGCTGGAGTTGGGTCAGTGCCAATGTCAGTGTGTTGGCAGCAGCCACTCAATGTTAGTGGTGGCTGTTTAACAGTCTGATGGCCTTGAGATAGAAGCTGTTTTTCAGTCTCTCGGTCCCAGCTTTGATGCACCTGTACTGACCTCGCCTTCTGGATGATAGCGGGGTGAACAGGCAGTGGCTCGGGTGGTTGATGTCCTTGATGATCTTTATGACCTTCCTGTAACATCGGGTGGTGTAGGTGTCCTGGAGGGCAGGTAGTTTACCCCCGGTGATGCGTTGTGCAGACCTCACTACCCTCTGGAGAGCCTTACGGTTGAGGGCGGAGCAGTTGCCGTACCAGGCGGTGATACAGCCCGCCAGGATGCTCTCAATTGTGCATCTGTAGAAGTTTGTGAGTGTTTTTTTCTGAAACTCATCAGTCTATTCTTGTTCTGAGAAATGAAGGCTATTCCATGCGAGAAATTGCCAAGAAACTAAAGATCTCGTACAACGCTGTGTACCACTCCCTTTACAGAACAGTGCAAACTGGTTGTAACCAGAATAGAAAGAGGCGTGGAGTAGTACTCTCGGAGTCGCCTCTTCACTGTTGACGTTGAGACTGGTGTTTTGCGGGTACTATTTAATGAAGCTGCCAGTTGAGGACTTATGAGGCATCTTTCTCACATGGAATAGCCTTCCGGCACCGACAGAGATGGCCGCCTTGCTTCGCGTTCCTAGGAAACTATGCAGTCTTTTTTTATGTGTTATTGCTATTTATAATGCTATTTCTGGCTTCTGTTGACTGCACAATATGGCGGATATATGTTTGGCTGTTTTGGTCTCTGAGTGCCGTACTCAGATTATTGCATGGTGTGCTTTTTCGGTAAAACTTTTTTGAAATCTGACACAGCGGTTGCATTAAGGAGAAGTTTATCTAAAGTTTCATGCATAACACTTGTATTTCCATCAACATTTTATGATGAGTATTTCTGTAAATTGATGTGGCTCTCTGCAAAATCACTGGATGTTTTGGAACTACTTGTAACACGCCAATGTAATATCAGATTTTTAAAATATGAACTTATCAAACAAAACATACATGTATTGTGTAACATGACGTCCTATGAGTGTCATCTGATGAAGATCATCAAAGGTTAGTGATTAATTTGATCTCTTTGTGCTTTTTGTGACTCCTCTCTTTGGCTGGAAAAATGGCTGTGTTTTTCTGTGACTTGGCTCTGACCTAACACATTGCTTTCGTCATAAAGCCCTTTTGAAATCGGACACTGTGGCTGGATTAACGAGAAGTGTATCTTTAAAATGGTGTAAAATACTTGTATGCTTGAGGAATTGTAATTATGAGATTTCTGTTGTTTTGAATTTGGCGCCCTGCACTTTCACTGGCTGTTGTTGAGGTGGGACGCTACCATCCCGAATATCCCAGAGAGGTTAAAGCCTTCCCCAACCAGAAACCGTGGATTGATGGCAGCATTCGCGCAAAACTGAAAGCGTGAACCATTGCTTTTAATCAGGGCAAGGTGACCGGAAACATGACATACAAACAGTGTAGCTATTCCATCCGCAAGGCAATCAGACAAGCTAAGCGTCAGTATAGAGACAAAGTAGAGTCGCAATTCAACGGCTCAGACATGAGAGGTATGTGGCAGGGTCTACAGTCAATCACAAACTTCAAAAAGAAAACCAGCACCGTCGCGGACCACGATGTCTTGCTCCTAGACAAACTAAACAACTTCTTTGCTCGCTTTGAGGACAATACAGTGCCACCAACACGGCCCGCTACCAAAACCTGTGGGCTCTCCTTCACTGCAGCCAATGTGACTAAAACATTTAAACCTGTTAACCCTGGCAAGAATGCAGGCCCAGACGCGTCCTCAGAGCATGCACAGACCAGCTGGCTGGTGTGTTTACAGACATATTCAATCAATCCCTATACCAGTTTGCTGTTCCCACATGCTTCAAGAGGGCCACCATTGTTCCTGTTCCCAAGAAAACTAAGGTAACTGGGCTAATTGACTATCGCCCCGTAGCACTCACTCTCGGGGACAAACTACCTGCCCTCCAGGACACCTACACCACCCGATGTCACAGGAAGACCATGAAGATCATCAAGGACAACAACCACCCGAGCCACTGCCTGTTCACCGTTCACCCCGCTATCATCCAGAAGGCTAATGATAAATTAGCCTTTTAAAATTATAAACTTGGATTAGCTAACACAATGTGCCATTGGAACACAGGAGTGATGGTTGCTGATAATGGGCCTCTGTACGCCTATGTAGATATTCCATTAAAGAAATCAGCCATTTCCAGCTACAATAGTAATTTACAACATTAACAATGTCTACTCTCTATTTCTGATCAATTTGATGTTATTTTAATGGACAAAAAATGTGCTTTTCTTTCAAAAACAAGGACATGACCCCAAACTTTTGAGCGGTAGTGTAAGTGTGTACCACTCTAGGGACACAGCACACTGCCACACTCAAGTACACTTAGACATGGACTCTTGAGGAATGAGGAACTCAAATTATGTGCAAAAAGGATTTTGAGGAAGCACTCTTTCTTTTTGCTCTCTGGCCTCTTTAATTTTCAAACCCTGTCTTCATGTTCCACTCATCTCCATCTTCTCTGTGTGACTCCTGTGAAGGCTCACAGTGCTGCCTTGTTGTGGAGTGCTGCCTACTTCTACAAATACTTCAGCTGTGGTGCTGCTGAGTGCATTTTAAGTCACCGATCAGTTGCAAGTGTTTTTCTCTATTTTACATAATAAACACACTCGTATGTGCAAGTATGCACACATACGTGATTGCATTTTCACACACACAAGCACTCACGTGTGCACATAGTACATGTGCACGTGTGCACTGATGTGCGCGCACACACACACACACAGAGAGAAAGAGAGAGAGAGATCTGCATTTTCCCTGACTGTTGTCTTTTGGCCTTGCTCTGTTTTCCTCTCCGTCTCTCCCGCTCTGTGCAGTCACAAATACTTAAGGTTCGGTGAATAAAGGAATGAGTTGTTGTTGCCTTATTTGTTTTGTACTCTCCCTGTGTATTATGCTGTTGTAGAGAGGAATGGGAAAAGCCTTTGATGCTCCGTTGCCTAGCAGATGCTTTCAGTTTGCTTACTGAATCTCTATACTGAGCCCTCTCATTCTCCTTGGCATGACATGGGCTATTGACTGCCACTGCAGATGGGATAACAGGGGCCTGTGCTTCCAAATACCGTTAGAGGATGGAAATAACTTCGACATTCCACACACATACTGCGCCTGATGCAACGGAGGGACCACTCCAAGACCCAGTTCAACAGCACCAAAAAAAAACAATTCTTGGAAATCTCACAGAGACAGAGACTGAAAAAAACTTGCAGTTAGTTTAGTTACTGGATATATTGGGCTCTTGGCCAAACAGGGTGAATATTTTGCAAGTCATTTGGCATGGCATGGAACAAAAGAATGCAATTACCACGCAACTTTGGGAAACAGACACTTTGGCTAACCTAAAAAATGATTCTGATATACAATGGACTCCTTAAGTGCTATTGTTGTTGAATTTGTGCTGTAAATGGGGCATGCAGAAATATAATATATTGAAGTGGAACTAGTGAACACTGAACTGTAGTGCTAATGTTATAACTGGCTAAGAAATGTGTCACTCTTTCACATAACAGACTTAACATCTTCTACCTGTCTCCGACAACAAGATGGAGGAAGCAACTGTTCAATAAATCTTTCATGAGTTTCATTACTGCATATTTCATATGTAGCCTGTCACTCTATAAATCAGCAAAGACAGCCCAATTCATCTTTGAAGTTCAGAGCTAAAAAGTGGAGCAGTGCAGTCAGACCAACTCATCTAGCATATTGTCTTATTGCAACTAAGAGAACCCAGTTATTAATGAGAAAAATCAAAACACCAGTAGAATCTTGTTAGCTTATCTATTGTGGTGTGAAATTCACTTTTAAAGCTAATGGAAGACGGAACAACAGGAACAATAGCTAACAGCTCAAGAATATCAGTGAATTAAATTGGGTTATGATAAATAGCAGAGAATAGTTACTGAAACACACTTCCATAAGGCACTTACTTGCCTTATAACTCCTGTAAATCGTCAGAACGTGATGAAACTGAAATTATACTACAATCAACAAGATTGTAAGCATGTCTTTGATAGTTTGATGAATATGGTTGCTTCATTACTATGCCCTGTTGTTTTCTTGTATACAGTTACTATTGACATTGAGAAAGGACGCCTTGTTGAATACAGTAAATGTCACTTGCACCACTAAAAATGGTAAATGAACAGTGACCATACGAGACGTGCGTTCAACAAGGCTTCCGTTTGCAAACAGTCGTAGCGAACTATTCTTGTTCACAGTTTGTTGATCGTTGTATTAACACAAACATTCCAGTCTGTTAGTTTTAGCAACACTTTCTGGTAAAACGAAGGATAGACCATGTCAAATGTTGATTTTAGACTCAGCTTCTGCAATAATCAGTGACTTTTTAGACCGTGGTACTGATGTCACGGAGTGGCTACCGATTTTAATGTGTGTATCGACAAGAAAAAGTGAGCAGCCGATTGGAAGAGATTCGAGTGTTCTGTGGAGGAGGAAGTCATCCCTCGTTACAACGACTTTGCCTTTTTCGCTCATTTTAGGATGAGCTGAGAAACCTTTCAGGTAATTTGCATGTCTAGACGGTCTCGGTGTTTTGATTAAAGTAACCTGAATAAAGATGTCTGAAACATTCCCAATGATGTACCTGGCTAATATGATCTATAAGGAAGCACGAATGCAACCCAACCGCTTAGTTAATTGACCAACCAGACAGCTGGGTGGGTGGGGTGTACAGTCAACCAACCAGACAGCTGGGTGGGTGGGGTGTACAGTCAACCAACCAGACAGCTGGGGTGTGACAGCTGATATAATCAATCAAACGGTTATGTACATTAAGTACATTATTTATAAGGCCCCTTATCTATCAACAGTTGCACAAAGGGCAAATACCCGAATTCAAATGTAAAAATGTTCAAGTACAATGTATAAAAAAAAGAAGGTACAATGTATCCAACATAGTGAACAGAAAGCCTTTAATGAACAATACACCATTGTATCATTGCTAATTGCCTCTGTTTTACACACAGAACAACGGCAGGACTCTTAAATCAAATTTTGCTTTGTTTTTCCAGATATTGTGTGAGGAACTCAACCCTCTGGTTCCATACAGAGGAGAACTACTGGATTACTGGATTGGCTTCCATTCTATTAGTCTTACTCTGACTTACAAGGCCTGGTGTGATAACATGCGTCTTATCTCTTGGCTGGTACATATGACTATAATGCTTCTATTAGGCTGGTTCAGTCGTGTGCTAATACGCTGCTCTTTATCGTGACCTATTTTCGCAAATACAGTATATTCCAGATAAGAGTTAGATAAAAGCTATCGCAGGGGGAAAAAGGGGAGTTTTTTTCAATCATGGCAGGATTCAATTAAATTATTTTGGGTTCAGTTTCAGGCTCGTATCTCTTTTTCCCTTTCATGCTGTCTGATGTTCATCTCTCATATAATCCAGAGAATTGGTAGCAATTTGCAGACAGAAACTAGTGTAGGCGAAGTGCATAATGTTTTAGAAATGGCTGAGGTCAGTCACCCCACAAAACCGACTGTTTCAAATGGATTGACAGCTGGAATGGTCCAGACCATACAGTTTTAAAGATTTTGTTGAAGCTGTTCAAGGCTCAGATGTCAGAGTTCATTGGGAGGAAAGAAATAGCTTCAGGGCTTTTTCTACTCACGTCTCATTCTCAAAACATCTCTTTCTCAAAACTTAAGCAGTTAATATCAACATATGAGATTATTATCCATTCCGTCTGCTGACGTCAGAGGATTTCCATTCCATTCCTGCCACCCGTACCCAGAATAATCACTAGATGATATATTATTGCATTGTCCGATGCCTGAATGAATAACCCATGGGTAAAGCACTGCTGGGGTTCATTACAACGACAGCCAATCTGGCAGCCAATCTTTACTCAGAAGTTTCTGTGATTTGCAAAGGAAGTAAAAAAATCTGTGTTTTTAGACATATTTATTACTATTTTTAAACACTTCATTTGTGAGCTCTGCAAGTTAGACTTCAAGGTCTACAATTCCAAACATTAAAAAGCAGGTTATAATGAGTTGGCACCCAATGTTTTCACCCTGATAATAATCAATTGTTTTGGGCTGGGCCAATTAATCACTGTAGGTAAACACACAAACACACACCCTAAAACACACAAGCACACACCTTTGGACCAACAGCAATGAGAAATTGAGCTAATCTTCCACTGTTTGAAGTGCAATTGTTCAAAGTCCTTCAGTAAGATAAGAGTGCCAGAGAAGCACTACTCATTCAACCAACTCATACTTTGTTCTATACTTGAGGCTGGTGTAGGAATTAAGTCATTAGCATATTACCCATATTTGGTCAAATTCAATGAATCTGCCCTCAAACACACACTGAAGAAAGAAGAGGTAGGAAGAGCATCACACTGTGTCTGTCCCTGTACTAGTTTGTCCCCATAGTGATCACTGTTTACTTCACTGAAGCCAAGTTACAGTCTGACTGCCATTTAACCTGAATATATTCTAATGTAATTTTAACAATATAGTCATTTCTATAATACAAACCTGTTTTACAGGTAGACAAGTAGGAGTCATGTATGTAGAGCACATGTCATTAGGTGTGACTCATGAGAGATGAGATGTTTATTCAACCTTAGTATCAACTGGCCCTATAGTTATCCAATATAACCTTTGTCAGTTTAAAGTAATATATTTAGTGTTCTACCTCAGAGACCAAACAGTTGGCTCTGTAAAAGTTGTGCAACATCCCCACCAACTGGAAAGATAGCAGAATTACACCAAGTGGTCAAAAAAGTACCCAATTGTCATACTTGAGTAAATTATACCTTAGAGAGACTCAAGTAAAAGTGAAAGTCATTTAGTCAAATCCTACTTGAATAAAAGTCTAAACGTATTTGGTTTTAAATATACTTAAGTATCAAAAGGAAATATTGCTAAAATATACTTGAGTATAAAAAGTAAAAATCATTTCAAATTCCTTATATTAAATTAACCAGACATATTTCACACATTTCCTTGTTTTTTTAATTTACGGAGAGCTCGGGGCACGCACCAACACTCAGACATAATTTACAAACGAAGCATGTGCTTTGTGAGTCCGCCAGATCAGAGACAGTAGGGATGACCGGGTATGCTCCCTTGAGTGTGTGAATTAGACCATTTTTAATTTACATTTTTTTAAATTTGACCTTTATTTAACCAGGCAAGTCAGTTAAGAACATATTCTTATTTTCAATGACGGCCTGGGAACAGTGGGTTAACCTGCCTGGGCAGAACGACAGATTTGTACCTTGTCAGCTCGGGGGTTTGAACTCACAACCTTCCGGTTACTAGTCCAACGCTCTAACCACTAGGCTACGAAAATACATTATTTTCTTTAGGAATGTAGTGAAGTAAAAGTAAAAGTTTTTAAACTATAAATAGTAAAGTACAGACCCCAAAAAACTACTTAAGTAGTACTTAAGTATTTTTTACTTAAGTACTTTATACCACTGATTACACCCATTACCCCAAGTAAAATTGTACTTAATTTGCTAGATTGCCTTGTGCAACCCATATTCCAAGTGATTTTAAAAACAACATGTTATTTGTTAAGATACAAAATTCAAAAAGGCACTCGCACATCTGAGCCATCTCTGTTGCAGGTGCATGGTTGAATAAGATGAGAAAAAAGAAGAATCCCGAACACTACTCATTAGTATCACTGCTCTTTATTAAGCTTTACATATCAGCCTCAAGGCCTTCGTCAGAGCTTTTTGAAGGCTGATACATAAAGCTTAATAAAGAGCAGTGATACTAGCAAGAGCAGTGTGCAGGTTTCTTATTTTTTCTAATTTGTTAAGTTACAAACACACAAGCAAACAACCAAATCAATCCTTCCTTTAAACTGAGGCAAGTAGTGAAGTAAATAAAGATGTAAAAACCGAACACAATCCTCTCATCACCTCCCACCATAGCTATCAAATACCATTGTTATCAGGTAGGGAAGTAACCACAAGGCCTCATCTCTGAAACATCTTTAGGTTTCATCCAGTGTATTTTCTCTATGAAATAGGCAGTAGCATCCTAAACACAAAATACCCCTCAACTCCCACCATCTGTGGTTGCCATCTGAGCAGCCCTTTGCTTTTGACCTCTCAACTAACTTGAAAATATTAGTTGTAAAGACCTGACTGGCACGACTAAATGCGACTTTCATAAGCCACACTCCCACTGGAGCATGGCCCCAGCATGGGTACAGACACCTCATCCCCTTCAGCCCACTTCTCATCCTCACAGTTGGACATAGGGTGTACAGACACCTCAATGTCCAGGCTGTTTTCAATGGTACCATCAACATCCTCTCTGCCATGTGCTGCTGGGCCCTGCTGCTCTGCTGACATCTGGACCTCACAGGTTTTACCTCTCCCCTCTGGGTTGGCTGGTTCTATAGCTTTCTGGAGGCTTGTCGCCCCCACCGAGGTGTGCACCGTCTCCATAACCTCCTCCACAAAGGCCCTGCAACTGAGGATGGTCTGGGGAAGTGGCACACTGCGGGCCAGCTCCTCCATGTGGCGGGCAAACTCCATGGTCTTGAGCTGGGTGACCTTGGCCCACTCCATGGTCTTGGCTGAGGTGATGATGGGGATGCGCTTGGCTATCTCGTAGGCCTTCTGGAGCTTCTCAGCTCCCTCGGTGCGGAAGAACTCGTTGATGGCCTTCTCCGTCTTCTTCAGGTGACTGCTGACCATGCAGAGGCGCGTGACATTGAGGATCATGGTGATGGTGAAGGCGATGAGACAAACAATGACGTAGTACAGGCCCAGGCCGCTGTGGACGTAGGCCACCCGTAAGGTGATGGTGTAGTTTGAGGTTCCTGCCGAGCTGGAGGCTATGCAGGTGTATCGGCCTCGGTCTTCAAAACTGACCGTTGTGATATTTAAAAAGCTCTTGTCCTGAATCAGCCATTTCCCACCTTCCGGAAAGAAATCAAGTTAGTTAAACCTGCTTTTAATAATACAATGTAAAGCAATTCATCAGATGGTTTCAGGTAACTAGAAGTTGATAGAGTTGGCTGTATGTATTACCTCCCTCTTCCGCACCCAGAACGTGCCCTTTGGAATTGTACCACTGAATGTCATCTGGCTTTCCAGTGACATTGCACTCAATCAGAGTGCTGGCTCCCTCTTTCACTATGATATCCCGGAGAGTAGGTAAACTGGCAAGGTAGTGGATGGATACCAGAGAACGGTTCTGTGTTCCATCTTTTATAATTTCTTCTGCATGTCCAGAGGCAAAGAGTAGTGTGATGATCATGCACACACACATGTGTGCTTGTGTATGTGTCATGTTGGGGAGCAGTACAATCTTCAGTTCACATCAAGGGAAAGTTCTCTAAAACCTGTAGAACAGGAGTGTGGGGGGGGGGTTGAACAGGTGTCGAGGTAAAAGCTATTGCAGCCAGTCAACATTTCAATCACAGCCGACCAAAAATATATACATACACTGAGTATACAAAACATTAGGAACACCTGCTCTTTCCATGAAAGCTATGATCACTTATCGATGTCACTTGTTAAATCCAATTCAAATCAGTGTAGATGGCAGGGAGGAGACAGATTAAATAAGGATTTTTAAGCCTTGAGACAATTAAGAAATGGATTGTGTCTGTGTGCCATTCAGAGGGTGAATGGGCAAGACAAAATATTTAAGTGCCTTTGTTTGGTATACTCAGTGTAGTTGATCTACATCATAGCCAATTGTGGATCATAAATGTTTAAAAACAGTGGAAGAAAATAAAACGAGCAAATATGCATAAAGTAATCAACAACTATGATACCTTTAGTAAGGTACGTCAGCAGCTAACTAGCTAACAAATGTCAGCTACACCTGTTGTTCAGTTAGCAAGAAAAAATGCCCTGATGGAGAATAATAACAGAACACTAGATGCCACAAAACATCTTAGATAAAATAATAAAATTCATAACTACAACAGCCAACAAAAATAAAACGAACAATAGCTTTAGATTTGTTCTTTATCTACCTTCATGCACACAAACAGCAGCAACTGGTGAGTTCCGCATTCAGCAGTGGGCGTGGTCAAAATCTGAAGAAACCAACCTTGCGCCAAAGATGTTCTCGTCTATCGGTCGTTGCGCTCTCTTCTTCTTCGATGAGGTTAAACGGCAGTTGGCAGCCATTAAATGTTGCATTACTGTCATCTATTAGACTGGAGTACAACTCCCTTATACTTTGCTTGAACAAAATAAATAAATACCCTACCATCTTACACTACACTCACAAAAAAATAAAACCCTATAATAATAAAAAGTAACGCCACCCGCTATTTATAATCCGCTATTTAAATCTATTTAGTCCTACCTCAGGCCAACAACCTGAACCGGGGACACCACCACAACCTGGGACACCACCACTTTTTTATTTTTAACACACCCTGTAACTCTTCTGATGTCAAGTCTTACACACCCAAATACCTCTCTGCAGCTGCCACCTCAACAATTTTCTATGACTTACATTCCATCCATGCAGTACAGTTAATAACCATTGCTATAAATGCTAAAAATCTAATCTGAATGAAACATATCACTTGTTAGCCTATCCCTGTTTACTGGTACAGATCTACTACTCACACCACTCCTCTTAGATAAAAGGGAAGGATCTCAGGATCCTTCCCCCTTGACCCATCTTCCTATAGTTTCTTCACTGCCTCAGCATATGACAACTTCTGGAAACCTCAACCTGCCTCTCTTGCACCGGACATTTCTGATCCCCAGCTCTGCGGGCACCCTCACTATTAACACCGACCACTACTTTCCCCAATGCTACACATTCCTTTGTCTCATGCCCTTCTGCACACCTAGGAACATCCGTCCTACACACTCCTGCCACAAGCCTATAAGCTTGACACCTGTAACAATGTAATGTATTCGACACAAAAGCTCGTACAGGATAACTTATATATCCTAACATCACTTTGTCGGGCAAAGACTCAACATTAAAACTCAAAAGAACAAACAATGACTGTTTCACCACTCACGCCACCCTGCCTGTGCCGCACCAAACGACGAGCATCACAAACACTGGGAATCTTCCCCTTCAGTTGGTCAACTTCTACTGCTACCCAGTAATCACTCCTTTCAATGGCACCCTTTTCTTGAGAGTAAAACAATTCACAACTCTTGTCCCATTCATTTAACATGGAGCGCCTGCTCCCTCTGACCAGCAGAAACACAAACAATTATCACAAGACCACTTCTGGTTACCCTCACCAACTCCACAGCACCCAACTATGTTTTCACCCACCCCAAAACCACAAATAGATCAGCCAAAAGGCAAGGGTCCACTTTTTTCTCCAAAAACTTCACTACTACTACTGCCACAGACTCATCTTTTTCCTGACCCACGGTGAGGAGCCCAGTGACACAAGCCTCGACCAGCAGAAACACAAACAATTATCACAAGACCACTTCTGGTTACCCTCACCAACTCCACAGCACCCAACTATGTTTTCACCCACCCCAAAACCACAAATAGATCAGCCAAAAGGCAAGGGTCCACTTTTTTCTCCAAAAACTTCACTACTACTACTGCCACAGACTCATCTTTTTCCTGACCCACGGTGAGGAGCCCAGTGACACAAGCCTCACAGACGAGCTAAACGACTTCTATGCACGCTTTGAGGCAAGCAACATTGAAGCATGCATGTGAGCACCAGCTGTTCCGGACAAATGTGTGATCACGCTCGCTGTAGCCGACGAGCTAAATGGCTTCCAGTTGAAGCTCGCATCCGCTACAAGACCATGGTGCTCGCCTACGGAGCTGTGAGGGGAACGGCACCTCAGTACCTCCAGGCTCTGATCAGGCCCTACACCCAAACAAGGGCACTGCGTTCATCCACCTCTGGCCTGCTCGCCTCCCTACCACTGAGGAAGTACAGTTCCCGCTCAGCCCAGTCAAAACTGTTCGCTGCTCTGGCCCCCAATGGTGGAACAAACTCCCTCACGACGCCAGGACAGCGGAGTCAATCACCACCTTCCGGAGACACCTGAAACCCCACCTCTTCAAGGAATACCTAGGATAGGGTAAGTAAGGGTAGGTAATCCTTCTCCCCCAACAAGATTTAGATGCAAGTGGCTGTTCCACTGGTTGTCATAAGGTGTATGCACCAATTTGTAAGTCGCTCTGGATAAGAGCGTCTGCTAAATGACTTAAATGTAATGTAATGTAAATGATTCGAGGCAAGCAACACTGAAGCATGCATGGAACCAGCTGTTCCGGACAACTGTGTGAATCCGCTCGCTGTAGCCGATGTGAGTAAGACCTTTAAACAAGTCAACATTTACAAGGTCGCAGGGCCAGACAGATTACGAGGATGTGTACTCAGAGCATGCGCTGACCAACTGGCGAGTGTCTTCACTGAAATTTCCAACCTGTACCTGGCCGAGTCTGTAATATCTACAGTACATGTTTCAACCAGACCACCATAGTCCCTGTGCCCAATAACACCAAGGTAACCTGCCTAAATGACTAACGACTTGAAGCACTCACTTCTGTAGCCACGAAGTGCTTTGAAAGGCTGATCATGGCTTACACCATCATCCCAGAAACCCTAGACCCACTCCAATTTGCATACCACCCCAACAGATCCACAGATGATGCAATCCCACCTGAACAAAAGAAACACCTATGCGAGAATGCTTTTCATTGACTACAGCTCAGCATTCTAAACCATAGTGCCCTAAAAGCTCATTACTAAGCTAAGGACCCTGGGACTAAACACCTCCCTCTGCAACTGGATCCTTGACTTCCTGACAGGCCGCCCGCAGGTGGTAAGGGGAGGCAACAACACATTTGCCACGTTGATCCTAAACATGGGGGCCCCTCAGTGGTGTGTGCTCAGTCCCCTGCTGTACTCCCTGTTCACCCATGACTGCGTGGCCAACTCCAACACCATTAAGTTTGTAGACGACACAACAGTGGTAGGCCTGATCACCGCCAACGATGAGACAGCCTATAGGGAGGAGGTCAGAGACCAGGCAGTGTGGTGCCAGGACAACAACCTCTCCCTCAACGTGATCAAGACAAAGGAAATGATCGTGGACTACAGGAAAAGGAGGGCCGAGCACGCCCCCATTCTCATTGACGGGGCTGAAGTGGAGCAGATTGAGAGCTTCAAGTTCCTTGGTGTCCACATAACCAACAAACTATCATGATCCAAACACACCAGGATAGTCATGAAGAGGGCACAACAACGCCTATTCCCCCTCAGGAGACTGAAAAAGTTCTACAGCTGCACCATTGAGAGCATCCTGACTGGTTGCATCACCGCCTGGTATGGCAACTGCTCGGCCTCCTTGCGTTTGCAAGGCGCTACAGAGGGTAGTGTGTACGGCCCAGTACTTCAATTTGGCCAAACTTCCTGCCATCCAGGACTTCTATGCCAGGCGGTGTCAGAGGAAGACCCTAAAAATTGCCAAAGACTCCAGCCACCCTAGTCATAGACTGTTCGCTCTGCTACTGCATGGCAAGCGATACCAGAGTGCCAACTTTAGGTCCAAAAGGCCTCTTAACAGCTTCCACTCCCAAGTCATAAGTCTATTTGCATTGACCTGCTGCATGTGAGAAAAATTATTTGATTTGATGTAAAAGCCACAGAAAAATATAAAAGCACCCATAATCTATAGACAAGCTCTTCAAAGTACGATAAATAGTCAGTAAAGACTGCCTATCTGCTACAACAGCACCTTGCATTACATATTCCTTCCCCTTTTCCAAATGGCACCATCACCTGCATATATGAAACCCCCCCGTATAACCTTTCCGATATCCCCAAAGATATCATCAATCATCATAGTGAATAAGATAGCACTAACTTGTGGAGTTCCATTTTCCGCCTCATGTTCTCTTAATGACTCCAATCCCACCCTGACCTGGAAGATTCGGTCAAACAAGAAATCCATAATCCAGTTATACATTCTCCCACTATTACCCATTCAATTTAATTAGTAGACCTTCCCGCCACATTTTATGCTTTCCCAATATCAATATATACTAATGAAATCACTTCCTTCATTGATAAAGCTTTGGTCACCTCAGTACTGATTTTAACTAATGCATCAAGGGTAGGTCTTCCTTTTCTGAATCCACTCTGGTATGGACTTAATTAGACCCCTATGTTCCAGATAATACGTAAATCTTCCTACAATCAACTTCTATATTAATTTACAAAGATTTGATGTAAGTGCAATAGGTCTATGATTAGCAGTGTCATGACTGACCACGAGAATTCCAAATAGGTCAGATCCAGTTTGCAATGAATAACTTAAATCAGACCCCCTTTCACCAGTTGAGGGGGGAGGAAAGAACTAGTTGGGATTGATACTTACGTCCTGTTGTAAATCAAGGGAGAAGATCCAAGCCTGTGCTCAGAATTCACCAAAGGAATGTGTTTTGTCTCAACAGACCTTTTCCCGCTGAAACTCTAACACATTCAAAAGCAAATACTGGAACAGTATTTCGAATGTAGAACATGCGGAATGATCAGAGGCGATCTATAGAACACAAATGTAATTTTGTTTGTTATTTTGTGATGTCATAAAAAAAAAATGTTTGCCGGCCTACTAGCTGCTACTAGCTGCTACCGCAAATGTTCCGAATTATACGATGCGAGGTTATGATTAATAAATTGACTGTTTATAGATGTGATAGGTAAAAACCTTTTAGAGTTTAATTCAGGAGATGGTAACTCTTTAAAGAACCGCTTTCGTGATGCCCCAGATCCTAATGGGTTCATTTTTATATGATTAATTTAATTGAAAACCTGTTGTTTTGCAATCATGTTGTACCTTGCAATCATGACACAATATGCACCTACACATGCAGACCATACTTGCTATAAAGTTACGGAAAGCTAAACCGACAACTACACAAACTGAAATTAGATACATTGTAAACAGAGGTCTAGCTAGCAATGATTTGTTTTTGCAGAGATATATTGTGGTGATTGATGAACATTCATTTCTCTTGGCCCTACTATTGTATTAAAGACGCGGGTGGCGCTATGCTGTCAAATCCTCCCACGTTTCTAGTTTGTCCAGATGTTTTCAGCAACGGGTATTTTTTTCTTTGGTTGTCATATTGGCAAGTTTGCTAGAAACAAACTATTTAGCTAGCTTCTAGATTAGTGTTTGATATGCAATGTAATCTCCTTGTAATTAACAGTCAGTGTTGACGTGTAAGGGATTACCTCCTCTTCTTCCGAAGAGGAGGAAAGGATCGGAGGACCAATGTGCGGAGTGGTAAGTGTCCATGGTTCTTTTAATAAGCAATAGTACACATGAACAACTGAATACAAAAACAATAAACGAAACCCAAAACAGTACCGTGTGGTGAAAAACACAGACACGGAAACAAACACCCACAAACACACAGTGAAACCCAGGCTACCTAAGTATGATTCTCAATCAGAGACAACTAATGACACCTGCCTCTGATTGAGAACCATACTAGGCCGAAACATAGAAATCCCCAAATCATAGAAAAACAAACATAGACTGCCCACCCCAACTCACGCCCTGACCATACTAAATAATGACAAAACAAAGGAAATAAAGGTCAGAACGTGACATGACGAGTGCATGTTTCTTAGTTTTGTTGTGTATCTATGACATTTCAGCAGATGAGGCTGGTGGGAGGAGCTATATGAGGACGGGCTCATTGTAATGGCAGGAATCTAATAAATGGAATGGTATCAAACATATATAAACCACATGTTTGACTCAGTTCCATTAATTATAACATTAACATGAACATTTACAATGAGCCCTTCCTCCTATAGTTCCTCCCACCAGTCTCCTCTGCTGAAATGTCATAGATACACGACAAAACTAAGAAACATGCCTGCAAGAACAGGTCACTCTGGAGTCAGATGTTAACAGATGTAGTGATGCGTTGTTCGCGAACAGCTCATTTCGAACAGATCCTTTTGGTGAACATCGGGAACCAACTCACATCTGAGAAAGAGCCATTCATTTAGGGTCATTCCATGAAAAGAGTGCATGCCTTTTGAGTAGAAATTGTGCACGAATATTGCATTTTAAAAGCCTTCTATATTAAATGTAGTGCCCTTTAATATAGGCCATAATGGGAATTCAATAAATATTTTTTTTATATGAAAAAAGACTTGCTAAAGTGCCAAAATTCAGCATTTTGACATGTCCCTCAGTGCACACTCTGTGAATTATAGGAAGATTTTAACCCACCCCGACATTTCTTCAGGTTTTCACCATCATTGTAAAGCCCTAGTTATGTTGTTGCTTTGACAAAGTCATTTCTGAAGATCATTATTTATTTAATGTGATTAGTGATTAATTTACATCTGTCCCTTATTTTAAGGCAAACCCTGTTACATTAACTGAACTCTTGTTTTAATATGAATTCACTATTCCCTTTGAAAAATAAATTTGCAAAAGAAACAATGAACATCTAATAGTCAAATCATAGTGTAAACACAGGTGAGTTGGTTCTACTCTTTTTTACATTTTTTTGGTGTTATGTGGTGGAAAACTGAGAGGTTCAAGCATAACACATCACATACACATGTTTAGCAGATGTTATTGCGGGTGTAGCAAAACTCTGTTACCCATTGACAGGCAAGAAATGTTTTAACAATTGACCATTTTTTGTTAAGCTTGTATTCTATTGCCATTCCCTGTTGGACACAAAAAGCTTCCGTTCCCCGCGTCACAAGAGGATTTATGGCTGATTTAAGATGAAATTATCAACCCTGTCATGGTCAACCCTGCTACTTTATTTGCCACTTAATAGGCACTTACTATAGTAATCTTGAGATGGGAAACATGTTTGAACATTGCTCTTTATGACAGACTGTTAGAATTAGGTGAAATCAAACGTTTTATTTGACCAAGTTTCACTTGAATTATTAAATTATTTTCATTTTTTTGCAGGATATCTAATAATTCTGTCAAGTAAAATGTAATTGAACTTTCATGTCAATATCTGACATAATGGTAGCCACATTTTCAGGTTTTACATTTACATTTGAGTCATTTAGGAGACACTCTTATCCAGAGCAACTTGACTTACAGGCAATGTTCCCTCTAATTATTTTCTACACTGAGAATATTTCAGGTCTGCTGAGCGCAAACTTGAACCAAATTGAGCATTTACTGTGAACACTGAGACTGTGCCCTCTTTAAGTTCCAGTTCCAGACAGTGGTCAAGTAAGCTACTGTGGCTAATGTAGGCCTAACATTGAAAGTTAATATATATTTTTACAAAAATCGAAAGTCAATATACATTGAAAGTCAATATAAAAAAACATTGAAAGTCAATATTAAGAAAAACATTGAAAGTCAATATAAAAAAAATGAAAGTTAATAATATTGAAAGTCAAAATAAAAAAAACATTGAAAGTCAATATAAAAAAAACATTGAAAGTTAATATATATATTTTTTTAAATTGAAAGTCAATATACATTGAAAGTTAATATAAAAAAACATTGAAAGTCAATATTAAAAAAAACATTGAAAGTCAATATAAAAAAAATGAAAGTTAATAATATTGAAAGTCAAAATAAAAAAAACATTGAAAGTCAATATAAAAAAAACATTGAAAGTCAATATATTTTAAAAAACCTATGGAGAAAATGCATTCAATAAAATTTTAGCATGAAAATACTGTAGCAGTTTTATCATTCAGCCGACAGTAGCAGCCAATGTGCGGTGAAACATTGAAACATTGAAAGTCAATATAAAAAACCCCATTGAAAGTCAATATAAAAAAAACTATTGGAGAAAATACATTCCATAACATTTTAGCATGGAAATAGTGTAGCAGTTCTATCATTCAGCCTACAGTAGCAGCCAATGTGTGGTGTTCAATGTAGGCCTACATTCCATGGGACTTTTGAAAAAAAACATGCAGGGCTTGACATTAAGTAACCTCCGCTTCCACGTAGGTACTGTTAAGGTGTACTACTCCAGTGGTCATGACACCACCCTGGAATTTCTCTCACAACTCATCTATCTCTTATCTTTTCCAGGGACCATCCCTTACCTCCCCCATCAACACCACTGACATAACAAATTACAGGTATTCTTTATTTTCTGTCTGCAATTAACATTATTGCATGTCTAATCAAACATTTAAATTCAATAATTCAATAACTGTATTTTTACGTACCTGATCAACCTGTAACCTGTGTGTTTGCTTGTTTACATCTGTCTCCTACCCTGTTCCCTTTACTCTGCTCCTGTTCTCCAGGATTCTGCCTAACACTCAGACATGGAGCCACCTGATGTACTCCATTACCAACCACCCTACAATTTTTCATGACATTATCTACAGCTACTGTTATTGTCATGTTGTCATTATCTGCTAAGAAAGAGCAAGAAAACTATCATAATGTCACGCCCTGACCTTAATATTCTTTGTTTTCTTTATTGTTTTGGTTAGGTCAGGGTGTGACATGGGTGATGTATGTGTTTTTGTACTGTCTATGGGTTTTGTAGGTTTAGGGGGTCGTTTACTATCTAGATGTTTATGTATGTCTATGGTTGCCTAGATTGGTTCTCAATTAGAGGCAGCTGTTTATCGTTGTCTCTAATTGGGAACCATATTTAGGCAGCCATCTTCTTTGGGTATGTCGTGGGTTATTGTCTATGTCTAGTTGCCTGTGTTTGCACTGGTGGAGCGTAGCGGCACGTTTGTTTTGTGTCTATCTTTATTAAAAGTGTCATGTATTCACATTATGCTGCGCCTTGGTCTCCTCTGTACAACTAACGTGACACATAATGGGCACATAATGTGAGATACACAGATTAGCTAAAAACACTAGCACTGCAAACACTCAGAACAAAGAGAACAGCAGTGCCTGGACTTTGCAGTCACCCTCTTCGAGTCCCCTTTCCCGAGACTGACTGCCTGTTGAGAACAAGTGACAGGCAGAACCTCCCATCCACACTGCACGCACCTCCTCTCTACTCCACATGCTAGAATTCAGTATTTGTCTATGATTACCATGTGAGTGTACAAAAAAATCTATGAAAGTAAATTGACACACATGTACCAAAAAGAGATCAAAGTTTATACATTCTAAACTTATATTACTGTAAATTGTAACGTATCCCTTGATGGTATTTGTTAGTTCAACATTATTCATTGTTGTATCCTCTGACCTATGATAGATATATATATTCAACCACAAGGGTGTACTAATGAGCTATGTTAATTGTTTTTATCATAATAGGGAGCTACTAAGGAATGGCCAGTTTAATGAAAACATGCCAGCCAGACAAGCCAGTGTATGAATGAAATGTATTTGCATGTGAATGGAGTGGAAATTAGCTGACTTTGTGATCTGTAAGGTAAGTAATATTGTTGAGTGTGTGTGTGTGGGGGCATCGAAATTATTCTATTATATTTTACCCCGATGCCTGTTTATTCATTAAAAGCAGAAGATGGTAAATAACATTAATCGCAATGGTTAGCCTATGCAAATGAGTAGGAAAACATTAAAACATTGTTAATCGGACAACATTTAGCCTAACTGGCAACAAATATAACGTGGGGGAAAGTCAGGATCCTAGTCTGTCATGCCCTGACCTTAGAGATCCCTATTATTCTCTGTTTGGTTAGGTCAGGGTGTGACTTGGGTGGGAAAGTCTATGTTTTCTATTTCTTTCTTTGGTTCCCAATCAGAGGCAGATGTCTATCATTGTCTCTGATTGGGGGTCACATATAAGTTGTCAATTTCCTTTTGGGTTTTGTGGGATCTTATTTTCTGTTTAGTGTCTGTACCTGACAGAACTGTGCGCTTTCACTTTAGTAATTTTTGTTTGAGTGGTTAAAAAATAAATAAATCATGAACACTTTCCACGCTGCGCTTTGGTCCACTACTTTCGACTAGAGCCGTTACAGAAGATCCCACCAAAATTGGACCAAGCAGCGTGGCCAGGATGAATGGACATGGGAGGAAATCCTGAATGGAGAAGGACCCTGGACATGGGTTGGAGAGTATCGCCGTTCAAGGGAGCAGATGGAGGCAGCAAGAGAGGAACGAGGAATTAGAACAACAACGGAAGCCTGAGAGGCAGCTCCAATTTTTTTTTAGGGCCGGCACAATGGGAGATTGACGGAGTCAGGGTTTAGACCTGAGCCAACTCCCCATGCTTACTGTAGAGAGCGTGTGACCGGTCAGGCACAGCCCGGTGCGCTCGTTGCCGGCTCCTTGCATTTGCTGTGCTATAGTGGGCATTCAGCCAGGACTGATTGTGCTGGCTCAGCACTCCTGGTCTCCAGTGCGTCTCTTCGGCCCAGGATATCCTGCGCTGGCTCTGCGCACTGTGTCTCCGTTGTGCCTTCACAGCCCAGTGCGTCCTGTGTCTGCGCCCCGCATTTGCCAGGCGAAAGTAAGCATCCAGCCAGGACAGGTTGTGCCAGCTCTACACTTGAGACCTCCAGTGCGCCTCCACGGTCCAGTGTATCCGGTGCCTGCTCCACGCACCAGGCTTCCAGTGCATCTCCCCAGTCCGGTGAGACCTGTTCCGGCTCCATGTACGAAGCCTCCAGTGATGATCCATGGCACCGAAGCCTCCAGTGATGATCCATGGCACCGAAGCCTCCAGTGATGATCCATGGCCCGGAGCCTCCGGTGATGATCCATGGCACAAAGCCTCCGGGGATAATCCATGTCACGAAGCCTCCAGTGATGATCCATGGTCCGGAGCCTGCAGTGAAAATCCAGGGCACGAAGCCTCCAATGATGATCCATGGCACTGAGCCTGCAGCGACGGTCCCCAGTCCGGAGCCTCCAGCGACGGTCCCCAGTCCGGAGCCTCCAGCGACAGTCCGGAGCCTTCAGCGAGGGTTCCCAGTCCAGAGCCTCTGGCGACGATCTACGGTCCGGATGTCCCTGCGACGATCCCTGCACCAGAGGCGCCACCGAAGTGGGGGGAGCCTCAAGTGGAGTGGGGTCTGCGTCCTGCACCGGAGCCCCCACCGAGAGTAGATGCCCACCCGAACCCTCCCCTATAGGTTCAGGTTTGCGGTGTCCGCACCTTTTTTTGGGGGGGGGGGTGTACTGTCACGACCTGACCTTAGAGATCCCTATTATTCTCTATGTTTGGTTAGGTCAGGGTGTGACTCAGGTGGGAAAGTCATTGTTTTCTATTTCTTTGTTTTTGGCCGTGTGTGGTTCCCAATCAGAGGCATCTATCTATCGTTGTCTCTGATTGGGGATCACATATAAGTTGTAATTTTCCTTTTGGGTTTTGTGGGATCTTGTTTTCTGTTTAGTGTCTGTACCTGACAGAACTGTGCGCTTTCGTTTTCACTTTGGTTACTTTGGTTATTTTTGTTTGAGTGTTTAATAAAATAAATCATTAACACTTTCCACGCTGCACGTTGGTCCACTCCTTTCGACAAGAGCCGCTACATAGTCAGGCTATTGTTTGTCAAATCCAGAATAAATATAGGTCTTCATGTGTATCAAATCTGTAGGCGATTGTGGGTTAAATCAATGACAAACAGCTGAAATGTTCAGGCTTCATGATCTGTGATCAAAACAGGCTGTTTTCGGTTCTGTTTAGGCTAAGGTTATGCGTAAGAATGCAGCTACACTGAAATGAATAGCCTGTCTCAATGCGATTATCCTGAATAAAAAAAGTGTTCGTTTTATGGATAGACCAATACCGACTCTATCTTTTTGGTAGTTTGTGGTAGACTTAGCCTTCCACAAATATTCTAAATTGTGGAGCATTTAATAAAGCAAACACATTTCCCTGTGATGTTGAGGCTGAGCAAGAGTTTCGATAGGCTAGTAGACTATATAATCGTGGAGTTAGTCATTGTTATAGCCTAGAGTATATCATTATTTTTTTCTAAGTCTAAGCAAACAAGGGTGGCATTTGCTTTTTGCCAATCTCTATATCAAGGGTTAGGCCTATATCCTCACATACCCCCTCAATGCAAGCCCTGATAAGACATCTCCATGGAAATGTATAGCATAAGGATTGCATGGTGACATTGAATGTGTTTGTTAAACCGGCAAACCTGTGGTAAACTGGGAACTCTGGCGAAAAACCGAGGACGAATCAAACACAGAGGAAGACTGAAGTCAGAAGTCAGAGATTGCAGAGGTCCGAGTTGTTTTGAATGTGCCACTCCGAGACCTAGGCTACCTCTTATTACTGAATAGGGCTACCTCCAACAAATAATTCTCATTGATTTGAAAAAGAGGCATATATATACACAGTAATGGTGGATGGCTGCAAATGAACAAGCCTAATAATTTTTGTTTGAGGTGACATGACTGTTTTAGCTAAATCGACAAATGATTATTCTGGCAAATACATTTTTTTTTACAAAATCATTTACATGTAGACGTTTGTAAGGCATTCATGGTGAAATCTTTAATAATAAACTAAAGAAACACTTTACATGTGAAAGTGTAAGGAGAGGGAGCTGAAGACAGGAGGAGAAATTTAAGTGAATGAGGGTGAAGTATCTGAGGTGGTAGATATGGTGAAGTTTTCGGAGACTGAGGTATGCACTGTGAGAATCAGAAAGAAGATGATTTTGTGACAGTAGGAGTGAAGTTTATGGAAAAAGTGGACTCTTGCCTTTTGTCTGATCCATTTGTGGTTTCACGTGGGTGTAAAAAGAGTTGGGTAATGTGGAATCGGTGAGGGTAACCAGAAGTGGTCTAGTGATAATTGTTTGTGTTTCTGTTGGTCAGAGGCAGAATGCGCTAGGGGAAGTAAAACGAATGGGGGCAAGAAAAGTGAATTGTTTCGCACTCAAGAAAAGTGCACCAATGAAAGGAGTGATTACTGGGGTAGCAGTAAATATAAAAGTTGACCAGCTGAGGTGAAAGATTTGCGGTGTATGTGATGCTCATCGTTTGATGCGAGTGGGGAGTTTTGATGTTGAGTCTGCCAGACAAAGTGAAGTTAGAATATATAAATTGGGCCTCCCAGGTGACGCAGTGGTCTAAGGCACTGCATCGCAGCGCTAGCTGTGCCACCAGAGACTCTGGGTTCGCGCCCAGGCTCTGTCACAGCCGGCCGCGATTGGGAGGTCCATGGGGCGACGCACAATTGGCCTAGTGTCATCCGGGTTAGGGAGGGTTTGGCCGGTAGGGATGTCCTTGTCTTATCGCGCACCAGTGACTCCTGTGGCGGGTCAGGCGCAGTGCGCGCTAACCCAGGTCGCCAGGTGCACGGTGTTTCCTCCGACACATTGGCTTCCGGGTTGGATGAGCGCTGTGTTAAGAAGCAGTGCGGCTTGGTTGGGTTGTGTTTCGGAGGACGCATGACTTTCGACCTTCGTCTCTCCGAGCCCGTACGGGAGTTGTAGTGATGAGACAAGATAGTAACTACTAATAATTGGGGAGAAAAAGGGGGGTCAAAATTCAAATAAAAAAATAATAAAATAAAAAGAATATATAAGTTATCCTGTACGAGCTTATGTGCCGAAAACATTACTACGTTACAGGTGTCAAGCTTATGGGCGTGTGGCAGCAGTCTGTAGGAGGGAGGGTCCAAGGTGTGAGAAATGTGCATAAGGGCAAAAGAAAAAGGAATGTGTAGTATTGGAGAAAGTAGTGGAATGTGTTAATTGTAGGGGTGCCAATGGAGCTGGGGATCAGAAATGCCCCATGAGAGAGAGACAGGTTGAATTTCCCAGGGTTAGAATAGTGCAGAAGTTGTCAAAAGTTGAGGCAGTGAAGAAAGTAGAGGAAGATGGGTTGAGGGGGATGAGTAGTGAGAGTACTAGAGATATATCAGTACAGAGGGCTAGGCGAAAAAGTGATATACATTTTAGTAAGATTGAAAATTGTGGTGGCAGCTGTAGAGAGGTATTTGGGTGTGCAAGACTTGACATCAGAAGAGTTACAGGGTGTGTTAAATGGTGATGTCCCATCCTTTCAGGATGATGGCACGAGGTAGGAATACATATATTTAATTAGTGGAGTAGGGTGGTGTTAATTTTATATAATTTTGAAATTAGTGAGTGTAGTGTTAGATGGTAGGGTATTTATTTAGTACATTTTTATTTGTCAAGCAAAGTATAAGGGAGTTGTACTCCAGTCTAGTAGGTGGCAGTAATGCAACAAATTGGATGCCAACGGCCGGTAAACCTCATATAAGAAGAAGACAGTCCACGTTGATTCATGGCTGTATTTTATGGCACTAGGAACACATTAGGTGACTTGGTGCTAGGTATCAGTAGCTTAATTCTGGAACGAATCTCCTCCCATACTACACGATCTACAGCCGACAGTGATGCTGAGCTGGCATGTGACCATGCAGCGCGCATGCATTTCGACCTATCACACTCACAGCCACCTTCCCAGTGATGCCAATTTAGCAATTTAGTTGCTAGATTTAGCAACTTTTCAGAGTACCCTGGCAACATTTTTTGAAACAGCACCTAGCAACATATTTAGCTACTTTTAAACATGTATTTGGAACTTTTAGCAACTTTTGAAAAGTGACTCAAACGCAAAAATGCATTTTCCCTCTATATGACACAAACCGATTTTCTCTGCCACACACTCAGTCACAACACAGGTGCCTGGCTGCAAAAGTGCATTGTGAGTGAAGTCAGCAGCAGGCGCTCAGCTCATGCACAGGCAGCAGCAGGCCAGCAGCAATTTCAGCAAATTGCAAGTCATTGTTGGCTGACTGCAGCAGCAGTAGTATGTGTTCGAGGAGACAAACTCAATGAATAAAGTTGGTCACAAATGCTTGATCTTGAACAGAACTTACAACATCAATCAACATGTCTCAATCAAAAGTGTAAAGCCAGAAGTACAGAAAAGAGTGTGAGTCTGTACCTGAATTTAAAGGGTGGCTTAAGCCAGTAATTGGGGATGATTGTCGTGCATACTGTGTGTACTGCAAATCAGATATGCTTGCAAAAATGTATGACATCTGTTAAGGGTTGCGTCAATCGAATCTGGTATCAGGATAAGTATGACACTGAGTCAACGATTGTATACTATGTACTTTTTATTAGCTAAGCAATAAGTGGTAAATGCGGATTTCGTATATACGGGCTCTCTGTCACACCTCGCAGGGCAAACAGAGAACTGACTTGTTCCTGACAAAGTTATTATAATATACTCTTGACAGAAGTAGTTCCTGCTTCCGAGCCGGCCTGTCAGAGTAGGGACTGGGCGTGGTTTACACTCACTCAGCCTATCGTTGATTGTTGGCGCCCGAGCTGGTCCCAGCCCCCTAGGTGCTTCAGCGGTCAGTCGTTGTAGTTGTGTAGAATATAGTTATCACACACCTGGCTCCTGTTATTTAACAAAAGACCGTTTGTTCCCTACCCTACGTTCTGTATGTGCCACCAACAATTCATGATAGCTGCCTACACCCAAGGCCAGCCACAGCCTTTCCGCTAGTCACACCATATGTTGCAAAATGTTGCTTTTAACATACACAGACACCCAAGCATATTTTCAATCTTCACACATCAAAAAACATTGTGCTACAGCAAAGCATATAAATAAATCAAAACCGTACTACCCCACAACGCAGTCTACATTACCACAGTTGGTTAAGAAAGTTGATAACTGCAAAAGCGCAGAAGCTACTGTGGCAATAGCCATTGCAGAGCATTGTTCGCTGCTAGCATGCGACCATTTAGGTATGGCTTGCAAAGCTTCCTTTTCAGATTCTGTCGCAGCAACACACTTCCAAGTGCACAGAAATGATTAGGGGAGTACTGGCTCCTTATTTTCTCAAAAGGGTAACATCAGATGTGGGGGATGAGAAGTTCAGTCTCCTTTTGGATGAGTCCACTGATGTAAGTGTCTAGAAATACTTGGGTGTGGTGATTCGGTATTTCAGTGCTAAAAAAATAACCGTTGTGTCCACATTGCTCGGGCTGGTTGAATTGGAGGAGGGTGATGCCAGATCAATAGCAAAGGCTGTATTTGAGTTTCTTGAGAAGTGTAACCTTAAAAAAGAGAATCTTCAGGGTATTGGCACTGATAATGCGTCCGTGATGACTGGGGTGCACAACGGGGTGCACAAGATTTTAAAGAAGGTTTGTGCATTGCCCAATTTGGTACTCATCCGCTGTGTGTGCCAGTCTTTACAATTGGCTGTCAGTGCAGCATCCAAAGAAACCATCCCTAGGAGTGTTGAGTACTTAATCAGGGAAACCTACAACTGGTTTTCAATTTCCCCAAAACGTCGCGAGGCGTACAAAGCAGTGTATGCCACCATTAATTGTGGCCAGAAACCCCTGCAGATCACCAAAGTGTGTGCCACACATTGGCTTTCGATTGAGCCTCCGGTAACTCATATATTGAGCCAGTGGGAAGAACTGAAACTCCACTTTGAGGTGACCAAGGCCAGTGAGCGTTGCTACATGGCGGATGTGCTCCACTCCATGTACATGGACAAGACCAACTATGTCTACTTGACATTCTTGAAATCAATCCTGTCCGACGTACAAGTTGCAGTAAAGTCATTTGAGGAGAGCAAACAGATCCTGTCAAGCTTTTGGACAATCTGGTACACCTCTTAATATCAATTTGCAGCAGAGTAGTCAACCCTATGGCAAAAATTGATGTCCTGAAGGATGCCATTGATGGACATCTCAGTCCATCACCATACCTTGTGTACCTTTTCGAGAGCATGGTGTACCAACTCAGTCTTGCGCCAGAGGACAAAAAGGTCATTCGGAGATGGTGCATCAACTACATTGTTGCTTTAAGCAAGGAGCTGCAAGCAAGGCTCCCAGAGAACCTTGAAGCCTTGTGAAACATGGCCTTGTTCAGTGTTAAGGAAACGCTAAAGAACAATAAAGGCACCAGCAAAATTATTAAAGTAGCTGAGCTACTGGTATACCAGCCTCAAACAATTGATAAAATTGTTTCCCAATGGAGAAACATCCATCTGTTTAGGTGGGACTCAACTGAAAATACAGTCGAGTTTTGGAGTGAAGTCAATAACGTTGTACATCGCCTCGGCAAGAAGCAACAGCAAAGCGATTCAAGACCCAGGGGTATCCTCATCCTATTCACTACCAGATTCTACAGGGATGCTGTCTGGAAAGCTGCTAGGAAGAACGCCTTCCTTCAGAGCCATGGTATGCGTTTCGCCGAGCATCTCAGCCCGGAAGACATAGAAAGAAGGAACAAGTTGTGGCCAACGATCAAGATAGCACGAAGTGAGGGGAAGGCTGCTTACTTCGTCGGAGGATGAGGTTTCATCAACGGTTCAGAAATCCATATTCCTCCCTAAAATCTCACCAGAAGGAACAGGTTGATGGTTTCAGCCTTATGTTGTTTACCTAACAAGTGTAACAGTATAATTTTAAACCGTCCCCTCGCCCATACCCGGGCGCGAACCAGGGACCTTCTGCACACATCAACAACAGTCACCCACGAAGCATCGTTACCCATCGCTCCACAAAAGCCGCGGCCCTTGCAGAGCAAGGGGAACTACTACTTCAAGGTCTCAGAGCAAGTGACGTAACCGATTGAAACACTATTTAGCGCGCACCGCTAACTAAGCTAGCCGTTTCACATCCGTTACACTCACCCCCCTTTTGACCTTCCTCCTTTTTCCGCAGCAACCAGTAATCCGGGTCAACAGCATCAATGTAACAGAATTACTTTACGTCCGTCCCCCTCGCCCACACCCGGGCGCGAACCAGGGACCCTCTGCACACATCGACAACAGTCACCCTCGACGCATCGTTACCCATCGCTCCACAAAAGCCGCGGCCCTTGCACAGCAAGGGGAACTACTACTTCAAGGTCTCAGAGCAAGTGACGTAACCGATTGAAACGCTATTTAGCGCGCACCGCTAACGAAGCTAGCCGTTTCACATCCGTTACACAAGCATCAGGTTTCAATGTATTAGTTTGTTCTTGTATGACCAGAAGTCCTATTTTGTTTATAAACTTACGAAGAAGATTGAAAGCTGAATTTATGTTTTATGTATACAGTAACTAAGATACTGTTTTAAATGGCATACAGGTCTGCTCTGACTTTACACGGTTATTGTTCTATTTAGTTATTAATACTTATTTCCAAAAAAGTTCTTAGGAACGTTTATATGTAAAACATTTTGTTATTCAATTATTTTATGATCAGTTTTCATATGTACTTAAAATAGTAGGTACCCTTTTATTTAAATTATTATTTGTTTTATTTCTCAAAATAGTTCCTGATTACACTAAAGAGGGTTTTTAGTCTCTCTTACTACAAGAACCCTTAGTTTGATCTTGAACATAATTTCCAGTTGAGTTGAATTTCAAAGGTTAAATAATAAGCTATTTTCACTTTAAATTGACTTAAATGGTGCAGATCTCGGTTCCTTATCGTTTACGTTCACTGCTCCTACGTCTTTGACTCATCCTACTACAGTTTATACTTTTATATAATCTTTGTTGTTTTGTCTTTGTCTATATTATCTCTTAATGCTAGGGGGTTACGAAACAGTGTGAAGCGCAAGGCCTTATTTTTATTTGCTAAACAATTTCGAACAGATTTTTGCTTTTTTCAAGAGTCTCACTCAATTTCTGCTGATGCCAACTTCTGGAGGTCACAGTGGGGCAACGATATTTGGCTTTCCCATGGATCTGAACGCTCTGCTGGTGTCACTACAATGAAAAATACCTTTGGTGGTAATATTCTACACTCGGAATGTGACCCCTTTGGTCACTTTATTTGTCTTGTGATCAGTTACAATGACATTACACTCATTACTGTAAACTTCTACGGGTACAACACCAAACATGAGAATGATGAGTTGCTTGAATCTATAGAGAAACATATACTTCATTGGTTATCTAAATTTCCCAATTCGTTATTATTGATAGGAGGGGACTTTAACATTACAATAGATAATTCAACTGATAGATGGCCCCCAGGTAGGCCAACCAATCAGAATTTGGGTTTAATACTTTTTATGGAAAAGTTTGATCTTACGTATGGAGAGAGAGGTTTCCGGCCGACAGATCATTCACTTGGAGTAACAAAACAGGCTCCAGACAATCCAGAATAGATTTTTGGCTTATATCCAAATGTATTGATAGTGAGTGTGTTACTACAAATATTTGTACTACTCCCCTCACAGACCATAAGGCTATTTACATTGATATCAAAATATTTACCCCTGATCCGAACCTTGGTAGAGCATCCTACTGGAAGCTAAATAGCTCATTATTAAATAATTATATAGTTACATTTGAGGTTAAAGATCTGCTCTCACACTTTTGGGAAAGGGCTTGTGAAGAAAAATCTTATTGCAAGAACTGGGAGCTCTTTAAATTTGAGGTGTCCAAATATCTTCGAAAATATGGTAGTAATCTTGCTAAGACCAGAAGAGCTGAGGAGGAAAAGGTGATCATTAAGATAACTTCCCTTTCTCAGAGGTCCCCAACTGACCTCTTGGGGGAGGAGAAGATGGAACTAATTGAGTTACAAAATAAACTGGATAATATATATAAATTAAAAGCAGAAGGAGCCTTTATTAGATCTAGGAAAAAATGGATTGAGGAGGGAGAACAGAATTCATCCTATTTCTTTAGACTTGAGAAATTTCACTCTAAAAATAACACTATCCATAAGTTAAACATTGATGGTGTTATTACAGATGACCAAAACTTAATCGCTAAATACTGCAGCAATTTTTACAGAAAATTGTATAGCTCTACGTACTGTCAGGAATCCACAGATATGTTTTTTAACTCACTGAATAATGTTCACTCTATCAGTGATATAGAATCTAAACAGTGTGATGAACCCATTAAAGTTGAAGAGATTATAGAGTCTATCAAACATCTAAAGAACAATAAATCCCCAGGTGTTGATGGAATCACATCAGAATTTTACAAATTATTTTCTGAACAAGTAGCTCCCTTCCTATTTTAAGTCTTTTTAGAGAGTATTAAAAACAATGTTCTCCCTCCTACAATGAGTCAGGGGTTAATAACACTGATACCTAAGCCTAAAAAAGAAGTGCTGCTCATCGATAACTGGCGTCCAATTTGTCTTCTTAATAATGACTATAAGATATTAGCCTCACTACTTGCAAAAATAATTAAAGAAGTTCTGGATGCAATCATTGATGAAACACAGTCTGGCTTCATGAGGAACAGACATATTTCTAACAATGTCAGACTAGTATTAGACGTACTTGACTACTCAGACCTAATAACTGAGGATAGCTTCATATTATTTTTAGATTTTTATAAAGCATTTGACACAGTAGAGCATCAGTTTCTCTTCCACTCTCTTGAGAGACTTGGCTTTGGGGATTTTTTCTGTAAGGCTATTAAGACTCTATGCAAATGGTAACAGCTCTATCAAATTGAAATATGGCACCTCACCTAGATTTGAGTTAAATAGAGGAATTAGGCAAGGTTGTCCTATCTCTCCGTACCTGTTTTTATTAATCACCCAACTTCTTGCAAATTCTTTAAATAATAGTCCTGTACAAGGTATTTCCATAGCTGGTAAAGAAATTATTATAAGCCAGCTGGCTGACGATACTACACTTTTTCTGAAAGACACTAACCAAATTCCCATATCGATCAATGTGATACAATCCTTTTCCAAAGCATCTGGTCTATTTCATAACATTAAGAAATGTGAACTCGTGGCTGTCAAAGATTGTGTGACACCTTCATATTATGGTATTCCAGTAAAAGAAGAACTTACATACTTAGGCATAACCATTGCAAAGGATCAGAAGTCTAGAGGCTTACTAAACTTTAACCCTCTTATTAAAAAAACCCAGAAGAAACTAAATCAATGGCTACAGAGGGACTTATCGTTAAAAGGTAGAGTCCTAATAACCAAGGCTGAAGGTATCTCTAGACTAACATATGGTGCTCTATCTTTATATCTTGACCGTAAAATAAGCAAGGAGATAGACCAGATGCTTTTCAACTTTCTTTGGAGAAACCGTACCCATTACATTAGGAAAACTGTTGTAATGAACACTTATGAGAATGGTGGACTGAATTTTCTGGATTTTACTACTTTAAATAATACTTTCAAGATCAATTGGATAAAACAATTCCTAAGAAGACCCACTTCTATCTGGAATTTTATTCCTCATCATGTCTTCTCTACTTTTGGTGGCCTTAACGTCATGTTGTTTTACAATTATAATATTGACAAAGTTGCAGTGAAACTTTCTGCTTTTCATCGGCAGGTTTTCTTGTCATGGTCCTTAATTTATAAACACAATTTTTCTCCACACAGATATTATATATGGAATAATCGGGATATATTGTATAAAAATACCTCTCTGTTTTTAGAATATTGGTTCAGAAATAATATCCTATTGGTGAGCCAACTGGTAAATGCAGAGGGTCTTTTACTCAGTTATAAAGAATTCTTATCACTTTACAAGGTCCCTGTAACACCTGAAGATTTTGCAATTGTTTTAGATGCCATTCCCTCAGGTGTTGCTATGTTATTCAGGAACATGTCAAGACCTGACCCTCAGAGCCTACCTTCTGTTGACCCTGTTGACTCATCAGTAGGAAAGATTTGTTTCTCTTTTGGTCCATTCAACAACAGAGCGATACGATCCTTGTTTCAGCAGGATGTTGTATCTTATGTCATGCCTTATTGGAATGGATTTATTGATAATATCTGTTGGAAAAAAGTTTGGATGTTGCCACAAACATACCTACTTGTTAACAAAATTAAGGAAGTTTCCTTTAAAATGATTCATAAATATTATCCTGCCAACCACTATATGAAGAAGTTTAAGGAAAACATCAACTCAAATTGCTCCTTTTGTAATGACCACCCAGAAACAGTTGTGCATCTTTTTTGGCATTGTATGCATGTAAGAAAACTGTGGCAAGACATCAGTAGGTTTATAATTGAACACATTTATGAAGATTTTACACTATTGTGGAGAGATGTACTGTTTGGATTCTTTACATACAAAAGCGGAATCATTTTTATGTAATTAATTTCATTATTCTTTTGGCCAAATTTCATATACACAAATGTAAATTTACAAACAGAAAACCACATTTTCGTATCCTACAAAAAGAAATTGAACTGTATTTTAAGACGGTTAAATGCTCTACTAACAAAAAAGATGTTAGAATTGTAAGTATATGCATGTCCCTTAAGGTCCTTGTGTAATTGTAATGTGATATTGTACCCCCTAGCTCGATTGTCCATTGTTTGTAATCTATGTATGCTTGTGTTCCCTCATGTGCTTTATGTATTGATTTGTTGTTAATAAAAAAAATATGAAAACAAAAAAAAAAACTGCCTCCAGCAACCCTCATGTGCTTTATGTATTGACCCTCATGTGCTTTATGTATATGTATTGTATTTGTTGTTAGTAAAAATAAAATATAAAATAAAAAGACCTGCCTCTAGCAACTTCCGCAGAAAATTAGTTGGAAAAACTGCGCATTCCCGCTTACGTTCTATATGGAACACGATCTACTAGATCAGTGGTCACCAAACTACGGCCCGCGGGCCGGATACGGCCCGTCAGCACATTTGGCCCGGCCCTCTGAACAATACCAGAGACGCTATCGAATTTTTGTCCCTGACCTGTTTGGAGATCTCCTTGGTCTTCATGGTGCTGCTTGCCTTCATATCAGTTTGAGTTGGCTGAGTTACAGAACTGTGATGTTCTGAAAGACGCATTCAAGCCCAACAGTCTCATTGACTTCTATGCCGCCCTCCCAAACGACACATATCCAAACATCAAAAAACACGCAATGAAAATGTCCACAGTTTTTGGCAGCACGTATATCTGCGAGAAAACCTTTTCTCGCATGAAACTGCTGAAAACCCCGATGAGATCAAGATTGACAGATGAACATTTGCATCAGTGCTTGAGACTGGCTGTAACTAGAATGGAACCTGATATTACATTTACATTTACATTTAAGTCATTTAGCAGACGCTCTTATCCAGAGCGACTTACAAATTGGTGCATTCACCTTATGACATCCAGTGGAACAGCCACTTTACAATAGTGCATCTAAATCTTTTAAGGGGGGGGGTGAGAAGGATTACTTTATCCTATCCTAGGTATTCCTTAAAGAGGTGGGGTTTCAGGTGTCTCTGGAAGGTGGTGATTGACTCCGCTGTCCTGGCGTCGTGAGGGAGTGTGTTCCACCATTGGGGAGCCAGAGCAGCGAACAGTTTTGACTGGGCTGAGCGGGAACTGTACTTCCTCAGTGGTAGGGAGGCGAGCAGGCCAGAGGTGGATGAACGCAGTGCCCTTGTTTGGGTGTAGGGCCTGATCAGAGCCTGGAGGTACTGAGGTGCCGTTCCCCTCACAGCTCCGTAGGCAAGCACCATGGTCTTGTAGCGGATGCGAGCTTCCACTGGAAGCCAGTGGAGAGAGCGGAGGAGCGGGGTGACGTGAGAGAACTTGGGAAGGTTGAACACCAGACGGGCTGCGGCATTCTGGATGAGTTGTAGGGGTTTAATGGCACAGGCAGGGAGCCCAGCCAACAGCGAGTTGCAGTAATCCAGACGGGAGATGACAAGTGCCTGGATTAGGACCTGCGCCGCTTCCTGTGTGAGGCAGGGTCGTACTCTGCGGATGTTGTAGAGCATGAACCTACAGGAACGGGACACCACCTTGATGTTAGTTGAGAACGACAGGGTGTTGTCCAGGATCACGCCAAGGTTCTTAGCGCTCTGGGAGGAGGACACAATGGAGTTGTCAACCGTGATGGCGAGATCATGGAACGGGCAGTCCTTCCCCGGGAGGAAGAGGAGCTCCGTCTTGCCGAGGTTCAGCTTGAGGTGGTGATCCGTCATCCACACTGATATGTCTGCCAGACATGCAGAGATGCGATTCGCCACCTGGTCATCAGAAGGGGAAAGGAGAAGATTAATTGTGTGTCGTCTGCATAGCAATGATAGGAGAGACCATGTGAGGTTATGACAGAGCCAAGTGACTTGGTGTATAGCGAGAATAGGAGAGGGCCTAGAACAGAGCCCTGGGGGACACCAGTGGTGAGAGCGCGTGGTGAGGAGACAGATTCTCGCCACGCCACCTGGTAGGAGCGACCTGTCAGGTAGGACGCAATCCAAGCGTGGGCCGCGCCGGAGATGCCCAACTCGGAGAGGGTGGAGAGGAGGATCTGATGGTTCACAGTATCGAAGGCAGCCGATAGGTCTAGAAGGATGAGAGCAGAGGAGAGAGAGTTAGCTTTAGCAGTACGGAGCGCCTCCGTGATACAGAGAAGAGCAGTCTCAGTTGAATGACTAGTCTTGAAACCTGACTGATTTGGATCAAGAAGGTCATTCTGAGAGAGATAGTGGGAGAGCTGGCCAAGGACGGCACGTTCAAGAGTTTTGGAGAGAAAAGAAAGAAGGGATACTGGTCTGTAGTTGTTGACATCGGAGGGATCGAGTGTAGGTTTTTTCAGAAGGGGTGCAACTCTCGCTCTCTTGAAGACGGAAGGGACGTAGCCAGCGGTCAGGGATGAGTTGATGAGCGAGGTGAGGTAAGGGAGAAGGTCTCCGGAAATGGTCTGGAGAAGAGAGGAGGGGATAGGGTCGAGCGGGCAGGTTGTTGGGGGGCCGGCCGTCACAAGACGCGAGATTTCATCTGAGAGAGAGGGGAGAAAGAGGTCAGAGCACAGGGTAGGGCAGTGTGAGCAGAACCAGCGGTGTCGTTTGACTTAGCAAACAAGGATCGGATGTCGTCGACCTTCTTTTCAAAATGGTTGACGAAGTCATCTGCAGAGAGGGAGGAGGGGGGAGGGGGAGGAGGATTCAGGAGGGAGGAGAAGGTGGCAAAGAGCTTCCTCGGGTTAGAGGCAGATGCTTGGAATTTATAGTGGTAGAAAGTGGCTTTAGCAGCAGAGACAGAGGAGGAAAATGTAGAGAGGAGGGAGTGAAAGGATGCCAGGTCCGCAGGGAGGCGAGTTCTCCTCCATTTCCGCTCGGCTGCCTGCCTATTCAACTTCTCACCAGCCAGATGCAGGCCCACAGTTCACACTGATGAACATACATAGATAGGTAAGCTCACTTTTCTGACTTGAATGAGTCATTCTGAGCATAAACAAATATAATCATAATAAAATCTACTGGGATAAAATCCATCTTTACAACCATACTGGTAGTGAAATGTATTGTGCTGTGTAGGTGCTGTATCACTTAGTTCAGTTTCTCAACCTGCTTCTTTTGTGGTTTTCACAGGGAAGTTGATGAGAGAGAGCTGCAAACAGCGGTGTCTACAAGCCTACTGGAACCTACAAAAGGATTATAAGGAAGGAACACAAACTTTAAGAGACTGCTCATATGTGTCAGAGAGATTCTGCTCTGACAACTGAGCTGAACTTTTATCTGTTAAGATTGTGCATGGCACGACAGAAAGTTAATGTTCCATGGCTTTTTTTTCTATGAAGAACCCAGAGAGAGTTATTTAGTTATTATTTATTTCCTGTTTTTTCTGTGAAGAACTCAGAGAGGGTTATTTAGTTATTATTTATTTCATTAATAGTGTTATTATTTGTTTCCTGACTTTTTTTCTGTAAAGAACCTGGAAAGGGTTATTTGGTTATGTGTGGCTTTCTGGAAAACAATACATTTTTTAAGCTCCCCTACGATCGTCACACTTTTTCTGTTACAAACTGACACCGGCCCCCCATCAGAGAAGGGAAAAGTTATGTGGCCCTCACAGGAAAAAGTTTGGGGACCCCTGTACTAGATGAACAGTATGTGTGAGTAGTAGAACTACTCCCCAACAATGGTTTTGGACCTAAAAGCAACTGGGAGCTAATGCTTGTGTAATGTTCCCTCCAGGTCAGCAGTTGGCGTTGTGTACTGTTTTGAACACTATAAGTACGTGTTTATGCAGTAGAAGAAGAGATCCCTCACCATAACAAATTATCGTGTGACGTGGCTAATAGGGGGTTTTGTAGCTAGACCTTGCAAGATAACGAAGAAAATCAAGACCATCACACGAAATCTGGGATAAAATGTGTTAGTAACATAAATAGGTGGCATTCTTGATCAAAACCATGTGGCTTCTTTCTTAGACATGTGTCTATCACCTAGAAGACTTGGGAGCAATGACTTTAGCATAGAAAGCTAACAGCTAGTTAAGGGAAAGTGCAACAATGTCTAGCCATTGATGTGCTATTACTGATGTATTTTGGACACAGTTACGCTTGGCTCAGACAACTGTTATCTTAGCTAAACAATAACTATAAAAGTCTGAGTATCAGTCTTTATTCTCTGTAATTTAGTTTATCTATGTAGCTAGATTTAATCTGCAAGAATAGCCTGTCACTAGACTTCTCTTGCCCCAGGTTGTGACTGGACTCAATTTGAGTAACGCCTGGGGTAATGTGAACTTCTACTGTACATCCCACTTGTTTTGACTTATTGATTGGATATAAATTATTTTAAAAACTATGGTTTCAATGAAACATTACACAAATTCTTATTGTCTTTTCATCCAATAACAACAGGTATGTGTTAAGTTAAGATGTCAGACAGCGAAGCCCCTGGTGACCCTGCTGGGAGTTCAGAGGTCGCAGAGACAGAGGCCCCACCACTGCAGACCTCCACTGTGACGCCACCAGACAGTGCTCCACAGACACTACCTGGAGAGAGCACCACACACGAATCCACAGATGTCCCCCCAACCAGGAACGGAAGGAAAACCAGGAAGAGACCAGATCCAAAACCTCCAGTTGAAGTCCACAAGACTCAGGAGGAGAAACCTAAAGTAGATGGAGAGCCAGCCAAGGTAAGACATGCATGGATACAGCAGAATGAAAGATTCAACAAGCTTAGATTCTAACCTTGGGGCCTGGATATGGTTTCGTTTTTTTTTTAGAGCTGTATAGGGTACAAACGATAGCCAGGTACAAATGTTTTCTCCCTCCATCTCTCTCTCTCTCATCCAGACATCTAGTGAGTCAACAGTAGTCCAGGGAGGATGGGGCTACTGGGGGAGCTGGGGAAAGTCCATCATGTCAACGGCCTCGGCCACTGTGGCCACTGTAGGTGAGGAGAACCAAAAATTGTGTTTTCTGCTTGTGGCCATTTTGTGTTCTCATTATGGTGTTAAACAATGTTTGCCCTTTCAGTGAGCATATGCAAACTTTAAAATATCTAAAAATACACTTTATTATGTTTGTTTCACTCTAAGGTCAAGGAATCACCCAGGCTATTGAGAAGGCAGAGACTTCTCTGGGAATCCCCAGCCCCACAGAGCTGTCTGCACAGATTGGAGAGGAGGACAAACAAGAGGGTAATGATGGCATACACTGGTCATCAACACGATCAACACATGAGTCATCACTCTAGATTTAACATCAGCCGTGATAAGCCTTAGTATATTTAGGATGCGTTTGTTGTGGAGATGTAAACTGCTTCACTGTTGTAGCTATGCACGTTAGGTTGATGTCTGAGATCTACAGTGCGGTCTGAAATAATTGACACCCTTGATTTAAGATAAGCAAATATTACTATAAAATATTTTATAGCTATTATGTATGCTAAATTTTTTTTGTAAATATAAATTTGTCTACTAATACAATTTCTCAAAGAGATTTTGACCTCTAACAAAGTTAGAGGTCAAAATTGACATCCCTGTTTTCAATACCCAGCTCACAGCTCACCTTGCGAGGATAACGGCACTGAGCCTTTTTAAAAAAATGTTTCATGAATTGGAGAACGCATTGGGAGGGATCTTTGACCATTCCTCCATATAGAATCCTTTTAGACCCTTGATATCCTTTGACTGCGCTTATGCTCGGCCCTCTTCAATTCAATCCACAGGTTTTCAATGGGTTTCAAGTCTGGAGACTGAGATGGCCGTTGCAAAACTTAGATTTTTGTGGCCAATTAACAATGTCTTTGTGGATTTTGGTATACTTAGGGTTATTGTCTTGCTGGAAGATCCACTTGCGACCCAAGTTTCAGCCTCATTGCAGAGGCAACCAGGACATTTTAGCCAAGACAATAACCCCAAGCACACATCAAAATCCAAAAAGAAATGATTATTTGGCCAGAAAATCAACATTTGCACTGTCCGTCTCTGTCTCTGGACTTGAAACCCATTGAGAACCTGTGGTTTGAACTGAAGAATGTAGTCCATAAGCACAGACGAAAGATATCAGGGATCTGGAAGGATTCTGTATGTAGGAATGGTCTAAGATCCCTTCCAATGTGTTCTCTAACTCATTTCAGAAAAAGGCTCAGTGCCGTTACCCTCGAAAGATGAGGTATTGAAAACAGGAGTGTCAATCATTTTGACCCATAACTTTTTGAGAAGAAAAAAAAAGCATTACTTCTTAAACATAATCTCTTCCTCTGAGCAATTGTATTAGTATCAAATAATATATTTTAAGCAACAAAAAAATTGCAAAGAGTATAGCTGAGTATTTGAATTATTTACATTATACAGACTTTTTGCTCATCTTTATTAAGGGTGTCAATTATTTTGGACCTACTGTATTTTACTTCTAGGGGAACCCAGTAATGAGACTGATAAAGGGGAAGGAGATGGCGCATTGGCTATGGGAAGCGCCATTGGAATGTTCTCATCCCTCAGCAGTGTTGTTCAAAGCACCGTAAGAAACAATGCTTCTTTGCTTTTTTTGGCGATTACCATCATATGTTGTTTATGGGCAAAAGTGACTTGGTTACTGACTAAATGTATATCTATATTTCAGGGGAAAACGGTCCTAACAGGGGGTTTAGATGCCTTGGAGTTCATAGGCAAGAAGACCATGGATGTCATAGCAGAGGGAGATCCAGGGTACAAGAAAACAAAGGGTCTGATGAACAGGACTAACACTCTTTCTCGGGTGAATATTGTTGAATGGATGTCAGAGAAGCCACCCCCAGTGTTGGGCTTACACCTTATTGGTGTTGGAAAAATTGAATTCAAGGTTTTTGTTTTGGCTGAAGGTCTTACGGGAGGCCAAGGAGAGAGAGGAGCAGGAAACAGCCAAGGAGATGTCCTCCGACACAGAAAATAAGGCCCATTACGGAATGCTGTTCGATGAATTCCAGGGCCTATCCCACCTGGAAGCTCTGGAGATTCTCTCCAGGGAGAGTGAGTCAAAGGTGATAATGAGCAAGTTCCACATTTGACTTTGTACAAAGAAACAAGTAAACAGCCTCTCAAAATATGATTGATTGTACACTGTGCACAGCCTACCATTGAAATCAGTACAACCTTTTGCTATCAATACTTTGCACACTTGTAAAGAGAGCACCTACAACCATTGCAACCTCTTGAGATATAAAAATGGATCCATGCCACTTTAAAATCCTCCTGGCTCCTTTTAGTAGATGTTATCTATGACTGAATCAGTTGTCTGTTGTGTTGTGTGGTGTAGGTAAAGTCTGTTCTGACCACTCTGTCTGGAGAGGAGCTGGACCAACTTAAAGAGGACCTGGAGCTCATAAAGGAACCCTTCTCTCTGGTGGAGTTTGAGGAGGAGGAGGTGAACGAAAAGAAAGGTAGCCTATCGTCACAGAACTGCAAGTCTACTATCACAATGTTACATTTACATTCTTTTAGTACTACTAGTAAACAAAATAGATTTGGTGTATGCTTTTCTTCTGTGGGTGATAACACATCGGATGTTTTTCAGTTGGCTTATCTTGTTTCTGTGATAATACAATGAACAAAATCAATACATTTTATTTATTCATATTTATTTTCAGATGAAGATGGTGCTGAGTTTCTGAGGGAATTAACAGGGGCCCTGGATGGACTACACATATCCACAACATCTGACAAACTTCGCAAGGTTGGCACAATACATTTCTCTCTTGATTTCATTTAAAGCCAGATATCTTTCTGTCTCATGCTAGTGGTCCAATATTGTAGCAGTGCTTGTTGCTATCTTCTGAAGAGTTTTGGTAGAACTGAGTTTTAAATGGACTGAGTTCACTACTCGTCTTTGCGTATTTGTGCCTGCAGCAATTTTTAGATTCTATATGGTTCTGTATTCTCCATTCATTGCAATTCAGGCAGAACCTCTTCTCCAGTTGATAGATCACTGATCTCTAACCTATTTTCTCTCTGCATACCCCTTATCAGGTGAGTAAGAATGCATGTGACCAGATTGCCCAAATGACCAAACTCATAAAGGAAGAAGGGAATGAAGAGGAAGTGGCAAAAACCTATACTGTTGAGGTATGAAAAAAAAGGATCAAGGTCATTATCTGACTGTGACTATTGAAATGGAGCTTTACTCCTTTCTGTTGTAACTACTGATGTGAGAGTTGTTGATTCCTCTCAGGATGTCCACTCGTTGGCCATCAGAAACCTGGCTGAGCTCACAGCCAGATCCATAGAGCAGTTTCACAAAGTGGCCGAGACGATTCTGTTCTGTACCAGCCAGGAGGTCACCACTCTGGAGCAGGCCAAAATCCTCTCGCAGTAAGTTCCTACACACCATCAGCCATCTACAGTGTTATATTACGAGTCATAGATCCAGCCTTCAAAGTATTCACACGCCTAGACTTTTTCAGACTGAATTTAAAATGGATTAAATTGAGATGTTGTCACTGGCCTACACACAGTATCCCATAATGTGAAATTATGTTTTAGAAATGTTTACAAATTAATTAAACATTATCATCTGAAATGTCTTGTGTCAATAAGGATTCAACCCTTTTTTTTATGGAAAGCCTAAATAAGTTCAGGAGTTAAAATGTCCAGTCACATAATAAGTTGCATGGACTCACTCGGTGTACAATAATAGTGTTTAACATGATTTTTAAATGACTACCTTATCTCTTTACCCCACACATACAATTATTTGTCAGGTCACTCAGTTGAGCAGTGAATTTCAAACAGATTCAACCACAAAGACAGAGCGGTTTTCCATTGCCTCGCAAAGAAGGGCACCTATTGGTAGATGGGTAAAAATAAAACAAAGCAGACATTGAATATCCCTTTGAGTATTAATTACACTTTAGATGGTGTATCAATACACCCAGTCACTACAAAGATAAAGGCATCCTTCCTAACTCAGTTGCCGGAGAGGAAGGAAACCGCTCAGGGATTTCACCATGAGGCCAATGGTAACTTTAAAACAGTTAAGGAAATAATGGCTATGATGGGAGAAAGTTACTCCACAATACTAACCTAAATGACCGAGTGAAAAGAAGGAAGCTTGTACAGAATAAAAATATTACAATAAAAGCATCCCGTTTGCAATGAGGCACTAAAGTAATACTGGGAAACAAACGTGGCAAAGAAAGTAACTTTGTCCCTGAATACACCACCTTATGTTTGGGGCTTATTTGGAGTTTATTTATTTTTGAATGAAAGAATAGAACTCAACACAGGCAAAATCCTAATCGAAAACCTTGTTCAGTCTGCTTTCCAACAGACAATGGAAGACAAATTCACCCTTCAACAGGACAATGGCCAAAAATACACTTTAGTTGCTTATCAAGATGACATTGAATGTTCCAGAGTTGCCTAGATTTGACTTACATCTGCTTAAATCTATGGCAAGACTTGCTGTCTAGCAATGTTCAACAACCAACTTGACAGAAATGAATAATATAATACAGTGGGGCAAAAAAGTTTTTAGTCAGCCACCAATTGTGCAAGTTCTCCCACTTTAAAAGATGAGGCGTGTAATTTTCATCATAGGTACACTTCAGCTATGACAGACAAAATGAGAAAAAACAATCCAGAAAATCACATTGTAGGATTTTTAATGAATTTATTTGCAAATTATGGTGGAAAATAAGTATTTGTTCAATAACAAAAGTTTCTCAATACTTTGTTATATACCCTTCGTTGGCAATGAGAGGTCAAACGTTTTCTCAGTCTTCACAAGGTTTTCACACATTGTTGCTGGTATTTTGGCTCATTCCTCCATGCAGATCTCCTCTAGAGCAGTGATGTTTTGGGGATGTTGCTGGGCAACACAGACTTTCAACTCCCTCCAAAGATTTTCTATGGGGTTGAGATCTGGAGACTGGCTAGGCCACTCCAGGATCTTGAAATGCTTCTTACGAAGCCACTCCTTCGTTGCCCGGGCAGTGTGTTTGGGATCATTGTCATGCTGAAAGACCCAGCCACGTTTCATCTTCAATGCCCTTGCTGATGGAAGGAGGTTTTCACTCAAAATCTCACGATACATGGCCCCATTCATTCTTTCCTTTACACGGATCAGTCGTGCTGGTCCCTTTGCAGAAAAACAGCTCCAAAGCATGATGTTTCCACCCCCATGCTTCACAGTAGGTATGGTGTTCTTTGGATGCAACTCAGCATTCTTTGTCCGCCAAACACGACGAGTTGGGTTTACCAAAAAGTTATATTTTGGTTTCATCTGACCATATGACATTCTCCCAATCTTCTTCTGGATCATCCAAATGCTCTCTAGCAAACTTCAGACGAGCCTGGACATTTACTGGCTTAAGTAGGGGGACACGTCTGGCACTGCAGGATTTGAGTCCCTGGCGGCGTAGTGTGTTACTGATGGTAGGCTTTGTTACTTTGGTCCCAGCTCTCTGCAGGTCTTTCACTAGGTCCCCCCGTGTGGTTCTGGGATTTTTGCTCACCGTTCTTGTGATCATTTTGACCCCACGGGGTGAGATCTTGCGTGGAGCCCCAGATCGAGGGATATTATCAGTGGTCTTGTACGTCTTCCATTTCTTAATAATTGCTCCCACAGTTGATTTCTTCAAACCAAGCTGCCTACCTATTGCAGATTCAGTCTTCCCAGCCTGGTGCAGGTCTACAATTTTGTTTCTGGTGTCCTTTGACAACTCTTTGGTCTTGGCCATAGTGGAGTTTGGAGTGTCTTTTATACTGATAACAAGTTAAAACAGGTGACATTAATACAGGTAACGAGTGGAGGACAGAGGAGCCTCTTAAAGAAGAAGTTACAGGTTTGTGAGAGCCAGAAATCTTGCTTGTTTGTAGGTGACCAAATACTTATTTTCCACCATAATTTGCAAATAAATTAATTAAAATTTCTACAATGTGATTTTCTGGATTTTTTTTCTCATTTTGTCTGTCATAGTTGAAGTCTACCTATGATGAAAATTGCAGGCCTCATCTTTTTAAGTGGGAGAACTTGCACAATTGGTGGCTGACTAAATACTTTTTTTGCCCCACTGTATGTATGTATGTATATATATATATATATATATATATATTAAGAATAATGTGCAAATGTTGTACAATTCATGTGTGCAAGGCTCTTAGTCTTACCCAGAAAGATTTACAGCTGTAATCACTGCCACAGGGGATTCTAACATGATTCTAACAGAGATGTCTGTATTTCTTTTTCAATACATTTGCACAATTTTCTAAAAACATGTTTTCACTTTGTTATTATGAGGTATTGTAAGGAGATGGGTGAGGAAAAAAATCATGTTTAATCAATTTTGAATTCAGGCTTTAACACATCAAAATGTGGAATAAGTCAAAGGGTATGAAGACTTTCTGAAGGCACTGTATAACTCTGGTTCACACCTCCCTAATCTGCAGACATAATGTGTATTGATAACATTCATTGGTAACAATGAGGGTATCAGTCAATGTTGTCTCTACCTTCTTCCCTTTGTGCTGTTGTCTGTGCCCAATAAGGTTTGTACCATGTTTTGTTCTGCTACTATGTTGTGTTGCTACCATGGTGTCATGTGTTGCTGTCTTGCTATGTTGTCTTAGGTCTCTCTTTAGGTTGTGTTGTATCTTGTCATGATGTGTGTTTTGTCCTACTGTTCAAAAGTTTGGGATCACTTAGAAATGTCCTTGTTTTTGAAAGATAAGACCATTTTTTGGGCCGTTAAAATAACAGTACATTTATCAGAAATGCACTGTAGATGTTAATGTTGTAAATTACTATTGTGGCTGGAAACTGCAGATATATTTTTTATGGAATATCTACATAGGTGTACAGAGGCCCATCAGCAACCATCACTCCTGTGTTCCAATGGCACGTTGTGTTAGCTAATCCAAGTTTATCATTTTTATAATTTGCTAATTGATCATTAGAAAACCCTTTTGCAATTATGTTAGCACAGCTGAAAACTGTTGTTCTGGTTAAAGAAGCAATAAAACTGGCCTTTAGACTAATTGAGTATCTGGAGCATCAGCATTTGTGGGTTTGATTACAGGCTCAAAATGGCCAGAAACAAAGTACTTTCTTCTGAAACTCGTCAGTCTGTTCTTGCTCTGAGAAATTAAGGCTATTCCATGCGAGAAATTGCCAAGAAACTGACGATCTTGTACAACGCTGTGTACTACTCCCTTCACAGAATAGCTCTAACCAGAATAGAAGAGTGAGAGGCCCCGATGCCCAACTGAGCAAGAGGACAAGTACATTAGTGTGTCAAGTTTGAGAAACAGATGCCTCACCAGTCCTCAACTAGCAGCTTCATTTAATAGTACCTGCAAAACACCAGTCTCAACATCAACAGTGAAGAGGCGACTCCGGGATGCTGGCCTTCTGGGTAGAGTTCTTCTGTCCATCTTAATCTTTTCTTTTTAATTGTCCAGTTTGTGGTATGGCTTTTTCTTTGCAACTCTGCCTAGAATGCCAGTATCCCGGAGTCGCCTCTTCACCGTTGACATTGAGACTGGTGTTTTGCGGGTACTATTTACTGAAGCTTCCAGTTGAGGACTTCTGAGGCATCTGTTTCTCAAACTAGACACTCTAATGTACTTGTCCTCTTGTTTAGTTGTGCATCGCGGCCTCCCACTTATCTTTCTATTCTGGTTACAGCCCGTTTGCGCTGTTCTGTGAAGGGAGTAGTACACAGCGTTGTACGAGATCTTGAGTTTCTTGGCAATTTCTCGCATGGAATAGCCTTCATTTCTCAGAACAAGAATGGACTGACGAGTTTCAGAAGACAGTACTTTGTTTTCTAATGATCAATTAGCCTTTTTAAAATTATAAACTTGGATTAGCTAACACAATGTGCCATTGAAACACAGGAGTGATGGTTGCTGATAATGGGGCTATGTAGATATTCCATAAATAATCAGCCGTTTCCAGCTATGATAGTCATTTACAGGATTAACAATGTCTACACTGTATTTCTGATCAATTTGGTTATTTTAATGGAAAGAATTTAGCTTTTCTTCCAAAAACAAGGACATTTCTAAGTGACCCCAAACTTTTGAAAGGTTGTGTGTGTGTTTATATAATATACACACACACACACAGTTGAAGTCGGAAGTTTACATACACTAAGGTTGGAGTCATTAAAACAACTCGTTTTTCAACCACTCCACACATTTTTTGTTAACAAACTATAGTTTTGGCAAGTCTGTTAGGACATCTATTTTGTGCATGACACAAGTCATTTTTCTAACAATTGCTTACAGACATATTATTTCACTTATAATTCACTGTATCACAATTCCAGTGGGTCAGAAGTTTACATACACTAAGTTGACTGTGCCTTTAAACAGCTTGGAAAATTCCAGAAAATTATGTCATGGCTTTAGAAGCTTCTGATAGGCTAATTGACTTCATTTGAGTCAATTGGAGGTGTACCTGTGGCTGTATTTCAAGGCCTACCTTCAAACTCAGTTCCTCAAAAGAAATCAGCCAAGACCTCAGAAAAGAATTGTAGACCTCCACAATCTGGTTCATCCTTGGGAGCAATTTCCAAACGCTCGCAGGTACCATGTTAATCTATACAAACAATAGTATGCAAGTATAAAACCATGGTACCAAGCACCCTGCCGTTATACAGCTCAGGAAGGAGACGCGTTCTGTCTTCTAGAGATGAACGTACTTAGGTGGGAAAAGTGCAAATCAATCCCAGAACAACAGCAAAATGACCTTGTGAAGATGCTGGAGGAAATGGGTACAAAAGTATCTATATCCACAGTAAAACGAGTCCTATCTCGACATAACTTGAAAGGTCGCTCAGCAAGGAAGAAGCCACTGCTCCAAAACCGCCATAAAAAAAGCCAGACTATGGTTTGCAACTGCACATGGGGACAAAGATCATACTTTTTGGAGAAATGTCCTCTGGTCTGATGAATCAAAAATAGAACTGTTTGGCCATAATGACCATCGTTATGTTTGGAGGAGAAAGGGGGAAGCTTGCAAGCCGAAGAAAACCATCCCAACCGTGAAGCACGGCGTTGGCAGCATGTTGTGGGGGTGCTTTGCTGCAGGAGGGACTGGTGCACTTCACAAAATAGATGGCATCACGAGGAAGGAAAATTATGTGAACATATTGAAGCAACATCTAAAAACATCAGTCAGGAAGTTAAAGCTTGGTCGCAAATGAGTCTTCCAAATGGACAATACCCCAAGCATACTTCCAAAGTTGTGGCAAAATGGCTTAAGGACAACAAAGATAAGGTATTGGAGTGGCCATCACAAAGCCCTGACTTCAATCCTATGGAAAATTTGTGGGCAGAACTGAAAGTGTGTGTGAGCAAGGAGGCCTAGAAACCTAACTCAGTTACACCAGCTCTGTCAGGAGGAATGGGCCAAAATTCACCTAACTTATTGTGGGAAGCTTGTGGAAGGCTACCTGAAATGTTTGACCCAAGTTAAACCATTTGAAGGCAATGCTACCAAATACTAATTGAGTGTAAACTTCTGGCCCACTGGGAGTGTGTTGAAAGAAATAAAAGCTGAAATAAATCATTCTCTTTATTCTGACATTTCACATTCTTAAAATAAAGTGGTGATCCTAACTAACCTAAGACAGGGAATTTTTATTAGGATTTAATGTCAGGAATTGTGGAAAAACTGAGTTCAAATATATTTGGTTAAGGTGTATGTAAACAATATATATATATATATGTTGTTTTATCCCAAGCCCCCGTCCCCACAGGAGGCCTTTTGGTGGGCTGTTATTGTAAATAATAATTTGTTCTTAACTGACTTGTCTAGTTAAATAAAGATTTTCAAAATATAAATATCATAGTATTTGATTGTTCTCTAACTCAACATGTTGTTCTCCCCTTACAGAATAACAATTCTTCTGTGTAAAGAGATATCATTACTTTCCAAGAAGTTCACCTCCTGTTTAACTACAATAGGGGTAAGATGGTAATTCTTTACGAACCTATATCACAAAGTATATTTAGCCTATCACTTAGCTAACACTCTTCGAAGCTACATTCACAGAACTCTGCTTCAGATGTTAATATTCAAGGCCTTGCACAACAACTTTTCATCATGGAACTTGTGTACTTCATCACTATGACAACTAATAAATGGTATTTTGTGTTTCACAAAGTAATCATCCTTACTTTAAAGCAGTGGTATTCAAAGTTGTGGTCATGACCCCTATTGCGTCTCGGGGGAATTGGAGTGTGGTCCCCAAAACAAAAATAAATTAAGAGAAAAGGTTTGTAGCGGACAATATACAAATGTGTTTGGGAAAGAAGTTGATTAATGAGATGAAAATGTAATTATTTGAAGGTTGCTGGTTGATAAAAAAAAAAGATATAACTGTTTTTAAGGTTGTCCTTGGATTTGGGGAGGGGTGTATGTGTCTTTCGGAGGGGCTGGGTAAAAAGTGGAAATTTCAGCTGAACCTTGTGAGCAATTGGCCAATAGAGTGATCTTAAACAAAAAATATGGTGGTGGATCTTGATTTTATGGGGCTATTTTGCTTCCACTGGTCTTGGGGCCCTTAAGGTCAATGGCATCATGAACTTGACCCAGTACCAGGACATTTTATCCAAGACAGTAACCCCAAGCACACATCAAAATCCACAAAGAAATGGTTAATTGGCCACAAAATCAACATTTTGCAATGGCCATCTCATTCTCTGGATTTGAAACTCGTTGAAAACCTGTTGGTTAAATTGAAGAGGTCAGAGCATAAGCACAGACGAAGGATATCAAGGATCTGGAAGAATTATGTATGGAGAAATGGTCTAAGATCCCTCCCAATGTGTTCTCCAACTCATAAAACATTTTAGAAAAAGGCTCAGTGCTGTTATCCTCGCAAGGTGCGGTATTGAAAATAAGTGTCAATTTTGACCATTAACTATTTGACAACTTGTAAAACAAAATCTATTTCTCTGAGCAATTGTATTAGTATAAAATAATGTAAAGTAAGAGTACAGATTGTTGTACTTTTTTGAGAACGATAAGTTAAGAGATGAGAATTTTATTAATTGAAGGTTACGTGTTGATGTAAAAAATCAAGTAAAATATACAGATTTTAAGGTTGTGATCAGACTTGGGTAGGGGTGTGGTCCCTGAAATTATGGCATAAGAAATTGGGTCCCTGCTGAAAAAGTTTAAAAACCACTGCTTTAAAGAGCTTCAATCCGTTAAAAAAAATTGTTGCAGGGTGGTCGGTAACAAGATGATGCAATCTTTCCATGCTGCAATGCTGACATTAATAATTCTAATGGAGATTACTTTAGTAGTGTAAATCAGTCTGAATATGTGTATAAGATTCCTGGTTCACTGAGTCCAGAGACTAACGAGAGCTAAACATTTTGTTTTGCAGTCAAATAAAAAGGGAGATGTCCTCAATCCACTCATAACAGGAGTATTTTTGGAGGTTTGTATTATTGTGCATCACTGCATATCACATAATTCTGTCTGAAACCTGACTATTGTGTGTGTGATTTACAAATGTGGTGCATTAAGTATCTACAGTATGTATGTATGTATCTCCTCTTCTTTAGGCTTCCAACAGTGCATCGTACATCCAGGATGCCTTCCAGCTCCTCATGCCTGTATTGGAGGTGTCCCACATTCAAAGGAGTGCTGACTCTACCCAACAGTGATCGTATCACTCTCTCTGCTGTGCTAGCAAGGGACTGACAAACAAAAGCATTGACGTGTCATTGCGGTTTTAAAACATTTATTTCCTCAGCTCTTATTCATATTTAGTTTGAAGCCTAAACTAAATTGTCATGCCTCATAACAAATGTACCGTTTGATAGTGTTTACTCGTGGGGAATTGTAATGCTTTTGCTGTTGTGTAGCACAGTAGATAGACCAATGCACACTATTTGATGAGTCGAGCTGATGTGTTTGAATGACACTGACGTCTGCATTTCTCACGTCTCTATTTAACAATTACTATGATTCAATTCATTATTCATAACACCAGGATTCAGGATAACCTCAAGTTCTTAACCAAGTATACAGGTATCTGTATTACGGATGAGTGTGATATCGCTTTGCCATACCTCCCTATTTATCTGCAAATGTAATGTATGAACAGAATATTAGTAATTGAATGAATGAACAACTATTTTAATTGTTTTAATGTGAAAAGTGGTAACTTGCGTCTTGGAACTATATCAGGTTTTCCTTAGACAGTTGGAGCTACATAACCGTCAGGTATTTTATGCTTTCCAAATCAAAGTAATTTCTTAAACAAAATCCTATTACAGCTTTGTATTGATTGTGGAATACCAAAGCCCAAATGAAGATTTGCTTAAATGTGATACTTTGTAAAGCATTTTGTTTTGTAAAAACCTTTGCAAGCCAATGAACTCCTGGATAATTGAGTCTTTATTGTGCTGAAAACTTACTGTACATGGGGGGTCATGACAACAAACCACATTGGCAACTATAAAGTTCAAAACTATACATATGTAGCTTGCTATAATATTGTAATTCATTTTTCTTTGGGGAAACGGCTGTATATGCTCCGTGCTCTTCAGCAACTACAATCAGACTATTTGGGTCAGAGCTTCAAGAGAGAGTGAAGGTGCGCTTTTTTTTTTTTCCCCCTTCACTGCGCCTGCGTAAATGTTTATCTGACTTCCGATAGCAGCAAGTAAGCCAACGTTAACCAGTAACGTTAGCTATCAAGTACTAGCAGTAGCCCCAGCAGAAGTACAAGATCATACGACGGATCAGGTAAACATTGTTATTTGTGGTTTATACGGTTCATAGTAGCTAGCCAATACCATAATATGCGAGTCCAGCAAATTACCTAAGTGAGTTGGCTAGCTGTCATGCCGTTTTCCAGCTAACGTTAGCTTGTCATCTTCATACTAATCAAACGAACCAACGCTAGCAAACTGAGAACGTTAGTTAGCCATTTCGCTAACTAGTCTAAACTGATTCGGCTAGCGACCGTTGAATGTTATGGAAGATTGCAGTGATGTGACAAGTTCGTAATTTGGATATCACCAAATCGGGGGGGGGGTTAAATACCAAAAATAAAAACAATGTGTTACGGAAGAGGTAGTTAACATTTGTGTTCGCTAGCCACACTGGAGGTTAATGTTATCTACCGTGAACATACTATGTTTCCCCCTATAATTGAGTTAGCTATTATCATTGTGTTAGCTACATAGCTTGTTCGTCATTCCATTGTTGCTAGCTAGTTAACCAAGTGTTTGTACAAGAGACGTTCATAATTTGCAGAAAAACAAAGTGGAGTCGTTTATCCAGCCAAGCTCGCTTGCTATTGAACTACCAGCTAACGTTAGTTAGCATCCCTCATACCGTAGTGATTATATCCAGGCCAGTCAGGTTTTGATTTAAGCGCCCAGCCATGTAGTTAGCTACATGTGTTTGATGTTGAATCCAGCTACTGCACACAGTTTTTAACTAGCTATCATTTTGCATTTAAAATGTAATGGTTGATTAGCTGAATGGCCTATATGAATTTAAACCTCTTGTTCCCAGAAAGTTTTCTTCGCCACACTGCTCCCTGAAGGTGCTGCAGAATTATCGGTGTTTTCAGTCCTTTCCTAAACCTGCAAAAATGCCAGCCGCACTTGCAGATACCAGTCAGATTATCTGTGAGGTCTGGGCAAGCAATGTGGAGGAGGAAATGAGGAAAATCCGACAGATAATTCAAAGCTACAACTCCATTGCCATGGTAATCTATCGTGTCAAATATGCCAATACCCTATTTTTAATTTATGCTTAGTAGGTCTGGGAAGGTTTTGATATTGCATTAAAACATGTTATTTAATTAATTTAATGATGTCCTCCTTGTTCCACCAGGACACAGAATTCCCCGGAGTAGTAGTTCGACCAATTGGCGAGTTTCGCAGCACAGTAGATTACCAGTACCAGCTCTTGAGGTGCAACGTGGACCTTCTGAAAATCATCCAATTGGGACTGTCGTTTATGAACGAGGACGGAGACTATCCTCCTGGAACAACAACATGGCAGTTCAATTTCAAATTTAATTTAACGTGGGTGTTATTCCTTACATCCTTTTTACAATACAGCATAGCCAGTGATGAAATTAAAACTAGCATACTTATGCTTATTTGGGTAGGATTTGTTGCCTCATTAGAGTACTTGAGTAATAGTTTGTTTTGTTCCTTTCTGGAAAAAAAGACTGATGTTCTTTTGTAAACAGAGAGGATATGTACTCCCAGGACTCAATAGACCTACTCCAGAACTCCGGCCTCCAATTCAAAAAGCACGAGGAAGAGGGGATCGACACACTTTACTTTGCTGAGCTCTTGATGACATCTGGTTTAGTGCTGTGTGAAAATGTCAAGTGGCTCTCCTTTCACAGGTAGGGATGTGTGGAGAAATATCAGTGGGCCTAGGCCCTAGTTTTTCCTGGTGACCAGGTTCAGCTCTGGGCCCAAGTCATTAACTCACAACAGTGCCTCAATTGTCATTTGAGAAATATTATAATGATCTACCTGCTGTTCTCATTTGCAGCGGGTATGATTTTGGCTACCTGGTGAAGCTCTTAACGGACACTCGCCTACCTGAGGAGGAACATGAGTTCTTCCAGATCCTCAATCTCTTCTTCCCTGCAATCTATGATGTGAAATATCTGATGAAAAGCTGTAAGAACTTAAAGGTAAAGACACATTCCTGGTAACCTGCTTATTCATTTATGTTATGGTATTAGCAAAGCCAATGAAAGCACTGTTGGCTGTAAAGCATGTCTGACAGTTTGAATCTGAGTCTCATGCATGCCTCAACTTTTTTGGCATGCTTAGCTTGATTAGCTAATGCAAGTCTTCAGGTCTCAGACAAGGTTACTCATCACACAAGCGTGGCTCATTGAACTGCCCCAGCTACACAAGCAATGGTGGTCTATTGGTAAAGAAATGTGACTGACATGAAATGTCCTTTGACTTCCCCAAAGGCTGAGGTAGAGCATATGGCTGCAGTTGGCTGACTGTTACCTGTGTGTTTGTTCAGGGAGGACTCCAGGAGGTGGCTGACCAGCTAGAACTGAAAAGGATTGGGAGACAGCACCAGGCCGGTTCTGATTCACTGCTCACAGGGATGGCTTTCTTTAGGATGAAAGAGGTACCTACTATTCTATTCCTGATGTCTCCTATCTTCCATGACATTTTCAGCATTGTGCTTACACCTGTCATGTCCTTTCAAATCAGTGTTCAGGAAGGAAAATAACCTTTTTAAGGTTGACGGTCCCAGTTCAAGATGTAGAGACTAGCCTTGATGATGGGGATGTGCATCTTGAGAGAACCTGAGTCTGACAATGTTTCTGTTACTTGAAACCTCTGAAGTCATTTGTCTTTTGCAGCTTTTCTTTGAAGACAACATTGATGATGCAAAGTATTGTGGGCGATTGTATGGATTGGGCTCTGGGTCCACTCAAAATCAGAATGGCATCTCAAGCTCTTCCCAAGAGGAAACTAACAACAAGCACTGACTGACCACGAGGCCATCAAGTGGAAGACTCACTTGTTTTATCCCATCCGGTAGATGTTTCTCTTCTCCTCTCACTCCCAGAAGAAAACATGAGATTCATTTCTGTATTGAACTTCACCAGCTGCAAAAAGGGCATTGGTTACCACAGACTCTCCTCTTGAAACCATTTTGTTCTGTCATAGTTGATTTTTACTGCGTATTGCCACCATTCAAATTCCCTATTGTACCACCATTGAGCCTTTCTAGCACCCATCTCACAGGTCCAGTATTCGAAAACCTTTTATCTGTGTGTTACAGCATTGCAGTAACTACCATTCTTTTAGAAGCATGGGACCAGCTCGTGTATTGTACTACAAATGATAAGTGTAGCATTTAAGTGCTCAACAGCAATTCCCTGCACTCCTGCTTTTCATAAACTTTATTTAGACCCAACTGTAACTCAAGCATCAGTAGGTATCGTTCCCAAATAATTTCTGTGTTGGATACATGCTTGTAGGGATTGTACACTTAAAAAAAAAAAAAAAACTATTATGCTGGACAGGTATGTAAACTATAATGTAAAATTTCACTGCAGCCAACCTGTTTTAGCGTTTTTCCTTTCAGGAAGGAGATTTTTAGGTGGGTACCAGGTTGGTCTGAGTATGAACTTGTTTACAGGGACACCCTGCAGTTCTGTGTAACATTTGCTTTTAATTTGTTCACCGCTCAGTTTAAACAGATGTTTTTGGTTGCTATTGTTTTTACAACATACATTGTTTGAAACAGTTGTATATTAAAACATTTTCTATTTTCAATGTGACATTTTTAGTATTTTGTCATGTCTTGTTTTAATGCATGCCCAAAAATGTATTTCCTATATTCCTATATGCCTTACTGAACCAATTGTGTCGCTGTTTTAAGGTTGAATTGGGTTACGTAGTTGGGCTGCATTCTGTCACGTAACATAGCTACTTTACTTTTCATCCATATTGTATCCTCTTCATTATTGTGCCTAGGCTAGCATAAATTTATCTTTCCCAGACCAAGCTTGAGCTGTCAACTGACAGCGCAAGACCTGCATCTGATTTAAAAAGGGTAAAGGTTCTAAGTTGTCTTGGACAGGTTCATTTCCACCCTGAGGTAGTTGGATCCTCTGCATAATTAAGGCTTTTCCAGGTATTCCTCCTAAACATGAGGGATACTCGGAGTGAGGTAATGTACACAATTGGGTGCCGCTGTTTTGTAAATATAGGGTTCTAGTCTATTGCACATAAGTGCAATAAGTATCAAACCGCATTACTTCAATCATTTCATTCCAGACTATAATGCTACACCTGATGAATCAGTACATCAATTTATTTAATATTTTTAGGCTGGTGTTCATATACCCAAATCTCATGTAAGTCAGATGTATTTTAGTGAAAAGGTTTACTGATATACAGTGCCTTCGGAAAGTATTCAGACCCCTTCACTTTTTCAACTTTTTGTTAAGTTACAACCCTTATCCTAAAATATATATTTTTTTAAATCTGCAATCAACACACACTAACCAATAATGTCAAAGTGAAAACAGAATTTTAGAAAAGTTAGCCAATTTAGAAAAAAATAAGTATTCAGACCCTTTGCTGTGAGACTTGCAATTGAGCTCTGTTTCACCCTGTTTCCATTGATCATCCTTGATGTTTCTACAACTTGATTGGATTTCACCTGTGGTAAATTCAATTGATTGGACATGATATGGAAAGGCACACACCTGTCTATATAAGGTCCCATAGTTGACAGTGCATGTCAGAGCAAAAACCAAACCATGAGCTTGATGGAATTGTCCAACCACAGATCTGGGGAAGGTTACCAAAACATTTCTGCACCATAGATGGTCCCAAGACCACAGTGGCCTCCATCAATCTTAAATAGAAGAAGTTTGGAACCACCAAGACTTCCTAGAGCTGGCCACCCAGCCAAACTGAGCAATTGGGAGAAGGGCCTTGGTCACTAGTCAGGATCGAGGCAAAGATGAACAGAGCAAAGTACAGCGAAAACCTGCTCAGGACCACAGACTAAGGCAAAGGTTCACCTTCCAACAGGACAATGACCCTAAGCACACAGCCAAGACAATGCAGGAGTGGCTTCGGGAAAAGTCTGAACTCCTTGAGCCTGGACTTGAACCTGATTTAACATCTTTGGAGAGACCTAAAAATAGCTGAGCAGCAACCCTGCCCATCCAACCTGACAGAGTTTGAGAGGATCTGCAGACAAGAATGGGAGACACTCCCCAAATCATCCAGAAGGCGAGGTCAGTACAGGCGCTTTAAAGCAGGGACCGAGAGACTGAAAAACAGCTTCTATCTCAAGGCCATCAGACTGTTAAACAGCCACCACTAACATTGAGTGGCAGCTGCCAACACACTGACTCCAGCCACTTTAATAATGGGAATTGATGGAAATTGATGTAAAATATATCACTGGCCACTTTAAACAATGCTACTTAATATAATGTTTACATACCCTACATTACTCATCTCATATGTATATACTGTACTCTATCATCTACTGCATCTTTATCTAATACATGTATCACTAGCCACTTTAAACTATGCCACTTTTGTTTACATACATTACTCATCTCATATGTATATCTACTGCATCTTGCCTATGCTGTTCTGTACCATCACTCATTCATATATCTTTATGTACATATTCTTTATCCCTTTACACTTGGGTGTATAAGGTAGTAGTTTTGGGATTGTTAGGTTAGATTACTCGTTATTACTGCAGTGTCGGAACTAGAAGCACAAGCATTTCGCTACACTCACATTAACATGTGCTAACCATGTGTATGTGACAAATGCATTTGATTTGATTTGAAATGCAGGTGTACCAAGCTTATACTGTAGCATCATACCCAAGAAGACTCAAGGCTGTAATCGGGTCTGAATACTTACGTAGATTTGACAATCAATGATTTTATTTTGAATAAATTAGTGAAAGTGTAACCCTATTGTTGCTTTGTCATTATGGGGTATTGTGTGTAGATAGGACAATTATTTTTAAATCAATTTTAGAATAAGGCTTTTCGTGGTAATTATTCTAATCAAAGGAGAGACTTGAGAAGCTGAGTAGAACGAAGCCACAGCATTTTATAGCTAAGTCCATCCTGGATGTTCATGACAAACAGATGTGTGGAATGGGTCAAAAGATTAGGATTTGTATGAAATAAATGAATAATTCACAGTATCTCCTGTGTTGACTGTTCTCATTGTAAGGAAACCAGGGCTTGGCCCCCAAGATGAGGGTCCTCTCATTATCCTTACCCGAGCCATCTCCTCCCTGGTACCTCATAGTACACAAACACCAACTCATTCCATGGAATATTGTCTTATCACCAAACCACCGTAAATCAACTGTCAGCATTAAGCCTCAGAGGCTTCTCTCAGTTTACACAGACACATGAGCGTTCTAAGAACCCTATTCTGTTGCCTCTCAGAAAAACGGTGTGAATGTACTAATACAGGAATACATTCTAATATGAAAGTATTGTGACTAACATGTAATTCTACCACATTCCCCCATTTTGAGACTCAGTCTCAACTTTAAAGATTACAACTTTAAAAAAGACATTAATAAAAATAAAACATCAAAGAACTGACGCAAACATATAGGATAGGTTTTTTGTCTCCCTTGCACTAGTATATTACCATCCGTTGGGTCACTGAGCGTATAAACTTAACCTAGTGCATAAATTCTTCATAGAACAAGAAACATTAAAGCAATAATGAATTGCATGGGTCTCTGCATGTGACCGGCTGCTATAGCACGGGCTCAGCTTCCTCTGAAGAAACTGAGCATGGTCTCCCAACTTCACCTCCAACATATTCTGAGCGTTCTGCAGATTTGTTTGGTGAGGTCATGATACACAAGAACCCATGAAGAAAAACAAAAGATACATACAGTTTATATAATTCAAGGCTATATCTTCATAGACGGTGAAAAGCAAATATTTAATCCATAATGCAGTGCATGCAACGATGGAGTTTAATAAAAATAAGCTTTAGTTATCTAGCACACTCCAATGGATCAGCATGGTGGAAACAATTATTTCCATTCCTATAGTACCATCTGTAGAAACTAATCTTGTTGGACAAATCCAGGATAGCCCTCTCTTTCCCCCGTGGACCGAATCACAAATATGGCTATGAACTATACACTTCATAAATATCAGTATTACATATACTTTAAATCACCCAATGTCTCTCGGCTTCCCAGTGAGGGTGATCAAACCACACTAGAAAGCCAGGACAGAGGTCATTCAAACCCTTCAAATAAGTGTTTCTTTCTCTATTAGACTAATTAGAGAAACATTCATACATTTCGTATCCCAGGTTTACAGTAAGTTTCTTCAGTACATTTCTTATCAAAATAATTAATGTGTTTAATGAAAACTCAGAAAATAAAAACTGAAGAAAATTCCATGTGTGTGCCCCTTTAAGATACCTCTTCTCTAACCCATGAAACACCCACTAAAACCAAATGAAATAGATCACTCACAATAAATCAGACATAGTATTACAAACACCAACAAATATTCATAACAAGTGTGTTGTGTGGGTGCCTGTAAACTATATGGCAAAAAAAAAAATGGCCAAGCCTTATTTTATTTGGTAGCACCCTTGACGGCCAAATCCAGATACCTTTATACTTACAAAACTGCTAATTTCACTAACCGCTCTCCCAAGAAAATTATCTAACGCTCTCCCAAAACAATAGTTTCGGGAAACATTTCAAAGTGAGAGAAAGTGACTACCCCCATTCTCCTGGAAGAGAAAGTGTATATATCGTTAATATTCACTATACTACCTCTTAATCAGCAACCCAACTGTTTTAATTACAAACAAAACATGATGAAGATAATTCCACTGTACTCCCTCCAATCATACATTGTTTGTTTTAATCTACCCCAACATTTATGTGCCCTTAATTTAACATGCGCTGCCCTTATACACGGCAACATGTATCTCACCACTGAGTCTAACAATTAACTTCCTTACATGACTGGTCTCCCTTTCCAGTAATGTTATAACTTTAACCTTTTGCATTGATTTAGTAAAAATATAAACCTGTTGTTTAACAAATCTAGAACATTCAAAAAGTTGGTGCTGTCTCATCAGCGTAATAGTAAAAACTAACTGCAATCCACTTAATGACTTGACACTGTTCCACGTAACGGAAACAGATTATCGTTTGAAATGACATTACCTTCCTGCTCAAATTCACTGGTGTTACCTAAACTATAGAATTGAGTAATAATAATTAGAAAGACAAAGAACATCTCCCATTCAATTTAGTCATATCTCTACACCAAACTAACCCACTTCATTTCTTACAGGCCGCTCAAGTTCAGCGAGCACCAGTTGCTGACACCCACAGACTAAAACATGGAAACTCTACTCTTACCAGTAGAAAGAAATATAACCCATTCTCAAACAAAGTTCTGTGTTTACCTCTATCGTAAGGTTAAAAAACAAAACTTGACAACTTTCTCTTCTCCTTCACACTCTTGAAATGTCCATGACTTAAAAATTAACATGTCATTTGCCCGAATTTATAAAATACATCAGTCAACCCATAAAGAAAAATATACATTTCACAATAGATGAGCCTCTTCCTGCCCACAACTTCAATTCATTGCTGTTGAAGCCTTGTTTTATCGTGGAATAATTAATGCCTATTTTAAGTTATCAATTAAGATAATGGTCACAGCTCTATCGCAATTGCATATCCGCTAATATTAGAATCCTTTAGATATAGGTAACAGTCCATTCTAATTAGACTACAGGTAATAAAACAAACACTTGCTGTTGTTGACAAGCATATAGTCAATTCGTATTAATATTCAATTTAATGAATGAAATTACGACCCTATTTTCAGTAGTTTCTACCAGCAAACCATTGGGCAACACAAAAAATGATTAACTCGACTGAGAAAATCCATCGGTTAGGGTAAATTAACCAAAAGTGGACATACGCCAATCAGTTTTTTTGCGACTATTGCCCAGACTTTGTAGACAGTCATAATGCTTAAACCTTAGAAAACATATATTTTTTTCACCCTTCATATACGTCTACTTTTGTACACACATGCAATTTGTCATATATTCACAGAATCCATATATAGCGTTAAAATCTTAGGTACTCATTCATTAACCACCCATTTGCATTTCCAACGACTCCATCACCCAACTCCCAACAGAACCCCAAAAACTTTGGTTTCCGGGACACTGCCTGGTGGGTCATGGGAATGATGCTCCTCCCGTGTTCTCAATGGTCCTCTAACCTCCCAGAAACCACAGACGTGCCGCTACTGTCTAAAATAACATCCCACACTTGATAATACGAAATTATATTTACTATGATAGGCAGTAGTGGACTGAATCCCAAGATAACGTTATATATCAAAAATTATTATCCATATCTAAATCAGATTATTATACACACTATTCAATACCTTATTATCCAAACCACAGATTAAGACTTATTTCCACACTCACACAACTCTCATATCACATTCACACAATGATATTCCCAAACGCACTTAATATGTGTATAACCTGCAGGAAAACTTTATAACAGGGCCCAAATTTGGAATGTCAAATCTTTTGCATTTTACCATAACCAATAATGTTATTAACATAGTGTTGTAATTTTACCAGTCTGTAACCTAACAAAATGTGGGAAAAGTCAAGGGGTCTGAATACTTTCCGAATGCATTTTTACATTAACAAAGTCATAGACTGAATAAAATAAACATCTACATCTAAACCATTAAGATTGGAATTGCTGCGAGGCTTTGCGGAGAGAGGCTGTAGTTCCATAACTGCGGAAGAAAGCCACTGCTTCTTGCTGGAGGAAATCAGGAACTGTAGCAGAATTGGAAATACAGAAGAACTAAGCAGTACTCCAGAACCTTTGGGTATGGATATTTCTGAAATGGGAGAGCAAGAATATTAACAAAAAATAAGTATTCAGTGAACGGTTTTTAAAGATGCACTATTGTCACGTGAATTTTCTATCCCAATGATAATAACTGACAATCAATAGCACTGACCAATCCCTGAGGTTTTTAAGACCATGGGTATAATAATAATTAGTCAAAGACTCAGCTTATGCAAAAGGTTAGTAAAGTTTATTCAGAGAACATTCTAAAGTCAAGAATACAAAGACATCTATTTTGTAGCTGTGCACATACCACACTCCACACAAACAGTAGATATCCTACGCACATACATACACACAAACAGAAGATATCCTATGCACATACTGTCTCACTACCCAGCCTACAGAGATCAGGGAGACCTTGACCTTGAGACGTACTCCCTGTTCTCTCCCAAATGTCTAGTCAGGTCGGCGCCAAATTTTGATCAGACAGTCTGTGTTTAAAATACCATAAAGACCCTAATTCTGACTAGAACTACACATTTATTGATTATAATTGTATACATTCTAATCAATTCCATACAATTTTATGGTTTCAGGGTGGAATATTCTAATCATTCAATTAACAGATAAATCCCATTAACAACTATGCAGAAATCGCTCCGCCATTTCCTGGTTGCAAAAATTCTATTAGTTTGCCTATTTTCAGTTTGTGACAAAACAAGCCAGTGTAGTGCAGTGAATCATTGTACCATCTAAACCTCTGTGAAATATCTTTTGCATAACCAGTTGGCAATTCTCCAACCGGGATTTTGGGAAAACCAGGGAATTTATTGAATGTTCCCGGAATTTTGCAACCCTAGTTTTAAGTATGAGACTGTATTACTTTGACATAGTCTGGAATTTCAGCCAGCTTTTTGTGTTGCCCAGAAACCATGGTGATTAAGGGATTAAGGATTCAGTGTCAGGTCTGAAAAACAAAATTGTACATGAACTCAAGCTTTCACTTACACCAACTACAGTGAGCTACAAAAGTATTTGGACAGTGGCACATTTTTTGCTGTTTTGCCTCTGTACTCCAGCACTTCGGATTTGAAATTAAAGTGCAAACTGTCAGCATGAATTTGAGGAGTTAAATATTCCTTCAAATTAAAATTGACACGAAAGGCTGCTAATAATAATAAAACACAGCGCTATTGATACTTTGCTACTCATTCATTGCAGCTGCAGCCCGAGCGGAAGTACGGAGAAGCACGTTTTGTAATACCGTTGAATAAAAACTTAAACATGAACTCACTCATAAAAACAGCAGCTCTTTGCTGTATTCATTGACAATCTTTCTGTTGTCATGGTTTTACAAGTTATTTTATCTTACGTAGGCTAGTAGCCTATTAAACTTGGCTGTGGCCAGGGTCATGGAAGCTCTATAGCGACGGCGATTTGAGGTATCCTGATTGGGCAGCGCAATAGGTGCACTCGAATTAGTCACAGATTTTCCGGTCCGCCGAGTAGGCGGAGTTTGTGTCATGGGAAGACTTTGCTTTCCCGGTGCGCAGGACTTTTGAATCAAGTGCACCTGCCGGCAACAGTTCAACACGATTTAAAAAGGAGTGCAAGCCTTTATCGTTCGTTGGCTTTTTCACAGAAAAATTTGGTGATCGACTAGAAATGTCTTGAAGATCGACCGGTTGGCGACCACTGATCTAAGGAGATCTCTGAAGCTGCCATGCTACTCTTCTACCGTTAAAATACATTTGTGCATGACACAAGTAATTTTTACAACAATTGTTTACAGACAGATTATTTCACTTATAATTAACCGTATCACAATTCCAGTGGGTCAGAAGTTTACATACACTAAGTTGACTGTGCCTTTAAACATCTTGGAACATTCCAGAAAATGATGTCATGGCTTTAGAAGCTTCTGATAGGCTAATTGACATAATTTAAATCAATTGGAGGTGTCCCTGTGGATGTATTTCAAGTTCTACCTTTAAACTCAGTGCCTCTTTGCTTGACATCATGGGAAAATCAAAAGAAATCTGCCAAGACCTCAGTAAAAAAATTGTAGACGTCCACAAGTCTGGTTCATCCTTGGGAGCAATTCCAAACGCCTGAAGGTACCATGTTTATCTGTAAAAACAAAAGCATTCAAGTATAAACACCATGGAACCACGCAGCCGTTACCGCTCAGCATGGAGACGCATTCTGTCTCCCAGAGATTAATGTACTTTGGTGTGAAAAGTGAATAACAGCAAAGGAACTTGTGAAGATGCTGGAGGAAACAGGTACAAAAGTATCTATATCCACAGTAAAACGAGTCCTACGAGTCCATAACCTGAAAGGCCACTCAGCAAGGAAGAAGCCACTGCTCCAAAACCACCATAAAAAAGCCAGACTACGGTTTGCATCTGCACATGGGGACAAAGATCATACTTTTTGGAGAAATGTCCTCTGGTCTGATGAAACAAAAATAAAACTGTTTGGCCATAATGACCATCGTTGTGTTTTGAGGAAAAGGAGGGAGGTTTGCAAGCCGAAGAACACCATCCCAACCGTGAAGCACGGGGGTGGCAGCATCATATTGTGGGGGTGCTTTGCTGCAGGAGGGACTACTGCACTTCACAAAATAGATGGCTTCATGAGGAAGGAAAATTACGTGGATATATTGAAGCAACATCTCAAGACATCAGTCAGGAAGTTAAAGCTTGGTCGCAAATGGGTCTTTCAAATGGACAATGACCTCAAGCATACTTCCAAAGTTGTGGCAAAATGGCTTAAGGACAACAAAGTCAAGGTATTGGAGTGGCCATCACAAAGCCCTGACCTCAATCCTATAGAAAAATTGTGGGCAGAACTGAAAGCGTGTGCGAGCAAGAAGGCCTACAAACCTGACTCAGTTACACCAGCTCTGTCAGGAGGAATGGGCCAAAATTCACCCAATTTATTGTGGGAAGCTTGTGGAAGGCTACCCGCAATGTTTGACCCAAGTTAAACAATTTAATGTCAATGCTACCAAATACAAATTGAGTGTATGTAAACTTCTGACCCACTGGGAATGTGATGAAAGAAATAAAAGCTGAATGATTATTATAAATGATTCTCTCTACTATTATTCTTACATTTCACATTCTTAAAATAAAGTGGTGATCCTAATTGACCTAAGAGAGGGAATTTTTACGAGGATTAATTTAAACTGAGTTTAAATGTATTTGCCTAAGGTATATGTAAACTCCCAACTTCAACTGTATATTTAAAATATAGGACAAAACACACATCACTACACAAAGAGAGACCTAAGACAACAACATTGGCAGCAACAGATAACACAGTATGGTAGCAACACAACATGACAACAACGTGGTAAAAACACAACATGGCAGCAGCACAGCATGGTAGCAGGACAAAACATGGTACAAACATTATTGGGCACAGACAACAGCACAAAGGGCAAGAAGGTAGAGACAATAATACCTTACACAAAGCAGCCACAACTGTCAGTAAGAGAGTGTCCATGATTGAGTCTTTGAATGAAGAGATTGAGATAACTGTCTAGTTTGAGTTTGTTGCAGCTCCTTCCAGTCACTAGCTGCAGCGAACTGAAAAAAGGAGCTACCCAGGGATGTGTGGGCATTTGGGGAACTTTAACAGAATATGACTGGCAGAATGGGTGTTGTGTGTGTGGAGGATGAGGGCTGCAGTAGGTATCTTAGATAGGGGGGAGTGAGGCCTAAGAGGGTTTTATAAATCAGCATTAACCAGTGGGTCTTGCGAGGGGAAAACAGAGAGGACCAGTTTACAGAGGAGTATAGAGCGCATATCTGATGGCCGAATGTAAAGAACATTGAGCTGCTCGAGGGCACCCTTACCTGACAATCTATAAATTACGTCTCCCTAATCTAGCATCAGTAGGATGGTCATCTGAATCAGGGTTAGTTTGGCTGCTGGGGTAAAAGACGAGCGATTACGATAGAGGAAACCAATTCTAGATATAGCCTTAGCCTGCAGCTTTGATATGTGCTGAGAGGAGAGATGGACAGTGTACCATCGAGCCATACTCCCAATTACTTGTATAAGGTGACTATCGGGTATGAAGTTAAGACCCACATGCAGACAACGTCAAATAAATAATGGTTTAATAATCCAACAGGGGCAGGCAATAGACAGGTCAAGGCAGGCAGGGGTCAGTAAACCAGAGGTGGGTCAATGGTACCGGATGGCAGGCAGGGTCAGGGTGGGCAGAGGTTAATAATCCAGAGGTGGGGCAAAGGTACATGTCGGTAGGCAGGGTCAGGGGAAGGTGAAGACTAGACAGGGAAGAGTCATCTCGAAGTCCTGGTTGGCTCGCCCCGACTGGCTGGTGGACTGGGGGTGGAATCCGGAGGACAGGCTGGCCAACGACCCAATGAGTGTGCAAAATGCCTTTCAGAACCGTGACGAGAACTTTGGTCCCCGTTTGGAGACCATGTCCACCGGGAGTCCATGGATCCGGAAGATGTGCTGCACCATAACCTGGGCTGTCTCCTTGTCCGACGGTAGTTTCGGGAGAAGAATGAATTGGGTGGCTTTGGAAAACCGGGCGACCGCAGTCAGGATGGCAGTGTTGCCCTCAGACGGGGGAGACATGTAACAAAATCCAGGGATATATGGGACCAGGGACAGTGAGAGACAGGCAGTGGTTGGAGAAGACCAGCCAGAGTTTGCAGAGGAGTCTTGTTCTGTGCTCAGACCGTGCAGGCAGCGAGAAACATGGCAACATCCGGAACCATAGCAGGCCACCAAAAGCATTGTCGCACGAAGGCCAGTGTCAGAGGAGAGCCCGGGTGACAGGCAAGCCTGGAGGAATGGGCCCACTCCAGGACTACGGAGCGGACAGCGTCAGGCACAAACATCCAGTTATCTGAGCCACTCCCAGGGTTCAGCTGGGACTGCTGCGCCTCCCGGACCTGTTTCCCTATACCCAAGCTGAGTGACGTCGCCAGGCACGAGGTGGGAAGGATTGTCTCGGGCTCCGGGGTGGTAACCGTGGGGTTATAGCGGCGAGACAGGGCATCCGGCTTGACATTCTTGTACCCCGGCCGGTAGGAGATGGAAAAGTTTAACCGGGTAAACAGCAGGGCCCATCTCGCTTGCCTGGAGTTGAGGCGTTTGACTGTGCAGAGATACTCCAGGTGTTTGTGGTCGGTCCACACAATGAATGGATGTTCCGCCCCTTCTAGCCAGTGCCTCCATTCCTCCAACGCCATCTTCACCGCGAGAAGCTCCTGATTCCCCACATCGTAGTTCCTCTCTGTGTCATTGAGATGGTGGGAGAAGAAGGCGCAGGGATGCACCTTATTAAGGGCCAGGGCAAAATGTTGGGACAGGACAGCCCCCACTCCGACATCTGATGCTGATGATCATCTGATGCTGATGCTTTGGATGTCGAAGTGGGGGCTGTCCTGTCCCAACGTTCTGCCCCTTAAGCTGCATCCCTATGCCTTCTTCCTTCACTGGAATCAGGAGCTTCTCGCGGTGAAGATGGCGTTGGAGGAATGGAGGCACTGGCTAGAAGGGGTGGAACATCCATCACAAACTGACTCTACCACGAACCGACTAGAAGGGTCAGGATGAACCAGGAGAGGAGCAGTGGTGAAGCGGTGTTTAAGATCCTGGAACGCCTTGTCAGCATGCAGAGGACCACATGAATGGAACCTTGGTAGAGGTGAGTGCAGACAGGGAGGAGGCCAGGGTGCTGTAACCCCGGATAAAGCGGCGATAAAAGTTGACGAACCCCAGGAAGCTTTGCAGCTGCACCCTGGACATAGGCTGAGGCCAATCCACCATCGCTCTCACCTTCTCGGGATCCATCTGGACTCTCCCAGCAGAGATGATGTTGCCCAGAAAGGGAATGGTGGAGCGATGGAACTCACATTTTTCCAGTGTGGCAACCAAAACACTCTCATCGGCCCCAGAGTCAATGAGGACCCGAAAAGATTTGGACTGGCTTCCCCACAACAGAATGACATGAAAGGGGTGCGAGTAAGGGAAGCAGAAAAGTTCTCCATGAGACCCACCAGAGTACTCGCTCCTACCGGTGAGCCTGGTCTTTTACTGGGCAAGAGGACACAAAATGACCAAAAGTACCGCAATACAGACTGCTCCTTGTGTTGATCCTGTGTTGCTGTTCCGCTGGCGATAAACTAGCTGTGACTAGTTGGGTAGGTTCGGGAAACAGTGCCTCAGCCATATTCAGTGACTCTCGAGGAAGGTCGGAAGACTTTGGGTGCTCTCGGCAACGTTGTGGACTTCCGGGATGACTCGGAGGTGAGGTGGAATCCCTGGACGTGCGAGCTAAATCGAATTTCCTCTCCATCCGTCGTTCCCGCAATCGCCCATTGAGGCGGATGCTCAAAGCAATGAGGGAGTCAAGATCCGTGGGTAACTCCTGAGCAACAAGTCCGTTCTTAACCTCCTCCGAGATGTCATGCAGGAACATGTCGAGCAGTGCATCCTGGTTCCATTCACTCTCTGCTGCCAACGTGCGGAAATCCACCTCATAGTCGGCCACTCTGGGGGCATCCTGCCGGAGCTGGATTAGCTTCCAGGCAGTTTCTCTCCTGGAGAACAGGGCATCAAAAACCTTCCTCACGTCTCCCACGAATCCCTCCAGACTCACTCACATGGACAGCTGTTGTTCCCATACGGCGGTAGCCCAGGTGAGAGCCCTCCCAGACATCAGCGTGATGATATAGGCTATCTTGGAGTGATTCGACGGGAAGGAGGAGGGCTGAAGCTCGAACATGAGGGCACACTGAGATAGGAAAGCCCGACAGGTGCTCGGCTCTCCATTAAAGCATTCCGGGGAGGTAAACCGGGCTCCCGGGAAGGTGGAGTGGCTGGCGGAGCGGCGCTGCTGACCGCTGAGTTACTGAGAGGTGGTGGGGTTACCACCGTGGCAGGCTTCCCCCCAGGCAACCAGTGGAATTGCTCCAGCAGCATGTCCAACGCCCGGTCATGGTGCTAAGCCATGAAGCAAATTCCTTGTGCCTACAAATGGAGGCTCCTTGGGAGGAAATGGCGTTGCACACCTGGCCAGGGTCTGCTGGGTCAGTCATGGCTAGTTCGTACTATCAGGTATGAAGGTAAGACCCAGATGAATACAACGGCGAATAAAAAATGGTTTAATAATTCAACAGGGACAGGCAATAGACAGGTCAAGGCAGGCAGGGGTCAGTATACCAGAGGTGGGGCAACGGTACCAGACGGCAGGCAGGCACAGTGTAAATACACTGGGGATAATGGGGAAGGTGGCCGACACCTGGAGGGGGGTGGAGACAATCACAAAGACAGGTGAAACAGGTTGTCAATGCATTATATTACAGTAAAGAAAATAAGTACATAACTAACCATTCTGTAACATCAATTGTATATTAAGATTTGTTGTTGTCTGTTGAAATTATATGTAGGGCCTCCTGGGTGGCGCAGTCGTTAAGGGCGCTGTACTGCAGCGACTCTGGGTTCGCGCCCAGGCTCTGTTGTAACCGGCCGCGAGCGGGAGGTCCATGGGGCTATAGACAATTGGCCTAGCGTCGTCCGGGTTAGGGAGGGTTTGGCAGGTAGGGAAATCCTTGTCTCATCGCGCACCAGAGACTCCTGTGGCGGGCCGGGCGCACCAAGGTTGCCAGATGCACGGTGTTTCCTCCGACTCATTGGTGCGGCTGGCTTCCGGGTTGGATGGGTTGTGTATCAGAGGACGCATGACTTTCAACCTTCGTCTCTCCCGAGTCCGTACGGGAGTTGTAGCGATGAGACAAGATAGTAGCTACTAAACAATTGGATACCATGAAAAAGGGATAAAATTAAAACATTTAAAATTTGTGGCAGGTATCCTAGTGGTTAAGAGAGTTGGGCCAGTTTGAATCCCAGAGGAGGCAAGGTGGAAAAATCTGCTGTTCTGCCCTTGAGCAAAGCAGTAAATACCCCAACAACACCAGTTCGCTTAAGGCAGCCCCTGTGCGTGCACCTCTCTGATATCATAAAAGTCAAATTTCTAAATTGAAGGTACACTACAAATACAATTACAATTACAATTACAATTACAAATATAAGCAGAGGTGAAACATTAGATGAAAAAATGTGTCATAACCCTTGTTTTGTCACTGTAAAGTGTGCCGGTATAGTCAGTCTTCTGATTCAGAGGTAAACAAAACACAGACCCTGCTCAACTCCCACCTCAAAAAACAAGGACATTAAAGGAATAAAAACAGAACAGGTGTGGGTGTTTGGGCAGCACATAATTTGGGAAATATTGAGTTACACCACCCACTTTTGTTGTCAGAACAGGGCAGGAACTCTACAAGGTGTCGAAAGCGTTCTACAGGGTTGCTGGCCAGTGTTGACTCCACAGTTGTGTCAAGTTTGCTGGATGTGCTTTGGGTGGTGGACCATTCTTGATACACACCGGAAACTGTTCTTGACACAAATAGATATGCCTGGCACCTACTACAGTACCATACCCAGTTCAAAGGCACTTTAAATCTATTGTCTTGCTCATTCACCCTCTGAATGGCATACATACACAATCCATGTCTCAATTATCTCAAGGCTTAAAAATTCTTTATGTATTTAATTAATTCTTTAACCTGTTTCCTCCCCTTCATCTACACTGATTGAAGTGGATTTAACAAGTGACAATAAGGGATCATAGCTTTCACCTGGTCAGTCTATGAAATGCGAATGTGATCTTGACTCAGAAAAGGTTGGTGACCACCGACCTAGAGGAAATAGCAGGCTGCCCGTCTCACTTCATCTGGCCACGCCTTGCAACAGCTCTTCTAGTGCCACCCCCCAGTCACCTAACAACCAGCGCACTATGCCCAGGGTCACGTACAGGGACAGTTGTGTCAGAAGCTGGAAGAGGACAAGAGCCATTACAGTTGGTTCAGATGAGACACAAGAGGCACCACTGTCTTCAACAGAGTAGATATTTCCCAAAAAGTCTACAAAAGTACATTTGCTGACTATATGGTCAGTATCAGTCAATATCGCTCTCCATCCCATCAACAGAATAATTATGCAAATCAAATCAAAGTTTATTTGTCACGTGCACCGAATACAACAGGTGTAAAACTTGAAACAGTGAAATGCTTACTTACAGGCTCAAACCAATAGTGCAAAAAAGGTATTAGGTGAACAATAGGTAAGTAAAGAAATAAAACAACAGTAAAAAGACAGGCTATATACAGTAGCGAGGCTATAAAAGTAGCGAGGCTACATACAGACACAGGTTAGTCAGGCTGATTTAGGTAGTATGTACATGTAGATATGGTTAAAGTGACTATGCATATATGATGAACAGAGAGTAGCAGTAGCGTAAAAGAGGGGGTGGTGGGTGGAGGGACAGAATGCAGATAGTTCTGTTAGCCAATGTGAGGGAGCACTGGTTGGTCGGCCCAATTGAGATAGTATGTACATAAATGACTATGCATATATGATAAACAGAGAGTTGCAGCAGCGTAAAAAGAGGGGTTGGGGGTGGCACACAATGCAAATAGTACGGATAACCATTTGTACGGTAGAGGTCTTTGGCACCTCTAAGGTAGAGTGAATGGGACAGGTCACTTTCACCAGAGATCTTCGCCAGACTGGCGGGCGTCTTTCAGTAAAACTGGGTCGTTTTTCTTTGCGATTACCTTGGCAGCGTCGAAGCTGGAGTCCACGGCGAGATAACAGGGTGATACATTTGATTTGATAAGTACACAGCGTGTTCCATTAGCATCAAGTCAGCTATTCAGAGGAACCGTCTTTTTCTCTACCTGCGTTACACAGTGCAATTTTACACCGACATGCAGTTTTATTAATGAAGATGGGTAAATGTTAACAAATTATACTAATTGCCTAGTTGGTTGCTGAATCAGAAGAGCTTAATATTGTAAATATGCATTCTAAACTGGAAAAAATAGGAAAACATTTCAACTTTAAATTAGTGCTCTTTACCCATACATGCAACAGAGAGTAGGTGATCACTCAGCTCTCCTTTCTCAGGGGCCTCCTGCAGAGCACCTGTGATGTCACCTTTCCACAGTCTCGGGTACACCACCGACTCATAGTGACCTGCCTCCACACACCTATAGAATACCTACTCATTCAAGTTTTTTGTTCTTTATTTTTACTATTTTCTACATTGTAGAATAATATTGAATACATCAAAACGAGGAAATAACACATATAGAATCATATAGTAACCGAAAAAGTGTTGAACAAATCAAAATATATTTTATATTTTAGATTCTTCAAAGTAGCCACCCTTGGCCTTGATGACAGCTTTGCCCCCGGTGTTGTGCAGACCGCACTATCCTCTGGAAGGCCTTGCGGTTGAGGGTGGTGCAATTGCCGTACCAGTTTGTGATACAGCCCGACAGGATGCTCTCGATTGTGCATCTGTAAAAGTTTAAATGTTTTAGATGACAAGGCAAATTTCTTCAGCCTGCTGAATTTATATGTATTCATCCCTTTACATTTGCGTGTATTTGTGTGTCTTAAGTAGTTTGTGAATTTGTTAGATTACTTATATTACTGCATAGTCAGAACTAGAAGCGCAAGCATTTCGCTACACTCGCATTAACATCTGCTAACCATGTGTATCTGACCAATACAATTTGATTTGTTGCACAGAAACCACCACCAAAGGACACCAATAATAAGAAGAGACTTGTTTGGGCCAAGAAACCCGGACAATGGACATTAGACCGGTGGAAATCTGTCCTTTAGTCTAACGAGTCCAAATTACAGATTTTCTGTTCCTACCGTCATTCATGGTTTTGATGTCTTCACTATTGTTCTACAATGTAGAAAATAGTAAAAATAAAGAAAAACCCTTGAATGGGTATGTGTGTCTGTGTTCCTGACTGTGGCCAGGTTGAGACAGTCCTGCTGGAGGTCTTCCCTGGGCCGGTGGTCCAGGAGCGAGGCTTCCTCTTCTTTAGAGACACCTCATGAAGAAAAGACAGCAAACACTAAAGGGGGTTGCAGTGGATGGAGACTGATCATGCAGACTTATACTTGTCATGATAAGTAAATGAATAGGACTTATAACTGTGTGTTAGTTGACATAGGGTGCTGTGGTTTTCCTGGTCAGGTCAGTGGTCAGGAAAAACTCAGGGCTCTATGAACAATAATGTTCTTGTTGGTTTCTCCACTTTTTTCATTTCTTTCTTTACAGTTAATAAGGATTTCCCTCCATTGTGTACTTTCTCCACCACTGGTCTGTCCATTGAATTACTGGATGAAGAAACTGAAAGGAAATGAGTAGTATGTGTGACATGATAATTCTTAACTTGTACGGAAGAAATTAAAGATGCAATTAAAGATGACTGGATTGAGACAGCCTGAATGTAATGGTGGACTGGACATGGCTACAGTGCTACCTGTCACAGATGAGATACTAGTGGTCAACTCCACAGGGATGCTCTGCGTTTGTTACCTTTGGGGGGCTTGGGAACTCCTGCTTGGACACGGCCCACTCCTGCACAGTGAAGTAATTTGCTCCCGTCCAGACCTGGTCTGGGTCCACAGGAGACCACTGGACACACAGCTGCCGGCCCCTGTGAGCCCTGTGGTTACAAATCCCCTCCTTCTTCTGCACATCCCACAACTGAGGATCACATATAGAACAGTAGTTTTAATAGAATAGAATAATAATATAATACATTGCAATTCAATAGCGGCTGATTGGAATTTGTAGCAGCAAAACCCTATTCCCATCTACAGTATATACAATAATGTTTATGCATTGGGACTGACTTGTGCTGTACCATCACGACAGACCTGACCAGTCGCCTGTCGTGATGGGGCCTCCAGCCAGGCCGGTCATCTTGGCAGTGTGACCGCCAGGCTTCAATACACCTCGGTCAACACAACGGGATTCTCTGGGAGTCTCTGAAAACAGACAAGAAAAAAAGAGCATTTTAGAAATTAAAATACTGTGAAATTAACCAGAAATTGTTAACTCGTACCAAAAATGTAAAACAGCATATAAAGTGAGGGGGGAAAAGTATTTGATCCCCTGCTGATTTTGTACGTTTGCCCACTGACAAAGAAATGATCAGTCTATAATTTTAATGGTAGGTCTATTTGAACAGTGAGAGACAAAATAACAACAAAAACATCCAGAAAAACGCATGTCAAAAATGTTATAAATTGATTTGCATTTTAATGAGGGAAATAAGTATTTGACCCCCTCTCAATCAGAAAGATTTCTGGCTCCCAGTTGTCTTTTATACAGGTAACGAGCTGAGATTAGGAGCACACTCTTAAAGGGACACCTGTCCACAGAAGCAATCAATCAATCAGATTCCAAACTCTCCACCATGGCCAAGACCAAAGAGCTCTCGAAGGATGTCAGGGACAAGATTGTAGATCTACACAAGGCTGGAATGGGCGACAAGACCATCGCCAAGCAGCTTGGTGAGAAGGTGACAACAGTTGGTGCGATTATTCGCAAATGGAAGAAACACAAAAGAACTGTCAATCTCCCTCTGCCTGGGGCTCCATGCAAGATCTCACCTTGTGGAGCAATGATCATGAGAACGGTGAGGAATCAGCCCAGAACTACACGGGAGGATGTTGTCAATGATCTCAAGGCAGCTGGAACTATAGTCACCAAGAAACAATTGGTAACACACTACGCCGTGAACGACTGAAATTCTGCAGCACCCACAAGGTCCCACTGCTCAAGAAAGCACATATACATGCCCGTCCGAAGTTTGCCAATGAACATCTGAATTGTTCAGAGGACAACTGGGTGAAAGTGTTGTGGTCAGATGAGAGCTCTTTGGCATCAACTCAACTCGCCGTGTTTGGAGGAGGAGGAATGCTGCCTATGACCCCAAGAACACCATCCCCACCGTCAAACATGGAGGTGGAAACATTATGCTTTGGGGGTGTTTTTCTGCTAAGGGGACAGGACAACTTCACCGCATCAAAGGGACGATGGACGGGGCCATGTACCGTCAAATCTTGGGTGAGAACCTCCTTCCCTCAGCCAGGGCATTGAAAATGGGTCGTGGATGGGTATTCCAGCATGACAATGACCCAAAACACACGGCCATGGCAACAAAGGAGTGGCTCAAGAAGAAGCACATTAAGGTCCTGGAGTGGCCTAGCCAGTCTCCAGATCTTAATCCCATAGAAAATCTGTGGAGGGAGCTGAAGGTTCGAGTTGCCAAACGTCAGCCTTGAAACCTTAATGACTTGGAGAAGATCTGCAAAGACGAGTGGGACAAAATCCCTCCTGAGATGTGTACAAATCTGGTGGCCAACTACAAGTAACGTCTGACCTCTGTGATTGCCAACAAGGGTTTTGCCACCAAGTACTAAGTCATGTTTTGCAGAGGGGTCAAATACTTATTTCCCTCATTAAAATGCAAATCAATTTATAACATTTTTGACATGTATTTTTCTGGATTTTGTTGTTGTTATTCTGTCTCTCACTGTTCAAATAAACCTACCATTACAATGATAGACTGATAATTTCTTTGTCAGTGGGCAAATGTACAAAATCAGCAGGGGATCAAATACTTTTTTCTCTCACTGCATATCATATACAAATGGGACAGTAATGGTATACACAGTGTATGCAGTGCATTCAGAAAGTATTCAGACCTCTTGACTTTTCCCACATTTTGTTATGTTACAGCCTTCTACAGTATATACAGTCTTATTACAGCCTTGTTCTAAAATTGATCAAATAAAAACTTGTCATCATCAATCTACACACAATACCCATAAGGACAAAGCGAAAACAGTTTTTTTTGTGCAGATGTATTAAAACTTTAACAGATACCTTATTTACATAAATATTCAGACCCTTTGCTTAGCGACTCAAAATTGAGCTCAGGTGCATCCTGTTTCCATTGATCATCCTTGAGATGTTTTTTGAGATGTTTCTACAACTTAATGTGGTAAATTCAATTGATTGGACATGATTTGGAAAGGCACACACCTGTCCATATAAGGTCCCACAGTTGACAATGGATGTCAGAGCAGAAACCAAGCCATGAGGTTGAAAGGAATTGTCCGTAGAGCCCAGAGACAGGATTGTGTCGAGGCACAGATCTGGGGAAGCGTACTAAAACATTTCTGGGGCATTGAAGGTCCCCAAGAACACAGTGGCCTCCATCATTCTTAAATGGGAGAAGTTTCGAACCACCAAGACTCTTTCTAGAGCTGGCCGCCTGGACAAACTTAGCAATAGGGGGAGAAGGGCCTTGGTCAGGGAGGTGACCAAGAGCCCGATGATCACTTTGACAGATCTCTAGAGTTCCTCTGTGGAGATGGTAGAAAGTTCCAGAAGGACAACCATTTCTGCAGCACTCCACCAATATGGCCTTTGTGGTAGAGAGGCCAGACAGAAGCCACTCCTCAGTAAAAGGAGGATGAAATCCCGCTTGGAGTTTGACAAACGGCACCTGAAGAGCCTCAGACCATAAGAAACCAGATCCTCTGGTTTGATGAAACCAAGATTGAACCCTTTGGCCTGAATGCCAAGCGTCACGTCTGGATGAAACCTGGCACCATCCCTATGGTGAAGCATGGGGGTGGCAGCATCATGCTGTGGGGACTTTTTTTCAGAGGTAAGGACTGGAAGACTAGTCAGGATCTAGGGAAAGATTAATGAAGCAAAGTACAGAGAGATCCTTGATGAAAACCTTTACCAGAGCGCTCAGGACTTCAGACCGGGGTGAAGGTTCACCTTCCAACAGAACAACGACCCTAAGCACACAGCCAAGAGGACGCAGGAGGGGCTTCGGGATAGGTCTCTGAATGTCCTTGAGTGGCCCAGCCAGAGCCTGGACTTAAACCCGATCGAATGTCTCTGGAGAGACCTGAAAATAGCTGTGCAGAAACACTCCCCATTGAACCTGACAGAACTTGAGAGGATCTGCTGAGAAGAATGGAAGGAACTCCCCAAATACAGGTGTGCCAAGCTTTAAGGGTCATACCTGTCACGGATTCCTCCGGTAATGTTGCTCATTCTGGACACCAGCTCCAGAGTCTACGTCACCGGCATCTAGGTGTCACTGAACTGTTTCATTACGGACACATGGTCCCGTTCCCCTTGATTAGTAATTCTATGTATACATGCCCTCTGTTCACCATTGTTTGGTCGGTTATTGTTCCCATGTCCGTTGGTCTTGTGAGTATCTGTGCTTTGTTGTTTCGGCTTTCATGCTGCTTGTATTGTGTACTCGCTATTACGGGTCTCGTCCCGTGCATTGTTTACAGGTCTCGTCCTGTGCATTATTACTATGGGTATTTATTAGAGGTTTAACCTCGCTCTTTTGTTTGGGTTTACATCCCTGTGTTTTGTATACGTGTTTGTCTTGGGCTTCGTCCTCGTGCTTTTCATGGCATGTTGTATTTTTGGGTAGAGTATTAAAACCCCCTATTACGTATTCCTGTGCCTGTCTCCAATCATGTATACAATGTGACAATACCCCCAAAACTCAAGACTGTAATCACTGCCAAAGGTGCTTCAACAAAGTACTGAGTAAAGGGTCTGAATACATATGTAAATGTGATATTTCAGGTTTGTATTTTTAGAAATGTGCAAAAATGTCTAAAATACTGTTTTTGCTTCGTCATTGTGTGTAGATTGATGGGGGGGAAAACAATTGAATCTACAATAGAATATGGCAGTAACATAACAAAATGTGGAAAAAGTCAAGGGGTCTGAAAAATTTCTGAATGCACTGTATATGGTAGATATGTAAAACTAAAGGTCTAAGAACAACAACATTGACGTATGCGTTGATTCTGTGAGCTAGTTTATTTGCAAGTGCATCGGTGATGTTGTACCCACTGTGACTATTAAAACCTTCCCCAACCAGAAACCATGGATTGATGGCAGCATTCGAGCAAAACTGAAAGAGCGAACCACTGCTTTTAATCATGGCAAGGTGACTGGAAACATGAACGAATACAAACAATGTAGCTATTCCCTCCGCAAGGCAATCAAACAAGAAAAGCTTCAGTATAGAGACAAAGTAGAGTCGCATATTCAACGGCTCAAACACGAGACGTATGTGGCAGGGTCTACAGTCAATCACGGATTACAAAAAGAAAACCAGCCCCGTTGCGGACATCAACGTCTTGATCCCAGACAAATTAAACAACTGCTTTGCTCGCTTTGAGGACAATACAGTGCCACTGATATGTCCCGCTACCGAAGCCTGTGGGCTCTCCCTCATCGTGGCCAACGTGAGTAAAACATTTAAACCTGTTAACCATCGCAAGGCTGCCGGCCCAGATGGCATCCCTAGTTGCGTCCTCAGAGCATGCGCAGACCAGCTGGCTGGTGTGTTTACGGACATATTCAATCAATCCCTATCCCCATCTGCCGTGCCCACATGCTTCAAGATGGCCACCAATGTTCCTGTTCCCAAGAAAGCTAAGGTAACTGAACTAAATTACTATTGCCCCGTAGCACTCCTGTCATCATGAAGTCCTTTGAGAGACTAGCCAAGGATCATATCACCTCCACCATACCTGATAACCTAGACCCACTCCAATTTGCTTACCGCGCCAATATGTCCACAGACGACGCAATCACCATCCTACTGCACACTGTTCTGATTGTAGAATAATAATGAAGAGATCAAAACAATGAATTAACAAATATGGAGTCATGAAGTAACTAAAAAGTGATAAATCAAAATATATTTTATATTTGAGATTCTTCAAAGTAGCTACCTTTTGCCTTGATGACAGCAGTAGACACTCTTGGCATTCTTTCAACCAGCTTCACCTGGAATGCTTTTCCAACAGTCTTGAAGGAGTTTCAACATATACTGAGAACTTGTTTGCTGCTTTTCCGTCACCCTGCAGTCTATCTCATTCCAAATAATCTCAAATGGGTTGAGGTAGTGTGATTCTGGGGGCCTGGTAATCTGATGCAGCACTCCATCACTCTCCTTCTTGGTCAAATATTCCTTACACAGCCTGGAGGTGTGTTGGGTCACTGTCCTGTTGAAAAACAAATGATAGTCCCACTAAGGGAAAACCAGATGGGATGGTGTATTGCTGCAGAGTGCTGTGATAGCCATGCTGGTTAAGTGTGCCTTGAATTCTAAATAAATCACAGACAGTCTCAGCAGCAAAGCACATGCGGAGGTCCTCCGTTCACCTACTCTGAGTCTTACAAATTCTTACAAAGACACAGCAGTTGGAACCAAAAATCGCAAATTTGGGCTCATCAGAACATAGGATAGATTTTCACCGGTCTAATGTCCATTGCTCTTGGTTCTTGGCCCAAGCAGGTCTGTTCTTATTGTTGATGTCCTTTAGTTGTGGTTACTTTTCAGTAATTTGACCATGGCCTGATTCACGCAGTCTCCTCTGAACAGTTGATGTTGAGATGTGTCTGTTACTTGAACTCTGTGAAGCATTGATTTGAGCTGAAATTTCTACTTTGGTAACTCTAATGAACTTATTGGGTATTCCTTTCCTGTGGTGGTCCTCATGAGAGCCAGTTTCATCATAGCACTTCATGGTTTTTGCGACTGCAACTGAAGAAACTTGTTGAAATTGCCCTCATTGACCGCATTGACTGACCTTCATGTCTTAATGTAATGATGGACTGTCGTTTCTCTTTGCTTATTTGAGCTGTTCTTGAGATAATATAGACTTGGTCTTTTACCAAATAGGGCAGTCTCCTGTTTACCACCCCTACTGCCCACTCTCCCTCTGCCGGTTCACTGCTGCCTCTGTACCCCATTTACCCTCTGCATCATACCTTGAGATGTGCACTCTTGTCTTTAACACAGATCATACAACATATCAACAGGAGATTTAAACACTCAGATCTCAAAATATGATTCGGCACCAGCATACACACCAGGGGAACTCCCCTCACCTATGACGGCGGTCGTGGACCTAGACCACGGCATTGCTGGATCCAGAGGCCAGGAGGTTCTACAGCATGGGCAGGGAGCTGTGGTCATGGTGTCAGCGCAGCACGTTGATGAGCTTATGGTGCTGCTGGATGGTACACAGCAGCTTGAGAGTCGGACCTGGTACACCTCTATGGACCTGAGAGAGACAAAACCAGGAATTATAGTTGCCCCAATATAATTTTAAGCACTTTGAGACCTAGTTAAATGGATACATAAATAAAATGACCACATTCAAATCACTTTTTCCCAAAGTGCATTTAAACTTCGTAATACATTTTACAGTAAAACCGTCAGTACAGCTACAGTCTCCTTTTAGACAGGCACTCATCAATCATTTTAGATGACAGTTGCCTCCAGTTAATTCTCCAGGCCTATACACAGTTTAAGGGAAGACGACACTCCCGTCCTCATTGCGAATGGCCACAACTTTACCATCTGGTTTCCAGCTGAGATCTGTGTGGGGTGGCAGCTTGTGCTGCAGAAAATAGAACATGACCTTCAAAATGTATTCAAATTAACACCATTATATTCAATTGCACATCACCACATGCAGTGACTGGGTAAAATACTTAGGGAGTTATGTAGAGGGTCCTGCTGAAAAGTAATAGATAAATACATAAATGTAGAGAGCCTCTCCATCTCACCATGATGCTGTTGGTGTACCATGATGCTGTTGGTGACCCTGTCAATGTCTGTCGCCACTCCTGTCAGTTTCCAGGGGTTATGCTTGTAGGATGAGGCCCTCTCCAGCACAGCTATACAGGCTGTAGGACAGACAGTCTCCTGCTCCACTAGGAGATTACACACTGACTGTTACACACTGTTTTAGCACCCTGTTGTCTCTCTTATTCATGCACGCACGCACGCACGCACGCACGCACGCACGCACGCACGCACGCACGCACACACACACACACACACACACACACACACACACACACACACACACACACACACACACACACACACACACACACACACACACTTGCAAAGGCATACAGACCATCATACTCATCCAGCGTATATTATGGTAAAGTCTGACACAACACTAATCAGTCAACGATAACCCTCAAGAGGTCACATCTCAATCTCAATGTTCACATGCCACTCTGGGCCACCAGCAGGAGGAGGAGCCACGCCAGCAAAAAGTATCTAAACAAATTAACATGGTCTTTGTTGGTTTAGAAACCATCAGCAGATCCTTCACACAGCAGCAATTATGTTTACTATTTCAAAAGGCTGAATGACGGATATGGTAATCAAAATGTCATCTGCCGGAAGCTGGTAAAATTAACTTTCCACCATCTTGATTTCCCAATGAACGGCTCAGGGAGAGAGGTAAGCGTTTTCTCAACTCAATTATGGAGTATATTACAAAAGCGTCAAGAGATGTTTTCTGCTGACTCATGGCTTTGGCACAACGCCCACTCGCAGAAGTTTCTGGGTCAGAGAGTGCTCAGCATACAGTACACACACTTAGATAGACTTAAGAGCTTACCAATTGACAGAGGGGTGACTGGGGGTTCCCAGGCTAATGTGTACACAGCCTTTTTGTGATAAGTGCTGGATACCTGAGGAGGCCTGGGAACAACACAATAAAGACCATTCATTAATGTCATAACAGATATGAAATGTAATTATCTTGGTGAGAAATTACGATAATCACTAACAGTTTGAATTTGATTAAACCGCCACTATACAATATCTCAGATATAAATAGATGTATAAATAGATGTATAAATATAGCAGCCTGGTCTCATAGACTAGACGTACCATAATAAACGTAAAGTAAATGAAAATCCGGACCTCTCAAATTTGTATGATTGGTTACGTTTGGTATGGTTACATAAGACAGAAGGTTTCTTAAGGAAAAAAAGGCTAAAACTAAAGTTGGGTGGTTGGTTGGGAAGGATGGATGGATGGTTGGGCCTATAACGCATAACGCAATCGTTTAGCAACCCAAAGGTTGAGTGTTCAAAAATCATTTTGCAACTACTTAATACATTTTAGCTACTTAGCTGACCCTTCACCTTTAACATAATTCCTAACCCTAACCTTAACCCCTAACCCCTAGTAGGCTTGGGTGGTATCCAGATTGTAATACTTTTATACCAACCTTGTAACATCCCAGGATATTTGTTAATACCGGCACTGAACACAAGGGGTGAAATTTTCAAACCCCACTGAGCCTCTGATATTCGAAGGTTACCAATGCTAACAAGTACATGTAAAATTCCATATCGAATGCTAAGTAAATGCTAACGAGCGTTGCAAGCATTTTATACAGTCTCTGACCTAAACTATTTGTAGGACAGAAATGCCAGCTCATAAACTTATGCAAGTAACTAAAAAATGCTGCACGCACAAAAAAAATATTAGACAGCAAAGCTCTTGATCTAGGACAGAAGTCTCTGCTGTTACCAAGCAAAGCTTGAATTTGCAAGAAGCTAAGCACTTGTCTAGATAGTTAACTAGCTACTAAATTAGCAAACTAAATGCACAACTGCAGAGCATTTAGCACATTTTAGACAGTTAACTTAATAGTTATTAAATATCTAGCTGGTATACATTTTGTTGTGAATTCCATACCATAACTAGATCACGTGGCGCGTGCTGCACAACAGTGAGTGACTCACAAGGTTCTGGTCTCTCATCGTTGTGTACTTGTAAAAAAAAAAAAAAACGTGACAGGAGAAATGAAGAAGACAATCTTCTTTATCTCCTAACGTATTGCGCAAGTTTATGACAGGTATTTACTTAAAAAGTAAATACAAGTATTAAAATGTATAAACATTTTTTAAATAAATAGTTTCAACGGTATTGAAGAACCATCCCTGAAGCAATTTCTAAATACCCCGGTATACGGTATATAGGGTTTACATCTCAAGCCTAACCCATAGCCTAGCTAACGTAAGCCACCTAGCTAACGTTAGCATTAGCCACCTAGCTAATGTTAGCGTTAGCCACCTCACTAACATTAGCCACAACAAATTGGAATTTGTAACATATTTAGATTTTTTTTTAGAAAATTCATAAGATATTGTATGAATTGCAATTCTTAACATATTGTACAGATGATTGACATCTACAAATTAATACATACCATACAAAATGTAACATATACTAATTTCATTGTCCTGGATTTACATTTACTATTTTACACAGATGCGCTAGCCATCTTCACGTTTACCATAAACCAGTAGACAATAACTGATGTCAATATGCCCTAAGAGTCTCTTACCGCTGTAACTTTGTACTTGAAGCCCTGCCAGAAGGTCTTGGTGTCGTACTTGTTCTGGATGGAGAGGCTGCTCCACACTCAGATCATGCAGTCTCCCACCCCCAGGGCCAGGTAGCCCCACAGGAGAGAAGATCAGGGGGTACACAAGGTGCAGGTCGCACATGATCAGCTCACCCCTACACACACAGGGGGAAGTTAGTACAAAATGACTGCTCAAAATACTAAGTATTGTCAAGTTGCCGACTTAATCATATTTATAATGAATAATGGTACTATCCTCAATTATGTTTTCAACCTTTCATGCAGGTTGATTACTCAGTTAGGTTGTTGTCTTACCTTTGCCCTTCAGCGTGCTCCAGATTCTCCTTGTCCGGTCCTTGCTCCAGGATGCAAGATAACACCCCTTCTCTGTGCCCTCTGTTACCTCATTGGTTGTTTCTGAAATATAATTTTGTCAATCAAAGGGGTAAAATGTCTTCTGTTAACCAGATCTGATGACTACAAATACTGTAGATAGTCTTCTCAGCATGCCATTTGTCACTGACTGAATACGTTCTGTACATTTTAACCTTGGTGTTGTTGTTGGGCATGCTGTAAAGCACCTCTTTATTGGGCAGTGGGGCCCAGGCCAGGGAGTGGATCTCATCGTCATGGCCACGGAGATGATGCACTACCTCACCCTTCTTACTGATGTCAATCAGCACAATCATGCATTTTTTTGTACCCAAGAGAGAGAGATTGAGATACATAGCCGTCTGGAAAGCATTCCTGGGAAGTAATTTGTCCCTGGTATTTGCAGTGCGTGATGGATGCATTTTAATGGATTCTGTAAAGCACACTTCTCAGCATGAGCAGTTATTGTAGCTCAGTTGGTAGAGCATGGTGCTTGTAATGCCAAGGTAGTGGGTTTGATTCCCCAGACCAACCATTTGTAAATTGTATGCACACCTGACCAAGTCTCTTTAGATAAAAGTATGAAACTTGAGAAGGGTTAAACTATATCAGATTGCTTGTTTAACAAACTATTTTTATTAATTGGATTAATAATTGTTTTTTGTTCATATGGTTAGCTAATTCTATATGTCCTATCAGATAATATTTATATATAAATATGATCAGGGGTATAACTTTCACTGGGGACAGGGGAGACATGTCCATTCTGAAATTGTATTTTTGTTCACCCCAGTTTTATCATTGGAATGTGATACAAAACGATGCAACAGTGTGCTTTAGGACCATGCAGACACATCTGAGCAGTCGGGTAGGTTGTTTGGAGTTTTTATCTGACTGGATAAACACTGTATTTCTAAAACCAAAGTTGTGTCCCTGAATATTATGCATTTTAACAATAAAACGAGAAGAGACCCAGATAGAAGAAGGATAAAGGAAAACATTACTAAAGAGAGGAACATGGAGGAGGATGACCAGAGGTTGTGGATGATGTACAGTATATACTTCAGGGATGTGTTCCTGCACTAGCAGGCTCAAGAACCGTTTCTTTCCAGCTACTGTAACCCTGCTGAACTCTGTGACACAGCAATAGCCATATCCACCCGCCCACTGCTTAGTACAGCCTCTCAGGGACCTTATTGCACTACTGTCTTCGCACTCTTCACGGTACTACTGGACTCTGACATTGCTTTGCAAAGTCTGATTAAGGACATTATTCAGTTGTACATGAACATGTCTACCACGGTAACCTCATTGCTGCTATCCCTGCATTTTAGTTGCATGCTTCCTTGCACTTTGAATTTGCCTTCATTGCACATTTAGACTTGCCATTTGCTTTCGTTGTACATTTATACATCATACTTAATAACATACTTTGTACTTAATTGTTTCACTTGTAAATTTGTTGTACTCTTTTATTTGCACTTCTGGTCAGATGCCAACTGCATTTTGTTGTACTGTACTTGCTCAATGACAATAAAGTTGAATCTAATCTAATCATGTGACCAGTACTGAGTCCAAATTGGCGTAGATCAGTGAGACAGTCACTTCCACAACGTTTACTACATTAACAACTAACCAGTAGCCTACATAATAGTGGTCAAGCTCTATAATATGCCACTGATCACAATACGCTTCAGTGCCTAAGAGCTTAGATAACATTACCACATGGGCAGTCAGCCGCAGTCTAGTGAAATTCACGTGTCATGACCAATGATCTATACAGTGGTCATGACCCATGGATAACAGTTTTTAGTTTTGCCTATGTCAGGATCTGGCCATTTGTGATGAGCCTATATGCTACATCAATAATAAGGTATAATATTTAATTAATTAATATTTTATTTTACCTTTATTTAACTAGGCAAGTCAGTTAAGAACAAATTCTTATTTTCAACGTCCGGAAATGCGGACGTTGCGCATCGCAGAGTTTAAATTAACGTATCATATGCTATAGGTCACGGGAAGTTTCATAGAAAGTGTCAAATGCTATAGGTTTGATACGCACAATGCTTAAAGACCAGGGCCCTGTTTCCCAAAATCATCTTGGTTCATCTTTATGGTTCTAACAATGAACTTAGCCTTAAGATGCTTTTGGTAAACTGGGCCTTGGGCCACATTTCCCATAGCCTTCCTTTAGTGTTAAAATCATTGTTTGAACCATCTTACGATGTATCTTTAGCAGCAGAGGAATTTACCAGAGTCTTCCTTAGTAACATGGCTCTTGAAACCGATGCACATCTATGAGTGATCCAAACCACTCTTAGAGCGCTAAAGTGCACCGTCAGGCTTATTTTCTGCCTTTACCTCACAATATATCATTCTAAAACAATAGATAAATGTTTTGTGCAAATGGAAATGATCATACAATGATAAATGTTTCATTTGGGTTCTGTATAGGATCTAAATTACACTGAACAAATATATAAATGCAACATGCAACAATTTAAAAGATTTTACTGAATTAAAGTTACAGTTCATATAAGGAAATCAGTCAATTGAAATAAATTCATTAGGCCCTAATCTATGGATTTCACATAACTCAGAATACAGATATGCATCTGTTGGTCACAGATGCCTTAAAGAAAAGTTAAGGGCATGGATCAGAAAACCCGTCAGTATATGGTGTGACCACCATTTGCCTCATGCAGTGCAACACATCTCCTTCACTGTTGATTGTGGCCTGTGGAATGTTGTCCCACTCTTAATATAATAATAATAATAATAATAATATATGCCATTTAGCAGACGCTTTTATCCAAAGCGACTTACAGTCATGTGTGCATACATTCTACGTATGGGTGGTCCCGGGGATTGAACCCACTTCCCTGGCGTTACAAGCGCCATGCTCTACCAACTGAGCTACAATGGCTGTGCAAAGTTGCTGGATATTGGCGGGAACTGGAACATTCTGTCATGCACGGCAATCCAGAGCATCCCAAACATGCTCAATGGGCGACATGTCTGGTGAGTATGCAGGCCATGGTAGAACTGGGACATTTTCAGCTTCCAGGAATTGTGATCCTTGCGACATGGGGCTGCGCATTATCATGCTGAAACATGAGGTGGTGGTGGCGGATGAATGGCACGACAGTGTGCCTTAGGATCTCGTCACGGTATCTCTGTGCATTCAAATTGCTATCGATAAAATGCAATTAGGTTTCTTTTTCTGTAGTGTATGGCACCACATACCATAACCCCACCGCCACCATGGGGCACTCTGTTCACAACGTTGACATCAGCAAACCACTCGCCCACACGATACCAAACACGCTGTCCTCCATCTGTCCGGTAAAGTTGAAACCGGGATTAATCTGTGAAGAGCACACTTCTCCAGCATGCCAGTGGCCATCGAAGGTCAGCATTTGCCCACTTAAGTTGGTTCCAACTCTGAACTGCAGTCAGGTCAAGGTCCTGGTGAGGATGACTAGCATGCAGATGAGCTTCCCTGAGACGGTTTCTGACAGTTTGTGCAGAAACTTTTTGTTTGTGCAAAACAGTTTCATCAGCTGTCCGCGTGGCTGGCTGGCCTCCCTACACTGGCTTCCTGTCAAGGCAAGGGCTGATTTCAAGGTTTTACTGCTAACCTACAAAGCATTACATGGGCTTGCTCCTACCTATCTCTCTGATTTGGTCCTGCCGTACATACCTACACGTACGCTATCGGTCACAAGACGCAGGCCTCCTAATTGTCCCTAGAATTTCTAAGCAAACAGCTGGAGGCAGGGCTTTCTTATATATAGCTCCATTTTTATGGAATGGTCTGCCTACCCATGTGAGAGACACAAACTCTGTCTCAACCTTTAAGTCTTTACTGAAGACTCATCTCTTCAGTGGGTCATATGATTGAGTATAGTCTGGCCGAGGAGTGTGAAGGTGAACGGAAAGGCTCTGGAGCAATGAACCGCCCTTGTTGTCTCTGCCTGGCCGGTTCCCCTCTTTCCACTGGGATTCTCTGCCTCTAACCCTATTACAGGGGCTGAGTCACTGGCTTACTAGGGCTCTTTCATACTGTCCCTAGGAGGGGTGCGTCACTTGAGTGGGTTGAGTCACTGATGTGATCTTCCTGTCTGGGTTGGCGCCCCCCCCTTGGGTTGTGCCGTGGCGGAGATCTTTGTGGGCTATACTCGGCCTTGTCTCAGGATGGTAAGTTGGTGGTTGAAGATATCCCTCTAGTGGTGTGGGGGCTGTGCTTTGGAAAAGTGGGTGGGGTTATATCCTTCCTGTTTGGCCCTGTCCAGGGGTGTCATCGGATGGGGCCACAGTCTCTCCTGACCCCTCCTGTCTCAGCCTTCAGTATTTATGCTGCAGTAGTTTCTGTGTCAGGGGGCTAGGGTCAGTTTGTTATATCTGGAGTACTTCTCCTGTCCTATCCGGTGTCCTGTGTGAATTTAAGTATGCTCTCTCTAATTCTCTCTTTCTCTCTTTCTTTCTCTCTCTCGGAGGACCTGAGCCCTAGGACCATGCCTCAGGACTATCTGACATGATGACTCCTTGCTGTCCCCAGTCCACCTGGCCGTGCTGCTGCTCCAGTTTCAACTGTTCTGTCTGTGATTATTATTATTTGACCATGCTGGTAATTTATGAACATTTGAACATCTTGGCCATGTTCTGTTATAATCTCCACATAGCCACCCCACATAGCCTGGTTCCTCTCTAGGTTTCTTCCTAGGTTTTGGCCTTTCTAGGGAGTTTTTCCGAACCACCGTGCTTCTACACCTGCATTGCTTGCTGTTTGGGGTTTTAGGCTGGGTTTCTGTACAGCCCTTTGAGATATCAGCTGATGTACGAAGGGCTATATAAATCCATTTGATTTGATTTGATCTGTGGCATTGTGTTGTGTGACTAAACTGCACATTTTATTGTCCCAAGAACAACATGCACCTGTGTAATGATCAAGTTCTTGATATGCCACACCTGTCAGGGGGGTGGGTTGTCTTGGCAAAGGACAAATGCTCAATAACAGAGAAGTAAACAAATTTGTGCACAGAATTTGAGAAAAATAAGCTTTTTGTATGTATGGATTTTTCTGGGATCTTTTATTTCAGCTCATGAAAAATGGGACCAACACTTTTACATTTTGTGTTTATATTTTTTTGCTCAATGTAATATTTGAAATGTGTGTATGTAATATTTTGTCAAGATTAGTTTTATCCCAAGCTAAATCTTATCCAGTACAAATAGGAAACACCTGGAACATTATAAGCGCCAAGCCATTGTAAGATGTCAGCAGAACAATAATAATAATACAGTATACTGTATGACTGCTATTCAGCAGATTGTTGCTCTCAAAAATAACCTGCTGCGCAGTCTGTTGGTGTATATACATGCTCATTTTCATCTGTAGTCCGTAAAAAATGTAGACATAGGTGAACATCTTGACATGGAAACATTATCTACAAAACAGTAAAACAGAAATACATGATGCAGTTAAAAAAAACAGAGATCAGGATATAACACAGAAGTCAAAACATTGTGGTGCAGTGTGCTAAAGTACCATGGAAAAAAGAAGACAACCGTGTTTCAAATCCTAAAATCAATCAACACTACATGACGAAAATTGTTTACAGGTGAATGTTGTAATTTATTTTCATTCATAATAACTGGTCTGCGAAATATACAGGCCTAGCCTATGTTTCACATGAAATGTGGGCTATTAGTTGTGCTTGCTTATGACGCAAGCAGCATCGATGTCAGCACCAAAGAACTGGACAGCTCCCCCAACGGAATCGTGAAAAACCAAAAAGTGCCTCAAGCGACGCTCTTAGCTGTCGCTCTTACAGGTTTACTCTGTGTGCTTGTTTGGGAAACACTTAAAAAGTTGGGTAGTAGATAACGATGTATGCTTAAAGCGGCAATCAGTAGTAGAAAGAATAACAAAGTGGATCTCCCACCCCTGGTTCCGTAAAAAGCTGAAGGATGGAGCTGGAGAAATGATACCACTCTCAAATTCATAGACAGGGCTTAGGACTGACAGTCCATGATATCAAAATTATGTTTTTAGCCATGTTTTAAAGCTATGTAGTGTTTGTTTACAGGTTTTGTTTACAAACGGAGTAAAACAAGCTTCTATTTTGGGTTCTGATGGGGTACTCGTGATGCATTTATAAGTTATATTCTTTAAGAATCAATGGGTACATATCATTAATTTATAAGTCCAAAATGGATGTTGTAACTTCTGATTGCCCCTGTAAGTTACATCACAACGGGGAAACTAGGCCCTGATCAGTCGTCTCTCCTGGACTGTCAACTTCAGTGTTCTCCAGACAGTCCTGGGGAAAGTTCTTCACACTTCGAAAACCACAATTGCAATAAGGTAGGCTAGGCTATGGTTTACTACATTCATTTATCCAAATATGTAGGCTACTATGCCGTTGCAGGGGCACATAGTGGCTCGCCATATGATTGATAAAAAGTAGCCTACGCCTACAAGTGGATATCGAACAACTTAAAACAACCTTTCCTCTGCTTCTCTATGCGCTGCTCTTTCTTTGACAACCAGCAGCTGTTTTGTAGAATTCCACACTCCCCAAATGTCCAGCTATTTTGCTACTGCATCTCATATGTGGCACAGATTTTTCATTTCACTAAATGGATAGGCTATACTTTTGGCCTATTGATAATAGCTTTTTCATATTGTAGGCTAATTTTCCAGTCAAAGTAGCCTACATTTCAACGAAACATTTCCCTGACAATCAAGGCCAGGCTACTGCAAAAATACACATTTGTGAAATCTCTAGGAAGAAATGTATCCTACGCCTCCCATCCGTCCTTATGGCGAGCCGTTTTGCGCCCCTGCAATGTAACGGCATAGTAGCCTACATATTTGTGTATAAAAAACATTGTAAACCACAGCTTAATAGCATTGCCAATTTGGTTTTCGAACTGAGGCACTTTTCCCCGGGACTGTCACTGAAGGTGACCCAGTCCAGGAGAGACCGGACCAGTCAGGTCTTAAAAGCTCGGTTGCACATCGGAGAGTTTCAAAGTCATATGCTCATAGGTCCGTTGACAGCTCAGTTTTTATATCGTACCTAATTATTAATGTAGATGGAAATGTCCAGATCCTGAAATAGGCAAAACTACAGACTGTTCTCCATGGGTCACGACCACTGTGTAGAATAGATCATTGGTCATAATGCACAAATTTCAACAGAGCTTGGCTGTCTGCCCACGATTAAATGACTCTATAATGGAATATCCAATGACACTCATGCTTTCCTGTAAAATCGAGTGGTTGTTGTCTAAGCTCTTAGGCACTGAAGATTGTGGTGATCAGTTGCGTGACCAACTGGCCCTCCAAATATACCTCCGCTGTCTTCAACCAGGATCTCAGCGATCACTGCCTCATCGCCTGTATCCGCCACGGAGCCGCAGTCAAACGACCACCCCTCATCACTGTCAAACGCTCCCTAAAACACTTCTGTGAGCAGGCCTTTCTAATCGACCTGGCCCGTGTATCCTGGAAGGACATTGACCTCATCCCGTCAGTTGAGGATGCCTGGTCATTCTTTAAAAGTAACTTCCTCACCATTTTGGATAAGCATGCTCCGTTCAAAAAATGCAGAACCAAGAACAGATACAGCCCTTGGTTCACTCCAGACCTGACTGCCCTCGACCAGCACAAAAACATCCTGTGGCGGACTGCAATAGCATCGAATAGCCCCGTGATATGCAACTGTTCAGGGAAGTCAGGAACCAATACACGCAGTCAGTCAGGAAAGCTAAGGCCAGCTTCTTCAGGCAAAAGTTTGCATCCTGTAGCTCCAACTCCAAAAAGTTCTGGGACACTGTGAAGTCCATGGAGAACAAGAGCACCTCCTCCCAGCTGCCCACTGCACTGAGGCTAGGAAACACGGTCTCCACCGATAAATCCATGATTATCGAAAACTTCAATAAGCACTTCTCAACGGCTGGCCATGCCTTCCGCCTGGCTACTCCAACCTCGGCCAACAGCTCCACCCCCCGTAGTTCCTCACCCAAGCCTCTCCAGGTTCTCCTTTACCCAAATCCAGATAGCAGATGTTCTGAAAGAGCTGCAAAACCTGGACCCGTACAAATCAGCTGGGCTTGACAATCTGGACCCGCTATTTCTGAAACTATCTGCCGCCATTGTCGCAACCCCTATTACCAGCCTGTTCAACCTCTCTTTCATATCGTCTGAGATCCCCAAGGATTGGAAAGCTGCCGCAGTCATCCCCTCTTCAAAGGAGGAGACACCCTGGACCCAAACTGCTATAGACCTATATCCATCCTGCCCTGCCTATCTAAGGTCTTCGAAAGCCAAGTCAACAAACAGGTCACTGACCATCTCGAATCCCACCGTACCTTCTCCGCTGTGCAATCTGGTTTCCGAGCCGGTCACGGGTGCACCTCAGCCACACTCAAGGTACTAAATGATATCATAACCGCCATCGATAAAAGACAGTACTGTGCAGCCTTCTTCATCGACCTCGCCAAGGCTTTCGACTCTGTCAATCACCAAATTCTTATCGGCAGACTCAACAGCCTCGGTTTTTCGGATGACTGCCTTGCCTGGTTCACCAATTACTTTGCAGACAGAGTTCAGTGTGTCAAATCAGAGGGCATGCTGTCCGGTCCTCTGGCAGTCTCTATGGGGGTGCCACAGGGTTCAATTCTCGGGCCGACTCTTTTCTCTGTATATATCAATGATGTTGCTCTTGCTGCGGGCGATTCCCTGATCCACCTCTACGCAGACGACACCATTCTATATACTTTCGGCCCGTCATTGGACACTGTGCTATCAAACCTCCAAACAAGCTTCAATGCCATACAGCACTCCTTCCGTGGCCTCCAACTGCTCTTAAACGCGAGTAAAACCAAATGCATGCTTTTCAACCGATCGCTGCCTGCACCCGCATGCCCGACTAGCATCACCACCCTGGATGGTTCCAACCTTGAATATGTGGACATCTATAAGTACCTAGGTGTCTGGCTAGACTGCAAACTCTCCTTCCAGACTCACATCAAACATCTCCAATCAAAAATCAAATCCAGAGTCGGCTTTCTATTCCGCAACAAAGCCTCCTTCACTCACGCTGCCAAGCTTACCTAGTAAAACTGACTATCCTACCGATCCTCGACTTTGGCGATGTCATCTACAAACTTGCAGTCTATCACAGTGCCATCCATTTTGTCACTAAAGCGGCCCTCAACATTTCGCCAGACCCACTGGCTCCAGGTCATTTACAAGTCCCTAGGTAAAGCTCCAATCTCATCACTGGTCACGATGGCAACACCCATCCGTAGCACGCGCTCCAGCAGGTGTATCTCACTGATCATCCCTAAAGCCAACATCATTTGGCCGCCTTTCGTTCCAGTACTCTGCTGCCTGTGACTATTGCAAAAATCGCTGAAGTTGGAGACTTTATCTCCCTCACCAACTTCAAACATCAGCTATCCGAGCAGCTAACCGATCGCTGCAGCTGTACATATCTATAGGTAAATAGCTCACCCTTTTTCACCTACCTCATTCCCATACTGTTTTTATACTGTTTTTATTTATTTACTTTTCTGCTCTTTTGCACACCAATATCTCTACCTGTACATGCCCATCTGATCATTTATCACTCCAGTGTTAATCTGCAAAATTGTAACATTTGCCTTTTGACAACTGCCCATCCGTTATTGACAACATGTGTAATCCTGTGAAATTGCAGAGCGTGAAATTCAAAATAAATTATTAGAAATATTTCACTTTCATACAATCACAAGTGCAATACACCAAAATAAAGCTTAACTTCTTGTTAATCCAGCCACCATGTCAGATTTCAAAAAGGCTTTACGGTGAAAGCAAACCATGCTATTATCTGAGGACAGCACCCTATCAAACAAACACATGACAATCATATTTCAACCCGCCAGGCGCTACACAAAACTCAGAAATAAGATATAATTCATACCTTACCTTTAAAAATCTTCTTCTGTTGGCACTCCAATATGTCCAATAAACATCACAAATGGTCCTTTTGTTCGATTAATTCCGTTGTTATATCCCCAAAATGTCCACTTATTTGGCGTGTTTGATTCGGAAAAACACCAGTTCCAACTCGCCCAACATGACTACACATTATCTAATAAATGACCTGTAATCTTGGTCCAAACATTTCAAACAACTTTCCTAATCCAACTTTAGGTATTTTAAAACATAAATAATCAATCAAATTTAAGACAGAATAAACTGTGTCAATTGCGGATAAAATTAAAGTGGAGCGAGTGCCCCAAACACAACAGTACACTAGACTCGACACTCAGTCTGAACAGCCTTACTTCTTCATTACTCAAAAGAAAAATATCAACCAATTTCTAAAGACTGTTGACATCTAGTGGAAGCCCCAGGAACTGCAACCAGATGCATCCAATTGAAGACCAATTGAAAACACAGTCACCTCAACAAAAACAAAACAATTCCTGGATGTTTTTTGAACTTATTTTGTTCAAATAGAGATATAATTAAATTGTGTGTGTTAAAAAAAAATATGGGCCTAGCTGAGAATAGAACATTCAGTTTTCTGCCTGAGTGTGGCACTGTTTTTCTTGAGTATCTTGGGACCAGAACAAAACTACATATTATATTCAACTAGACATTGAAAAAGATGGTGTTTCTTTAAAAAGATGGGCTGGGTTGACATGGACTGTTTTCTCATCTTATTCTCGTTGTGGTTATCCATGGTTGTTTTGTTTTTTTACCAGGTAACAAGAACTGAAAACAAAGAAAACACGAGTTGAACTAATAAAGTCCTTATTTTACTCAACTATAGATTGAATTAAATGCTGTTTCTTCGAAAAGATGAGCCTGGCTGACATGAAAAATACATTAAGTGGAAAGGATACACAGACATAGATAGAGGTTGATTAAATCTTTATTTACAGTGCTGGCTGCCATGTTTAACACAAACACAGTACATTGAATGCTACCTGAATTGATCCAGAAAAGTAACATAAGTAGGACTACTGTATCACAGCAAGGTGAAACAGGTGTGTGTGTGGGGGTGTTTGTCAGATTATCCCGTGTCCACAGAAACACTTTTGATTATTCTCTGCCCCCAGTGCATGTGGTTTACTATGGTCTTAGCTATGTTCTCACCAAGCCTCATCTTTTCTCTTTCTCTGTCTCCCCTTCCTGAGGGCCTGAGGCTCTTGGACCACGACTGAGGACACCCTGGCCTTACACCTGGATGTGCCTGGCCCAATTCCACCTGGTCCCCCTCTACCTGCCTGTTACTTTAAAGACCAAAATTAACCTATACAGCTCTGGATCCATTGTCTTACCTACTACTGCAACAGCTTGTGTCAACTATTTGCCTTTTTATAGAATACCCTTGTTTACTGATGACTCTGGAAGAAGGACAATGGCTATGCAGCCAAAGTAAATGATCACTCACCTTTGAGTCATTAGTATAAAAAAGGGTATTCTATAGAAGGGCAAATAGTTGACACAATTTGTTGCACTAGTACGTAAGACAATGGACCAAGAGCTGTATAGGTTAATTATGGACTTTAAAGTAATAGGCAGGTAGAGGGGGCCAGGTGGGATTGGCCCAGGCACCTCCAGGTGTCAGGCCAGGGTTTGGGGCTTTTTGCTGTTTCCGTTTACTACTCAAAGAGAGTGAGCTCCTGTCCAAGTCAAGCACTGATGCAGATGCAGTTTGGACATTTGATTGAGAAATTATGACAAAATGTACTTTTTTTTGCACTCCCGTACTTAAAATAATTGAACTACACAACTGATATAAACTCTGGATTGCTGATGCTATGTATTGGCTAATGAGAGGCTTGGAAACCACAGGCTGGCCATATTGGCACTCCCCAGTAGGAACAGTCCTCCATAGCAATTCATGGAATTCTACAATATTTAAATTAAATATTTCAAGGACAAAATTATATGTATTTAAGTAGTTTGTTGTTGTAGTGGGGACAGTAACATAACTAATCTCAAAGAATTATACTTTAAGGAAAATGTTTGCATATTTGTACATTTGTTGTTATTTATGTTTAGCTCACATAATATAATTGTAAAGTATACATTTAGGTGTCTGTAATATAATAATGTAGCAAATACGAATGTATACATTAATAAATGCATTTCTATAGCTTCCAAAATATATTTTTTTACAACATGGGGGAGTGCCAAGATGGAGGCACATTGGCTTCAGCACAGCGTCCCCTATCAGCCATATAGTCTATATATAAATCATTGGCGGTTGATAGGGTCAAGTATAAGAATTGAAAAACGTATTCCTTTAGCGGGAAGAAAACAGTCATGGTGCGTGGGTAAGATCACTGGGGAAGCCCCCCCCCCAAAAAACATAATGTTGTGATAATTGCGTTGTTTGGTCTATAACCTGTTAGTTCATATGCCTTGACACCATGATATATAGGCCAAAGGCCGAGACAATAAGAAGTCACAGTGGCAGAATAATTTCAACCACACATTTGTTTCATTACAAAACCAGTGAAGTCCACAAAACCAGTGGTGGAAAAAGTACTCAATTGTCATACTTGAATAAAAGCAGAGATACCTTAATAGAAAATGGCTCAAGAAAAAGTGAGTCCCCCAGTAAAATTCTACTTGAGTTAAAGTCTAAAAGTATTTGGGTTTTAAATATAGTATCAAAAGTAAATGTATGAATAATTTCTTATTCCTTATATTAAGCCAACCAGACACCACTATTTTTATTTATTTTTATGGATAGCCAGGGCCACACTCCAACACTCAGACATAATTTACAAATAAAGAATTGGTGTTTAGTGAGTCTGCCAGATCAGAGGCAGTTGGGATGAGCATGGATGTTCTCTTGATAAGTGTGTGAATTGGACCATTTTCCTGTGCTGTTAAGCATTCCAAATGTAATGAGTACTTTTGGGTGTCAGGGAAAATGTATGGAGTAAAAAGTACATTAGCTTCTTTAGGAATGTAGTGAAGTAAAAGTAAAAGTAGTCAAAAATATGAATTGTAAAGTAAGGTACAGATGCCAAAAAACCCTGACTTAAGTAGTATTTTAAAGTATTGTTACTTAAGTAACAATGTTTATTGGGAGGAGACGAAGTCCACCGACAGGTGCGACCACGGCCGTTGTGGAACGGGTAGGGGTTGTAACTTCCCTCTGGGCAGGTGCCTGGGAGCCTTGCACTGGGCGCACACCGAGCAGGAGGAAACATAAACCCTCATGTCTATGGCCAAGGTGGAACACCAGTACTTCCCACTAAGGCAACACACCGTCCGACCGATGCCAGGATGACCAGAGGAGGCTGACGTGTGGGCCCAATAGATCAAACGGTCGCGGACAGCAGACGGAACGTACAGGCGCCCAGCTAGACACTGGGGGGAGTGGGATCTGTGCATAACGCCCGCTCAATATCCGCTTCCAGCTCCCACACCACCGGTGTCACCAGGCAGGAGGCCGGAAGTATGGGAGTGTGATCCATGGACCTCTCCTCTGTATAAAACATCTGGGACAGTGCCTCTGTCTTAGCGTTCTGGGAACCTGGTCTGTTGGACAGAGTGAAAATAAAATGGGTAAAGACCATGGCCCACCTTGCCTGGCCAAGGTTCAGTCTCCTCGTTCAGTCTCCTGTACTCCAGATTGCGGTGGTCAGTCCAGATGAGAAAAGGGTGTTTAGCCCCCTCAAGCCAATGTCTCCACGCCTTCAGAGCCTTGACAACAGCCAAGAGCTCCCGGTCCCCCACATCATAGTTTCGCTTCGCCGGGCTGAGCTTCTTCGAAAATAAAGCACAGGGGCGGAGCTTAGGTGGCGTGCCCGAGCACTGAGAGAGCACGGCTCCTATCCCAGCTTCGGACGCGTCCACCTCCATTATGAACGCCAAAGAGGGATCCAGATGAGCCAGCACGGGAGCCGAGGTAACCAGAGCCTTCAGGTGACCAAAAGCCCTAGAAACCGCTGCACTTCCTTTACCGTGGTGGGAGTAGGCCAATTACGCACGGCTGAAATGTGGTCACTCTCCATCTCCACGCCTGAAGTTGAAATTCGGTACCCTAGGAAGGAGACGGACTGTTGGAAGAACAGACATTTCTCAGCCTTGATGTACAGTTCATGCTCAAACAGTCGGCCAAGCACCCTGTGCACCAGGGACACATGCTCGGCGCGTGTAGTGGAGTATATCAGAATGTCGTTGATATACACCACTACACCCTCCCCGTGCAGGTCCCAGATAATCTCATCTACATAGGCCTGGAAGACTGATGGAGCATTCATCAACCCATATGGCATGACGAGGTACTCATAGTGCCCTGAGGTGGTACTAAATGCCATCTTCCACTCGTCCCCCTCCCGGATACGCACCAGGGTGTAAGCACTCCTGAGATCCAATTTTGTGAAGAAGCGCGCCCTGTGCATTGACTTCTTACAGAAGGCGAGAGCCAAATTGGCATATTCTGAGGGGATGCGCACGGTGGAGACCTGGTCTGGACTTTCCACCGTAGTCGCACCGATGAAAACCACTACACACCTCCCTGAGCACTCTCGTGACCACCCCTTGAGAGCCCTCTGTTGGCACGAAATAGTGGGGTCATGACAGACCAACGAGGGTAGGCCCAACCCCATGGGAAACGCAGAAGAATCAATAAGGAAGAGACTGATTCTCTCCTTGTGACCCTCCTGCGTAACCATGCTTAGTGGAGCGGTGGCCTCCCTAATCAGCCCTGACCCTAATGGTCGACTGTCTAGGGCATGCACAGGGAAGGGAATATCCACAGGAACAAGGGGAGTCCCTAAACTATGAGCAAATGAACGGTCAATAAAATTCCCAGCTGCGCCTGAATCTACTAGTGCCTTATGCTGGGAATGCGGGGAAAACTCAGGAAAAGTAAAAAACACATACATGTGAGCAACTGGGGGCTCTGGGTGAGCCTGGTGCCGACTCACCTGGGGTGACACGATAGTGCCCTGCTTGCTGCCTTGACTCCAAGAGGACCCCCCCCCCCAGCACCGACCAGCAGTGTGCTCTCTGCAGCCACAGTTGGTGCAGGGAATGGCCTCTCCTCCGGTCGCCCTAAATGCAGCACCTCCCAGCTCCATGGGCGTCGGAGCAGAGGTGCTGGTGGATGGAACTGGTAATCTTTGAGGCCCCGTTACAGAGGAATCATGGGTCGGCAAACACTAAAACATATTTGTGCAGCATCACTGCACTTGTGAGTTATGTGAACGGTAGTGTTTCTCAGATTTTAAGATGATTAAAGACAAAGAGGGGTTTGTTCTACTCCTCCAGGCTATCTCTATCTCGGTCACACACAGGCCAACTCATTCTATGGAATGCAGGCTGTAGGTTTTATCACCAAGCCACGCTGGCTAGCTCCAAGTCTCAGGAAGTCCAACAGATGAAATCCTCAAAGCGAGAATCTTGTCATTTTTGTACCATATCTGTCACACATGTCTAAAACAATTATCTGATTACAAAAAATTCTAGAATGGTTATTTTTTTAAATGACAGGCCAAATTCTAATGTAAAGTCCCATACCGGACGCTTCCGATTAGAGAGTATATATGAAATCTGGATTCAGTATGACAATTATTCTTCAAACATATTCACTTTATCTGTGGCCTGCAGAATTCTGGCCCATTGCATTTTCCATGTCTTGTCGGGTTGTTCAGTTTTTTACTTTTTTTGGGATCGCTAATGAAGAGGTTACAGTGTATTTCAATTATAACCCAATAAACAATATAAACTATATATATACAAAAGTATAACGACACCCCTTCAAATGAGTGGCAGGTGAACATCCATGCAATCTCAGTGAAACAGTGACCAGGGCTTTGCCTTTCCAACAAGTCAGAGGCAGGAGACAAGGGCTCTCAGTGCTGAATGAAACCGCTATGAGGACCCAATGTCAGCACAAGAACTGTTCATCTGGAGCAGCTGCAGCTGCAAGTGTAAGATCACCATGCACAATGCCAAGGTTCGGTTGGAGAGGTTTTAGAGCCACCATTGGACTCTGGAGCAGTGGAAACGCGTTCTCTGGAGTGATGAATCACGCTTCACCATTGTGGAGTCCAACAGACAAATCTGGGTTTGGTGGACGCCAGGAGAACGCTACCTGCCCCAAATCACAGTGCCAACTGTAAAGTTTGGTGGAGAAGGAATAATGGTCTGGGGCTGTTTTTCATGGTTTGAGCTAGGCCCTTTAATTCCATTGAAGGAACATCTTAATGGTACAGCCTACAATGACATTGTTGACATTTCTGTGCTTCCAAGTTTGTGGCAACAGTTTGGGGAAGGCCGTTTCCTATTTCAGCATGACAATGACTCCGTGCACAAAGCGAGGTCCATCCAGAAATGGCTTGTCGAGATCGGTGTGGACGAACATGACTGGCCTGCACAGAGCCCTGACCTCAATCCCATTTAACACCTTTGGGATGAATTGGAACACCGACTGCGTGCCTGGCCTAATCGCCCAACATCAGTGCCTGACCTCACTAATGTTCATATGGCTGAATGGAAGCAAGTCTCCGCAGCAATGTTCCAACATTTAGTGGAAAGCCTTCCCAGTAAAAGGGGGCCCAACTCGGCATAGGCAATGTGCAATAGATGGTATAAAACACAGTATATACAGTTGAAGTCGAAGGTTTACATATACCTTCGCCAAATACATTTATTTATCACAATTCCTGACATTTAATCAGAGTAAACATTTCCTGTCTTAGGTCAGTTAGGATCACCACTTTATTTTAAGAATGTGAAATGTGAGGATAATAATAGAGAGAATGACTTATTTCAGCTTGTATTTCTTTCATCACATTTCCAGTTGATCAGAAGTTTACGTACACTCAATTAGTATTTGGTAGCATTGCCTTTACATTGTTTAAATTGGGTCAAACATTTTGGGTAGCCTTCCATAAGCTTCCCACAATAAGTTGGGTGAATTGTGGCCAATTCCTCCTGACACAGCTGGTGTAACTGAGTCAGGTTTGTAGGCCTCCTTGCTCACGCATAGTTTTTCAGTTTCGCCCACAAATGTTCTATAGGATTGAGGTCAGGGCTTTGTGGTGGCCACTCAAATCCCTTGACTTTGTTGTCCTTAAGCCATTTTGCCACAACTTTGGAAGTATGCTTGAGGTCATTGTGCATTTGGAAGACCCATTTGCGACCAAGCTTTAACTTCCTGACTGATGTCTTGAGATGTTGTTTCAATATATCCACATCATTTTCCAGCCTCATGATGCCATCTATTTTGTGAAGTGCACCAGTCCCTCTTGCAGCAAAGCACCCCCACAACATGATGCTGCCACCCCCGTGCTTCACGGTTGGGATGGTGTTCTTCGGCTTGCAAGCTTCCTCTTTCTCCTCCAAACATAACGATGGTCATTATGGACAAACTTTTAAATTTTTTGTTTCATCAGATCAGAGGACATTTCTCCAAAACGTATGATCTTTGTCCCCATATGCAGTTGCAAACCGTAGTCTGACTTTTTATGGCGGTTTTGGAGCAGAGCGGCTGAGCGGCTTTTCAGGTTATGTCGAATAGGACTCGTTTTACTGTGGCTATAGATACTTTTGTACCTGTTTCCTCCAACATCTTCACAATATCCTTTGCTGTTGCTCTGGGATTGATTTGCACTTTTCACACCAAAGTACGCTCATCTCTAGGAGACAGAATGCGTCTCCTTCCTGAGCGGTATGATGGCTGCGTGGTCCCATGGTGTTGATAGTTGCGTACTATTGTTTGTTCAGATGAATGTGGTACCTTCAGGCATTTGGAAATTGCTCCCAAAGATGAACCAGACTTGTGGAGGTCTACAATGTTTTTTTCTGAGGTGTTGGCTGATTTCGTTTGATTTTCCCATGATGTCAAGCAAAGAGGCACTGAGTTTGAAGGTAGGCCTTGAAATACATCCACAGGTGCACCTGCAATTGACTCAAATTATGTCAGAAGCTTCTAAAGCCATGACATCAATTTCTGGAATTTTCCAAGCTGTTTAAAGGCACAGTCAACTGAGTGTATGTAAACTTCTGACCCACTGGAATTGTGATACAGTGAATTATAAGTGAAATATTCTGTCTGTAAACAATTGTTGGAAATATTACTTGTGTAATGCACAAAGTAGATGTCCTAACCGACTTGCCAAAACTATAGTTTTGAAATTTGTGAAGTGGTTGAAAATGGGTTTTGATGACTCCAACCTAAGTGTATGTAAACTTCCGACTTCAACTGTTCATGTGATATGAGTAATGTAAGATATGTAAACATAAAAAGAGCATTATTTAGAGTGGCATTGTATAAAGTGTCTAGTGATCCAGTTATTAAAGTGGCCAGTGATTGGGTCTCAATGTAGGCAGCAGCCTCTCTGAGTTAGTGATTGCTTTTTAGTAGTCCTATGGTCTTGAGATAGAAGCTGTTTTTCAGTCTCTTGGTCCCAGCTTTGATGCACCTGTACTGACCTCACCATCTATATGGTAGAGGCGTGAACAGGCAGTGGCTCGTTTGGTTGACGTCCTTGATGATCTTTTTGGCCTTCCTGTGACACCGGGTGCTGTAGGTGTCACGGAGGGCAGGTAGTTTGCCCCCGGTGATGCATTGTGCAGATCACACCACCCTCTGGAGAGCCTTGTATTTGAGGGCGGTGCAGTTGCCATACCAGGCTAGGATGAGGATGAGGATGAGGATGAGTTGTATCAGGATGCTCTCGATTGTGCATCTGTAAAGGTTTGTCAGGGTTTTGGGTGACAAGACAAATTTCTTCAGCCTTCTCCACTGCTGTCCCTTCGATGTGGATAGGAGTGTGCACCCTCTGCTGTTTTTATTTTATATTTAAAGAAAATATTTAACCTTTATTTAACCAGGTAGGCCAGTTGAGAACAAGCTCTCATTTACAACTGCGACCTAGCCAAGATAAAGCAAAGCAGTGCGAAAAAACAACAACACAGAGTTACACATAAACAAACATTCCATCAACAACACATTAGAAAATGAAAATAGAAACATTTATGTACAGTGTGTGCAAATGTAGAAGAGTAGGGAGGTAGGCAATAAATAGGCCATAGAGGCAAAATAATTACAATTTAGATGTAATACTGGAGTGATAGATGTGCAGATGATGATGTGCAAGTATAGATACTGGGGTGGTTGGATGTGCTTTTTACAGATTGGCTGTGTACAGGTACAGTGGTCGGTAAGCTGCTCTGACAGCTGATGCTTATAAAGTTGCAATTCGTTCCAGTCATTGGCAGCAGAGGAAGGAAAGGCGGCCAAAGGAAGTGTTAGCTTTGGGGATGACCAGTACAATATACCTGCTGGAGCGCGTGCTATGGGTTGGTGTTGCTATGGTGACCAGTGAGCTGAGATAAGGCGGGGCTTTACCTAGCAAAGACTTATAGATGACCTGGAGCCAGTGGCTTTGGTGACGGATATATAGTGAGGGCCAGCCAACGAGAGCATACAAATCGCAGTGGTATGGGTATATGGGGCTTTGGTGACAAAACAGATGGCACTGTGATAGACTACATCCAGTTTGCTGAGTAGAGTGTTGGGGGCTATTTTGTAAATGACATCGCCGAAGTCAAGAATCGGTAGGATAGTATGTTTTATGAGGGTATGTTTGGCAGCATGAGTGAAGGAGGCCTTGTTGCAAAATAGGAAGCCAATTTTAGATTTAATTTTGGATTGGAGATGCTTAATGTGAGTCTGGAAGGAGAGTTTACAGTCTAACCAGACACCTAGATATTTGTAGTTGTCCACATATTCTAGGTCAGAATCGTCCAGACTAGTGATGCTAGTCGGGCGTGAGGTTGCGGGCAGACATCGGTTGAAACCCATCCACGGTTTCTGGTTAGGGTAGGTTTTAATGGTCACAGTGGGTATAACATCTCCAATGCACTTCTTTATAAACACACTCACCGAGTCAGTGTATAGGTCGATGTTGTTCTCTGAGGCTGACCGGAACATATTCCAGTCCGCATGATCAAAACAATCTTGACGCTTGGCTTCCGATTGATCGGACCAGTGAATGGTTCTCGTCACTAGTACATCCTGTTTGAGATTCTGTCTATAAGACGATAGGAGCAAGATGGCGTCGTGGTTGGATTTGCCGAAGGGAGCGCGGGGGAAGGCTTTGTATGCATTGCGGAAGTTAGAGCAGCGTTGGTTGAGGATTTTGCCCATGTGCGTAGCGCAATCAATATGCTGGTAGATTTTAGGCAGCCTTGTTCTCAAATGTGCTTTGTTAAAATCCCCAGCTATAATAAATGCAGCTTCAGGATATATGGTTTCCAGGTTGCATGTAGTCCAGTGAAGTTCCTTGATGGCCATCTTGGTGTCTGCTTGAGGGGGAATGTACACAGCTGTGACTATAACTGATGAGAATTCTCTTGTTAAGTAAAATGGCCGGCATTTGATTGTAAGGAAACATAAGTCCGGTGAGCTTGAGTTCCTGTATGTTGTTATGATTACACCATGAGTCGTTAGTCATGAGGCATACACCCCTGCCCTTCCTCTTCCCAGAGAGGTGTTTAACTCTGTCGGCGCGATGTATGGAGAAGCCCGGTGGCTGAACCGATTCCGACAACATATCCCGAGAGAGCCATGTTTCCGTGAAACAGAGAATGTTACAATCTCTGATGTCTCCCTGGAATGCAACTATTTAATTAAATTAACTTCCTTATTTACATGACGGTTCATGTGACTTGGTTACCATCAGGTACTAGCCAAGTAGCTTAGTCATTCAACAAATCAAATCTATCGTCATCTGTCAAAATACCAAAAAATTATAACCCAAGTTATGACATAGCAAGAGGGTTATCAGACCTTTCCAGACATCTCCATGGAAGCAACACATTTTTTAAATTGTTTTTATGGTCAGACCTAGGTAGCAGCCAATGCAGCTGGAGAACATGCTAGCTACGCTAGTTAATGTAGGAATAAAAAGAAATCTGCATACGCAACACGCTCAAGAATAACTATGCTACCCCCTAACATGTTCATATAAACACGTGGTGTAGTTTTAGTATGTTTCTCTGACTCCTTACCTATGAAAATAGTAATATTAGCAGTACTTGAAACAAGCTACTGAATATAAGATCAGCGTCAACTCACCATCAGTACGACCAAGAATATGATTTTCGCGACGCAGATCCTGTGTTCTGCCTTTCAAACAGGACAACGGAATGGATCCCATGCAGCGACCCAAAAAAACGACTCCGAAAAAGAGGGAAACGAGGCGGTCTTCTGGTCAGACTCCCGAGACGGGCACATCTTGCACCACTCCCTAGCATTCTTCTCGCCAATGTCCAGTCTCTTGACAACAAGGTTGATGAAATCCGAGCAAGGGTAGCATTCCAGAGGGACATCAGAGACTGTAACGTTCTTTGCTTCACGGAAACATGGCTCACTGGAGAGATGCTATCGGAGGCGGTGCAGCCAGTGGGTTTCTCCACACATCGCGCTGACAGAAACAAACATCTTTCTGGTAAGAAGAGGGGCGGGGGAGTATGCCTTATGGCTAATGAGACATGGTGTGATGAAAGAAACATACAGGAACTCAAATCCTTCTGTTCACCTGATTTAGAATTCCTCACAATCAAATGTCGACCACATTATCTACCAAGAGAATTCTCTTCGATTATAATCACAGCCGTATATATCCCCCCCCCAAGCAGACACATCGATGGCTCTGAACAAACTTTATTTGACTCTTTGCAAACTGGAATCCATTTATCCGGAGGCTGCATTCATTGTAGCTGGGGATTTTAACAAGGCTAATCTGAAAACAAGACTCCCTAAATTTTATCAGCATATCGATTGCGCAACCAGGGGTGGAAAAACCTTGGATCATTGTTACTCTAACTTCCGCGACGCATATAAGGCCCTGCCCCGCCCTCCTTTCGGAAAAGCTGACCACGACTCCATTTTGTTGATCCCTGCCTACAGACAGAAACTAAAAAAAGAAGCTCCCACGCTGAGGTCTGTCCAACGCTGGTCCGACCAAGCTGACTCCACACTCCAAGACTGCTTCCTTCACGTGGACTGGGATATGTTTCGTATTGCGTCAGATAACAATATTGACGAATACGCTGATTCGGTGTGCGAGTTAATTAGAATGTGCGTTGAAGATGTCGTTCCCATAGCAACGATTAAAACATTCCCTAACCAGAAACCGTGGATTGATGGCAGCATTCGCATGAAACTGAAAGCGCGAACCACTGCTTTTAATCAGGGCAAGGTGACTGGTAACATGACCGAATACAAACAGTGCAGCTATTCCCTCCGCAAGGCTATCAAACAAGCTAAGCGTCAGTACAGAGACAAAGTAGAATCTCAATTCAACGGCTCAGACACAAGAGGCATGTGGCAGGGTCTACAGTCAATCACGGACTACAAAAAGAAAACCAGCCCAGTCACGGACCAGGATGTCTTGCTCCCAGGCAGACTAAATAACTTTTTTTGCCCGCTTTGAGGACAATACAGTGCCACTGACACGGCCTGCAACGAAAACATGCGGACTCTCCTTCACTGCAGCCGAGGTGAGTAAGACATTTAAACGTGTTAAACGTGAATTTCTTCAGCCTCCTGAGGTTGAAGAGGCGCTGCTGCGCCTTTTCACAATGCTGTCTGTGTGGGTGGACCAATTCAGTTTGTCTGTGATGTGTACGCCGAGGAACTTAAAACTTACTACCCTCTCCACTACTGTCTCATCGATGTGGATAGGGGGGTGCTCACTCTGCTGTTTCCTGAAGTCCACAATCATCTCCTTAGTTTTGTTGACATTGAGTGTGAGGTTATTTTCCTGACACCACACTCTGAGGGCCCTCACCTCCTCCCTGTAGGCCGTCTCGTCGTTGTTGGTAATCAAGCCTACCACTGTCGTGTCGTCCGCAAACTTGATGATTGAGTTGGAGGCGTGCATGGCCACGCAGTCGTGGGTGAACAGGGAGTACAGGAGAGGGCTCAGAACGCACCCTTGTGGGGCCCCAGTTTTGAGGATCAGCGGGGTGGAGATGTTGTTACCTACCCTCACCACCTGGGGGCGGCCCGTTTATGAGGTCATTTGAACGTTCTTAGAACAATGTGTTTCTACCTTACCAAAATAGAACCATTTCCTAAAGCTTATCATTTGGTTCTTAGAGAAATCACTTTCCCACAACGTTCCGAGAACGTTCTGTGAAAGTAATTTCTCTAAGAACCAAAGGAGAACCTTTAGGGAACATTACAGGAACGTTCAGCGCTACCTGGGTCATACTTGTCAGTTCACTTTTATTGTATCTCACTAAAATACCCAATGAATGGTGGCCAATATTGAGAGATATCGTGAGGCTACCCTCACGTATCTGAAATTACATGATCAATTGATGTTTACTCATCATGGACAGCATGCAGTAACTTGCTGAATAACTCTGATGATAGAATTAAAGTGAGCAATTGTTTTGCATGGAATAATCTGAAATTTGTAGTTGTGACTATGCTCTTCAAGAGGTGATGGTATTACAACCAAATAGTTATTTAACAATCCCTTGAAAACAACACGCAGTTAGATGTCAATGGTTTTAGCAGAGCTGGGGGTCTCCATGCCCCCCAGCAGGCAAATTGAACGCTCTGCAACGTATTGTGACGTTTTATTGATAACGACCTACAGAAACTGAGTGCTGAATGATGACTGGAGTAATTTTCTTTCTAAGTGAGTAGATACAGTAAGATGTTATTGAACACTTCAAAATGAATCATGAAAATGCCATGATGAAGAAAAATAATGAATAATGATGAGTAAGAAAGTTAGAGGCTACAACAAAACATGCTAACCTCTCATCAATACTAATACCATGGGAGATTTGCATTTGTTGTGGGGGGTAGGATCTTAGTTCCTCTGTAACTTTCTCACATTTTATCATTCACAATTCATTCATGATTATCCATAATCATAGCATCCACATTAATGCAGACATGTTGAGAAACATCTTCTATTCTTACTTACTTCCTTTCGTAGGTCTCTTTCCTCCTTCCCTAGCTTCCTTCCCTATCTTCCTTTTTTAGCATTCTTTCCTTCTTTCCTTTCCTAGCTCCCATTCATTTTTCATTTGACACAGAGAATAGACATATTTTCCCTGTCTCTCCTTCTCCTGCGGGGCAGCAATACCTCACTTACTCATGCTTCAAAACCAGCTGGTGAAGGGAGAGATGTGGATGATGTGTTCATCTGATGCCAAGGATAGACACATCTTCCTTGTCTCTCCTTCCAAAAGTTTGGAAAATATACACTAACACTATCAACACCAGGTAGAATTCTCAGGTTTTGACCTCCTGTTGTTTAACTACAGTTTCCCCTTCTTACTTACAGTGGACTCACCAGAGGAGGTTGGTGGGAGGCGCTATAGGAGGATGGGCTCATTGTAATGGCTGGAATGGAATCAAATGTTCATGTTATCCAGCACGTTGGTGACTATAACTGTAATACTGGCAACAATTTCATTACACTGTTTTTGCCCAAAGTTTACTGGCACTGGTCATATTCAATGGGTGTTGAACGTTTGGAAATTCATTAGTTATTCTGCTCTCTGGCACACTCAGACGAGGGTACTCTAAAATCGGAATAGAGTGAATTTGCGAACACGCCCTAAGTCTTTCGTTCTAAATCTATGGACTCGATCCAGTCATTTGATCTAAATGTTCTGTTGCCATGTTGGCTGGCAACGTTCTTATCCCTTGCTTGCTAGTTAGCCAACTTTGGCTAACACTGTCACGCCGAACAGTGCAGCCAGAATAACACAAACGTAGCTGTTTTTGCATTTGTTTAAGCTGTTTTCTAGTGATTTTTGTGGGGTACATCCATTACAATGAGCAAATTATGTGAAATTTCGTCTGGCATAGAACATTTGCTCTCTCACCAGGCCACTGTTCAGAACAGATAGCAAACTACACAGCTAACACAATCACTTCAAACTGAAGCTGCATTTCGTGTTTTTCTATTGACATTTCTTTGTGTATATCCATAAAATTATCCTGAGTCATGATTTCGACTGGATGAGAAAAGCTGCCAGCTTGTCTGTCTCGTCCCGAACCCTGACACATTCATTACCACTGGAGATCGAATTTCAGTATTGAAACAATGTTGCAAATGTTGGAGAGATAGACAACAAGGTTATTACAAATCTTTGTTGTTGAAAGCCAAATGCTAGTCTAAAAGAAATGGAAGATAATGTCTAGACTATTTTTACAGTGTAGATCTAGTATATAAATAGCCTCATATACTGAGGAAGTGAAGAGAGAAGTAGAGGAAGATGGGTCCAGGGCGAGGGACCCTAAGAGGCTCCCTGTGAGTAAACCGGGCTAATAGAGTGATAGGAATAATGTGTGCCAGTGAGGTTGCTTTCTGAGCGTTCATAGCCATGGTTATCAACTGTACCGCAGAAATGGAACTGAAATAATAGAAAGTAGATGTTGTGGTGGGAGCTACAGAGAAATACTTGGGTGTATGAGATTTTACTGCAGAAGAGTTACAAGGTGTGTTAGTGGCAAGGTTTTAACGGGTGTTGGTAGGGCAATTTTGCTTCCTTTTCCAGTCCTTTGTCCTTTTCCAGTCCTTTGTCCCTTCCCTTTTTGTGTCATAAAGTGTAATGAATTCACACTCCAGAACAGTAGGCGGAAACATAGGGCTAAATAAGATACATATATTAATAGGGAGGCCGTTATCGGCCACGCACTCCAGTATAGTAGATGACGCTGTATGCACCTTTTAGTTGGTTGCGATCTGCCAATACAAATTTCAAGAAGGTAGGCGACGGAGCCCTGAGAAGGAGTACCAGCATCTTTGCATTTCCACTAGTTACTTTAGACCAAAAAATGATAAAAACAGAAAATTGCTTTTTAGTTGTAATTTAAAGTTATGGTTGGCAGGTGTGTTAAGGTTAGGTTTAAAATCAGATTTTAAGAAAATACATTTTAGAAATAGGCGGAGTTTATGAATGTGTGGTTGTGGTAAGTAGCGACGACAGTCTCGCGTGCACTTGCCGTAAAGCAGAACGTGTGGACGACGTCATACATTCAACATGGCGACCTCCGTAACGGTAGGCGGTGGTAAGTATAATAGTATTGTACTTGAAATGCCAGTGTCTATTTCATTCTCGACCTCTTCTAAAGTGTGGTTTAGAATTAACTAAACATAGGTTATGTTTTCATAGGGCTCACACTACTCAGGAGTGTTGCTGGGCAGATACGCTCAAGGTAAGGAGAACCAGCACACGAGTTAACAGCGCTGTAATTTCAGTGAAGGACAAATCAAGCAGTGAAGTTACATATGTGCTTACAACTTCATAATTATACCTATTACAAGTATTTGCCAGATTTTTTGTATTGCACCTATTTCTGTCTATAACTTATCAAACGTTAGCTAGCTAACGTTAGCTTCTTAGCGAAGTTCTCTTCTCTATCCAGGCTATTTGCCTTTGGTAAAACCCAGAAGCTCCCCTGCATCCACACCAGCGCCGCATTAGATGTCAACAAGAACTGGGACAGGAAGAACCTGCAAATGTTCCCACCACAGCAGCCTGATGAAGCACGAAGACCTGCAGTGAGTTCCAACAACCAAGTGATACATACAGTAGTTATGTATACAGATGGAAATCATTCCATATCTGACCATTTTATTGTTTTCAGTTGTTGCGATATACTAAATACAGACCAATATATTTATTTCACAGGAGGTGCACCACTGCAGGAGGCAAATCAAGTACAGCAAGGACAAGATGTGGTATCTAGCAAATATGGTGAGTGTAAAGGTTTGAATGTAAAAGCAACATGTTAAACACCTTCCAGATAGCTCTAGACATAACAGATTTTACTGCGTATTCTTACTCTTTAGATGCTATATTCAAAATCTCATAAATGTACTTTCTTTACTTAGTCTTCTTGTCCCTCTTGGAAACATAACGAGTTCACCATGGCTCTCCTCACTCTTTTCTGTGCAAGGGCTTTTATCTCTTGTAAAGAGATCCCTGGTTTACTAAGGTCTTGTAAAGGAGAGCATCGGCAGTTTTTTATTTTTTTGCCACGCATGCACCAATCAATTTAATTCAATATGCTTGCACACCTGCAGGACTTTTATTATGACATGAGGTGGAGCAGAGAGGATGTAATTTCAGGCATATGCAGCAGACCCACGTTTGAAAAGTCTGTTTAAAGCCCCAATGCAGCCAATTTCTCTATCAAATAATTTCTCTCATTTCAGTTGAGGACCTTACTGTAATAGTTTTCCATTAAAATAATCAGAAAGAAACAACATTTTTTTTGCAAAAAATAATTTCTCAAGCTATGACTGTCTGGGAGTGGTCTGACTGGGGAGGGATATGTAATCTGAAAACAAGCTGTTATTGGAAGAGGGGTTTGGAACTCTATTATTGGGCTATATTAACTTATACTGTCTAATGTCACCAGGCAAGCCAAACTCCACCCATCCAAAACATTTGATTTGAAGGTCCTGTTTAGGTTGTATATGCAATTCCTTTTAATTAAGCATCCAATAAAACATTTGCCAAAATTCAATTTGTGCAAAAAACACCTAAACGGCGTACCTGATGTGGTTCCATATGTAACAGAGATCAAAATCTCGACTAAGATCTTTGAAAGAGGGGGAATCTAAAGATGCAACAACTAGGATGTGTTTCTAATATGACTAGGATTGTGCCTTTGGCTTCTGCTCAATTAAAGTTGATTTGAAACAAAAAATCAAGTGATGGACAGCAATACAGATAATACAAAGAAATGGTGTGCAGGTGTGGTTGGAAGCCACAAAAACCAATACAATACATAATTACAAAAATAAAAAGGTTTTCAAACGGATATCCTCCTAATTATACATTTATACATGAATTGATCAGTAGTCATGAAACAGTCATTTATAAAAACCACTTGCATAAGTATTCAGACTAGAGGTCGACCGATTAATCTTAATGGCCGATTAATTAGGCCCGATTTCAAGTTTTCATAACAATCGGAAATCGGTACTTTTGGGTGCCGATTTCTGATTATAAAATTTAAAAAAATATTTACATTTTTTATACCTTTTATTTAACTAGGCAAGTCAGTTAAGAACACATTCTTATTTCCAATGACTGCCTAGGAACTGTGGGTTAACTGCCTTGTTCAGGGGCAGAACGACAGATTTTCACCTTGTCAGCTCAGGGGTTCCAATCTTGCAACCGCACAGTTAACTAGTCCAATACTCTAACCATTGCACTCCACGAGTAGCCTGCCAGTTACGCGAACGCAGTAGAAGCCAAGGTAAATTGCTAGCTAGCATTACACTTATCTTATAAAAAACAATCAATCATAATCACTAGTTATAACTACTAATCCAGTTTAGCAGGCAATATTAACCAGGTGAAATTGTCATTTCTCTTGCGTTCATTGCATGCAGAGTCAGGGTATATGCAACAGTTTGGGCTGCCTGGCTCATTGCGAACTAATTTGCCAGAATTGTACATAATTATGACATACATTGAAGGTTGCGCAATGTAACAAGAATATTTAGACTTGGGGATGCCACCTGTAAAATGTTTAAAAAAGAATACAGAACGGTTCTGTATTTCACTGAAATAATAAACGTTTTGTTTTCGATAGTTTCCGGATTCGATCATATTAATGACCAAAGGCTCGTATTTCTGTGTTATTAAGTTATAATTAAGTCTGATTTGATAGAGCAGTCTGACTGTCATTCATTCAAACAGCAGTGTGTTTTGCCATCAGGCACCTGTTTATGACTTCATTCATTCAAACAGCACTGTTTTCACTCACTTTTAGATTTGTGTTTTGCCATCAGCTCTTCGCAAGACACAAAGCGCTGTTTATGACTTACCCAAGCCTATCAGCCTGAATGGCTGAGTTTGTAACCAGTTTTGACTGGGCTGAAATGGCTACCTAGTCAGCTGGGTGTGCGCTAATACTGTTTCAAACGTCACTCACTTTTAGATTTGGACTAGTTATTCCCCTTGCGCTGCAAGGGCCAGGGTGTTGTGATCACGCATTTGTGGAGCGATGGATAACGATGCTGAGGTTCAGCTTGAGGTGTGGCTGTTGTCAGATATGTTCCTGGTTCGAGCCCAGGTATGGGGATGAGAGAGTGACTTGGGATGGAAGCTATAACTGTTACACTGGCAATACTATACTATAGTGCCTATAAGAGCATCCAATAGTCAAAGGTATATGAAATACAAATTGTATAGAGAGAAATAGTCCTATAAATACTACATTAACTAAAACCTCTTACCTTGGAATATTGAAGTCTCATGTTAAAAGGAACCACCAACTTTCATATGTTCTCATGTTCTGAGCAAGGAACTTAAACGTTAGCTTTTTTTACATGTCACACATTTTTACATGGCACATATTACTTCTCCAACACTTTGTTTTTGTATTATTTAAACCAAATTGAACATGTTTCATTATTTATTTGAGGCTAAATTGATTTTGATGTTTTATTTTAAGGTAAAATAAGTGTTAATTCAGTATTGTTGTAATTGTCATTATTACAAAAAAAAAATTTGTCCGATTAATCTATCGACCTTTTTGGTCCTCCAATAATCGGTATCGGCGTTGAGAAATCATAATCGGTCGACCTCTAATTCAGACCCTTTACTCAGCTACAAGGTTGGACACCTATATTTGAGGATTGTTTTTATTTTTTTTATCCCGTTCTTCTCTGCAGATCCTCAAGCTCTGTCAGTTTTTATGGGGAGCGTTGCTGCACAGCTATTTTCAGGTCTCCAGAGATGTTCGATCATGTTCATGTCCGGGTTCTGGCTGGGACACTCAAGAACATTCAGAGACTTGTCCCGATACCAATCCTGCGTTGTCTTGGCTATGTGCATAGGGTCGTTGTTCAGTCTGAGGTCCTGAGCAGGTTTTCATGAATCTCTGTACTTTGCTCCATTAATTTTCCCCTCAAACCTGACTAAAACGCACTGAAAAACATCCCCACAGCATGATGCTGCCACCACCATGCTTCACCGTAAGGATGGTGCCAGGTTTCTTCCAGATGTGATGCCTATTCAGGCTAAAGAGTTCAATCATGGTTTCATCAGACCAGAGAATGTTGTTTCTCATGGTCGGAGAGTCCTTTAGGTGCCTTTTGGCAAACTCCAAGCAGCTTGTCATGTTTATTTTTACTGAGTGACTTCCATCTATCCACTCTACCATAAAAGGTGTGATTGGTGGAGTGCTGCAGAGATGGTTGTCCTTCTGGAAGGTTCTCCCATCTCCACAGAGAAACTCTGGAGCTCTGTCAGTGGCCATCGGGTTCTTGGTCACCTTCCCGTCCAAGGCCCTTCTCCCCTGATTTCGCATTTTCACCCGGCGGCAAGCTCTAGAAAGAGTCTTGTTGGTTCCAAATTTATTTCATTTAAGAATGAGGGAGGCCACAATGTTCTTGGGGACCTTCAATGCTGCAATCAGGTTGTAGAAAGATGATCAATGGAAACGAGATGCACCTGAGCTCAATTTCAAATCTCATAGCAAAAAGTCTGAACACTTAAGTAAGGTATTTCTGAGCATCTCTTATAGCTTGTCTACTGTTCCCTATGCACTTGAATGTCTACTGGGAGTGGCACTTAAATTTTAATTTAAAAAAAAAGGTAACTCTTTTTAATTGTGGCCATCCAAGTTTAACACACAATTGCATTTTTAGAAATATTGTGCAGTGATTGGTCTTATAAAAAGCACGTGTTGCACTCCAGCAGCAATGAGCTGAAGCGCTGCAGCAGCTCTAGTGTTGTCTGAGGTGATATTCTGCTCAAAATAGGCTCTGTATGTCTTTGTTGTGCATGTGATAAATAAGACGTGCCTAACGTAAATACACGTGGCAATTTAATTCCACAATTATGCTAATTAAGCTATAGACCAATAAGCATTATGGCCATATGTATTTCCGTGGACTGGTCTTTCCATCAATGAATAAAAATGTTAATTTGCAAATGGAATTATTTTAATGGGGGGGGTAAAAGCCTTGAATAATGCTTTCCTGTGGATATTTTGACTGAAATTCCCAATGGTAGGCTCTCAGGTCCAATGCCCTGCAAAAATGTCAAGTAATTTCAAATAGAATCTTATTCAAGATTCGTGATACACATGTGTGGGTTTTTACGCTACGATGTTGTCCAAGAGGGATAGCATCATCGTATACACAGCTATGGCCTTCCCTGCTTTCACTTTCCTAGTGGGTTGTTGTCCAGTGCCTTCCTTGTGCCTGTCCCATAGATTGGTAAAAAAAAACATAAAACAATATAATGTAAGGCTGACCTTCTCTGACAGCCTTACTTGTAAGGTTGTCCTCTTAAGTATGCTATTTTGTTAAATCCAGTCAAACATTATTTACCTGTGCTTTTATATACATTTCCACACTGAGGTTGGTGTAATACTGTGAAAGTGAATGCGCTTTTTGAAAAGACTGCCTGAAATTTCAGCCTGTTTTGATGGGATGGAGTTTTGGCCTGCCTGGTGATCTCACGGTAAGTTAGTAAATAGACCCATAAGAAAGAGTTTCAAACCTCTGCCAATAACGGCTAGTTTTCCGTTTCCCCTCCCAACTCAGACCACTCCGACAGTCCTACCAAAATTGTTGCTTGAGAAATTGCTCTTTGCTAAGAACAATTTATTTTAGTACCATTTTAATTTAAAACGATTACGGTAAGTTACTTAATTGTTAGTCAGATGATTTGGTATTGAGATAAAAACAGGTGCATTGAACAGTTTTTAAAATGATAAAGTATTATGCCAAAGGTACATAAAGATGTCAATTTAGATATGACATTGTTTTAGCACTATCAGAGTTTTTAAACTATAGCGTGCTACATGGTTCAATGCACCAGTAAATCAGCACAATCTACTCTTTCGTTTTTCAAATCGGCAGTGTCTTGGAGGTAAATTTGGGATCATGTATACTGTGCTGACGATAATATGAAAAGAGTAATGGAGAGCAATGTACAATAAGGCGAACTTGGCCAACAAGGCATTTGTGTTAAGTGCATGGGGCCTGCCATTTCTATGCGTCCGCTATTGGTTGACTTCCTCTTCTGTATTCTTCCAACAGATCAGAGGAATGACTATTGACGAGGCCATTGCACAGCTTGAGTTCAATGACAAAAAGGGGGCAAAGATCATGAAAGAGGTATGTTTTAATCCATGTGACTTTCTACAGCATGCTTTAGCTAGTTTTGGAAAACAATGTAACATTTAGGCTTGTGATGCAACAAGATTTCAGACTCAGAATTAGACATCCATTCATGTTTCTCAAACGTCAAATTCCGAAGTGTTGAAGGTTAAGTTTAGGCATTTGATGCCTAGTCTTAAAACAAGAATATCAAAACCAACTTTTTATCACTGGATTTGAACATGCAACCTTTTGAACCAGGGGCAGATGCTTACCTTTTGAACCAGGGGCAGATGCTTACCTTTTAAACCAGGGGCAGATGCTTACCTTTTGAACCAGGGGCAGATGCTTACCTTTTGAACCAGGGGCAGATGCTTACCTTTTGAACCAGCGGCATATGCTTACCTTTTGAACCAGGGGCAGATGCTTACCTTTTGAACCAGGGGCAGATGCTTACCTTTTGAACCAGGGGCAGATGCTTACCTTTTGAACCAGGGGCAGATGCTTACCTTTTGAACCAGGGGCAGATGCTTACCTTTTGAACCAGGGGCAGATGCTTACCTTTGAACCAGGGGCAGATGCTTTTTGAACCAGGGGCAGATGCTTACCTTTTGAACCAGGGGCAGATGCTTACCTTTTGAACCAGCGGCAGATGCTTACCTTTTGAACCAGGGGCAGATGCTTACCTTTTGAACCAGGGGCAGATGCTTACCTTTTGAACCAGGGGCAGATGCTTACCTTTTGAACCAGGGGCAGATGCTTACCTTTTGAACCAGGGGCAGATGCTTACCTTTTGAACCAGGGGCAGATGCTTACCTTTTGAACCAGGGGCAGATGCTTACCTTTTGAACCAGGGGCAGATGCTTACCTTTTGAACCAGGGGCAGATGCTTACCTTTTGAACCAGGGGCAGATGCTTACCTTTTGAACCAGGGGCAGATGCTTACCTTTTGAACCAGGGGCAGATGCTTACCTTTTGAACCAGGGGCAGATGCTTGCGCCCATCTGCCATCCCCGTCAACAACGCCCTAGTAAAACCGAAACCTACTTGAAGGTAACAGCGCTCACTGTTGCCCCTAGTGGCCTTGTTTCCACATCATCTCCCGTTGTCCTCGGACATGGATGGACGTCAAATACTGATTTATGACCTGTCTGTGTGATGTGCTCATGTCCAGTAGTTCTATAGTTATACTGACAAAATATACTCGTATGACTTGTCAGTGTTTGGCCCGTCTTCCTTTCATGATGTGATACGTTGTTGTATTTAAGGTTCTCTTGGAAGCCCAGGAGATGGCAGTCAGGAATCACAATGTGGAATACAAGTCCAATTTATATGTTGGTAAGTGTCAACTGTCGTACATCTTCTTGAAATCTTACACATCAAATTGTATTCGTCTCACACACAGTTCACAGCAAGTATAAAAGGCGCAGCAAAATGCTTGTGTGCTAGCTCCCTTAATGCAGTATGTTAATCAATATTAATAATAATGAAGAGTCGGGTACAAAATAAGTAATAGAGGTAGTATGCATAGTAATAATACTGTTTTAAAAATATGTGGGCAGTGTCTCGGTCACATAGTAGAATAAATGGTATATAATAGAACAGTATCATAGAACAGCAGTGTTGACTGAGTGTTTGTGTTTGGGATGTGTTTGTGTTTGGGATGTGTGGATACTAGTCAGTGCAGATAGTCTCTGATACCTAACTTCATGTGTATGTGTATTGAGATATTGTGTACACATATCTCAATGAGATACCCAACTTCAACATCTTGAGAGGATTCTCATAATAAAATGTATGGCAGAAATTGCCCATGCGTGCCCTAAATAGCATGATTGAATTCCTGAATGTAAATTGTTAACAAGGTTAGAAAAAAGTGATGGTGATCATAAAAGGGTGTATGCTGCATTCTAATCACATCCTGACTGTTTTCAAATGGAAAAAGCAATGGAAATGTATTGAAAAATCACAATAGGGATGTAATTTTAGATGCCTGAAAATACATACTTTTCTTCACTTCAGAGAGGCTGGGTATGATTTATGCAAATGTAATTCAGAGGTTATTATAGATAAACAAATGGAAACAGAAATATCTTTATTCTGATGTGTTTGACATTCAAATGCAATTCCAGAATGAGAAATGTGTCATTGTGTTCTATATGTCTGTCACACACACACACTCTTTCACGCACTCTTTATCCCCTTCTCCCTCACTTCAGCGGAATCATTCTCCAACAAGGGGAAGTACCTGAAACGTATCCGTTACCATGGCAGAGGAATGTTTGGGATCATGGATAAAGTGCACTGCCACTACTTTGTCAAGCTGGTGGAGGGGCTTCCACCGAAGGCAGAACAGAAGACTGGCTTCGACCAGGCCAAGAATTACGTTGAACAGCTCAAGAGTCGCACCATTATCCACGCACTCTAGGGAAACTATTACCGTTTGTGATTTGATATGTTGTAAATAAATAATGTATCATATTTGAGGGATTGTTTTTACGATTCTGGCTTTTCTCATTTCGGATTTATAAGTAGTATGTTTTTGTTGTGAGATTGTCTGCTTTTGATCGCACCCAGCAGTTAATTGTTTACATTAACATTTTAGTCAAAGCATAAGCTCTTAGAGGCTGTATGTAGCCTAGTGGTTAGAGCGTTGGGCCAGTAGCCTAAAAGATGTTAGTTTCAAACCCCGAGCCGACAAGATGAAAAATCTGTCGATGTGCCCTTGAGCAAAGCATTTAACCATAAATGCTCCAGGTTCGCTGTTGATAAATGCTGACCATGGCCGTGACCCCACTCTCCTAAGTTATCGCGGGGAGTTAGGATATGCAACAAAAACAACACAAATAATTTTCCCAACAATTGTTTGAGACAGATTATTTCACTGTATCAATTCCAGTGGGTCTGAAGTTTACATGCACTAAGTTGACTGTGCCTTTAAACAGCTTGGAAAATTCCAGAAAATGATGTCTTGGCTTTAGAAGCTTCTGACATTTGAGTCAATTGGAGGTGCACCTGTTGATGAATTTCAAGGCCTACCTTCAAACTCAGTCCCTCTTTGCTTGACTTAATGGGAAAATCAAATGAAATCAGCCAGAACTCAGAAAAAAGTCTGGTTCATCCTTGGGCGCAATTTTCAAACACCTGAAGGTACCACATTCATCTGTACAAACCATAATACGCAAGTATAAACACCATGGGACCACACAGCCGTCACACCGCTCATGAAGGAGACGCGTTCTGTCTCCTAGAGATGAACGTACTTTGGTGTGAAAAGTGAAAATCAATCCCAGAACAACAGCAAAGGACCTTGTGAAGATGCTGGAGGAAACCGGTACAAAAGTATCTATAGCCACAGTAAAACGAGTCCTATATCGACAACCTTAAAGGCTGCTCAGGAAGGAAGAAGCCACTGCTCCAAAACTGCCATAAAAAAGCTTGACTACTGTTTGCAACTGCACATGGGGACAAAGATCATACTTTTTGGAGAAATGTCCTCTGGTCTGATGATTTGGCCATAATGACCATTTATGTCTGGAGGAAAAAAGGGGATGCTTGCAAGCCGAAGAACACCATTCCAACGGAGAAGCACGGGGGTGGCAACATCATGTTGTGGGGGTGCTTTGCTGCAGGAGGGACTGGTGCACTTCACAAAATAGATGGCATCATGACGCAGGAAAAGTATGTGGATATAATGAAGCAACATCTCAAGACATCAGTCAGGAAGTTTAAGCTTGGTCACAAATGAGTCTTCCAAATGGACAATGACACCAAACATACTTCCAAAGTTGTGGTAAAATGGCTTAAGGACAACAAAGTCAAGGTATTGGAGTGGCCATCATTAAGCCCTGACCTCAATCCTATAGAACATTTGTGGGAAGAACTGAAAAGCGTGTGCGAGCAAGGAGGCCTAGAAACCTGATTCAGTTACACCAGCTCTGTCAAGAGGAATGAGAAAAAAGTCAACTTATTTTGGGAGGCTTGTGGAAGGCTACCCAAAACATTTGACCCAAGTTAAACAATTTAAAGGCAATGCTACCAAATACTAATTGAGTGTATGTAAACTTCTGACCCACTGGGAATATGATGAAAGAAATAAAAGCTTAAATAAACCATTCTCTCCACTATTATTCTGACATTTCACATTCTTAAAATAAAGTGGTGATCCTAACTGACCTAAGACAGGGAACCTTCACTAGGATTGAATGTCAGGAATTGTGAAAAACTGAGTTTAATTGTATTTGGTGTATGTAAACTTCTGACTTCAACTGTGTGTATGTATGTATGTATGTATGTATGTATGTATGTATGTATGTATGTATGAACTTTGTGACCTTTTGCCACATTTCAGGCTTCAAACATAAAGATATAAAACTGTATTTATTTGTGAAGAATCAACAACAAGTGGGACACAATCATGAAGTGGAACGACATTTATTGGATATTTAAAACTTTTTTAACAAATCAAAAACTGAAAAATTGGGCGTGCAAAATTATTCAGCCCCCTTAAGCTAATAGTTTGTAGCACCACCTTTTGCTGCGATTACAGCTGTAAGTCGCTTGGGGTATGGCTCTATCAGTTTTGCACATCGAGAGACTGAATTTTTTTCCCATTTCTCCTTGCAAAACAGCTCGAGCTCAGTGAGGTTGGATGGAGAGCATTTGTGAACAGCAGCTTTCAGTTCTTTCCACAGATTCTCGATTGGATTCAGGTCTGGACTTTGACTTGGCCATTCTAACACCTGGATATGTTTATTTTTGAACCATTCCATTGTAGATTTTGCTTTATGTTTTGGATCATTGTCTTGTTGGAAGACAAATCTCTGTCTTTTGCAGACTCCATCAGGTTTTATTCCAGAATGGTCCTGTATTTGGCTCCATCCATCCTTCCCATCAATTTTAACCATCTTCCCTGTCCCTGCTGAAGAAAAGCAGGCCCAAACCATGATGCTGCCACCACCATGTTTGACAGTGGGGATGGTGTGTTCAGGGTGATGAGCTGTGTTGCTTTTACGCCAAACATAACGTTTTGCATTGTTGCCAAAAGGTTCAATTTTGGTTTCATCTGACCAGAGCACCTTCTTCCACATGTTTGGTGTGTCTCCCAGGTGGCTTGTGGCAAACTTTAAACAACACTTTTTATGGATATCTTTAAGAAATGGCTTTCTTCTTTCCACTCTTCCATAAAGGCCAGATTTGTGCAATATACGACTGATTGTTGTCCTATGGACAGAGCCTCCCACCTCAGCTGTAGATCTCTGCAGTTCATCCAGAGTGATCATGGGCCTCTTGGCTGCATCTCTGATCAGTCTTCTCCTTGTATGAGCTGAAAGTTTAGAGGGACGGCCAGGTCTTGGTAGATTTGCAGTGGTCTGATACTCCTTCCATTTCAATATTATCGCTTGCACAGTGCTCCTTGGGATGTTTAAAGCTTTGGAAATCTTTTTGTATCCAAATCCGGCTTTAAACTTCTTCACAACAGTATCTCGGACCTGCCTGGTGTGTTCCTTGTTCTTTATGATGCTCTCTGCGCTTTTAACGGACCTCTGAGACTATCACAGTGCAGGTGCATTTATACGGAGACTTGATTACACACAGGTGGATTGTATTTATCATCATTAGTCATTTAGGTCAACATTGGATCATTCAGAGATCCTCACTGAACTTCTGGAGAGAGGTTGCTGCACTGAAAGTAAAGGGACTGAATAATTTTGCACGCCCAATTATTCAGTTTTTCATTTGTTAAAAAAGTTTGAAATATTCAATAAATGTCGTTCCACTTCATGATTGTGTCCCACTTGTTGTTGATTCTTCACAAAAAAATACAGTTTTATATCTTTATGTTTGAAGCCTGAAATGTGGCAAAAGGTCGCAAAGTTCAAGGGGGCCGAATACTTTCGCAAGGCACTGTATATATATATATATATTCAAAAGTATTTGGACACTGCTTAAAATTCGTGGACTTGGCTATTTCAGCCACACCCATTGCTGACAGGTATATAAAATCGAGCACACAGCCATGCAATCTCAAAGACAAACATTGGCAGTAGAACGGCCTCACTGAAGAGCTCAGTGACTTTCAACGTGGCACCGTCATAGGATGCCACCTTTCTAACAAGTCAGTTCGTCAAATTTCTGCCCTAGTGCTGCCCTGGTAAACTGTAAATGCTGTTATTGTGAAATGGAAATGTGTAGGAGAAACAACGGCTCAGCCTTGAAGTGGTAGGCCACACAAGCTCAAAGAACTTGTCTGTGTAAAAATTGCCTGTCCTCTGTTGCAAAACTCACTACCAAGTTCCGTACTGAAGTCGGTTTCCATGGCCTAGCAGCCGCACACAAGCGTAAGATCACCATGCGCAAAGACTAGCGTCGGCTTGAGTGGTATAAAGCTCGCCTCCATTGGACTCTGGAGCAGTGAAAATGCCTGCTCTGGCAGTCCGACAGATTAATCTGGGTTTGGCGGATGCCAGGAGAATGCTACCTGCCTGAATGCCTTGTACCAACTGTAAAGTTTGGTGGAGGAGGCAAAATGGTCTGTGGCTGTTTTTCATGGTTCAGGCTAGGCCACTTAGTTCCAGTGAAGGGAAATCTTAATGCTACAGCATACAATGACGTTCTAGACTATTCTGTGCTTCCAGCTTTGTGGCAACAGTTTGGGGAAGGCTGTTTCCTGTTTCAGCATGACAGTGCCCCCGTGCACAAAGCAAGGTCAATACACAAATTAATCCTGACCTTAACCCCATCGAACACCTTTGGGATGAATTGGAACATTGACTGCAAGCCAGGCCTAATCGCCCAACATCACTGCTACTAATGCTCTTGTGGCTGAATGGAAGGAAGTCCCCGCAGCAATGTTTCAACATTTAGTGGAAATCCTTCCCAGAAGAGTGGAGGCTGTTGTTGTAGCAAAGGTGGTACCAACTCCATATTAATGCCCATGATTTTGGAATTTGATGCTTGACGAGCACGTGTCCATATACTTTTGGTCATGTAGTGTATAAAATATTTATTTTGTATTATTACAGAGCCACTTGCAGTTAACGTCACATTTATTTTTAGTAGAACGTTTAAAAATATCCTCTATCTGAAAGACAGGTGTTATTAAAAATACAAAATGAAATAAATATATTTTGCTTTTATACTCTATGGACTGTATTAATCAGTTGGAAAAGGAAGACCGATGAATTGGTCCGGCATTTCCATTGTCAGAGACCAAACTATTCGATCCTTTTGTACTCTAGCAACTGCAATGCAAGATCAAAACTCCATTTCAACGTTGGTCATGAACGCAGATTATTCTTTTGGAAGAGTATAAACTTGTCTTATTTATCATGAGACTGCGTTATGACATTGCATTATGTTTTGATCTGTGCAAAGCACTGCTGAAATCCCTCAACCACAGAATCAAAACGAAAACCTTGTTAGGAGGCACATCATTGTGGCTGAATAGACATTTTGGCTTGCTTCCATTCTTTGAATCCAACAGCCAAATCCCCTTCAAGTTGGGACTCCCCTGACAGTGTCTGGTTTTGGATGACAACAGGAACCAAACCATCTTCCCATGTGTAATCCGGTCACACCAGCTCCCATTTCTATGCTCCATTTACTTCTGGATCTTTGATTGTTATGAGTGTGGAAAGGGCTGGGAAGGGGCCTGACTGCATTTAGAAAACGGTGCGACTTGATAATGCTTTAAAACATTATTGTAAAGAAGAAGTGGTCTAGCATTGACAGTGTATTCTCCAAAGGAGCACCGCTCTGTATCTTAATCTACATCTAAAGTGAGATAATTGTTAACATTTTTATAGTCAGTTTCCCAATGTTACCTGTTGACTGGCATTCACCTTGATATTTTGACTTATACAACCCATCAGCACGCTCCACCATTCTCTGACAAAATTGTTTACAGTTTCTGTGTATATAAAGGTCTTTCCCATCTTCTAAAGGCCACAGGTTGTGGGAGCAGGAGAGGCCTGGAGCTGGGTCACTGCTGTTCCTAATTGCCCTTTAGTTCCCCACTCTTTATGTTACAGATCTGTCCAGCCTGTCTGATTTGTCTGTCACTTCATCCAGCCAAGCCCATGTCGGCTCCAAATGGCTTTGAGTGTATTTTGAAATAAAATGCCACTTTCCGGACCCAATTTAAGCAGACAAGTGCCCTCAATTTCAGGTTAGAGCCAATGACTCTCACCTTGTTCTCAGAGCACAATGCTCAGCAGAACTACCAAAAGTATAGCAGCTGTTCTTGCTTCTGTTTCTTTTTTATCCCCACTCACACCTTAGTAAAACACAGCACAATCACAGACTTGCATACTGTACGACTGAGATGTTATGTATGTATGCAGTATAACAAATGCTGACATGCAGTGCAGCCTATGCCTATATGCAGTCTGTGCTGCGTGTAGGGGCCCTGACCAAATTATATTTTTTGGGGGGGGTAATCATTCGGAGTCTCAACCTACTGTTGAGAGATAGCACAGTAGAATACACAACATGTGTCGGCAGTTTTCCTGGTGTTAAGAATGAACACATTCAGGAGAGAGGACCAGAGCACTTTAACTAGTTGCCTTGAACCAGGTCCTCAACAAGCATTAGCTGCAACTCATTGCTAATCAGTCTTTTTGGAAGAAGTGGACCCTTACCTTTTGGCTGATCCATTTGTGGTATCAGGGTGGGTGAAAACAGTTGGGTGCTGTGGAATCGGTGACGGTAACCAGAAGTGGGCTTGTGATAAGTGTTTGTGTTTCTGCTGCATTAAACTAATGGGTACAAGCAATGTGAATTGTTTTGCTCTCAAGAAAAGGGTGCCATTGAAAGGAGTGATTACTGGAGTAGCAGTAATTGTGAAAGTTGACCAACTGAAGGGGAAGTTTCCCGGTGTTTGTGATGCTCGTCGTTTAGTGAGACACAGACAGTGTGACGTGAGTGGTGAAACAGTCGTGTGTTCTTTTGAGTTTTGTTGTTGAGTCTTTGCCTGACAAAGTGATGTTACGATATAGACGTTATTCTTTACAAACCTTTGTGCAGAATACATTACCTTGTTACAGGTGTCAAGCTCATGGGCATGTGGCAGCAGTGTGTAGGAGGGAGGTTCCTAGGTGTGAGGAAGTGTGCAGAAGGGCATGAGACAAAGGAATGTGTAGTATTGGGGAAAGTAGTGGTATGTGTTAATTGTGAGGGTGCCCATGGGGCTGGGGATCAGAAATGTCCGGTGCGAGAGAAGCATGTTGAGGTTTCCAGGGTCCGAGCAGTACAGAAGTTGTCTGAGGCAGTGAAGAAAGTAGAGGAAGATTGGGGGGAGGGATCCTGAGAGTAGTGTGAGTGTAGATCTGTACCAGTAGAGGGGGATAGGCCAACAAGTGATATATGCTTCAGTAAGATTGATGTTTTGCATTTATAGCAATGGTTATCATCTGTACTGCATGGATGGACCATAAGTCACATAAAATGGAGGTTGTGGTGGCAGCTGCAGAGGTATTTGGGTGTACGAGACTTGATGTCAGAAGAGTTACAGGGTGTGTTGAGTGGTGGTGTCGCATCCTTTCAGCCTGTTGGCCTGAGGTAGGACTATATATATTTAAATAGTGGTGTAAGGTGGTGGGTTCTTAGTGAGTGTAGGCTTAGATGGTAGGGTATTGATTTATTAGTGTATATACAGTGGAGCAAAAAAAGTATTTAGTCAGCCACCAATTGTGCAAGTTCTCCCACTTAAAAAGATGAGAGAGGCCTGTAATTTTCATGATAGGTACACTTTAACAATGACAGACAAAATGAGAAAAAAAAATCCAGAAAATCACATTGTAGGATTTTTAATGAATGTTTTTGCAAATAATGGTGGAAAATAAGTATTTGGTCAATAACAAAAGTTTATCTCAATACTTTGTTATATACCCTTTGTTGGCAATGACAGAGGTCGAACATTTTCTGTAAGTCTTCACAAGGTTTTCACACACTGTTGCTGGTATTTTGGCCCATTCCTCCATGCAGATCTCCTCTAGAGCAGTGATGTTTAGGGGCTGTTGCTGGGCAACACAAACTTTCAACTCCCTCCAAAGATTTTCTATGGGGTTGAGATCTGGAGACTGGCTAGGCCACTCCAGGACCTTGAAATGCTTCTTACGAAGCCACTCCTTCGTTGCCCGGGCGGTGGGTTTGGATCATTGTCATGCTGAAAGACCCGGCCACATTTCATCTTCAATGCCCTTGCTGATGGAAGGAGGTTTTCACTCAAAATCTCACGATACATGTCCCCATTCATTCTTTCCTTTACACGGATCAGTCGTCCTGGTCCCTTTGCAGAAGAACAGCCCCAAAGCATGATGTTTCCACCCCCATGCTTCACAGTAGGTATGGTGTTCTTTGGATGCAACTCAGCATTCTTTGCCCACCAAACACGACAAGTTGAGTTTTTACCAAAAAGTTCTATTTTGGTTTCATCTGACCATATGACATTCTTCCAATCTTCTTCTGGATCATCCAAATGCTGTCTAGCAAACTTCAGACGGGCCTGGACATGTACTGGCTTAAGCAGGGGGACAAAGTACATTTTCCTCAGGAATGTAGTGAAGTAAAAGTTGTAAAATATACATGGTAAGGTACAGATACCCCCAAAAACTACTTAAGTAGTACTTTCAAGAATTTTTACTTAAGTACTTTACACCACCGCAAACAGGATGCATGTTTTGGAATATTTTAATTAAACTGTAAGTGCTGTTTTTGTGAAGTGTAAACATCTAGGAGAACCAACAGCTCAGCTGCGAAGTGGTAGGCCACACAAGCTCACAGAACGGGACCGCCGAAGTATGTAGAAATCATCTGTCCTCGATTGCAACACTCACTACCGAGTTCCAAACTGCCTCTGTAAACAACGTCAGCACAAGAACTGTTCATCGGGAGCTTCATGAAATGGGTTTCCATGGCTGAGCAACTGCACACAAGCCTAAAATCACCATGCACAATACCAAGCGTTGGCTGGAGTGGTGTAAAGCTCGCCACCATTGGACTCTGGAGTGAATCCCGCTTCACCATCTGGCAGTCTGTCAGACGGATCTGGGTTTGGCGGATGCCAGGAGCACGCTACCTGCCCCAAAGCATAGCACAAACGGTAAAGTTTGGTGTTTGAGGAATAACGGTCTGGGCTGTTTTTCATGGTTTTGGCTCGGTCCTTTAGTTCCAGTAAAGGGAAATCTAAATGCTACAGCATACAATGAATGGCATTCCAGACGATTCTGTGCTTCCAACATTGTGGCAATAGTTTGGGGAAGGCCGTTTCCTATTTAAGCATGACAATGCCCCCGTGCACAAAGCGAGGTCCATACAGAAATGGCTTGTCGAGATTGGTGTGGATGAACATTACTGGTCTGCACAGAGCCCTGACCTCAATCCCATTGAACACCTTTGAGATGAATTGGAACACTGACTGCGTGGCAGGCCTAATCGCCCAACATCAGTGCCTGACATCACAAATGCTCTTGTGGCTTAATGGAAGCAAGTCCCTACAGCAATCTTCCAGCATCTTCTCGTATTGAGGAAACCATCTGGTCTTTCTGCTCTACACAAGGAAAGAGGACGTTATATTACTTCTCGCTGTGAAACAATAACACTGATTCATTACTATATGAGCATGGCAGTTAAAACATGAGCTGATTGATTTGATTGAGGGAGAACGATACTATACTATAACATCAGCAATGTGTTAATCCTTACATGGGCATGTATGGCAGCAACATTATCACATTAAATTATTACATTAGGGAACAACCAAGTTACCCACTGGGCACAGACATCCATTCAACTTCTATTCCAGGTTGCTTCAATGTAATTTCATTGAAATGACGTGTATACAACATTGGTTCAACCAGTGGGTAGGCTCATTTTTTTGTCGTTTTAAATGGGGATTTGCTACAGGATGGGGTCATGAAACAATTCACATTAATTTTGATTTATATATGAAGAAACTTGATAAAACATTTATTGGATTGCTGGGCCAACTTACTGTTCAGAAAAAAGTATTCACCTCTGACAGGGTATGTTCTCTTCTGGGCTTGGTACCCTTTGAGGTCTCCGGATGCAATTATAAAAGATTAAAGACACTCAATAATGCATAATTTCAACCTTATGCTCAACAACCAATGAGTCAACTGGATGTGTGATCTGCTCAGGGAGATGGTTGTGAAAGAAAGACAAAAGGCCTTGATTTGAGAATGCCCTATTTTATTAATCATGGGCCTGATTCAGACTTAAGAAATGAACACATTTCCTAGACACTTCTCAGTAGATGTTATTCAGATTTACCTCATGCAGGTGTGACATGGGCTTTGCAGGCGTGGATCCCTTGCGTGCACTGAATTAAACCATTGACAATTCTCGCACTTGCTGGCCAACAGGTTTTCTCGTGGAGTTTTCATTCAAAATGTTTTTTTGTGCATTTATCTAAAGCCATCCCTTTCAAATTTGGTGTAGCTTTTTAATTTGAGTTTTTTTTGACAGACTGTAGAATATATGGAGAGAGTGGTTCAGAATATTATGGACCAATAAAAGAAAGCCATGTAAATAGACTCATGAGCCTATTAATCTCCTTTTCAGAACCAGTTGGTAGATTTAAAAAATACTCTGATCTTGTATAGTATTTAGGGTTAGGAAAATACTGTATTTATGAATAATAACAAAACCCGTCTGGAGAGCCTTTACGCACAAAATATATTGGTGAATCATAAATAGGGGTTTGATTCAGCCTGGAAGTTGTCATATTCAATTGTTTTGTTCGATAAATATCTCTTTATATCCAAAAACCTCAGTTTTGTTTGCGTGTTTTCTTCAGTAATCCACAGGCTCAAACGCAGTCACAACAGGCAGACAAAAAAAATCCTAATTGTATCCATAAAGTTCATAGAAACATGTCAAACAATGTTTATATTCAATCCTCAGGTTGTTTTTACCCTAAATAATCGTTAATATTGCAACCGGACAATAACGTCGTCAATATAAAAGGTAAACAATAAAGGCACTTTCTCGGTCGCGCGCATGAAAAAGCTCTGTGACACTGTAGGGTCCACTCATTCAGACTGCTCTTACTCCCTCATTTTTCAGAATACAAGCCTGAAACAATTTCTAAAGACTGTTGACAATTAGTGGAAGGCAAAGGAACTGCAATTTGAGTCCTAAGTCAATGGATACATGGATACATTGGGGCGGCAGGGTAGCATAGCGGTTAGAGCGTTGGACTAGTAACCGGAAGGTTGCAAGTTCAAATCCCCGAGCTGACAAGGTATGAATCTGTCGTTCTGCCCCTGAACAAGGCAATTAACCCACTAGGATGTCATTGAAAATAAGAATTTGTTCTTAACTGACTTGCCTAGTTAAATAAAAAATAAAATAAAAAAATACTGTAATGGCATTGAATAGAAAACTATAAAACAAATTCCTACTTCCTGGATATATTTTTCTCAGCCTGCCAAATCAGTTCTGTTATACTATTTGAATCTTTCTAGGGCAGGCTAGCGGAACCCCTCGATAACATTCCGCTGAAAAGGCAGCGGAAATATGTAACTTTCACACCTCTTGCGACGAGCAAACCCTTATCCGGGAGCGTAATCATAGCCTCAAACGCATTAGCATAACGCAGCGGACATAAATACGCAAAAAATCGCAAATAAAATAAATATATTCAAACACAAGCTTAGCCTTTTGTTAACAGCACTGTCATCTCAGATTTTCAAAATCTGCGTTACAGCCAACGCTAGACAAGCATTTGTGTAAGTTTATCATGGCATAATGCTATGTTAGGCTCTGCTGGCAGCAGGCAACATTTTCACGAAAATAAGAAAAGCAACCAAATTAAATAATTTACCTTTGAAGAACTTCAGATGCTTTCACTCAGGAGACTCCCAGTTAGATAGCAAATTTTTTATTTTTATTTTTTTATTTCACCTTTATTTAACCAGGTAGGCTAGTTGAGAACAAGTTCTCATTTGCAACTGCGACCTGGCCAAGATAAAGCATAGCAGTGTGAACAGACAACACAGAGTTACACATGGAGTAAACAATTAGCAAGTCAATAACACAGTAGAAAAAAATGGGCAGTCTATATACAATGTGTGCAAAAGGCATGAGGAGGTAGGCGAATAATACAATTTTGCAGATTAACACTGGAGTGATAAATGATCAGATGGGCATGTACAGGTAGAGATATTGGTGTGCAAAAGAGCAGAAAAGTAAATAAATAAAAACAGTATAAAAACAGTATGGGAATGAGGTAGGTGAAAAAGGGTGAGCTATTTACCTATAGACTATGTACAGCTGCAGCGATCGGTTAGCTGCTCGGATAGCTGATGTTTGAAGTTGGAGAGGGAGATAAAAGTCTCCAACTTCAGCGATTTTTGCAATTCGTTCCAGTCACAGGCAGCAGAGTACTGGAACGAAAGGCGGCCAAATGAGGTGTTGGCTTTAGGGATGATCAGTGAGATACACCTGCTGGAGCGCGTGCTACGGATGGGTGTTGCCATCGTGACCAGTGAACTGAGATAAGGCGGAGCTTTACCTAGCATGGACTTGTAGATGACCTGAGCCAGTGGGTCTGGCGACGAATATGTAGTGAGGGCCAGCCGACTAGAGCATACAAGTCGCAGTGGTGGGTGGTATAAGGTGCTTTAGTGACAAAACGGATGGCACTGTGATAGACTGCATCCAGTTTGCTGAGTAGAGTGTTGGAAGCCATTTTGTAGATGACATCGCCAAAGTCGAGGATCGGTAGGATAGTCAGTTTTACTAGGGTAAGCTTGGCAGCGTGAGTGAAGGAGGCTTTGTTGCGGAATAGAAAGCCGACTCTGGATTTGATTTTTGATTGGAGATGTTTGATGTGAGTCTGGAAGGAGAGTTTGCAGTCTAGCCAGACACCTAGGTACTTATAGATGTCCACATATTCAAGGTTGGAACCATCCAGGGTGGTGATGCTAGTCGGGCATGCGGGTGCAGGCAGCGATCGGTTGAAAAGCATGCATTTGGTTTTACTCGCGTTTAAGAGCAGTTGGAGGCCACGGAAGGAGTGCTGTATGGCATTGAAGCTCGTTTGGAGGTTTGATAGCACAGTGTCCAATGACGGGCCGAAAGTATATAGAATGGTGTCGTCTGCGTAGAGGTGGATCAGGGAATCGCCCGCAGCAAGAGCAACATCATTGATATATACAGAGAAAAATGTTCCTTTTTTCCAAAAATATTATTTTTGTAGGTGAAATAGCTTCCATTTCTTCATCATGCTTAACTGAAAAATCGACCGGAAAATGCTGCAACTATAACGCCAAACTTTTTTCAAAATTTGCTCCATAATATCGACAGAAACACGGCAAACATTGTTTAGGATCCATCCTCAAGGTGTTTTTAACATATATATTCGATAATATATCCGTCGAGGTAATTGGTTTCTCATAAGAAGCGATTGGGAAAATGGCTACCTCAGTATTTTACTCAAGATTTTCTGCGGGAGACACCATATGACCACATGCTATATATGGTCCCTTACAGCCATTCTTCAATGGAAATGCCTAAAAAGACGTCACAATGCTGTAGACACCTTGGGGAAAATGTGGAAAACGTAAGCTCATTTGTAACTCATTCCCAGCCATATAAGGAGTCATTGGCATGAGGCGGTTTCAAAACATTTATAATACTGTTATACATTTACATTTAAGTCATTTAGCAGACGCTCTTATCCAGAGCGACTTACAAATTGGTGCATTCACCTTATGACATTATACTGATAACAGGTTCAAACAGGTGCCATTAATACAGGTAACGAGTGGAGGACAGAAGAGCCTCTTAAAGAAGAAGTTACAGGTCTGTGAGAGACAGAAATCTTGCTTGTTTGTCGGTGTCATAGTTGAAGTGTACCTATGACGAAAATTACAGGCCTCTCTCATCTTTTTAAGTGCGAGAACTTGCACAATTGGTGGCTGACTAAATACTTTTTTGCCCCACTGTAGTTGCATCATGCAGCCCATATACATTTGGATTTCCAAGACATTATAATGTTTGTACCATTCACAACTAAAGTGACCAAATATCTCTAAATCTAGTATATAGGACCTGTTTCAAATGACTACTCTTATGCTTAAGGTAGCCACTTCATATGCACACTCACCCCTGAATGGGAAAAATATCATTTCTATTTCATTCAATTCAATTATATTCTTCTTACTATAAAATTATATAAGACAATGGCATTGTGGTATTGTCTGCTAAATGAACAAGCCTACAGCCTATGGTATGGCGCATAGCCGGATAACATACAGTAGGTCAACTTATTCTGTTCCTTATATCATAATGTCATTCTTTAGACCTGCCTAAAATAAATAATGGATTTATTGTGCTGGTGTATTATAAATTGATTTATTAGATTTTTTAAATGTAGATGTTCCAAAGGAGTGCATCATTAACTTGCTTGCGTGGAAGCCTGGAGATGCTAACTGTGTGTATGTTAATTAACGGTCAATTACCATGAGACGGGCAGCATTTTGCACTGACAATAACCGGCTAACAAAATGTCATGACTTTCACAGGCCTAGTATTTATCAATTAGCTGATATAGCAACTATTAAATCTGAAACAGGGGAATTACTATCAGAATCCCAAATGAATCAATCAAACATTGTCCTGCTTCTATAAAGATCTGTATACCTCTGTTTGTTAATCCACACTAAACCAGACTAAGTCCTTTCTAAAATAATTAAGAACTCCTTTTCTCTCAACAGAAGAAGCCACCTCGCTGGGAGCCCAAATCTTTCTCAATGAATTAAAAAGGGCATTGGATAGTATGAATGAAGGCAAATCACCTGGATGGGACATTATTCCTACTGAGGTATATTTAAAATTAATGTTAATTAAAATGTATTTTAAAAAATGAGGATGCCACCCAGTGTTTTCATTTAAGTCGCCAGCAGCATACCACCCTGAATCCCACTGCTGGCTTACATCTGAAGCTAAGCAGGGTTGGTCCTAGTCTGTCCCTAGATGGCAGACCAGATGCTGCTGGAAGTGGTGTTGGAGGGCAAGTAGGAGGCACTCTTTCCTCTGGTCTAACAAAACATATCCCACTGCCCTGTGTAGGGTGCTGTCTTTTGGCTGGGATGTACTTCTTAGAACTACCCCTCCCGGATCCGGGAGAATTGTCATCAACTACACTAATTAGCACAACGGACAAAAAATCTTACTAGAAAATATTAATATTCATGAAATCACAAGTGAAATATAGGGAAACACAGCTTAGCCTTTTGTTATCTATTCGATAATTTATCAACCGGGACAATTGGCTTTTCAGTAGGAGCGAGAGGAACAATGGCCGCCTTTGTCTATTACGCAAGAATCAGAAAACTAGCCCGTTTACTTTGGGAACTTTATTTTTCCAAAAATGAAAATAGTTCCCCCAAGCCTTAACAGGTTTTAACTGGCAGAATATCTATTGTCAAAATGAATATATTGCCACGGCCAAATTTTTGAAGTTCAATGCTTCCCATGGCACCCCCTTCTGGCTATTGGGATCAAATTCATAGTACAGTTTCAAAATGTATATGGCAAGGTAAACGATCCTGTATACAATTAAGACATTTGCAAAGAGGGAAAGATGTAGGAGGATTGTTCGTACCATACGTTGAAGTGTATTTCCAGGCACTAGCATTTTGCCCCATCCTAAATTTGGTTTAGACATGATTCTTCTACCCCATGGCTCAGTATAGAGAGAAACATGGTGTCTCCTATTGCCCTGGAAGAGGTGGTCTTCACTGACACTGTACAGTGCCTTCGGAAAGTATTCAGACCACTAGACTTTTTAGACATTTTGTTACATTACAGCCTTATTCTAAAATGGATTCAAAAAATAAAATCCTCAGCAATCTACACACAATACCCCATAATGACAAAGCGAAAACAGGTTTTTAGATAAACCAGAAATATCTTATTTACATGAGTATTCAGACCCTTTGCTCTGAGTCTTAAAATTGAGCTCAGGTGCATCCTGTTTCCTTTGAAAATCCTTGACGTTTCTACAACTTGATTGGAGTCCACCTGTGGTAAATTAAATTGATTGGACATGATTTGGAAAGGCACACACCTGTCTATATAAAGTCCCACAGTTGACAGGTCATGTAAGAGCAAAAACCAAGCCATGAGGTCGAACGAATTGTCCGTAGATCTCCGAGACAGGATTGTGTCGAGGCACAGATCTGGGGAAAAGTAACAAAACATTTATGCATAATTAAAGGTCCCCAAGAGCACAGTGGCCATTCTTAAATGGAATAAGTTTGGAACCACCAAGATTTAGGGATCCTCTGTGGAGATGGCAGAACCTTCCAGAAGGACAACCATCTCTGCAGCACTCCACCAATCAGGCCTTTACGGTAGAGTGGCCAGACGGAAGCCACTCCTCAGTAAAAGGCACAACGAAAGGCACCTCAGACCATGAAAAACAAGATTCTCTGGTCTGATGAAACCAAGATTGGACTTTGGAATGAATGCCAAGTGTCATGTCTGGAGGAAATCTGGCACCATCCCTACGGTAAAGCATGGTGGTGGCAGCATCATGCTGTTGGGATGTTTTTCAGCAGCAGGGACTGGGAGACTAGTCAGGATGGAGGGAGCAAAGTACAGAGAGATTCTTAATGAAACCTGCTCCAGAGTGCTCAGGACCTCAGACTGGGGTGAAGGTTCACTTTCCAACAGGTTAATGACCCAAAGCACGCAGCCAAGACAACGCAGGAGTGGTTTCGGGACAAGTCTCTGATTGTTCTTGAGTGGCCAACCAGAGCCCGGATTTGAACCAGATCGTACATCTCTGGAGTGACCTGAAAATAGCTGTGCAGCAACGCTCCCCATCCAACCTCACAGAGCTGGAGAGGATCTGCAGAGAAGAATGGGAGAAACTCCCCAAATACAGGTGTGCCAAGCTTGTAGTGTCATACCCAAGATGACTTGAGGCTGTAATTGCTGCCGAAGCTGCTTCACCAAAGTACTGAGTAAAGGGTCTGAATACTTTTGTAAATGTGATATCAGTTTTTTTATTAGTAATAAATTAGCACAAAAAAATCCCCAAAACTGTTTTTGCTTTGTCATAATGGAGTTTGTGTGTATAACAAGTATATAGTACTTGTTTTATTTTTTAAATCCATTTTAGAATAAGGCTGTAAGGTATCAACATTTTGAAAAGTCAAGGGGTCTGAATACTTTCTGAACGTACTGTATATCCCCTAAAACAATGTAAATGATGCTTTGTTCCTATTATTGCTCACGCAATTCCTATTTGGCGCAAAATTGTAAAACAATGTAACTGGGAATCAAAATGGCATGCCCATATTCCAATATTTCACACTAATGACATTCAATTTGTAGTGCGGCCTTTTGCATCCAACCCAATGGTCCAAATGTGGAATCTGTATGCTTGCCGATATCATGGACATTAATGGTCTGAAAACATTCCAAGAAACATACACATTAACAGGCAACTCCTTTTTTCTACATTTACAACTTAGGTAAACTATGCTGGCCTATGGAGTCCCTTGGCGAACCCAACTACCGAACCATCTATTGATGGGATTTACAAATACATTTTTGGGACTCCCGATAAGACTGATCTCTATAATATGTGAGCAACTTTTGGAAAGCTAATATTCTGAGCTAGCCATTTAAAAAAGTATGGTACACAGAATCTGAATAACCCTTTAACTGCAACAGAATATGGAAAAAATATGGCATTAGCATCTCCTAATCCATTTAACACCAAGGAAACTTTTTATGTAGAAATTGTCCCTAACTCCCAACTGTTCACTGTGTCCCCTAAATCAGTTAGGCACGTTCCTTCATATGATGTGGGAGTACCCTGGGAGTACCCTGTAGTTAATAAATGCTTCTCAGGCAAAGTTACAAAATTCATTTAGAAGTGCATGAATGTAAATATTAAATGCTTTGCATCCGTGATAGCTCCTTGAATCTCTCAATCAATCAGATGACTATTACTGCTGGCAGGCAGTACTGCTGCATAAAAAGAGATGTTGGCTTTTTGATGGCAATCACCTCACTCTCTTCCAATTCACCAGTAGATTACAGTTACTATTAGAAGTTATAACATTAGAATTGACAGTGAGAATGAACATAAAGCCCACCACAATACAAACAAAATACAGCATCTACAGTGCATTCGGAAAGTATTCAGACCCTTTCACTTTTTCCACATTTCGTTACATTACAGCCTTATTTTAAAATGGATTAAATTCATTTTTTCCCTCATCACTCTACACACAATACCCCATAATGACAAAGCGAAAACAGGTTTTTAGATGAACCAGAAATACCTTATTTACATGAGTATTCAGACCCTTTGATCTGAGTCTTAAAATTGAGCTCAGGTGCATCCTGTTTCCTTTGAAAATCCTTGACGTTTCTACAACTTGATTGGAGTCCACCTGTGGTAAATTAAATTGAATGGACATGATTTGGAAAGGCACACACCTGTCTATATAAAGTCCCACAGTTGACAGGTCATGTAAGAGCAAAAACCAAGCCATGAGGTCGAACGAATTGTCCGTAGATCTCCGAGACAGGATTGTGTCGAGGCACAGATCTGGGGAAAAGTAACAAAACATTTATGCATAATTAAAGGTCCCCAAGAACACAGTGGCCAACACCATTCTTAAATGGAATAAGTTTGGAACCACCAAGATTTAGGGATCCTCTGTGGAGATGGCAGAACCTTCCAGAAGGACAACCATCTCTGCAGCACTCCACCAATCAGGCCTTTATGGTAGAGTGACCAGACGGAAGCCACTCCTCAGTAAAAGGCACAACAAAAGGCACCTCAGACCATGAAAAACAAGATTCTCTGGTCTGATGAAACCAAGATTGGACTCTTTGGAATGAATGCCAAGTGTCATGTCTGGAGGAAATCTGGCACCATCCCTACGGTAAAGCATGGTGGTGGCAGCATCATGCTGTTGGGATGTTTTTCAGCAGCAGGGACTGGGAGACTAGTCAGGATGGAGGGAGCAAAGTACAGAGAGATTCTTAATGAAACCTGCTCCAGAGTGCTCAGGACCTCAGACTGGGGTGAAGGTTCACTTTCCAACAGGTTAATGACCCAAAGCACGCAGCCAAGACAACGCAGGAGTGGTTTCGGGACAAGTCTCTGATTGTTCTTGAGTGGCCAACCAGAGCCCGGATTTGAACAAGATCGTACATCTCTGGAGAGACCTGAAAATAGCTGTGCAGCAACGCTCCCCATCCAACCTCACAGAGCTGGAGAGGATCTGCAGAGAAGAATGGGAGAAACTCCCCAAATACAGGTGTGCCAAGCTTGTAGTGTCATACCCAAGATGACTTGAGGCTGTAATTGCTGCCGAAGCTGCTTCACCAAAGTACTGAGTAAAGGGTCTGAATACTTTTGTAAATGTGATATCATTTTTTTATTAGTAATAAATTAGCACAAAAAAATCCCCAAAACTGTTTTTGCTTTGTCATAATGGAGTTTGTGTGTATAACAAGTATATAGTACTTGTTTTATTTTTTAAATCCATTTTAGAATAAGGCTGTAAGGTATCAACATTTTGAAAAGTCAAGGGGTCTGAATACTTTCTGAACGTACTGTATATCCCCTAAAACAATGTAAATGATGCTTTGTTCCTATTATTGCTCACGCAATTCCTATTTGGCGCAAAATTGTAAAACAATGTAACTGGGAATCAAAATGGCATGCCCATATTCCAATATTTCACACTAATGACATTCAATTTGTAGTGCGGCCTTTTGCATCCACCCCAATGGTCCAAATGTGGAATCTGTATGCTTGCCGATATCATGGACATTAATGGTCTGAAAACATTCCAAGAAACATACACATTAACAGGCAACTCCTTTTTTCTACATTTACAACTTAGGTAAACTATGCTGGCCTATGGAGTCCCTTGGCGAACCCAACTACCGAACCATCTATTGATGTGATTTACAAATACATTTTTGGGACTCCCGATAAGACTGATCTCTATAATATGTGAGCAACTTTTGGAAAGCTAATATTCTGAGCTAGCCATTTAAAAAATATGGTACACAGAATCTGAATAACCCTTTAACTGGAACAGAATATGGAAAAAATATGGCATTAGCATCTCCTAATCCATTTAACACCAAGGAAACTTTTTATGTAGAAATTGTCCCTAACTCCCAACTGTTCACTGTGTCCCCTAAATCAGTTAGGCACGTTCCTTCATATGATGTGGGAGTACCCTGGGAGTACCCTGTAGTTAATAAATGCTTCTCAGGCAAAGTTACAAAATTCATTTAGAAGTGCATGAATGTAAATATTAAATGATTTGCATCCGTGATAGCTCCTTGAATCTCTCAATCAATCAGATGACTATTACTGCTGGCAGGCAGTACTGCTGCATAAAAAGAGATGTTGGCTTTTTGATGGCAATCACCTCACTCTCTTCCAATTCACCAGTAGATACAGTTACTATTAGAAGTTATAACATTAGAATTGACAGTGAGAATGAACATAAAGCCCACCACAATACAAACAAAATACAGCATCTACAGTGCATTCGGAAAGTATTCAGACCCTTTCACTTTTTCCACATTTCGTTACATTACAGCCTTATTTTAAAATGGATTAAATTCATTTTTTCCCTCATCACTCTACACACAATACCCCATAATGACAAAGCGAAAACAGGTTTTTAGATAAACCAGAAATACCTTATTTACATGAGTATTCAGACCCTTTGATCTGAGTCTTAAAATTGAGCTCAGGTGCATCCTGTTTCCTTTGAAAATCCTTGACGTTTCTACAACTTGATTGGAGTCCACCTGTGGTAAATTAAATTGATTGGACATGATTTGGAAAGGCACACACCTGTCTATATAAAGTCCCACAGTTGACAGGTCATGTAAGAGCAAAAACCAAGCCATGAGGTCGAACGAATTGTCCGTAGATCTCCGAGACAGGATTGTGTCGAGGCACAGATCTGGGGAAAAGTAACAAAACATTTATGCATAATTAAAGGTCCCCAAGAACACAGTGGCCAACACCATTCTTAAATGGAATAAGTTTGGAACCACCAAGATTTAGGGATCCTCTGTGGAGATGGCAGAACCTTCCAGAAGGACAACCATCTCTGCAGCACTCCACCAATCAGGCCTTTATGGTAGAGTGGCCAGACGGAAGCCACTCCTCAGTAAAAGGCACAACAAAAGGCACCTCAGACCATGAAAAACAAGATTCTCTGGTCTGATGAAACCAAGATTGGACTCTTTGGAATGAATGCCAAGTGTCATGTCTGGAGGAAATCTGGCACCATCCCTACGGTAAAGCATGGTGGTGGCAGCATCATGCTGTTGGGATGTTTTTCAGCAGCAGGGACTGGGAGACTAGTCAGGATGGAGGGAGCAAAGTACAGAGAGATTCTTAATGAAACCTGCTCCAGAGTGCTCAGGACCTCAGACTGGGGTGAAGGTTCACTTTCCAACAGGTTAATGACCCAAAGCACGCAGCCAAGACAACGCAGGAGTGGTTTCGGGACAAGTCTCTGATTGTTCTTGAGTGGCCAACCAGAGCCCGGATTTGAACAAGATCGTACATCTCTGGAGAGACCTGAAAATAGCTGTGCAGCAACGCTCCCCATCCAACCTCACAGAGCTGGAGAGGATCTGCAGAGAAGAATGGGAGAAACTCCCCAAATACAGGTGTGCCAAGCTTGTAGTGTCATACCCAAGATGACTTGAGGCTGTAATTGCTGCCGAAGCTGCTTCACCAAAGTACTGAGTAAAGGGTCTGAATACTTTTGTAAATGTGATATCAGTTTTTTTATTAGTAATAAATTAGCACAAAAAAATCCCCCAAACTGTTTTTGCTTTGTCATAATGGAGTTTGTGTGTATAACAAGTATATAGTACTTGTTTTATTTTTTAAATCCATTTTAGAATAAGGCTGTAAGGTATCAACATTTTGAAAAGTCAAGGGGTCTGAATACTTTCTGAACGTACTGTATATCCCCTAAACAATGTAAATGATGCTTTGTTCCTATTATTGCTCACGCAATTCCTATTTGGCGCAAAATTGTAAAACAATGTAACTGGGAATCAAAATGGCATGCCCATATTCCAATATTTCACACTAATGACATTCAATTTGTAGTGCGGCCTTTTGCATCCACCCCAATGGTCCAAATGTGGAATCTGTATGCTTGCCGATATCATGGACATTAATGGTCTGAAAACATTCCAAGAAACATACACATTAACAGGCAACTCCTTTTTTCTACATTTACAACTTAGGTAAACTATGCTGGCCTATGGAGTCCCTTGGCGAACCCAACTACCGAACCATCTATTGATGGGATTTACAAATACATTTTTGGGACTCCCGATAAGACTGATCTCTATAATATGTGAGCAACTTTTGGAAAGCTAATATTCTGAGCTAGCCATTTAAAAAGTATGGTACACAGAATCTGAATAACCCTTTAACTGGAACAGAATATGGAAAAAATATGGCATTAGCATCTCCTAATCCATTTAACACCAAGGAAACTTTTTATGTAGAAATTGTCCCTAACTCCCAACTGTTCACTGTGTCCCCTAAATCAGTTAGGCACGTTCCTTCATATGATGTGGGAGTACCCTGGGAGTACCCTGTAGTTAATAAATGCTTCTCAGGCAAAGTTACAAAATTCATTTAGAAGTGCATGAATGTAAATATTAAATGATTTGCATCCGTGATAGCTCCTTGAATCTCTCAATCAATCAGATGACTATTACTGCTGGCAGGCAGTACTGCTGCATAAAAAGAGATGTTGGCTTTTTGATGGCAATCACCTCACTCTCTTCCAATTCACCAGTAGATACAGTTACTATTAGAAGTTATAACATTAGAATTGACAGTGAGAATGAACATAAAGCCCACCACAATACAAACAAAATACAGCATCTACAGTGCATTCGGAAAGTATTCAGACCCTTTCACTTTTTCCACATTTCGTTACATTACAGCCTTATTTTAAAATGGATTAAATTCATTTTTCCCTCATCACTCTACACACAATACCCCATAATGACAAAGCGAAAACAGTTTTAGAAATGTTTGATGATTTGTTTGCTAATTTATTAGAAATAAAAACATGTATTTACATAAGCATTCAGACCCTTTACTCAGTACTTTGTTGAAGCACCTTTGGCAGCGATTACATCCTCGAGTCTTCTTGGGTATGACACTACAAGCTTGGCATCTCTGGGTGACATGTCACCCCCCCACCCAAACAAAAAATGACACAAAAAAAACTTGCTAAAAACATGTTTTATTACAGTTAATGGAGAATGGTGTTATTTCTATAAAATAAAATAAACTACTTGTTCTACTTGGAACTGACGGGTTGCTCGACTTTATTCATTGTTTCATTGTGAGTAAAGTGGTGGAATTATGAGAGAATTAAGTCAAGTAAGAATTTCAGCGTATTTGTAGACGCCTCCCAACAAATAGTGGGTGATTAGCATGCTATTCTCATGCTCAAGGTCAGAATAAGCATAGAGAAAATAAAATGGATTTGGTTGGAATTCCCCCCCATGTGAAGCCTTGCATTGAGAAAAGGCCAAGTATACTAGATTTCTTCTCTCTCCCTGGGTGAAGGATTCTCTCCAGATATGTTATTTTCCTGAAGTGGGGTTTGTTACTGTTAATATGATAGTAGTAGATGTTTAGGTGGGAATATAGCACAAAAAAAGTGCCTTTGTGTTTTTCATTTTTCCACTGAGCGTGGAAGGACAGACACAAATGATGTTAGCTCCCAAAGGAAATCCATTGCAGACACCGCTAGGCAGCCCTTGAGATAAAGCAACAACAGAAGCCAGACACAAACAGGTTCATTGCATCCTGGACGAGCTAGTATGGAGGCTTCAATAAAGCAATATTCATAGCTGTCCCTGAATAAACTTGCGTATAGAGCATCCCCATCACATTGACAGCTTCCTGGCTGGGGTCTGGCTTTTTTCAATCAAATAATAACGCTACCTGCTGAATCGTGAATGCATCATTTAAAATAGTAAAATAATGCATTGTTATTTCTATCATTAAGGTATCTTTATTATAGATAACATTGCAGGATCAGCAAGGAGGACGTTTAGTGTGTCAGTTCTGTTCATAGAATAATAATTAGTATAGAAGGTCTTTGTAAATGCCAACCTGATTAGTTTATAGTTATAGATATTCATTAACATAATTCATTTGCAATAACGTTAGCAATAACCTGCCATGTTGGACTTATAACTGCAAGGTTGGAAGATCAAATTCCTGAGCTGACAAGGTAAAACCCTGTGGCTCTGTGGCAAACTCTGTGGCAGTTAACCCACTGTTTCTAGGCCATAATTGAAAATAAGAATTTGTTCTTAACTGACTTTCCTGGTTAAATAAAGGCAAAGTCAATTTAAAAAAACAATGGATTAATGCTGTAATAATCACAATGAAGGCTGCCAGTTTGCCTAATAGTCACTGCTTGTCTCTAGGTGTCACTGTTGTGTTGTGCCTAAATGCACTTTGCACCAAATTATGGAAAGACTTGAACAGCAAAAATATATGGGAAGATGCTTATCTTGGTTGAATGGAGCACATGCCAACAATTTACATTCCAGCAGATAAAATCTAATATAATGTTTTAAATTGAGTGGCTATTGAAAGGCACCAATCCAGTCCTATCGGGTATGCATGTTACGTGTTTATTTTAATAATGTTGGATTTCAATTGGTAACTCGTGACCTTAGAATCTCGGATTTAATGTGATTGCTGAAGAATACAATGGCATTCTGTGTCATCCTATCATTCCTATAGTTACTAGTATTTCAAAGGCCATTGATATACTGTACATTATGCTATGGTTGTGGTGATGGGTATGGGTAGAGAGGGAGCATAATCAAAATAGCATCCATCTCTTACCTCCAAATCTTGAATTCCTCTTCTTTAAATGTCAACCGTACAGTTTACATTAATTATAGTTATGCTTTACAGCTCCATGGTGTATAGGGCCAGTCTGGACTACCTATGAGATGAATCAGTGCCAGAGTCAGAATGCTTCCTATTCTACAGTACTTACTATCTGCTGTGGGGAAAGTCACCTAATACATGCCTGTGGGGATTCAGGGGCATTCAGGCTGTAAAATGGACCATAAACACAGAGACAATCAGGGGAGGATAGGGAGTCCCAGCCAGCCTCCTACCTTACCTACCCTATATCTTCATGCCTGAATGTCTTTCAAACTGTAAACTTTAACTCTGTGCCCAGGAAAATATATATTTTATTAACAAAGAACATTGCACCTCTATCCAGTTAATGAAATATTGATTTGGAAATGTATTGTAAGACTATGAAAGCTATTAAAGTGCTTAGTGTTTTTGCTCGGAGCAAACTTAATCTATTATTTTTCAATGGTGTACGTTCTGAATCTATAAATTGATAATGTTCCTCTGGCACAAATTATTTAGGTTTATTGTTCATTTAATTAGTGTCATGGCTTTGTTTCAGGGGAACACAGAATCTCAATTTCCTGGAAATTTGAATTAAAGAATGATCTGAGTGCCAGTAAGTACTTTTAAATGACAATGGCAGTGGAACATCAAGAGCCTGGTTATGTTGCAATATGAATGTCTCCTGTGATCCTATATCAAACAGCCCAAATAATTCAGGATTTACATGTATACAAAGGATGTTGTACCATTGAAGCCCTTTGAAATGGCAACTGGTAGTCAGAATAGAAATGAAGATCAAACCATAGGAACAAATGGGAAATCCCATTTTATAGAAAGAGTTACTTAACTTGATTGCATTGAGTCATACTCCAGAGAGGTAAACACAGTAACATTATGAGACCACAGACCTCATATATATTTTGTCTCCCACCATAAGATGCGATGTGAGAGTGGAGTTGTAACTTTGCTATGCTGTAATGCTCTGCTCCACTGTGGTGCTGCATTCCCACCAGTGATTTACTCCTCTCTGTCTCTGACCCTTCTTTAGGCTCCAGCAAATGAAAGTCAGGGTGGCCTGTCACTCTCCCAAAGCCCAGCCCAGCCCACAGTTCACCAGGTGCCTAAAGGATGAAACAGCCCAGCTACTGTTCCCGCAATAATCTCGGCTCTAATTCAATGATAACTATCACCTGTTTAAGCACACCACTATGCTCCAGATTGTTTGTTTATAATTGGTCGGACCCTTTTGCTTGACTCATTTGATTGCCACATTATTCACTGTCCTCTGGCGACTGCTTGGCACCGCAGGTGTGTGGTTTCATTAATTAGAACCTTAACTGATTTGGAAATGTTACACAAGTTGTTTGGTGGTTTGGTTTCTTGTGAGTCTTGGTATGTTTTCCCACTTAAGAAGATAAATGAAGCAAATGTTTAAGTAGATTGTGGAGAGGATTCCACGCAGTATCAGCCATCGAGAGCGCAGAGGGTGTCCTACGAAGCATGGTTGAGTTAGCGATGTAACTTTGGTCAACCTTGAGCTCAACTCGGAATAATCGGCCTTACGAAAGTGGCTCACCTTTTAGGCAAAACATTTGTATGGTAACGAATCCTTCAGAACTAACCTGCTCCGGAGCAGGCTAACTCACAGCTAAATTCACTTATCCTGAATGACTGAGCCACGAGTTGAGGACCAATGAAATCAGATTCCCTTCCTCTAGCAAAGATTGCGTCATCATCCCCTTCATTTGAAGAAGACGACGTGTTGTTTTGTGTAAAAGAATAGTGTTAAAATACAGTACCAGTCAAAGGTTTGAACAGAGCTACTCATTTTCTTTATTTTTACTATTTTATACATTGTAGTATAATAGTGAAGACATAACACATTTGAAATAATACATATAGAATTATGTAGTAACCAATTTTTTTTTTACAAATCAAAATATACTTTATATTTGAGATTCTTCAAAGTAGCCACCCTTTGCACACTTTACACAGCTTTGCACACTCTTGGCATTCTCTCAACCAGTTTCATGAGGTGGTCACCTGGAATGCATTTCAATTAACAGGTGTGCCTTGTTAAAAGATAATTTGTGGAATTTCTTTCCTTCTTAATGTGTTTGAGCCAATCTGTTGTGTTGTGACAAGGTAGGGGTGTTATACAGAAGATAGCCCTATTTGGTAAAATACCAAGTCCATATTATGGCAAGAACAGGTCAAATAAGCAAAGAGAAACAACAGTTCATCATTACTTTAAGACATGAAGGTCAGTTAATCTGGAAAATTTCAAGAACTTTAAAAGTTTCTTCAAGTGCAGTTGCAAAAACCATCAAGCGCTATGACGAAACTGTCTCTCATGAGGACCGCCACAGGAAAGGAAGACCAGGAGTTAACTCTGCTGCAGAGGATAAATTCATTAGAGTTTACTGCACCTCAGATTGCAGCCCAAATAAATGCTTCACGGAGTTCAAGTAACAGACACATCTCAACATGAAGTGTTCAGAGGAGACTGTGTGAATCAGGCCTTCAAGGTCAAATTTCTTTAAAGAAGCCACTGCTAAAGGACACAAATAAGACGAAGAGACTTGCCTGGGACAAGAAACACACCCAATGGACATTATACCGGTGGAAATCTGTCCTTTGGTCTAATGTGCCCAAATTTTTTATTTTTGGATCCAACCGCTGTGTCTTTGTGAGATGCAGAGTAGGTGAATGGATGATCTCCGCATGTGTGGTTCCCAAAGTGAACCATGAAGGAAGATGTGTGATGGTGTGGGAGTGCTTTACTGGTGACACTGTCTGTGATTTATTTAGTATTCAAGACACACTTAACCAGCATGGCTACCACAGCATTCTGCAGCAATACGCCATCCCATCTGGTTTGTACTTAGTGGGACTATCATTTATTTTTCAACAGGACAATGACCCAAAACACAGCTCCAGGCTGTGTAAGGGTTATTTGACCAAGAAGGAGAGTGATGGAGTGCTGCATCAGATGACCTGGCCTCCACAATCACCCAACCTCAACCCAATTGAGATGGTTTGGAATGAGTTGGACCGCAGAGTGAAGGAAAAGCAGCCAACAAGTGCTCAACATACTGTATGTGGGAACTCCTTCATTCCTCATGAAGCTAGTTTAGAGAATTCAAGAGTTTGCAAATCGGTCAGCTCTGCAAAATATATTTTCATTTGTTTAATACATTTTTGGTTACTACATGATTCCATGTGTTTTTTCATAGATTATTATTATTATTCTACAATGCAGAAAATAAAGAAAACCCCTTGAATTTGTAGGTGTTTCCAAACTTTTGACTGGTACTCTATATCACATTAAACATTTAGTAATGACAGAATGCATTTTAATCATCATGCACTTTTGTATGACTTAATACAATTATTTTATCGATAGCAGTGGGGGAAAAAGTACTTGTGGTTGTGCATTTATACGCACACCAAAGTCGGCATTAACGATAAGTAAAAAAGTTACTTCTCAAGGCCTATTTCACACCATAGCCTGCTGAAATTGCAAGATTACTTTTCTTTCATTTTGATATCAGCTCAAATGAAAATGTGGCTCTAACTCGATCATGGATTGATTTTTTTCAGCATTGTATGAAAGAAGAGTTTGGCGTGCTTCAGTTGTAAGCCTGCTAGAGTTAGCGGCAAGTAGACGAGCGATATCCACATTCGTAGTACGGATGAAGCCTGAGCTGGCATGTGAAGCTAACTGAAGCTGATTAGCTTTAGAAAACCCTGAGTAGATCTAGCTTACTTTGTAGAATACCCTTCCAGCTGCTAACTTTGTTGTGGTTGTTGTTGTTGTTGGACCTGATCAAGGCTAAATCAAATAGAGCCAACTTTACAATCATTATTTTTGATTGCATTGAAGCCTAATGAAAGCAGTGAATGTTTACTATGACAAGAGTTGTGACATGATGTGAAACTTTATCATGGTAAATTTCAGAGAAACAAATCTGAAATTTTCACCCCATCATCTGACTGAAGAGTAAACTGGATTGTTAAGATAAACATAATATACGGACTCTATAAAGAATGTTATTTGTCATGCCACGCCAATTCACATAAATTGGACTCCAATGGTCATTCAATTTAGACATTCCTTGCATTACATGGCACTGGAGATTGTGTGATTCAGAATCTACGGGCCATGTGGCTGCAGTGCTGTAATTGGACTAGGAGGGGAGAGGAGCCGTGTTGAAGGGTGCTGATTACTGAATCCAAGGTTTGGAAACTCCAGAAGTTGAGATTGAGAGATTTGTCTGACACTTTGACCAGTGATCAACACCAGAGACATATGGTATAAACAGAGCACTTAATACTCAGCTTTGCTTCTATGTATGGCTGTTTACACTGAATTGGTTTTGCAGTCCAAGGTAGTGGGGTCATAAAGGTTTATATGGGATTTGATTATGCTGGTGTTTCACATTATCGATCCTGGATGGAGATGCACAGGCTTGTATGTTATGGAATTCCTCTGTGCACAAATACAATTAACCAAACCTCCTTCTGTCCCTCAGTTCTCCCTCTGCTCTTTCCCTCTCTGTTGCTCTCAGTAACCACATTTCCATCCTCATATCGTATAAAAATTCACGACAGCTGTGATAGAAACAGGAAGTTTAGATACAATTTCATAAATGCAGACAGGTCATTTGTTCATTCATTGTGGTGGGATCTTTTTCTGTCTGTAAAATGAATTATGCGAGAAATGGCATGTGGTAATGGTAATGGCTTAAGTGCAAATTTTGATATAATAACCATCATATCGAAGTAAATTTGGAGTCAAGCGATGAGATGTTGTGTGGTCCTCCCACTAAGATTTGGGAAAGCATGCAGTTTATTTGGCTACAGATTAAATATGTTATGATGATGAACTTCACAGGGTGGAGAAAATGCACGGTGTTGAGATTGATGCGCCTTTCAATAAATATTGAGGATCTTTTTCTGGTGACATGATGATTGATGCTTGGCTGCCATTTGACAACTAAAAATAATCTTGCTCTTATCCATAATAATCTCATGTAGGCTAGCCAACCCGCACTGTATCTGCAAACTGTTGTCTAGAGCACACATGCCAAGACCAGAGTGGACACATTTGCTATTTAAAGCAACAGTTTTTCTGACAAAACTATTGTTAGTGTTGAAAATGTTTGGTGGAAACACCACTGTTGGGAAAATGTGTATATTTTCTTCACGTGGATTTTACAATATGAAAATGAAAATCTGTTGCCAATTGGATGGAACCCTAGCTTGTGTCTTGTTGTGTTTGTATCTAGTCTTACACATTATTCTGACATACTATGAACTATGACACTATGGTCTTAAATCTGACATTGCCCTCTGTTCATCTCCAATATCTCTCTAACTTCTCATTGCAGAACACCCTACATTGGCCTAGGAACAACTCTTTGTCAGTAAAGTCCAGTAGAGCATGCATTAACATTTGGTCAAAGTTGTGGTAAAAATCTCAGATTGGATCGATGAAATTCTCCCGACAGTATTGATTGGATGGCTGTGGATTGATCAGTGACGGGCGAGTAACGACGAGGTCTTCATCATATAATGTAGCCTGTGTCTAGACATGTGGAGCCCCTCTTAGTCTGGCTGTGATAATGAATTGGTGGCCTGTAATATTTGTGTTGTGGAGAATATCACCAGGCAAGAGACAGGAGTACAGTTTAGTGTCATTTAGCAAAAACATCTCGTGCCACACAGCCCCTGGACCAATAGTGCCCATGTGCACTTTCTAGTAGCTGTTGTAACATAACACTGCCATAACTGCTTAGCAGGGGTGAAACTTTCACTGGGGAGGGGCCCCCACATTCTGAAATTGCATTTTTGTCCCCCCCAGTTTTATAATTGGAATGTGATACAAAATGAGTCAACGGTGAGCTTTAGGACCAGGCTGTTTGGAGTGTTTATCCGACTGGATAAACCAAAGTTGCGCCCTGCTGTGTAGTAACAGCATAGTAACTAATATAGACAGATATAGATCACCGATACTACATGGCCCTCAACACTTGACCCTGGCTGTATGTGTTAATGGTAATTTGTCTGCTCAGGCCTGGACTCTCAACCAGGTCCCTGGTGAGGCCAGGAGGGATGCAATTTGCACACATACAGTATATTCCGCTGGAGCGGAAACATGCATGTATCAGAGGGTGTGGAGATCTTTAAAATGACCATTTCCTTCTGTCTTCCTCTATTGCAGTAGCCTATATTTATAGCTTTTATTGCTGTGTCAATGAGGACATTTGTTTTATTAAGTGATGTTAGCAAAAAATAAACTAGGAAATATGAATCAATGGTGAAAAGAATGGTACAGTTCTGAAGTGCTGAAGAATTGGCAACATTAGCATTAAGTGCTAAAATCCAGAACACAGAATTGCATTGGAAGCACTCAACAACCAAATCCCATCTTCAGTTATGTGGCTAACATTTCTAGCCTCCCCCATAAAAACCTCCACTTGGGCTGTGCGACCACCTCAGACAGTCAGACCACTGCAAAACTGAAACTGCTGTATGTTAAGCATTTTACCTTAAAGCTACAATATGTCACTTTTTGTGTGACCCAACCAAATTCACATTAGAAATGTAATTATAAATCTTTAATTCCAGTTGAAAGACTAAGAAGCAGATCTGTTCTGTGTAGTATTTCTATGCTTCCCGTTTTGCAGTTTATTTAATTTGTATTTTTGTACTTTAGCAATGATTCTCTACACAATGACTGCTTGTTTTGTCACAAACTGAAATGAGGTGAACTATTAGAATTTTAGCAACCAAGATATGGCGGAGCGATTTCTGCATAGTGCATCTTTAAACATTTAACTCTACAGACAGGTAAGAGTAGAGTTATATTACATTACTCTAGACAGACACTCAAATGCATTTGAGCAAAGATTCTAGAGTGAAACTGTGAGAAAATAATTGCATCATCTTATTGATGGAGACAATCCTGTCATTCATATTCCATTCACCCAGCTCAGCATAACGTTGATAGGTTTAGGCTACTACATGATACTCACATTTCCCTATATCCATCATGAGGTTGCTACAACCTAGCCTATGAATGAAAGTTTACAACATAAGTGCACAGGACACATTCAATACCGCCTTGCACACTCTTGTCTGGATCTAGCTGATCTAGGATGTAATCATTAGTCCAACAGTTGCAAACAAGAGATTCTATTGGAAAAATTCAGGTATGTTTATCCCCATTCCGTTCGCTTCCGTTTTAAGAAACGTTTTTCAACAGAATCAGCGGAATTCATACACCCCTGATCACATGCAAACACAGTTGCAGCCACATACAAATAGCATGATTGTCAGAGTAGTGTGTATAGGTGGCACGGCAGTCAGGCGCAAGAGAATCAAACCGAGTGTAATGGAGTTATTTAATAACGATAAACATACTCCAAACACTAAATGTAAACAATAAACAAAGTGGGTACGAGGACCCGTCGTGCACTAATACAAAAAAAACAACACTGAATAACAAACAATCTCTGATAAAGACATAAGGGGAAACAGAGGGTTAAATACACAACAGGTAATGAATGGGATTGAAACCAGGTGTGTAGGAAGACAAGACAAAACCAATGGAAAATGAAAAATGGATCAATGATGGCTAGACCGGTTACGGTTACGTCGACCGCCGAGCACCGCCCTAACAAGGGGAGGCTTCGACTTTGGAGAAGACGTGGCAATGATCTCTTTGATTGTTGTTTAATTCTTCCTCGCATCTACACACTCTTCTCCTCTCACCTTTTCCATTCTCTTGTGGACCAGTGCACAACACATCATCTGTCTGTGAGCAAGCAACAAAAAAAAACGTTCCATGCCAAACCTTCATATCATATCTGCTAACCGCTACACACACATCATAGTCAACATAACTACTAGAACTAATGCATTAGTAAACCCGCTACAATCATGCAGTACAGTGTGCAGTCAGCACCAAGCAGTTTAGCAGTTACACCAGCAGGCACTGGTGGCAATAAATTCATAGAACCCAAAGCTTACCTTAGATAGCCATAGCCAGCTAGATAACATAGCATCCCTCAGCACTAGATTCATTCTCTGATCCTTTGATTGGATGGACAACATGCCAGTTCATGCTGCAAGAGCTCTGATAAGTTGGAGGACGTCCTCCGGAAGATGTCACAAGTTACTTTGTAAGTCTATAGAAGGGGGTGAGAACCATGAGCCTCCTGGGTTTTGTATTGAAGTCAATGTACCCAGAGGAGGACAGAAGCTAGCTGTCCTCCGGCTACACCATGGCACTACCCTACAGAGTGCTGTTGAGGCTACTGAAGACCATTGCAAAAATAGTGTGATTTAATATAAATTATTTGGTGACATGCAGTGGTGGAAAAAGTACCCAATTGTCATACTTCAGTAAAAGTAAAGATACCTTCATTGAAAATTACTCATGTAAAAGTAAAAGTCACCTGGTAAAATACTACTTGAGTAAAAGTCTAAAAGTATTTGGTTTTAAATATACTTAACTGTCAAAAGTAAATGTAATTAGAAATATATTTAAATATCAAAAGTAAAAGCAAAAGCATGAAAAGCACAAAAGGCTCACTAAAAAAATGTTGGGGTGGAAATCTGGTGGAAATTTGTCCTTTGGTCTGATGAGTCCAAATTTTAGATTTTTGGTTTTGGCATTCTGCAGCAATACGCCATCCCATCTGGTTTGCGCTTAGTGGGACTATCATTTGTTTTGAGTGGGTGTGGCCAAACTTGGTATTCTTTCAACCAGCTTCACCTGGAATGCTTTTTCAACAGTCTTGAAGGAGTTTCCACACATGCTGAGCATTTGTTGGCTGCTTTTCCTTCTCTCTGCGGTCCAACTCATCGCTAGTCATCTCAATTTGGTTGAAGTCGGGTGATTGTGGAGGCCAGGTCAGCTGACGCAGCACTCCATCACTCTCCATCTTGGTCATATTGCTCTTATACAGCCTGAAGGTGTGTTGGGTCATTGTCCTGATGAAAAACAAATGATAGTCCCACTAAGTGCAAACCAGATGGGGTGGCGTATCACAGCAGAATGCAAAGAACACCCACACCATCACACCTCCTCCTCCATGCTTCATGGTGGGAACCATACACGCGGAGATCATCCGTTCACCTACTCCCCATCTCATAAAGACAATGCAGTTGTAACAAAAATTCTCACATTTGGACTCATCAGACAAAAGGACAGAACACCGGACAAATGTCCATTGCTCGTGTTTCTTGGCCAATGCAAGCCTCTTCTTCTTATTGTTGTCCTTTAGTAGTGGTTTCTTTGCAGCAATTCGACCATGAAGGCCTGATTGACACCTCTGAACACTTCATGTTGAGATGTGTCTGTTACTTGAACTCCGTGAAGCATTTATTTGGGCTGCAATCTGAGGTGCAGTAAACTCTAATGAATTTATCCTCTGCAGCAGAGTTAACTCCTGGTCTTCCTTTCCTGTGGCGGTCCTCATGAGGGCCAGTTTCATCATGGCGCTTGATGGTTTTTGCGACTGCACTTGAAGAAACTTTAAAAGTTCTTGAACTTTCCAGATCGACTGACATTCATGTCTTAAAGTAATGATGGACTGTTGTTTCTCTTGGCTTATTTGACCTGTTCTTGCCATAATATGGACTTGGTATTTTACCAAATAGGGCTATCTTCTGTATAACACCCCTACATTGTCACAACACAACTGATGGGCTTAAACGCATTAGACAGTTTCCTCATTGCTCTTGATGGTTTTTGCGACTGCATTTGAGGAAACTTTCAAAGTTCTTGAAAATAGTAACAATATATTAAAACTCTGGAATGAGTAGTCCAAACTTTTGACTGGTACTGTATTTTGCTATATACACATGACCAAAAGTATGTGGACACATGCTCATTGAACATCTCATTTCAAAATCATGGGCATTAATACGGTCCCCCCTTTGCTGCTATAAAGCCTCTACTCTTCTGGGAACAGTTTCCACTAGATGTTGGAACATTGCTACAGGGACTTGCTCTCATTCAGCCACAATAGCATTAGTGAGAGCGGGCACTGATGCTGGGCGCTTAGGCCAGGCTCGCAGTCGGCATTCCGATTCATCCCAAAGGTTTTCGATGGGGATGAGGTCATGGCTCTGTGCAGGCCAGTCATGTTCTTTCACACAGATCTCGACAAACCATTTCTGTATGGACCTCGCTTTGTGAGTTGGGGCATTGTCATGCTGACACAGAAAAGGGCCTTCCTCAAACTGTTGCCACAAAGATGGAAGCACAGAATCGTCTAGAATTTCAATGTATGCTGTACCATTAAGATTTTCCTTCACTGAAACTAGGTGGAATAGCCCAAACCATGAAAAACACCCCCAGACTATTAAGCTTCCTCCACCAAACCTTACAGTTGGCACTATGCATTCGGGCAAATAGCGTTCTCCTGGCATCCGTCAAACACAGATTAGTCCGTCAGACTGCCAGATAGTGAAGTGTGATTCATCACTCCAAAGAACGCGTTTCCACATCTCCAGAGTCCAATAGAGGTGAGCTTTACACCACTCTAGCCAACACTTGGCATTGCGCATGGTGATCTTAGGCTTGAGTGCAGCTGCTCGGCCATGGAAACCCATTTCATTAAGCTTCCAGAGGCAGTTGGAACTCTGCAGTGAGTATTGAAACTGAGGACAGACGTTTTTTACACGCTACATACTTCAGCACTTGGCGGTCCCATTCTGTGAGCTTGTTTGGCCTACCACTTCACGGCTGAGCCGTTGTTGCTCCTAGACATTTTCACCTAACAACAACATCACTTACAGTTGACCGAGGCAGCTCTAGCAGGACAGAAATTTGACAAACTGACTTGTTTGAACGGTGACATCCTATGACGGTGCCACGTTGAAAGTCACTGAGCTCTTCAGTAAGGCCATTCTACTGCCAATGTTTGTCTATGGAGATTGCATGGCTGTGTGCTCGATTTAATAAAACTGTCAGCAACAGGTGTGGCTGAAATAGCCAAATCTACTAATTTGAAGTGGTGTCCACATACTTTTCAATATATAGTGTATATTGAATAAAGGATGTAAATGTTTCTATGAGGAATGTTTAACGCTATTTTAACGTATTCATAGTTCTGATGATTATGTTGAAATTATGTTGATGTAACAACCTGTTAGTCAGGTTAAGTCAATGTATTTAAGTTGAACTTTTATCCTAATTTCAATTTTTACAATGCTGGTTGAAATGAGATGAAAACTGTCCTGTTTGATGACTTTTTTCAAATCCAATGTATTTTCCACGCTGATTCCATGTCACAATACAAAAGATGAGGTCAAATGAATTAAAATACATTCCACAGAGGACAGGATGTTTTCATGTTCACTAAACTTCAACTCTAAACTTCAACTCTAATTCCACTGATGTGCAGAATTAAGCGTCTATTTAAATTCAAATCAACAAACAAGAAACATTGTGTGTTTCGTCTCTTCATTTGTTTGGTTTATTTCTTAAGCGTTTTAGTGAAGTTGGTCGTTTCTGCTTGTGGAATTTCATAGAAAAACCATTTCACTTTGGATTCCTCTGACTCAAAGTTACGCTTCTATTTAAGCCTGTTGTTCCATAAATCAGGGTATAATGTAATTGGCTGAGATGGAGACTATTAATTCGCTCGGCTCCTCCAGAGGCACTTAAGGTGGCATTACTAACACTCCAAATGTATTATCTCAATCAGTTGACTTGCTGGAGCTAGCGTCTCACTGGAAAGGGGATAAATAGCACAGGGGAAGGGGGCGGGAGAGAAAGAGATGCTGCGTATTCCATTGCGGCCCTCTCTCTCCCTCCATTGCAACCACATTAAAATGAGACAAATGCCTTTCTGTTGCCTACAAAGTTCCATAAAGTATTCGGCTCTCGGAGAGCCCTCTAAACATAAACTGTGGTAATGTACATGTGAACTCGGCAACCAAATCACTTCTCTCTTGGCGCCATTATTCACCTCAGCGTTGCTGGAACACAAGCCCTCAATGTAGAGGGGCTATTTCTCACCACCACCATAATGTTGAGATATATAATCTCAGCTCTGGAGCATGGTAAATTATGCCATCCCGATCCCAGCCTGCTTTTCTTTCCTGCCTTCCATGCTTCTCGCTGGGGACATAGAGCTGAAATAGGGAAAATGCATGGTTAGAGAGAACACTTCCGTCACGGTCAGACAGTATAAATGCAAAGGCTGATGAACCTTCCTGTGGCGCTGGACACTTCCACTTCCTATCATTCATCCATCTTCTTCTCTATAAGTATCTGCAAGTAAATATCTTGAATTATCCTTATTATGCTAGCTAATAAATATTCTGTCTTCACCTTTTGCATTTTAACTTGGTCTCAGTTATTTTTATAGCAGAAGAGATTTGAAAGGTTTGTTGTATTAGAGGTAAGCAAATTCTGGGGTAAATTCATCAGTATTAGCCAACTGCTAGACAGCATACACATATTTAAGCAGTGTTAAACTGAGTTAAAGGCTGTAGGAACTGATTTGAAAAAACATCTACAGTTCACTTTCTCAAACACAACAGAGCAATTTAACTGATTGCAATTACACACCGTCAAGGGCTTTTATATAATTTTGATTGAATAACCATTTTAATTCAATATCCCTTTACTAATTTCTCTCAATTTGATACTGTATGGCAGGAGTCAGTTGCAATTTTCCTTACCCAACATTTTATTTATCTTGCCTCTGCAGTGTCACTGCCACCCCATAGCAAAACAACAGTATAAGTATGTACCAGTGCTATAACAGGAAGGCTTTCCTCTTTGGTTTAGCGGTAGCCAATCGTAACAAAGCATGACATCAATCTCGCTACTATGAGGGATAGGAAAAGCTTCAGGATACAATTAACGAAAACACATTGTGGCCTGCTTTATCTGCTGGTTAATCCTCCAAGTTTTCAGGTTATTGACCTATGTCCAAGACACAGTTACTAGAGAGAATAAACATTTATGCAGCACAATAGCCTATACAATACTAATTATGTGTTAAATGTTCCCACAATAGTATAATTATGTTTTTTTGTTTCATCTTGAGTTCACTCTGAAGTCCCTTTATTTATGAAAATTGCATAACTGTCCTTAAGCTTGACAACTCATCGACATATGTACAGTGAGTCTCTGATGCTGTCACGTGTGCTCCTCTCCGGCCTCTACGTCACCAGGATACTCATTGTGGTGCACACCTGTAACCATGGTTGTGTGCACCTGCGTGTTGATCACTTCCCTGATCACTCTCCTTGGTTCCTTCCCCAGGCATTATTATTTCTGTTTCATGTCTGTGTGCTGTTCGAGTTTCTTGTTTTGTATTATGTTCCATTTATTTATTAAAACACTCACTCCCTGAAATTGCTTCCGGACTGTCAGAGCATGTCGTTACAGAGGCTGTGTTTTACAATTCAGATTTTTTTTTTTTTTTTTTACTTCTTAGTGCTAGGCCCCCTTTTTTTTCTCAATTTCCGCCTGAATGACGGGCCCAAAGTAAACTGCCTGAAGCTAGGATATGCTTATAATTGATACCATTGGAAAGAAAACACTTTGAAGTTTGTAGAAATGTTCAAGTAATGTGGGAGAATATAACACAATATATATGTTAGGAGAAAATCCAAAGATAAACCAACCAGAATTTTTTGTTGATTGACCATCCTCTTAGAATGGCAAGTATAAGGTCATGTTGAAAATTAGTTCCCTGGATGCAATTCCTATGGATTCCACAGGGTGTCCACAGGCTTGTAACTTAAAAAACAAATAAGAAATATCAGTTTTAGAACAGGGGCACAGTCTGGAAATTTGTGTTTGCGCAGCCATGAAGATAGGACGCACCTTCTAAAATCGGTTTCCTATTAAACATACTTCTTTCCGTAAGAAATATTATACTTTGATTACATTTTAGGGTATCTGAGGAGTAAAGAGAAACATATTTTGAATAGTTGAAACCAAGTTTAGGGGTAGATCTTCTCTGCATGTTGAATGAGTGGATTACTCAAATCGATGGCGCCAAATAAACAGACATTTTGGGATATAAAGAAGAATTTTATCTAGAAAACGACACTACATGTTATAGCTGGGACACTTTGGATGACAAATCAGAGGAAGCTTTTCAAAAAGTAAGTGAATATTTAATTGCTATTTGTGAATTTATGAAACCTGTGCCGGTGGAAATATATTTTGATTTGGGGCGCCGTCCTCAAACAATTGCATGGCATGTTTTCGCTTTAATAGCTACTGTAAATTGGACAGTGCAGTTAGATTAACAAGCATGTAAGCTTTCAGCCGATATATGACACTTATATGTACCTAAATCCCGCTAGCGGGACGCCTAGCCCTAAAAGGTTTAAACCAATCAAATCAGCTCTGAAAAATATTTGATGTGATTGGTCAAAAGATCAGAATTGAGCTGGCTGAGCGACTCACTCACTCTGCAGCCAAGATTAGCTCCATACCGGGATTTTTGGCAGAGATAAGGAATGGGAATTTGTCATTCTAAGTGGATATCATGAGGAAAATAAACGAGTCATTGCTGGGGCGTTGACTGAGGTTGTATAATCACACAGTGTTGGAAGGGAGAGGGATTTGTGACCTTTGGTTATAGAGTACATTGGGACCTTCCTGCATCCTCCCAGTGTATTCATTAACAGTCAAGGAAAATGTCTTATTGCCGCAGGTAAAGTCCTCCACCTGAGCAAGGTACCAGTTTCCCCTAGCAACAATGAACATGACACCTGAAAGTCAACCTAGTCCCTTAGAGACAAATATTTTTTTCTGCCGTAAAAGGAGCATCAAATTAATTTGAATGTTTCTTATCTCTATTTCTCAATTTCTTTCTCTCTCTTTAACCCTGCAATGCAGATATTACTCTTTCATCTCTGTAATGGTCAATGGTATTCCTGTCATCCTGAGCCATGTCCCACTTGGTGGAGGCCGCAGCTGGCTGAACCGCATTAATGGGCCACAGAGTAAATGTGACTTTCTCTCTTTCAGAAAGTTCCTGTGATGGCTCAGACAAGACAGATGTCAGGGTGCCGATGGCATTGTCAGAGAGAGAGAGAGAGAGAGAGAGAGAGAGAGAGAGAGAGAGAGAGAGAGAGAGAGAGAGAGAGAGAGAGAGAGAGAGAGAGAGAGAGAGAGAGAGAGAGAGAGAGAGAGAGAGAGAGTTATAGTGGCTGAAGATACAGTATATTAATTAAAAGGCTGTCATCAAAGGCTGGCTGGATTGCGTAATGTAGAACTCGCATCTGTTTTGTACAAGAAAGGCTTAGAATAGCACAATGAATGACATAGGGTTATTCCTTTTTGTCACACTTCAAAGAGCCTTTTTTACAGTAGGGGAGACCCAGTGTTGTTTGTCACACTTTTTTAAAACTAATTAGTGTATTTCCCAGCACCAGTATATCTTACAAGACTATTTTCAATATCAGGAGAAATACCAATGCCATGGGTTGAAATGGGAACCCTTTGTATCCTCGTATCTTATTCCAACATGGACTTGTTAGCTATTAAACACTGTTCACTTGTGACAGCCAGCCCCATCGAATCCCCGAGCTGACAAGGTAAAAATCTGTCGTTCTGCCCCTGAGTAAGGCAGTTAACCCACTGTTCCCCGGGCGCCGAAGACGTGAATGTCAATTAAGGCACAACTCCGTACCGTTCTGATTCAGACGGGTTGGGTTAAATGCGGAAGACACATTTCAGTTGAATGCATTCAGTTTGACAACTGACTAGGTATCCCCCTTTCCCTTCCCAGGGTTGGTTGTCACACAGTATAGGTTTGGTTGTCACAATATTTGCCATTAGTTTTTCAGCAAAAAGTAAAGCCTTTATTGAAAAAAGTAAAGCCTTTATTTAACAGTATTTATAACGAACTTAATACAAAAAACATGTTTTGCAGTTGAATATTTGCTTTGACATTGTAGTTCTTACTTCATTCAAATTGTCATATCAATAATAATAAAACAAACAACACTAACCATCTGATTTTTGAATAAAAAAGAAAAAAAAGAAAGCTGAAACATTTGCCTAATATATTTTGGTTGTTGAAAAAAATGGAATACTTTTTCAAACAGGAACAGGCATGTTTGTGAATGTTGCTGGCTAAGTTGGAGTCGCATGACTCACAGTTTTGACAAGTGGGTCCAGACATGACCAAATCTGAACCAATCATGGAGATCTACAGTATGTTTCACAAGTTTGGACAACATAGTATACAGTAGAGTACAGCAGAGTAAAGTACAGTAAAGTGTATTCAGTACAGTACAGTAGAGCACAGTAGGAGGATATAGTACATTAAAGTATAGTTCAGTAGAGTACAGTATAATGTACTGTATTGTATCCTACTGTACTGAATTAAACTAAACTGTACTGTATTATACTCTACTCTGCTCCAGTGGTGGAAAAAGTACACTATTTTCATACACGAGTAAAAGTTACCCAGTAAAAGTCTAAAAGTATTTGGTTTTAAACATATTTAAGTATCAAAAGTAAAAGTTAAAGTAGAACTCATTTCAAATTGATCATGTTAAGCAAACCAGACGGCACAATTGTTGTGTTCTTTTTAAATTTACGTATAGCCAGGGGGACACTCCAACACTCGAACATAATTTACAAACGAAGCATGTGTGTTTAGTGAGTCTGCCAGATCAAAGGCAGTAGAGATTACTAGGGATGTTCTCTTGATAAGTGCGTGAATTGGACCATTTTCCACTCCTCAAAATATGAGTACTTTTGGGTGTCAGGGAAAATGTATGTTGTAAAAGTACATTATTTTTGTTAGAAATATAGTGAAGTAAAAGTAAGAGTTGTCAAAAATATAAATAGTGAAGTAACGTACAGATACCCCAAAAAACTACTTAAAACCTGTTAAGGATAGGGCTGACTACTGCCCCCTTTGGAGGAATTGCGTGCCCATAGTAAACAGAAAAAAAATCTGTCCAAAATTGCTAATATATGCATATAATAATTATTATTGAATAGAAAACACTCTAAAGCTTTCGTTCAAATTATGTCTGTATGTAAAGCAGAACTCTCAGGGCAGCCATTCTCCCAAACTCTCTCTTGTCATCAGAAAAGTTGGCCCAACTTTGACGTCATCGCCCCCACCCTTCCCAAGCAGCTACAGACCTGGGAACAGTTTGTATGTCTTCAGCGCGATGTCTGATTTCAATGGGGCTTGCCATTGTGAGAATCGCACGCCCACAAGTCTTTTGGCGGGCTGAAACCTTTGGGTCACGCGAAAAAATAAGTACTTTCATGCGCGCGTCGGCTCCAGAGCTCTCTTTCTTCCAGGATTGACCAAACGATGTCGGTGTTTCTGTTCGTGCTAAGGATTGTTTTCCACGTTTATAACATGCTAAAGCTTGATTCTGAACTTAGTTTGACCAGTTTAGTCGACATATAATATGTAATTTTGAAGTTTTGGTGCGTATCCACTAGAATTTTGGCTGCATTTTGACCGGAATTTGTCGCGTTTGATAACCTAAAGACACAGACTTCAAAACCAAACAATGTTTTTGGTAAGTATAACCCCTTCCAGGTCTTCTGATGGAAGAACATCAAAGATAAGGTAATATTTATGTGGTAAATTTGGGTTTCTGTGGACTCCAAGATAGAGGAGACGTAATGCTAATTTCTGAGCGCCGTCTCATATTATAGCCTAGTGAACGAATTCTGTAACGTTAAAAATAAATGTAACACAGCGGTTGCATTAAGAAGAAGTGTATCTTTCTATCTATGTGTAGAACATGTATATTTAGTTAAAGTTTATGATGTGTATTGCTTGTTATCTGACGTTATCTGTCGGAGCTATCATCATTTCTCCGGTCATTTGAGTAGCATTTTTTGAACATGCCGTCATTGTAAACAGAGATTTATGGATATAAATGGCATATTATTGAAAAAAACATAAATGTACTGTGTAACATGTTATATTACTGTCACCTGATGAAGATTTCAAAAGGTTAGTGAATTATTTTTCTTTTAATCCTGCGTTTGTTGATTGCATATTTTTTCAACTTGGCTATTCAAATTAGCTGTGTCTTCGGTGGTGGTTTGACATAAATATGTGCTATGTTTTTGCCATAAAACATTTTAGAAATCTGACTTGCTGGGTAGATGAGCAACGTGTTTACCTTTCATTTGAGCTATTGGACTTGTTAATGTGTGGAGGTTAAATATTTCTAAGAATATTTTTGCATTCCATGCGCCACCGTTCCAGCTGAACGTGGGAGGGGTGGTTCCCAAAAGGGAACCATAACCCCCTTCTGGTTAAGTACTTTACACCACTGCTTTGCTCTACTATACCCTACCGAATTAAACTGAAATGTAATTTACTCTGCTGAATAAAACTCTACTGGACGGTTCTGTGCTGTCCAAACTTGTGAAACATAGGTCTTTTAGGCGTCTTTTCAACGTCATTTAGCTTACTACATTTTCACAATGGAGAAGGTTGTCAGATTGTGACAAGCAACACAAACATCAATGAGACAACCATCCTAGGCTTGACCTAGGAACTCACGAATAGGCTTTAAATATAGCTCTTTTTCCTCTTTTCAAAAAAGGTAATTGGTTATGGATTTAACAGGATTTACCACCCAAAACCACTCCCTTTTCCCAGGACAGATAACTGTGACAAACCGATAAATTATATTAAATTATTTATATGAACAGCATGGTGTGAATTGGAACTGTTAAATATTATGCAATATACACTGTATCTAAATCGGTCTTCTCTATGGTCTCTGCGTGATGATTCATCAATGCTCATGGTGGGGACAGACAGCCCATCTCAGTATGGAGCGTAAGGTAGGCCTGCATTTGCTGCAGTACAGTCTATGCTACAGTAACATAAAGACCGAATACAAGTCTAATTTACCCATCTCCATCTGGCTTTCGGGGGTCACATTTTTTTATGGTAAAGATTTCAATTATTATTATTTTTTGCAGCTGCAGAGTTTTAAAACAGCCTATAATTCTAATATCTTTGTTTTAAGTCAGTGCACACATGAGCACTCACTCACTGTCATGCCCTGACCTTAGAAATCCTGTTTATGTCTCTATTTTGGTTTGGTCAGGGCGTGAGTTGGGGTGGGCATTCTGTGTTCTATGTTTTCTATTTCTTTGTGTTTGGCCGGGTATGGTTCTCAATCAGGGACAGCTGTCTATCGTTGTCTCTGATTGGGAACCATACTTAGGTACCTTTTTTCCCACCTGTGGGTGTGGGAAGTTGTCTTTGTTTGTAGTACTGTAGGCCGTAGGCTTCACGTCGTTTTGTATGGTATTTGGTTTTGTCAGTGTCATCCGAAATAAAGGAATATGTACACTCACCACGCTGCGCTTTGGTCCTCCTCATTCAACGATCGTGGCACTCAGTCTTTCTCTCTCTCCATCAACTCCATTCAAATTGCATCCAAAATAGATAATCCTATTCTAGATTGATATATAACTCTATATATAATGGCCTACCTGTTTCAGGTAATACATTCAATGCAATACTAGCCTTATATGTAGCTAATTAATGATGGGTTATGCATATTAAGCTTCTAACTTATAGCCTCTATCTCTTGCACAATACGCACGCTGTCAGGCTTAGAAGAGTGATGGGTGTCGGTAGACCGGCTATCGGTAGACCGGTGACGACGCCCGCCGAGCACCACACAAACGGGAAGGGGAGCCACCTTCGTTGATAGTCGTGACAGTACCCCCCCCCCGACGCGTGGATCCCGCAGCACGCCGACACCGGCCTCGAGGGCGACGCGGAGGGAGAGGCGCAGGGTGATCCGGATGGAGGCAATGGAACTCCCTCAGCATTGATGGATCCAATATGTCCCCCACCGGGACACAGCACCTCTCCTCCGGCCCGTACCCCGCCCAGTCCACGAGGTACTGCAGGCCCCTCACCTGGCGGCGAGAGTCCCGAACGGTGTACGCCGGGGACCCCTCGATGTCCAGAGGGGGCGGAGGGACCTCCTGCACCTCACCTTCCTGCAAGGGACTAGCTACCGCCGGCCTGAGGAGAGACACATGAAACGAGGGGTTAATACAATAATACAAAGGGAGTTGTAATCGATAACACACCTCGTTTATCCTCCTCAGGACTTTAAATGGCCCCACACACTGCGGACGCAGCTTCCGGGAGGGCAGGCGGAGGGGCAGGTTTCGGGTCAAGAGCCAGACCCTGTCCCCCGGTGCGAACATGTGGGCCTTACTGTGGTGACGATCAGCGCTCCTCTACTGCCGTCCACTCGCCTGTCTTAGTGATTCCTGGACGGCCCTCCAGGTCTCCTTAGAGCGCTGCACCCAATCCTCCACCGCAGGAGCCTCGGTCTGGCTCTGATGCCACGGTGCCAGGACCGGCTGGTAGCCCAACACGCACTGAAACGGTGACATGTTGGTGGAGGAGTGAGTACTGGGCCATTTCGGTCCTGGCAATACAACCGCAGAAACCTACCCACCTCCTGGTTCACTCTCTCCACCTTCCCATTACTCTCCGGGTGATACCCCGAGCTCAGGCTGACCGAGACCCCCAGACGTTCCATAAACGCATTCCACACTAGGGATGTGAACTGGGGACCCTGATCAGAAACGATGTCCTCAGGCACCCCGTAGTGCCGGAAGATGTGGGTAAACAGAGCTTCCGCAGTCTGTAGGGCCGTAGGGTGAACGGGCAAAGGGATAAGACGACAGGACTTAGAGAACCGATCCACAACAACCAGGATCGTCGTGTTTCCCTGAGACGTGGGAAGATCGGTGAGGAAGTCCACCGATAGATGAGACCACGGCCGTTGTGGAACGGGGCGGGGCTGTAACTTCCCTCTAGGCAAGTGTCTAGGAGCCTTGCTCTGGGCGCACACCGAACATGAGGAGACATAGAATCACACGTCCTTAGCTAAGGTGGGCCATCGGTACTTCCCCCTAAGACCCCGCACTGTCCTCGAAATCCCCGGGTGACCCGACGAGGGTAGACTATGAGCCCACTGAATCAATTGATCACGGACAGCAAGCGGCACGTACCTACGACCCTCTGGGCACTGTGGAGGCACAGGTTCCCCCATTAGCGCCCGCTCAATGTCCGTGTCCACCTCCCATACTACCGGTGCCACCAGCCTCGCAGCCGGAATGATGGGAGTAGGATCGATGGACCGCACCTCGGTGTCGTAGAGACGGGATAGCGCGTCGGCCTTATTGTTAACGGAACCTGGTCTATACGAGATCGTAAATCTGAATCTGGTGAAAAACATGGCCCACCTTGCCTGATGAGGATTCAGTCTCCCAGCCGCTCGGATATACTCCAGGTTGCGGTGGTCAGTCCAGATGAGGAAAGGGTGCTTAGCCCCCTCGAGCCAGTGTCTCCACCCCTTCAGGGCTTTAACCACAGCTAACAGCTCCCTGTCCCCCACATCATAGTTTCGCTCCGCCGGCCCGAGCTTCTTTGAAAAAAAAGCACAGGGGCGGAGCTTCGGTGGCGTACTCAAGCGCTGTGAGAGCTCGGCTCCAACTCCAGCCTCGGACGCGCCCACCTCCACTATGAACGCCATAGAGGGTTCCGGATGCGCCAACACCGGAGCGTTGGTGAACAGTGCCTTCAAACGGAGGAAAGCTCTTTCCGCCTCTGCAGACAACTGTAAACGCACCGGCCCCCCCCTTCAGCAGTGAGGTAATGGGAGCCGCCACCTGACCAAAACCCTGGATAAACCTCCGGTAGTAATTGGCAAACCCAAACCTCCTTTACCGTGGTCGGAGATGGCCAATTACGCACGGCGTTAACGCGGTCACACTCCATCACCACCCCCGAGGTGGAAATGCGATAACCCAGGAAGGAAACAGCTCGTTTGGAAAACTCACATTTCTCAGCCTTAACGTACAAGTCATGCTCCAGCATCCGCCCAAGTACCTTGCGCACCAGAGACACATGCGCAGTGCATTCTGGAGCATTCTTTAACCCATATGGCATGACGAGGTACTCATAATGGCCAGATGTGGTACTACACGCGGTTTTCCACTCATCTCCCTCCCGAATATGCACCAGATTATACGTGCTCCTGAGGTCCAGTTTCGTGAAAAACTACGCTCCGTGAAATGATTCCACCGCCATAGTGATGAGAGATAGTGGGTAACTAAAACCCACCGTAATGGAATTTAGACCTCGATAATCAATGCACGGACGCAGACCTCCCTCCCTTTTCTTCACGAAAAAGAAACTCGAGGAGACGGGTGACATGGAGGCCGAATGTACCCCTGTCGCAGAGCTTCCCTGACATATGTCTCCATAGCCAACGTCTCCTCCTGGGACAAAGGGTACACGTGACTCTTGGGCAGTGCAGCGTTTACCTGTAGGTTTATCGCGCAATCCCCCTGTCGTTGGGGTGGTAACTGGGTCACCTTCTTCTTACAGAAGGCGATAGCCAAATCGGCATATTCAGAGAGAATGCGCACGGTGGAAACCTGGTCTGGACTCTCCAACGTCGTAGCACCGATGGAAACTCCTACACTCCTACCCGAACACTCGTCTGACCACCCCTGAAGAGTCCCCTGTTTCCAGGAAATTAGGGGATTGTGAATAGCCAGCCAGAGAACCCCCAACACCACCGGAAACGCAGGTGAATCGATAAGGAACAGACTAATCAGCTCCTTTTGATCCCCCTGCGTAATCATTTCCAGTGGAACCGTGGCCTCCCTAACCAGCCCTGACCCTAATGGACGGCTATCTAAGGAGTGCACGGGGAAGGGGAGATCTATCTGTACTAACGGAATCCTCAACCTCTGGGCGAGTCCGATCTATAAAGTTCCCAGCTGCGCCTAAATCGACTAGCACCTTATCCTGGAGAGAAGGAGAACATTTGGGGAAACAAATGAATAAAAACATGTGACCAACAGGAAGCTCTGGGTGAGTGTGGTGCTGACTCACCTGGGGTGACCGAGAAGTGTTCTGCCTGCCCTCTCGACTCCCAGATGGACTCCTCCAGCACCGACCGGAAATGTGCCCTCTCCGGCCGCAGCTGGTGCAGGAGGAACCTCCTCCTCCGGTCCCCCTCGATGCGGCCCCCCCTAACTCCATCTGTATGGGAGCGGGAGTGCCAGGAGGTGGAACAGACAGGACCCTTTTAGAATGTCCGCGAGCAGCCAGCAGTTTGTCCAGCCTGATCGACAAGTCTATGAGCTCGTCCAGGGTGAGCGTGGTGTCCCGACAAGCCAGCTCCCTGAGGATGTCCTCTCTCAGGCTACACCTGTAATGGTCTATTCGGGCCCTGTTGTTCCACCCGCCCCAGCGGCCAACGTCCGGAACTCCAGCGCGAAGTCCTGCGCGCTCCTCGTCTCCTGCCTGAGATGGAACAATCTCTCACCCACCTCTCGGCCCTCCGGAGGGTTGTCGAACACGGCCCGGAAGTGGCGGGTGAACTCCGGGTAGTGGCCCCTCGCCGAGTCTGGCCCGCTCCAAACGGCATTGGCCCATTCCAGGGCTCTACCCGTCAAGCAAGAGATGAGGACGCTCACGCTCTCCTCGTCCGAGGGAGTCGACTGAACGGTGGCCAGGTAAAGCTCGAGTTGGAGCAAGAATCTCGGGCACCCCGCCGCAGCTCCATCGTACTCCCTCGGAGGCGGAAGACGCAGTGCGCTGGTTCCGGATACCGCTGGAGGAGGTTGTAGCGTTGTAGGTGTGGTGGGTTGGAGGGGAAGTAGGGAGACCACTCCTCTCCCATCGATCCATCCTCTCCATCATCTTATCCATCGCCAACGCGATGGAGGATGGACGTATGATGAAGGACACGCTTGTCCATCGATGGAAGAGGGGTGGTCGCTGCTCCTGCTGACTCCACAGTATGTGGTGCGGGCTTCTGTCAGGATTAGAAGAGTGATGGGTGTGGAGTCAGGCGCAGAGAGCAGAGGATTCGGAAAACCATTTATTCCGAACCAACAACAGCGAACAAAAGAGGGTAACACCTAACACAGGCGTAAAACACTCCTAAATGTACAACACCGGTACACACGCTGTAAGCGGACATAAATGAAAAGGACACTCCTGAACCAAAAACATGAAACAAGCCCGCACACACACACACAGGCGGGCCAACTGAACTTAAATAACCCAACCCAAACCCCCAAACAAGGCACAGGTTAAACCAATTAGACTAAACGAAAAGGGGAAAAGGGATCGGTGGCAGCTAGTAGACCGGTGACGACGACCGCCGAGCGCCACCCGGACGGGAAGGGGAGCCACCTTCGGTGATAGTCGTGACACACGCACCTGTGCTCCGCTGGCCACTTTTTTTTAAACGCTCTTTAGCTCTTGGAGTCCCATGAGGGAAAAGCGAGACTATAATAACTTGCTGGACATTTTTTTGGCATTTCTTATACCAATAGACTATTCAAAGAGGGATGCAAGCTCTTGTTTGCTGAATGCTAAATACAGCAGCCAATAGAACTCATGGGTAGTTTGAAAGAAGAGCGAACGTGTGATGGCAGTAGGCTATAGCAGTTATTTATTCAGACCCATAACCATTCAATCTTCATGACGAGAAGTGAAAGCCTTCTGCATCTAATTCTTGTTCCTATATCATTCAAGGATGTCATTAGAATGATGAAGATAAGGACATTGAAATGTCTATAATAAAACTGTTGAAAGCGAGGAAGGAATAAAGCAACAATAGAGAGAGAAAGTGGAGGTAGGCTAATAACATTAGAGGAAATATTATGAAAAGGTATGTATGTGTCAGCCTATTCAATTATACAAATAGGTCTTATATTTGAAAATTCAAATCAAATACGCTATCCTATACTTGTAACTTTGTAGGCCGCATGTGCTGCACCAGAATCACATGTTTTCTCCTTGTTTATCATGGTTTGAACAATGTGCGTAAAATGTATTTAATTTATGGCTCATCATGTTCCGGTAGCATCAGGCATACATTTTCAATCATAGCGCTAATTAATTCCAGTCATATGCCTATTTATATGCTTTATAATGCTTTTGAATGACACTTCCGGTTTTGGAGGGAAATACCGGGTTACCTGGGAGAAAATTGATTTATTCTTGGTGTGGAACATTTGTAAAATACAGGGTAAATATTTAACCTTATTATGGATACTCCCATCATACAACTATTTATTAAAGAAATAAAAAATATAGGAACATTTACTTTCACCCATGAAAAATTATAATATTCCTCTCAACTCAATGTTTTATAATCATAATGACCCGAATTGGCCACATGGATGACCTCTGCAATATAGAGGACACATTTTTTATCTTGAAATTATTACACAGCCCCTCCTAACTTGTGAGATAACCAAACCCGGGCTCCCCTACAGGACAGAGTGGAAACTACCAGATAGATTTTTCAATACTGGAGGAAGTGCCAGGTCATGCCTATTAATGGAGAGGAATTGTGATGGAGAACAGTATTATTTGTGGTAAGGAAATTAGTTTAATTTACTGTGAGGGTGATGATCCTGTTGCCTGTAGGAATTCCAGTTATCACCAACGTCCTTTAGTCTATATTCACTTAATTGGTTCCTCTTCCAGCCAATCCCCACCTGCTCAATGTCAATTGGCTTCTGACGGGAACCACGAAAACGTTGTAATCCAGGTGAGGTGACATTACCCTGCCTTAAAATGGCTTTCTCTCTTCCAACCCGCTAACCGCTCTCTCTGTTCACCGTGAAGGTAGTCGTAAATTTGATTCCCTGCTAAGGGTTTGACCTCCACACGCCTCCGTGTGAATACGGGAGAGAGGGGCGGCAGGCTCACTTAATCACAGTGTACAGATGTAGGATCTTAATTTGATCACTATTTTGTTGCTGAGAATATTCCTGCGTTTTGATTTACATAAATTCACAAAATCCCACCAACACACATTTATATTAACACTATTGCATTTTTCATGTAACCTACTTTTGGCCAGCTAATAGCCTAATCACCGATCAAGCAACATTATGGACTAAACATTAAAATCCTGTTGCTGTAGGATTATTTTGCTGTGACAATATAGGTCCAATTAAGATTCTACATCTGTAACTGCGTCCATGCAGCCATTGCTTAGAAAGATAAATAGAGAAACAGCTGATGACAACCTTGGGCTTTCAGAGTGGAGGGACATAAATCCTACAGGGCTGGCTTTCTCACTCGGAGGAGTCAGACACCGTTCAGTGCATCATGTGAGGGGCGTCGAGTGGGAACCGACGTCCAGGACTGGGCTGCCATATTGACTGTAACCAGATGTTGAAATGTCCTTGGTTTGAACTTGCCACCCTGTCTGCCTTATAGATCAATTAGGTCATTGTGGGTTATCTATAAATAAAATGGGAGGCTATGAGTTCACCTGGATAGATTCATTTGGTTTGAAATCTCCTCTCTCAGTGCAAGGGTGTAGGGGAGATGGGCTTGTTGTCACACGGATTAGTTGTCAAAGTGCTCATAACTGAACAATGTATTGGGGAAACGTGTTGGTTGTCACACTCATAACTAAACATGTATGAACAACCCTTATGGGGAAAAACACATGATTTCACTTGTGAAATGTTATTTAACATGAAATATCACATTTGAAATCATTTTTTAGCTTGAAAATCTAATCAGCATTTTCACAAGTTTAGTTTCATGGAATGGAATGTTGAAATTTTGCATCCCCATGTTATCACATTTATTTCACATGAGATCATGTTTTCATGTGCTCAAATGCTTTCACGTGTAGTTTCATGTTATCTAATGTTGTTTTTACATGTTGTCACGTTATCACATTAACTTCACACGTGATCATGTGGCCTTTCCTTAAGGGAACATGGCTGATCACTAATGAAAATGGCACACAATTCTCACTCACAAATCTCATTCATAGCACCCTCTATATTAAGTCACCCCTTCATGTTTAGGGTGAATAGTTTGTTTTGGGGAAATAAGCTCAGTTTGCTCTGTCGTAATTGAGGCTTCACTTTATTTTAGCTAAAATATTTGATTTGTAAGCTACACCGTGGTTGAGATGAGATTTAGATTAGCGTTGAGTCGCATAACTTCTAATTTAAAAACATTTCAGGATCAAGTTAATCATATCTCCTCAACACCCTAAATAAGAAGATCAATTTAAGTCTGACATATTCATGAGTTACTGTTATTTAAAAATTAAAATAAATAACAAATTCTAATGTATAATAATGGCCTTATGCCTACTCACTGGAGAATTGTTATTTTGAGGGAGAACGAGTGTGTGTGCATATGACATGTGACCGAATATGACTGTCAGTGGATGGGGCTATGGTGTTGTAAAACATTTGTACAAGTGCCTTTAATTGGCATGTGAACACAGGCCACAGCTGGGAGAGAAAGGGCTAATGAAGAGAGTGGACAGGGAGGAGAACGGGTTCAAGAGCATTTCGCTGGAGACGGAGTGACAGAGGGCTGGCGATGACAGGGTTCTGGGTGATTCATTTGAGTGGCAGGTCTGGTGCTGGAGAGAGGGGCGGGACTATCAGAGCAGGTTGTGACAAGGTTCCTTTTTATTTCAACAAGACGTTCTCCCTCTCAGCCTACTGTGTAGTAGCCGTACAACGCAATCACCAGTGATAGATACTGCTGGAGGAAACATCATTGGAGTGCAGTGGAGGCTGGTGACATAAAGAAATGACCCAGGGTGTAGGCGGCCCGCACAGAGACAACAAAAACGTGCCATAAAATATTGTTCAAGAGAAATTATTTTAACCTAAAACATTTAAAAAGACATTTAAGATAAATCTTATGGGGAATGGGAATGAAAGGGCCTCCTACACAGTGTTGGGAAGTGATTGAATACGGGTATAAGGCACGAGTTGAGGTGTTCAGTCATGACTTCAGTGTAGGACAGGGCTAGAAGTGTTCAGAGGCTTCAGTGCAGGACAGGCTCGTCATGAATGGATGGTGTTGGAGCTGAGCTCTACTCATCCACTGAAGGCAGAACAGCATATGTCTGGGAAGACAAAAATCAAAATTTAGACAAAAGCACTAAGAATGAGTTAATCCAAGCAAGGATTAAAATCACATTGATAATGTGTAAAATGTGATTGTGTATGCGATTGACTCCACATACAGTAATGAGAGAAAATTGAGAGGGCTATTCATAGTGCTTTGAGAGGAAACATTCAATGTGTCAGTGGATGAGTGCATGAGACATGGTGTTCAGTTAATATAAGAAAAGAGTTGACACTGGTAGTGGAGTGGTCATCCCTCTTAATCAGGGAACTGGAGGGGAATTAACTGTAAATACAAATAGCAGATACAGTTGAAGTCGGAAGTTTGCATACACCTTAGCCAAATACATTTAATCTCAGTTTTTCAGAGTTCCTGACATTTAATCCTAGTAAAAGTTCCCTGTTTTAAGTCAGTTAGATCACCACTTTATTTTAAGAATGTGAAATGTCAGAATAATAGCAGAGAAAATTATTTATTTCAGCTTTTATTTCTTTCACCACATTCCCAGTGGCTCAGACGTTTACATACACTCAATTAGTATTTGGTAGCATTGCCTTTCAATTGTTTAACTTGGGTCAAATGATTTGGGTAGCCTTCCACAAGCTTCCCACAATAAGTTGAATTTTGGCTCATTCCTCCTAACAGAGCTGGTGTAACTGAGTCAGGTTTGTTAGGCCTCCTTGCTCACACACGCTTTTTCAGTTCTGCCCACAAATGTTCTATAGGACTGAGGTCAGGGCTTTGTGAAGGCCACTCCAATATCTTGACTTTGTTGTCCTTAAGCCATTTTGCCACAACTTTGGAAGTATGCTTGGGGTCATTGTCCATTTGTGGTCCTTCTGTAGCTCAGTTGGTAGAGCATGGCGCTTGTAACGCCAGGGTAGTGGGTTCGATTCCGGGACCACCCATACGTAGAATGTATGCACACATGACTTTGGATAAAAGCGTCTGCTAAATGGCAGACCCATTTGCAAACAAGCTATAACTGATGTCTTGAGATGTAGCTTCAATATATCCACATCAAGTTCCTGCCTCATGATTCCATCTATTTGATTAGTGCACCAGTCCCTCCTGCAGCAAAGCACCCCCACAACATGATGCTGCCACCCCGTGCTTCACGGTTGGGATGGTGTTCTTCGGCTTGCAAGCCTCCCGATTTTCCTCCAAACATAACAATGGTCATTATGACCAAACAGTTAAATTTTTTGTTTCATCAGACCAGAGGACATTTCTCCAAAAAGTATGATCTTTGTCCCCATGTGCAGTTGCAAACTGTAGTCTGGCTTTTTTATGGCGGTTTTGGAGCAGTGGCTTCTTCCTTGCTGAGCGGCCTTTCAGGTTATGTCGATATAGGACTCATTTTTACTGTGGATATAGAACTTTTGTACCTGTTTCCTCCAGCATCTTCACAAGGTCCTTTGGTGTTGTTCTAGGATTGATTTGCTCATGTTCATCTCTTGGTGACAGAACGCGTCTCCTTCCTGAGCGGTATGACGGCTGAATCATCCTATGGTGTTTATACTTGCGTACTATTGTTTGAACAGATGAACGTGGTACCTTCAGGCGTTTGGAAATTGCTGCCAAGGATCAACCAGACTTGTGAAGGTCTACAATTTTTTCTGAGGTCTTAGCTGATTTCTTTTGAATTTCCCATCATGTCAAGCAAAGAGGCACTGAGTTTGAAGGCAGGCCTTGAAACACATCCACAGGTACACCTTCTATTGACTCAAATGATGTCAATTAGCCTATCAGAAGCTTCCGTGGCCTTCAACTGCTTTAAAATGCCAGTAAAACTAAGTGCATGCTCTTCAACCGATTGCTGCCCGCACCCTCCCACCCATCTATCATCACTACTCTGGACGGTTCTGACCTAGAATATGTGGACAACTACAAATACCTAGGTGTCTGGGTAGACTGTAAACTCTCTTTCCAGGCTCACATTAAGGATCTCCAATCCAAAATTAAATCTAGAATTTTCATTTCGCAACAGGGCCTCCTTCACCATGCTGCCAAACATACCGTAAAACTGAGCACCCTACCGATCCTTGACTTCGGCAATGTAATTTACAAAATAGCCCACAACACCCTACTTTGTGTCTATCACAGTGCCATCCGTTTTATCACCAAAGCCCTGTAATGTAAAATATACTACCCACCACTGCGAACCTGTATGCTCTTGTTGGCTGGTCCTTACGTATTCATCGCCAAACCCACTGGCTCCAGGTCATTTTAAGTCTTTGCTAGGTAGCTAAGCCTTATCTCAGCTCACTGGTCGCCATAGCAAACCCACCCGTAGCACATCTCCAGCAGGTATATTTCACTGGTCATCTCCAAAGCCAACACCTCCTTTGGCCGCCTTTCTTTCCAGGTATCTGCTGCCAACGACTGGAACGAATTGCAAAAATCACTGAAGCTGGATAATTTTATCTCCCTCACTAACTTCGAGCATCGGCTGTCAGAGCAGCTTACCGATCACTGCTGCACACAGTCCATCTGTAAATAGCCCATCCAACCATCTACCTATCTCATCCCCATATTTGTTTTTTGTTTGTTTTTTTATTTTTATTTTATTTCACCTTTATTTAACCAGGTAGGCTAGTTGAGAACAAGTTCTCATTTGCAACTGCGACCTGGCCAAGATAAAGCATAGCAGTGTGAACAGACAACACAGAGTTACACATGGAGTAAACAATTAACAAGTCAATAACACAGTAGAAAAAGGGGGGTCTATATACAATGTGCAAAAGGCATGAGGAGGTAGGCGAATAATTACAATTTTTCAGATTAGCACTGGAGTGATAAATGATCAGATGGTCATGTACAGGTAGAGATATTGGTGTGCAAAAGAGCAGAAAAGTAAATAAATAAAAACAGTATAAAAACAGTATGGGAATGAGGTAGGTGAAAATGGGTGGGCTATTTACCAATAGACTATGTACAGCTGCAGCGATCGGTTAGCTGCTCAGATAGCTGATGTTTGAAGTTGGTGAGGGAGATAAAAGTCTCCAATTTCAGCGATTTTGCAGTTCGTTCCAGTCACAGGCAGCAGAGTACTGGAACGAAAGGCGGCCAAATGAGGTGTTGGCTTTAGGGATGATCAGTGAGATACACCTGCTGGAGCGCGTGCTACGGATGGGTGTTGCCGTCGTGACCAGTGAACTGAGATAAGGCGGAGCTTTACCTAGCATGGACTTGTAGATGACCTGGAGCCAGTGGGTCTGGCGACGAATATGTAGCAAGGGCCAGCCGACTAGAGCATACAAGTCGCAGTGGTGGGTGGTATAAGGTGCTTTAGTGACAAAACGAATGGCACTGTGATAGACTGCATCCAGTTTGCTGAGTAGAGTGTTGGAAGCCATTTTGTAGATGACATCGCCGAAGTCGAGGATCGGTAGGATAGTCAGTTTTCCTAGGGTATGCTTGGCGGCGTGAGTGAAGGAGGCTTTGTTGCGGAATAGAAAGCAGACTCTTGATTTTCGATTGGAGATGTTTGATATGAGTCTGGAAGGAGAGTTTGCAGTCTAGCCAGACACCTAGGTACTTATAGATGTCCACATATTCAAGGTCGGAACCATCCAGGTTGGTGATGCTAGTCGGGCATGCGGGTGCAGGCAGCGATCGGTTGAAAAGCATGCATTTGGTTTTACTAGCTTTTAAGAGCAGTTGGAGGCCACGGAAGGAGTGTTGTATGGCATTGAAGCTCGTTTGGAGGTTAGATAGCACAGTGTCCAATGACGGGCCGAAAGTATATAGAATGGTGTCGTCTGCGTAGAGGTGGATCAGGGAATCGCCCGCAGCAAGAGCAACAACATTGATATATACAGAGAAAAGAGTCGGCCCGAGAATTGAACCCTGTCCCCATAGAGACTGCCAGAGGACCGGACAGCATGCCCTCCGATTTGACACACTGAACTCTGTCTGCAAAGTAATTGGTGAACCAGGCAAGGCAGTCATCCGAAAAACCGAGGCTACTGAGTCTGCCGATAAGAATATGGTGATTGACAGAGTCGAAGGCCTTGGCAAGGTCGATGAAGACGGCTGCACAGTACTGTCTTTTATCGATGGCGGTTATGATATCGTTTAGTACCTTGAGTGTGGCTGAGGTGCACCCGTGACCGGCTCGGAAACCAGATTGCACAGCGGAGAAGGTACGGTGGGATTCGAGATGGTCAGTGACCTGTTTGTTGACTTGGCTTTGGAAGACCTTAGATAGGCATTGCAGGATGGATATAGGTCTGTAACAGTTTTGGTCCAGGGTGTCTCCCCCTTTGAAGGGGGATGACTGCGGCAGCTTTCCAATCCTTGGGGATCTCAGACGATATGAAAGAGAGGTTGAACAGGCTGGTAATAGGGGTTGCGACAATGGCGGCGGATAGTTTCAGAAATAGAGGGTCCAGATTGTCAAGCCCAGCTGATTTGTACGGGTCCAGGTTTTGCAGCTCTTTCAGAACATCTGCTATCTGGATTTGGGTAAAGGAGAACCTGGGGAGGCTTGGGCGAGGAGCTGCGGGGGGGCGGAGCTGTTGGCCGAGGTTGGAGTAGCCAGGCGGAAGGCATGGCCAGCCGTTGAGAAATGCTTATTGAAGTTTTCGATAATCATGGATTTATCGGTGGTGACCGTGTTACCTAGCCTCAGTGCAGTGGGCAGCTGGGAGGAGGTGCTCTTGTTCTCCATGGACTTCACAGTGTCCCAGAACTTTTTGGAGTTGGAGCTACAGGATGCAAACTTCTGCCTGAAGTAGCTGGCCTTAGCTTTCCTGACTGACTGCGTGTATTGGTTCCTGACTTCCCTGAACAGTTGCATATCACGGGGACTATTCGATGCTATTGCAGTCCGCCACAGGATGTTTTTGTGCTGGTCGAGGGCAGTCAGGTCTGGAGTGAACCAAGGGCTGTATCTGTTCTTGGTTCTGCATTTTTTGAACGGAGCATGCTTATCTAAAATGGCGAGAAAGTTACTTTTAAAGAATGACCAGGCATCCTCAACTGACGGGATGAGGTCATTGTCCTTCCAGGATACCCGGGCCAGGTCGATTAGAAAGGCCTGCTCACAGAAGTGTTTTAGGGAGCGTTTGACAGTGATGAGGGGTGGTCGTTTGACTGCGGCTCCGTGGCGGATACAGGCAATGAGGCAGTGATCGCTGAGATCCTGGTTGAAGACAGCGGAGGTGTATTTGGAGGGCCAGTTGGTCAGGATGACGTCTATGACGGGATAGGGTTGTACCTGGTGGGTTCCTTGATGATTTGTATGAGATTGAGGGCATCTAGCTTAGATTGTAGGACTGCTGGGGTGTTAAGCATACGCCAGTTTAGGTCACCTAACAGAACAAACTCTGAAGCTAGATGGGGGCGATCAATTCACAAATGGTGTCCAGGGCACAGCTGGGAGCTGAGGGGGTCGGTAGCAGGCGGCAACAGTGAGAGACTTATTTCTGGAGAGAGTAATTTTCAAAATTAGTAGTTCGAACTGTTTGGGTATGGACCTGGAAAGTATGACATTACTTTGCAGGCTAACTCCTCCCCTTTGGCAGTTCTATCTTGACGCAAGATGTTATAGTTGGGTATGGAAATCTCTTAATTTTTGGTGGCCTTCCTGAGCCAAGATTCAGACACGGCAAGGACATCAGGGTTAGCAGAGTGTGCTAAAGCAGTGAGTAAAACAAACTTAGGGAGGAGGCTTCTGATGTTGACATGCATGAAACCAAGGCTTTTTCGATCCCAGAAGTCAACAAATGAGGGTGCCTGGGGACATGCAGGGCCTGGGTTTACCTCCACATCACCCGAAGGCTGAAGGCTATCAAAACTGGTCGCCTAGAGCGTTGGGGACAGAGAATAAGAGGAGCAGGTTTCTGGGCATGGTAGAATATATTCAGGGCATAATGCACAGACAGGGGTATGGTGGGGTGCGGGTACAGCGGAGGTAAGCCCAGGCACTGGGTGATGATGAGAGAGGTTGTATCTCTGGAAATGCTGGTTGTAATGGGTGAGGTCACCGCAGGTGCTCTGGCCGGGCTAGCTTCAAGCTAAGTGGGTGGAAACGCTAGCCAGGGGTAATCATCCGGGGTTGCAGTTTAGCTAGATAGCTAGTTGTGAAGATCCAGCTGAAAAATGTTCCATTTGTGGTGGGAATCCGGGATGAAAAAATAAATAGGTCCGTTATGCTCTGGTTAGAGTCGTGTTGTTCGAACTGGCGAGAGCTTTCCGGGCTAAAGGTTAGCTGATGACCGGTTAGCTGAAGACCGCTAGCATAGCTGGTGGATTAGCTGGCTAGCTTCAGTTGAGGGGTTTCGGTTCAAGTAAATATAAATACTTTAGGAAAAATAGCTACATTGGGTGAGGCGGGTTGCAGGAGAGTATTTGGAAGCTTAGGTTTAGCAAAATGTTTTTAAAGAGGTATGCGAAGAAAAATATGTAAAAAAAACAAAAAGAATCGATATATACAGGGGACAGGACGACAGGACGACTTACTGCTACGCCATCTTGGGGGTAGCACACCAGTATTTCTACTTGCACATCCTCATCTGCACATATATCACTCCAGTGTTAATTGCTAAACTGTAATTACTTCGCCACTATGGCCTATTTATTGCCTTACCTCCTTACTTCATTTGCACACACTGCATACAGATTTTCTATTGCGCTATTGACTGTATGTTTGTTTATCCCATGTGTAACTCTGTGTTGTTTTTGTCACACTGCTTTGTTTTATCTTGTAATTGAAAACTTGTTTTCAACTGGCCTACCTGATTAAATAAAGGTAAAATGTAAAAAAATATTGGGAAAAAAATCACTACTAGTCAGGCTTCATTCTAGGCCTGCTATTTGCACGGTTGCTGCAGTCAGACAGAGCAAGTTACGGTCAAGTGGAGCATCTCCTTGAACTCGGCACTGCCTAGAGACTACGGTGATGCCATTTCCCAACACTTTTAGTGTTGATTTCAGTCTGTCATTTTGGTGACGGTTTATCACTGTTGAACCTTTTTGGGATAAGGGGCAGCATTTTCACTATTTGGATGAATAGCGTACCCAGAGTGAACTGCCTCCTACTCTGTCCCAGATGCTAATATATGCATATTATTATTAGTATTGGATGGAAAGCACTCTGAAGTTTCTAAAACTGTTTGAATGATGTCTGTGAGTATAACAGAACTCATATGGCAGGCGAAAACCTTGAGAAAAATCCAACCAGGAAGTGGGACATCTGAGGTTTGTAGTTTTTCAAAGCTTGGCCTACTGAATACACGGTGTCTATGGAGTCAAGTTGCACTTCCTACGGCTTCCACTAGATGTCAACCGTCTTTAGAAACTTGAATGAGGATTCTACTATAAAGGAGGTTTGAGTCAGTGGTCTGGCAGAGTGCCTTGGTCTCATGGCGCTTTTCTTCAGACATAGGAATTCTCCAGTTGGAATATCATTGATTCCATACATCGTTTGACAGGTTTCTAAAGGACTGTAATGGAACTTTTCGAGTTTTTGTCTGGACGAAGTGCTCGCGCCTCATGAAGATGAATTAGTGGGCTGAACACGCTAACAATAAGTGGCTATTTGGACATAAATGATGTACTTTATGGAACTTTATGGAACAAATCAGTCATTTATTGTCAAACTGGGATTCCTGGGAGTGCCTTCTGATGAAGATCATCAAAGGTAAGTGAATATTTATGGTGTTATTTCTAACTTCTGTTGACTCCAGAATGACGGATATTTCTCTGGCTGTTTTGGGCTCTGAGCGCCGGTCTCAGATTATGCATTTTCTGTAAAGTTTTTTGGAAATCTGACACAGCGGAAGAAGTCCATCTTTAATTCTGTGAATAACACTTGACCTTTTATTTATGTTTATTATGAGTATTTTAGCAAAATCCCAAGATGTTTTGGAATCAAAACATTACTCCAAGTAAGGCGCCAATGTAAACTGAGATTTCTGGATATAAATATGCACATTATCGAATAAAACATGCATGTATTGTGTAACATGATGTCCTATGAGTGTCATCTGATGATCATCAAATATTAATTGTATCTATATTTCTGCTTTTTGTGACTCCTATCTTTGGCTGGAAAAATAGTTGTTTTTTTGACTTATCTTTCATTTGCTGTATTGGACTTGTTAATGTGTGAAAGTTACATATTTCAAAAAAATATTTTGAATTTCGCGCGCTGCCTTTTCAGTGGAATGTTGTCGAGGGGTTCCGCTAGCGGAACGCCTGCGCTAGAAAGGTTAAACTTATTGCAAACGAACAAAAGTCAGCCAGCAAGTCAGCATCCATCAGTCAATAAGATATCCTTCTGATACCAAACCAACTTTGTCCAACACGTTTAGATGCCAACTATTGACTACATCCGCCTTCTGTTTAATTAACTTCTTAGAGATAGGGGGGCAGCATTTAATAGCGTACACAATTTCAACTTCCTGCTACTCATGCCAGGAATATATTATATGCATATGATTAGTAGGTGTGGATAGAAAACACTCTGAAGTTTCTAAAACTGGTTCAATCATGTCTGTGACTATAACAGAACTTATGTAGCAGGCAAAACCCCAAGGAAAAACTGTTCAGAATAAAACCTTTTTTTTCCTCTGACAGTTCCCTCAGTTGGCTTTGCCAAGGGAAATTAGATAGCGCCCATTTTACAGTTCCTACGACTTCCACAGGATGTCACCAGTCTTTGGAATTGGGTTGAAGTTAATCATTGGTCAAACGAAGAAGAGGCACATCCTGGAACATTACACTTTTGATAGTTACGCAAGAGGGAAAAAGGAGCATGTTTTGTTTACTTTCTCTATCGAATACAGTTTGCCCCGTCTACAATTTGAACGATTAGTAACGTTTAAAAATACCTAAAGTTGTATTACAAAGGAGTTTGAAATATTTTGGCAAAGTTTATAGGCAACTTTTGAAATGTTTTGTAGTGACGTTGTGTTTTGGAAAGCTGTTTTTTTTCCAGTTCAAACCTGCTTTATAAATGGACATTTTGGGTATACATGGACGGAATTAATCGAAAAAAAAGGACCAATTGTAATGTTTATGGGACATATTGGAGTGCCAACAAAGAAGCTCGTCAAAGGTAATGCATGTTTTATATTTTATTTCAGCGTTTTGTGTAGCGCCGGCTACGCTAATTATTTTGTTTACAACTCGTTCAGGTGGTTCAGGGGGGTGCATGCTATCAGATAATAGCTTCTCATGCTTTCGCCGAAAAGCATTTTAAAAATCTGACATGTTGGCTGGATTCACAACGAGTGTAGCTTTAATTGAGTACCCTGCATGTGTGATTTCATGAAAGTTTGAGTTTTATCGCGTTTTATTTGAATTTGGCGCTATGCATTTTCCGAGGCTATTGGCCACTTGAGACGCTAGCGTCTCACTATCCCTAAACCATAATAAAAACGTAATACACGTAGTTACGTTCTAGCTGTGGGTCAAGTTACAACATTATGTGTAGGCCTAGCTGAGGCGACCCTGAATCCAGAGTTTTGGCTTGATAGGTCATTGGGAGCATGAGCAGCAACCTTATTTAGTGCTGAAAATGCACTTTTTCCGGTCGTTGCTATGGGGTACCAGAATGAGCTATCAGACAGAAACTTTACTGTCTGTCTCTATGGGCCGAGGTGGTTTCAATGTACATAGTCTTGTGACTCTGGGACTTTTCTAAATGTTATAATTTTCGCGATGGTCAAAATGAATTAAAGTCATTGCAAATGTATGAGGCTGTTTCTCGGCCTGAGAACCTTCCAGAGCCACACAACTCACCTTGCCCTATTGACTTAAGCTCTAAGACATGTATTTAACTTCTTGGATATAGGGGGCGCTATTTTAATTTTTTGAGGAAAAACGTTCCCGTTTTAAACAAGATATTTTGTCATGAAAAGATGCTTGAGTATGCATATAATTGACAGCTTTGGAAAGAAAACACTCTGACGTTTCCAAAACTGCAAAGATATTGTCTGTGAGTGCCACAGAACTGATGTTACAGGCGAAACCCAGATAAAAATCCAATCAGGAAGTGCCACATTTTTTTAAACCGCCTCATGCCAATGACTCCTTATATGGCTGTGAATGGGCCACAAATGAGCTTAGGCTTTCTGTCGCTTCCCCAAGGTGTCGACAGCATTGTGACGTATTTGTAGGCATATCATTGGAAGATTGACCATAAGAGACTACATCTACCAGGTGGTCGCTTGGTGTCCTCCGCAATTATTGCGTAATCTCCAGCTGCAGTATTTTTCCGTTCGCTTCTGATGAGAAACCAACTGTCACGACTGATATATTATCGAATAGATATGTGAAAAACACCTTGAGGATTGATTCTAAACAACGTTTGCCATGTTTCTGTCGATATTATGGAGCTAATTTGGAAAAAAGTTTGGCGTTGTAGTGACTGCATTTTCCGGTCTTTTTCTTAGCCAAACGTGATGAACAAAACAGAGCTATTTCGCCAACACAAATAATCTTTTTAGAAAAAATGAACATTTGCTATCTAACTGAGAGTCTCGTCATTGAAATCATCTGAAGTTCTTCAAAGGTAAATTATTTTATTTGAATGCTTTTCTTGTTTTTGTGAAAATGTTGCCTGCTGAATGCTAGGCTTAATGCTATGCTAGGCTATCAATACTCTTACACAAATGCTTGTGTAGCTTTGGTTGAAAAGCATATTTTGAAAATCTGAGATTACAGTGTTGTTAACAAAAGGCTAAGCTTGTGTATGAATATATTTATTTCATTTCATTTGCGATTTTCATGAATAGGAAACGTTGTGTTATGGTAATGCGCTAGAGGCTATGATTACGCTCCCAGATACGGGATTGCTCGTCGCTAGAGGTTAAAGTTTAAGAGCTCTAGGTTTGACGGTTCTTTGATAGTTTGAAAGGCAGGTAACTATTACAGGCTCTGTGTGTCTGTAAGCCTCACACTGTGTCACTTCTCATTGACTGTGTGTGTTTGTGTGTGAGTTCAGAAAATCACAGAAATCACGTAGAGCTCCGAAACCCGCCTTAACGGATTCGTCTGAACTTGGCGCAACTGGATCTGTAACTTTAAACCCCCCCCACAAATTTCTTTACCCTTCACGTTTGTACATTGTACAATTTCTCGCTCCACAGGTAGTATCACATTTTCATTTCATTTCATTACAGCACAACGGTTTGATTTGTTTGATCGTAGCTAGCTACATAGCTAGCTACATGGCCGTCTTTGTATCAAAGATAATTGTGTAGTCTAGAGCGATTTTCTAGGTTAGCTAGCCAGCTATTGTCGTTCTTTTAACGCAACGTAACGTAATCAACACTGCTAGCTAGCCAGCTATCCCCCGAATAGCAGCACTGTAGAAACTATTACACTCAACGGAACGACTTGATTAGTGTAGTGTCAACAACGCAGCCAATGCCAGCTAGCCTACAAAGTCAACAACGCAGCCACTGCCAGCTAGCCTACTTCAGCAGTACTGTATCATTTTAATCATTTTAGTCAATAAGATTCTTGCTACGTAAGCTTAACTTTCTGAACATTCGAGACGTGTAGTCCACTTGTCATTCCAATCTCCTTGCATTAGCGTAGCCTCTTCTGTAGCCTGTCAACTATGTGTCTGTCTATCCCTGTTCTCTCCTCTCTGCACAGACCATACAAACTCTCCACACTGCGTGGCCGCGGCCACCCTTAATCTGGTGGTCCCAGCGCGCACGACCCACGTGGAGTTCCAGGTCTCCGGTAGCCTCTGGAACTGCCGATCTGCGGCCAACAAGGCAGAGTTCATCTCAGCCTATGCCTCCCTCCAGTCCCTCGACTTCTTGGCACTGACGGAAACATGGATCATCACAGATATCACTGCTACTCCTACTGCTCTCTCTTCGTCCGCCCACGTGTTCTCGCACACCCCGAGAGCTTCTGGTCAGCGGGGTGGTGGCACCGGGATCCTCATCTCTCCCAAGTGGTCATTCTCTCTTTCTCCCCTTACCCATCTGTCTATCGCCTCCTTTGAATTCCATGCTGTCACAGTTACCAGCCCTTTCAAGCTTAACATCCTTATCATTTATCGCCCTCCAGGTTCCCTCGGAGAGTTCATCAATGAGCTTGATGCCTTGATAAGCTCCTTTCCTGAGGACTGCTCACCTCTCACAGTTCTGGGCGACTTTAACCTCCCCACGTCTACCTTTGACTCATTCCTCTCTGCCTCCTTTCCACTCCTCTCCTCTTTTGACCTCACCCTCTCACCTTCCCCCTACTCACAAGGCAGGCAATACGCTCGACCTCATCTTTACTAGATGCTGTTCTTCCACTAACCTCATTGCAACTCCCTCCAAGTCTCCGACCACTACCTTGTATCCTTTTCCCTCTCGCTCTCATCCAACACTTCCCACACTGCCCCTACTCGGATGGTATCGCGCCGTCCCAACCTTCGCTCTCTCTCCCCCGCTACTCTCTCCTCTTCCATCCTATCATCTCTTCCCTCTGCTCAAACCTTCTCCAACCTATCTCCTGATTCTGCCTCCTCAACCCTCCTCTCCTCCCTTTCTGCATCCTTTGACTCTCTATGTCCCCTATCCTCCAGGCCGGCTCGGTCCTCCCCTCCCGCTCCGTGGCTCGACGACTCATTGCGAGCTCACAGAACAGGGCTCCGGGCAGCCGAGCGGAAATGGAGGAAAACTTGCCTCCCTGCGGACCTGGCATCCTTTCACTCCCTCCTCTCTACATTTTCCTCCTCTGTCTCTGCTGCTAAAGCCACTTTCTACCACTCTAAATTCCAAGCATCTGCCTCTAACCCTAGGAAGCTCTTTGCCACCTTCTCCTCCCTCCTGAATCCTCCCCCCCCCTCCTCCCTCTCTGCAGATGACTTCGTCAACCATTTTGAAAAGAAGGTCGACGACATCCGATCCTCGTTTGCTAAGTCAAACGACACCGCTGGTTCTGCTCACACTGCCCTACCCTGTGCTCTGACCTCTTTCTCCCCTCTCTCTCCAGATGAAATCTCGCGTCTTGTGACAGCCGGCCGCCCAACAACCTGCCCGCTTGACCCTATCCCCTCCTCTCTTCTCCAGACCATTTCTGGAGACCTTCTCCCTTACCTCACCTCGCTCATCTACTCATCCCTGACCGCTGGCTACGTCCCTTCCGTCTTCAAGAGAGCGAGAGTTGCACCCCTTCTAAAAAAAACTACACTCGATCCCTCCGATGTCAACAACTACAGACCAGTATCCCTTCTTTCTTTTCTCTCCAAAACTCTTGAACGTGCCGTCCTTGGCCAGCTCTCCCGCTATCTCTCTCAGAATGACCTTCTTGATCCAAATCAGTCAGGTTTCAAGACTAGTCATTCAACTGAGACTGCTCTTCTCTGTATCACGGAGGCGCTCCGCACTGCTAAAGCTAACTCTCTCTCCTCTGCTCTCATCCTTCTAGACCTATCGACTGCCTTCGATACTGTGAACCATCAGATCCTCCTCTCCACCCTCTCCGAGTTGGGCATCTCCGGTGCGGCCCACGCTTGGATTGCGTCCTACCTGACAGGTCGCTCCTACCAGGTGGCGTGGCTAGAATCTGTCTCCTCACCACGCGCTCTCACCACTGGCGTCCCCCAGGGCTCTGTTCTAGGCCCTCTCCTATTCTCGCTATACACCAAGTCACTTGGCTCTGTCATAACCTCACATGGTCTCTCCTATCATTGCTATGCAGACGACACACAATTAATCTTCTCCTTTCCCCCTTCTGATGACCAGGTGGCGAATCGCATCTCTGCATGTCTGGCAGACATATCAGTGTGGATGACGGATCACCACCTCAAGCTGAACCTCGGCAAGACGGAGCTGCTCTTCCTCCCGGGGAAGGACTGCCCGTTCCATGATCTCGCCATCACAGTTGACAACTCCATTGTGTCCTCCTCCCAGAGCGCTAAGAACCTTGGCGTGATCCTGGACAACACCCTGTCGTTCTCAACTAACATCAAGGCGGTGGCCCGTTCCTGTAGGTTCATGCTCTACAACATCCGCAGAGTACGACCCTGCCTCACACAGGAAGCGGCGCAGGTCCTAATCCAGGCACTTGCCATCTCCCGTCTGGATTACTGCAACTCGCTGTTGGCTGGGCTCCCTGCCTGTGCCATTAAACCCCTACAACTCATCCAGAACGCCGCAGCCCGTCTGGTGTTCAATCTTCCCAAGTTCTCTCACGTCACCCCGCTCCTCCGCTCTCTCCACTGGCTTCCAGTTGAAGCTCGCATCCGCTACAAGACCATGGTGCTTGCCTACGGAGCTGTGAGGGGAACGGCACCTCAGTACCTCCAGGCTCTGATCAGGCCCTACACCCAAACAAGGGCACTGCGTTCATCCACCTCTGGCCTGCTCGCCTCCCTACCACTGAGGAAGTACAGTTCCCGCTCAGCCCAGTCAAAACTGTTCGCTGCTCTGGCCCCCCAATGGTGGAACAAACTCCCTCACGACGCCAGGACAGCGGAGTCAATCACCACCTTCCGGAGACACCTGAAACCCCACCTCTTTAAGGAATACCTAGGATAGGATAAAGTAATCCTTCTCACCCCCCCCCCTAAAAGATTTAGATGCACTATTGTAAAGTGGCTGTTCCACTGGATGTCATAAGGTGAATGCACCAATTTGTAAGTTGCTCTGGATAAGAGCGTCTGCTAAATGACTTAAATGTAAATGTTAAATGTAATAAATAGCTGGTTCTTTTTTCCTGACACCGTAGGTTCATGTACTTTGACATGAAGCGGTCAAATTAGCGCTCTATTAGCGTTTTTTTACCTTTAATCCCAGAAAATCGGCCTTAACTCAAAAAGTGTTGAGGCCTCGACGTCATCTTGTTTCTGGGCTAAAAGGCCATTTGGCCAAACCCTTGCTCACCGAGTTTCGTCTTCGAAGTGTTTTCCGTTAAGGAGAAATGGCCATGTCACTTTGGTGATGTTTTGTCCATTTGCAATAAGCAGCCAGTCGCCATCTGGTGGAATTTTCCGGAACAGCGGAAAAATGACCAAACATGTTATATTTTCTAAAACGGAAACCAAATGTCAGAGAGACTTTATTTGATGACTTCGACGAAGAACTGGCCCTGGGGCACGACCTGAGGACATCGGCCTATTTTTAAAACATTTGCGGACGTCTGGTAAGGGACCGTACATTTGCAATATGGAGATCCTCATCAATCATACTGGTAATGCCCCTTATGTAGGTAATCCTTAGATATATTCTCCAGAAATGCCCAGAGGGAATTGTTGATATGCTGTAATTGTTTTATTCTAGATAACATTTTAGTTGGAAAAAACAAAATTTTTCATACTTGTGTTTACAGATAGAAAGATGGGGAAAGTATTTATCCACAATCTGCTCTGGACAAGTCCGGTACTGGAGTGTCTTAACAAAATGAAACAAAAATATTTAGGCTGACTTTATCCAGTGTCCAGAAAAAGGAATTTGCATGATATGCAAATATGCACATATTTAATTATATATTGCCTAATTTGCATAAGTGTAATAACATATTTCAGAAAAAATGTAATACAATTTTTTTTGTGTATGTTTACATTCAACTGGTAAAAGTTGATTGTGATATGATTAAGATAGAAACAAATCCCTATTAGGGTGTGGTGCCTGTTAATAAAGGACAATATACAGACACAATTTTGATGTAAGCATGGATGGCCGATTTCTCTTATGTCTTGTAATGTCAGTCTATTGGAATCAGTACTTTTCCACCTTCCACTGTCTTGGCTTACTTTGAGATTATATGCTGAACATGATTAACATAACATAAAATCACTGTACTATGCAACTTGTCGGAAAGCCCAGCAGATAGAGCTTGTTAGAAAATGTAACTTGTTATAAAGCCTAGCAGATACTGTCAAACATTGGTATATCCCAGTATGCCTTGCCCAGGCCCAGTTTGTGTGTTGAAAACCAAAGAGAATTTGCTTTGACTTGTGCCAGGCTTTCATCTTGGATCTGTTTGTGCTTGGTCCTGTCAAGAGGAACGCCACGCATTGCATATAAATGAATGTAAGACACCATTACACCTCAAGAGCTGAAGAGGGAGATCAATGCAACATTATTAATCATGACAATGGCACTTGCGTTTACATTACATTTTTAAACAGCCTCTCCCCATAAGGCAAGCTGTCGTGTGACGTGCCTTTCGGGCCTCGTGTTGGGGTGCATACCTGGAAAGTCTGAGATGGCAGAAAGTGACATTTACAAATGTCACCTTCTTTTAGCTCAGCGTATCTAGAACAGTTGGTGGGGTATAGATGCTGAAAACTACAGGCCAGGAATGCTGATGTGCTCTTCATATATGGCAGTTTTACAATGGGCAAATTCAGCAAAAAGAAGTTAAGAACGATTCACTTTTAGTTTAACCCATCACAGTCTGGTAGCCAGAGTAGCTTCATTGGTGAAAATGTCTGCATTATTAATAGTTAATGATGAATACTTTGTAAGAGAACATTCATCAACAAAGTATTATGCTGATATGTCACCCCTCTTCTCAAAATGAACAAGCCTCACTATTTGTTACTGTAAGGACTTCAATAGGTAAAATAGGTAAAATGTCCCAAAAATAATTTGATAGTGTCTTTACCGATAGCCTTACATACCTTAAGGGAACATTTCGGCAGTTGCTGTATGGTTAGTGATAAAGTCCATATTGCAAATGTACGGTCCCTTACTAGACGTCCGAAAACGTTTGTAAAATTTGCGGACGGCGTCAGGCCGAGCGGCAGGGCCGGACCTACCGGGAAGTCATCAAATTAACTTTGTCGGACATTCGGTTTCCGTTTTACAAAAATAATCAAGTTTTGGTCATTTTTCCGCTGTCCCGGAAAACATCACGATTCACAACGGGGCCTTATCTCGAAAACGGAAAATATTTCGAAGCCGAAACTCGGTGAGCGTAGGTTTGGCATAATGGGCAGTTGGCCCCGAACAAGATGGCATCTAGGCCTCAACGGTTTTTGAGTTATGGCCATTTATCTGGGATTAAAGGTCCAAAATGAAAGAGAGAGAGAAATTAGAGAGAAATAGAGAAATTATTTTTCCACTTCACGTCAAAGTCAAGGAGACTCCGGTGTCAATAAAAAAAGAACCAGCCATTTATCTATCGTCATTTAAGAGAAATCGTACAATGATAGATTGGTGATGTTCACGGATAGGTGTTTTTTTTTCAACGGTTACAGATCCAGTTGCAGGGTGTTCTTACAAATCTTTTTAAAGTGTGCTGCAGAGCTCTTCGAGATTTCTGTGATTTTCTACAATTTTCTGAAATAACACACACTCACTAAACCCTCCGTAAATAACTCAGTTCTAAACGTAAAGACTTAAAACTCAGGATTCTGTAAAGGCATACCCCAATCAGGATATGCGTTTATTTATAGCTTCCTGTGCCAACCGGAAGTGCCTTAAATGGTGTCACAGTGGGAGTTTCCAAGGGTTAAAAAGGTCAGATCTTTTCAAAACTTCATATGTGTGATTAGGCAACCCCCATAAACTGTAAGTCAGTCATTTCTCCCAACAGATGTCAAAGAAAAGCTCTCTCTCACACACACACACACACACACACACACACACACACACACACACACACACAAACACACACACACCAAGGATGGAGTGACAAAGTGCACACACTTAAAGACACACAAAGCCTACAATTGCATTTCTATATTCTCAATTGCATTTCTATATTCTCTTAGGCCGTGCCGAGTACAACGAGATGCCCCGCTTGACCGTAGCTCACTCGGTCTAAGCACAGCAACCATTAGAAAAGTAGGCCCAAAATGAAGGCAGGCCCTCAATGTCATTTGCTTTTGGGTGACAGTGAGAGAACCGTTAAGGTGAGAAGCACAATTCGACCTCAGGAACGTACCTGAGGTCCTCCCGATCCGTGCAAGCCTAACCTTGACCCTGTGGCATTAACCCTTAACAGTTAAAAGAAGGCGTTTACATCAAACAGTTTGCATTGACTTCTCTCCCCATAGGAATACATTGCCTGCACCTCTAAATTCAACCTGAAGCCTATGTGGGTTATGAATGCCTAATGAACCTGTCTTCTATGACAGTCCATCAGACCACTATGAGGTCGACCTGTGTCGATTCTAAGCTTCCTGGAGCAACCGGAAGTGGTTAAATTGACCCAAAAGGTGTTTTGATGTACATAACCTTCAAAGGTGAAAATGACTACATTCAACCCTGTGTAGATCGTAGATCAGTCAATTCTTAACTTAAAGACTTAAAACTCAGGATTCTGTAAGAGGCTACCTCAGTCAAGACATGTGTTTACCTATAGCTTCCTGTGCCAACCGGAAGTGCCTTTAATTGGGCCACACTGTCTGTTTTGCAGGGTTAGAAAAGTCACATCTCTCAAAAACTTCATATGTGTGACTAGGTAACCCTCCCAAACTGTAAATCAGACATTTCTCCTAGCAGATGTCAAAGAAAAGCTCTCACACACACACAGCAAGGATGGAGTGATAAAGTGCGGTGCTCAAAGACACAGAGAGCAGGCAATGGCATAAACATAATCTCTAGGCCGCGCAGAGTTCAACGAGATATCCCGCTTGACCGTAGCTCGCTCGGTCTAAGCGCAGCCACCATTAGAAAAGTAGGCCCAAAATGAAGCCTGCCCCACAACGTCATTGCTTTTGGGTGACAGTGAGAGAACCGTTAGGGTGAGAAGCACAATTCGACCTCAGGTATGTTCCTAAGGTCCTTCCGATCTGTGCAAGCCTAACCTTGACCGTGTGGCATTAACCCTTAATAGTTAAAAGAAGGTGTTTACTTCAAAGAGTTTGCATTGACTTCTCTCCCCATAGGAATACATTGCCTGCACCCCTAAATTCAACCTGAAGCCTATATGGGTTATGAATTCCGTATGAACCTGTCTTTGGTAACAGTCCATCAGACCAGTATGAGGTCTACCTGTGTTGATTCTAAGCTTCCTGGACCAACCGGAAGTGGTTAAAATCAACCTAAAAGTGTATATCCATACCCTGCCTGCAGTTTGATAGACATAGTGCATTCAACCCTGTGTAAATCAGTCAATTCTTAACGTAAAGACTTAAAACTTAGGATTGTGTAAAAGCATACCCCAATGAGGATATGTGTTGACTTATAGCTTCCTGTGCCAACCGGAAGTGCCATAATTGGTGTCTCTTGAGCTGTTTCGAGGGGTTAAAAAAGTCAGATCTTTCCAAAACTTCATATATGTGATTAGGCAACCCCCATGAACTGTAAATCAGTAATTTTTCCCATAAAATTTCAATGGAAAATGAAATCACACACACACACAGCTTGGAAGTAGGGACTCATTGGGGTGCGTAGAGACATACACTCGCTGCATTAGTTAACCTTGTTGGAACTTTTAACCTCTTGCTCCTACCTGACACGCAGGCGTCCCATCTAGACATCTGGAAATGCAAATGCGCTACGCTAAATGCTAATAGTACTAGTTAAAACTCAAACGTTCATTAAAATACACATGCAGGGTATTGAATTAAAGCTACACTCGTTGTGAATCCAGGCAACAAGTCAGATTTTTAAAATGTTATTCGGCGAAAGCATGAGAAGCTATTATCTGATAGCATGTAACACCCCAAAAGACCTGCAGGGGACGTAAACAAAATAATTAGCATAGTCGTCGCCACACAAACCGCACAAATAAAATATATGTCAGGATTTGGCCAGGGTTGTTCCGGTTTTTGGTCACTAGATGCCCCCATTGTGCCTTTTGACCTTTTGTTTTCCCTTGATCCCCATTATTATTTGCACCTGTGCCTCGTTTCCCTTGATTTTATTTAAACCCTTTGTTTTCCTCTGTTCTTTGCTCTGTGTTTGTATGTTAGCACCCAGCCCTAGTACTCTGAGAACTCTTGTTGATCCCGGTGGACTCTCTTGTGGAATTCTGTTTTTTGTTCTTGTTTGTTTGTTTTTTGAGTATCTTTTGAGGCTTTTTGTGCTTTACCTTCCACCTTGTGGATTTACCTTTTTTGTCTTGGCGGATTACCTTTGTTCTTGTAGGATTCCTTTTGAGGTTGTGGAGTTACATGTTTTCCTGAAGAACTTCACTTTTTACTTCATTAAATACACCGTCTCAAGTACTGCTGTGTCTGCCTCATCTTCTGGGTTCTGCCGACTATTCGTGGCTCAGTTGGTTAAGTGACTGTTTCTCACTCCGGAGACCCGGGTTCGTAACCGGGTCCTGACAATATAAAACATTCATTACCTTTGACCATCTTCTTTGTTGGCACTCCTAGATGTCCCATAATCACTATTGGGTCTTTTTTTCGATTAAATCGGTCCATATATAGCCTAGATATCGATCTATGTAGACTGTGTGATAAACAAAAAAAAAATAGCGTCTTATAACGTAACGTCAATTTTTAAAATTAAAAAAGTCGACGATAAACTTTCACAAAACACTTCGAAATACTTTTGTAATGCAACTTTAGGTATTAGTAAACGTTAATAAGCGATCAAATTGATCACGAGGTGAAGTATATTCTTTAGCTGTCCGTCTGGAAATAATGTCCGGGTAAATCTCAACCAAAATATCCGGTCGGAGACCGGAAGAAATGCGCTGCCTTGCGTCTGTTTGACCAAGAAACAAAGCCTAGGCAAATGACAAGACTCTAGACAAAGTGTGGAAGCTGTAGGTATTGCAACCTCAGCCCCATTAAATGTGGTTCACCTTTATCAATGGGTTCAAGTCGCGCATGGATATATTTTTCCATTTTCAGTGATCAGATTTTCCTGCACTTTTCGATGAAACGCACGTTCTGTTATAGTCACAGCCGTGATTTAACCAGTTTTATAAATGTCTGAGTGTTTTCTATACACACATACTAATCATATGCATATACTATATTCCTGGCATGAGCAGCAGGGCGCTGAAATGTTGCGCGATTTTTAACAGAATGTTCGAAAAAGTAGGGGGTAGGAGTAACTTAAAGAACCGTCAGACCTAGAGTTCCGAAACTTTAGAATCCTGTTCTAGACCTCAGGTCGATAGTGCGTGGTGAGTTACGTGGCTCTAGAAGGTTCTAGGACCGAGAAACAGCCTTGTACATTTGTAATGACTTCAATTCATTTTTGCATCACGAAAATGACGACATTTAGAAATGTCCCAGAGTCACAAGACTAGGTGCATTGCGACCGTCTCGGCCCATATAGATAGACCCCAACGTTTCTGTCTGATAGCTCATTCAAGGACCTTGTAGCACGTCATGGAAGAAAGTGGATTTTCAGCACCAATTAGGGTTTTGCTCGGACACCAAATGACCGATCGAGACGAAACTTGGGATTCGGGGTCGCCTCAGCTAGGCCTACACATAACATAAGAAATGGACCCGCAGCTAGAATGTAACTACGTGTTTTATGTTTTTTTTTTATGGTTTGAACCGAAGGCGTTGTGAATTTTGGGCCAGCTCTGAAGTATGTGATAGTTGGCTACTAAACGAGTTGGAAAAAGTGGGTTTAGTGTCAGTTTGTATCAGTTTGGTGTCAGAATGATATCTAATTGACTGATGGACAGTGACTTGCTGATGACTCTTGTCCATTTGCAATATGTTTAAACAGTGAGGTACCATCACCAAAGTGACATTCTGAAATCAACCCTAACGAGCGATTGAGATGAACCAGAATCACTGCCCAGCCATCCCGAGTTCATCGGGCCAGTCAATTTCACATTCCTGCAGGATTTCTATAGCATGACAAATTTGTGATGGTACCTGCCCATTGAACCATATTGCAAATGCACAGTGACTTTGCAAAAGTGAGAAAAAATAAACAAATGGACATAATGAAATCAACACAACGAGTGATGGAGAAGGCCATCCCATCAGGCCAGTCATTTTGCATTCCTGCAGGATTTTTATAGCATGACAAAATCCCATTGAACCATATTCAAATCTGACTTTCAAAAGTCAAATTTGAAATCAACACAACGAGCGATTTCAATGCCAGGTTCATCTTTCAATTTTGCATTCCTGCAGGATTTTGAGCATGTCAAATTTCTTATGGTAAATGCCAATTGAACCATATTGCAAATGCACGTGCACTTGCAATATGATTCAACAGTGAAAAAACATCACAAAATGGACACGATGAAGTCAACACAACGAGCGATGTTAAGGAGCAACTATCACTGCCAGGCCATCCTGTGTTCATCAGGCCAGTCAATTTTGCATTTCTGCAGGATTTTTGAGCATGTCAAATTACTTATGGCATTTGGCTCCCCAAAAAAGTGATTTTTGACTTTTTACTTTTGACTTCCTATGAAATCATATTGAAAATGGACAAAACATATTCCTTATTCGCATGTAAAAAATAAAAAATAAATTATGATAATAAAATTGGACAAAAGTATGTTGATACAGTTCTTATACGTGTGTAATTGACACAAAATTCGAAAGAATTTCGAAAAACGGTCCAGAAAGCACTTTTTTAAGGGTGTGTGAAGTTTTTTACAAAATTTTGACATTTTTGACTTTTTACTTTTGACTTCCTATGAAATCATATTGAAAATGGACAAAACATATTACTTATGCGCATGTAAAAAAAATAATAATAATATGATAATAAAATTGGACAAAAGTATATTCATACAGTTCTTACACATGTGTAATTGACAAAAAAAAGTGAAAGAATTTCGAAAAACGGTCCAGAAAGCACTTTAAGGGGTGATAAGTTTTTGACAAAAAAATAATTTTTTCAAAAATTTTCTTTTGGATGTTGACTTGGGTTACATTTCCAATATGAAAAACCATGGTGGAGCGGATTCGCCACCTGTTGGATTTTTAAAGTGTTACAACTGGCAATTGCCATATGGCATTTGCAATACACTTTGCATGAATCAACGCCGAATTGGGTGGTATTGGACAATGTGTATATGGTTTGTCCGATGCCAATGACATCCCATTCATTTTTGTCCAATACAGGGGGGTATTCCCTTACACATATAGTGTATTGCATACTGTATGTACTGTATCATTCATGTTGTGATGCAGGAATTAATCACTTATGTGAACTATGCACATTAATTCCATGAACTCCTATATTAGTCTTATCTAGCGAAAATAAGATAGTTATGGCCTGTATTTAAAGCGGGAGTCGTTAATGGTGAAACAACTATGTCCGTTTGCGATATTTCAACAACAAAGAAGTTACTACTAACAATGAACAGTGTTTACCATACTGTGTGATGCTCCTCAGCTCGGCAGCAAAAACAATAACAACGGTGGTGAGGCGGACAGTGGCGCTGTTTCCCCTTACTGCGGATTCCATCTTTAATTTGAGACTGAGATATAAAAAAAGGTGTTACTGCTAACCAGGGGCGCTGCCAGGGATTTTGGGCCCCGGTTTACAAAACCTCCACCATACACCAGTGGGCAATATCCCCTGGTGTCAGGAGTGGTGAAAATAACGGGAGAAATAGAGGTGGAAGAGGAGAGGAAGACTCCCTCTGCGCTCTCTCATGTAAAAGAAAAGAACAACAGAAGGTCAGGAAAGACTGAGCAAGTTGCAGAAATAAGTCGAGAAAGATTTGATTGCTATGGAGGATTGAGATGAAGATGAAGAACCGCTGGAAGAGGACATAGTAGCTGAAATGGAAGCAAAATGCAAGAGAGGCTAGAAAAAGGCTAAATTGAAAAGAGGGAGAGAGCAAAAAAAAGAGCTAAAAGAACAGGCATCTATTTCTCAGGACCAGATGCTAGAATATGCATATAATTGACAGATTAGGATAGAAAACACTAAAGTTTCCAAAACTGTCAAAATATTGTCTGTGAGTATAACAGAACTGATATTGCAGGCGAAACCTGAGGAAAATCAAACCAGGAAGTGGCTTCTATTTTGAAAGCTCCATGTTCCATAGCCTGCCTTTGCTCCATTTAAAGGGATATCAACCAGATTCCTTTTCCTATCACTTCCTCAAGGTGTCAACAGTCTTTAGACATAGTTTCAGGCTTTTATTTTGAAAAAATGAGCGAGAAAGATAACATCGCATAAGGTGTTCGCATCAGGTGTTTTGCTTGCGCAACAGAGCTTGGGCAGCCATCGTCTCTCCCTCTCCTACTGAAAAAGACAGTGTCGGTTGATATAGTATCGATTATATGTTTTAAAAACAACCCGAGGATTGATTATAAAAAAATGTTTGACATGATTCTGTGGACATTACGGATACTATTTGGAATTTTCATCTGCGTTGTCGTGACTGTTCGAGCCTGTGGATTTCTGAACATAACGTGTCAAACAAACAGAGTTATTTTGGATATAAAATCATCTTTATGTAACAAAAGGAACATTTATTGTGTAACTGGGAGTCTCGTGAGTGAAAACATCCAAAGATCATCAAAGGTAAGCGATTAATTTGATTGCTTTTCTGATTTTCTTGACCAAGCTACTTTGATGCTAGGTGTTCATAATGTTTTGTCTAGTGATTGATAAATTTACACAAACGCTTGGATTGCTTTCGCTGTAAAGCATATTTTCAATCTGACGCGACAGGTGGATTAACAAAATGCTAAGCTGTGTTTTGCTATATTGCACATGTGATTTCATGAATATAAATATTTTTAGTAATATTATTTGAATGTGGCGCTCTGCAATTCAGCGGTTGTTGATGACAATTATCCCGCTAACGGGATAGGTAGCATCAAGAAGTTAAGCAATAACTTTGCTTACCTTTTTAAGTGGCCACTTGTCTGTGTAGTTTGTCGAAAACCGTCCACAACTGCAGATTTTCATAATTTCTGGTCCCTTTTTGCCACTCCTGGAAAGCTCGCCATTTTATGTTGTGGAAATATTGGTTCAATACTATCTCTGATAACAGAGCCTGTGAATTGAAAGAGACTTTATCACAAAGTAACAAGCCGAGTTGGTCCATGGAGCAACTGCCAGACTGTCTCAGTCCACTCCTTTTATGCAGTTTCATGCTTATACAAGTTTCATAGTCCCTCCACGTCATGCTAATAACTATATCCCCTCGGCTTAACTCCACCATTGTTGCCAAATCTAAGTTCTTTCCTCTAGGCGGGGGGTTTTCCTCCCCCTAGTTCCTTGGATCAATTATATTGGTGGCATGCCTATACATTATTTCCAGAAAATAATAAGTACAGATTTCTATAGGCAATTATAAGATTGCTACACGCCATTATCGGACTATAATATTACTACGGGCCATTATAGGATTAAGTACAGATAACTATGGGCCATTGTAGAATTATACCAATAAGTACACTTAATCCCAAGATTACACATAGTGCTTTTGCTTACTCCCTTAAATGCTATCCATTCTTTTAACAAAAAACAATCTCTGAACAGAAAACACCCATAACCACAGCCTACTGTACCTGCAAATTCTGTAAAGGTCCTCCTTGATTGACAGCTTGATGGAATGCAACAAAGACATAAAAAACATCTTCAATGTGAGGCAGACTCTTTTTACTGGTCTTACTCAAATACTTACCAAACACTTCAGCATCGCCCACATTGCACAGGAAACGTTGTGGCAAAAAAAGAGTTTGAATAGCAGTCAAAGCGAAATCGAGTTGGTTTATATTTTCTATATATATATGGGTTGAGTAAATTGACCAGATATGACTGATTGTGCGGAAAAATTATTCATTCTAAAATGATTTAAAGGATGTTTTTGAGGTCAAATAATTTGTTCCCTTTGTAAAGCACAGTGAACAATGCAGGCTCCGATGTCAAGTGGATTTTCCAAGAAGGACCAGGCCAGTGTCGAACAAGAATCTGATCCGCGGAGAAGATTGATAATTATTCACCAGGACAGGCTAAGTTCAAGTTAACCTAGTAGGTAGTAGGTTTGCTTCAGAGCTATGGTTTCTGATCAGGCTCTCTTTCAAGCTCTCTTTCTGAGTTTGCACAAGTTTTGGTTTGACAGATCTTGCTAAATCCCTAATCCGGCTCTCTGCAATACCCCTCAGATGAAGTGTCATACTTGGCTAGCTTGGTAGCTAACTTAAGACACTGAAAATTAGCTCGCTACCTAAACGTTGACAAAAAACATAAATTTAGTTATATTCTGTGACAACACTTCAGTAAGCTAGCGTCGCGAGCATAGACATGAGGCCAACGTTACCACAGACAGAGAAATTAGTACAGAAAATGGATAGCTAGCTGACTTTAACCAAAGCTCAAGCTAATGTTAACTAGCTACATAATGATTGGACAACCTATTTAACCTGAATGACCATCAAATGTATCATTCGTAACATCTGTTTCATACCATTTTCATATTTTTCAGTCAGCCAAAACACCCGTAGTCAAGTCGAAATAACATTAGCCTTTGCCACTCAGTCACACTAGAACTATCTATTAGATTTTCAAGTCCTTAAACTTGCTCACGTTCTGGTGGTGGGAGATTTAAACCACTGGCTGGGTCAAACATTCATAGCCCAACCTTAAATAACCCAGCACCAACAACCCAACCATGCTGTTTTTACACAAAACAACCCAACTATTGACCCAATGTCTGCAACCCAGCAATTGGGTCATCCAAACAACCCACATTTTTTTGAGTGTAAACTTACATCTCAAAGCCATGCATTTGTTTACATTATCAATCTTGAAGACTATACACTTTTATCACTCAAAATAAGTGGTAAAAAGAAGTGGTATGGGTGAGTGCAAACAAATGTTTAGGCAAATCATTAGTTAGCTAGCTACCATCACATGAATTGGGCAAAAATATGATCGATAACATTAGCTAGTGGCACTGACAGATTGAAACTGGTATCAACAAAATGGGTTTCACTCTATCCCATAAAACATGACATTGTTAACGAGGCATCATTTAGCTAATAAGATATTCAATGTAGCTATATTCAAGCGTTCTATTTTCCAACACATATTATAATCTCCCCGATTGGTTATCAACGGTCACTGGTCTTGGAACTCATGTGTTCACCAGAAACTGCTTTACATTTTGTTTGAAAATTTCTGGCGACATTTTGTGGCACACTATTTAGGTTGCAGCAATTTTGCCACAAACTTTGCAGAAATGTTTGCCACAACAAATTCATTTTTGTAAGGCGGGTGATCAAGATAAGAACAAGAACCACCAATATAAACGAAAAGATATGACACTTTTAGAACTGTATTGTTTGCATTGTAATGTATCCTAGGCCTATAGGGAAAAAAGGCCATGTGGAGATGTTCATATTGAAACAAATCTTTAAAAGATTTTGATAATATTAGTATAATTCTCAGGGGATTTCTCCCTCTCCACTAAGCGTCACATCAGTGTCTCAGTAGCCTAAAGCAAAATTATTATCAAGAACATAGTAGCCTATTTTTTTTCTCCTGCTGAGGTAGGCTCCATTTAATGTTAGCCAGCTGAGAACCGATGATGACTTCTTTGACACAACTCTGCAAAAATAAAGAGCTCTGGAGTCTCATGTATGTTCTGTCATCAAACCACACGTTTTAGCCACCTGAGAACTGACGATCACCTCTTTGACACAACTCTGCAATAAAGAGCTCTGGAGTCTCATATGTAGTACAGCCCTGATCGCTAGATGGTCGCGGATTACGCCCACCAATGGAAGCTGCTGAGGGGAGGACAGCGCTAATGGAATGGCATCAAACACATGGAAACCATGTTTGATGTATTCAATATTATTCCACTCCAGCCATTACCACAAGACCGTTCTCTCCAATTAAGGTGCCATCGCCCTTCTGTGACGCCCCTCCATCCTACCCGAACATCATCCCTATTTTCGATTTAGTCTAAAGTAACTAGACCATTAGTAGGTATCATACGTCTTGGAAGTGCTCAGGAATATGTTAAGTATGTTTTGTTTGGCTCTTATGCCAGGCTGGGCTGCAATGATGTTACTTGAAACATTTGTTCAGTTTTGAGGATTGTGCTTCACAAAGCAGGATTAGTTTAGAAGATTTATTTAGGCATTAGAGATATGGCACAGTAACTAAAGGCCTATTTCATTGAGGTGGACTATAAATGAGCACTAGCTGGGGCATTGCATGTCATTTTAATTTGCTGTCTAACAAAGCATTTTATAGTATTGCAGGGATTAAAACGTTAATCATGCACACTGCCATAATTCTTGTTTAGTTTAATTGAGTTGTAAAAAATAAAGATATTGCCTTTTGTTAATGACCCTTGGAATGTGCTTGGCGGGTATACAGTACATACCGTTGCATTGTGTATTACTGGTTTTGTTTGCTGTGGATAGAATCTGATTACATACTTATGCATGGGCAATAAGATTGTCAATCTAAATAGCATCAATCACATTTAATTTGTCTCTATTACGCTCAAGCAGTGGGTCTTCTGGGTGCTTATCATTTCACATCTTTATGATTCATTTAGCACTAGCTCATATGGATTACATGTATTTATATATTTCTATACACATACCGTGCTATAATTGAAGCCATTCATTAATGTGTGTATACTGGATAATTGGTTCAATATACTGGCTTAATAATAGGCGTTCTCTTTCATATTGGGTGCCACAGATTCAGTTGATTGGAAGAATGATTTATCAATCAGTTGAGATAAAGAGTACTTCTTAATTTTCCACCATAATTTGCAAATAAATTAATTTAAAATCCTACAATGTGATTTTCTGGATTTTTTTCTAATTTTGTCTGTCATAGTTGAAGTGTACCTATGATGAAAATTACAGGCCTCTCTCATCTTTTTAAGTGGGAGAACTTGCACAATTGGTGGCTGACTAAATACTTTCTTGCCCCACTGTACATAGACTTGAAATAACTGGCCACTTTAATAATGGAACATTTGTCACTTAAATAATGTTTGCATTACTCATCTCATATGTATATATGGTATTCTACTCTACTGTATCTTAGTCTATTCCGCTCTGACATTGCTCGACCAAATATTTATATATTCTTAATTCCATTCCTTTACTTTAGATGTGTGTATTTTTGTGAAATTATTAGTTATTACTTGTTAGATATTACTGCACTGTTGGAACTATAAACATGAGAATTTCGCTACACCTGTAATAACATCTGCTAAACACATGTATGTGACCAATAATATTTGATTTGACCCTCCAATTCTTTTAAGACAATTGGAGGACTGGGCCAACCACTCTTGGAACTACCCATCCCGGATCCGGGAGAATTGTCATCAACTAAAATAATTAGCATAGCGCAACGGCCAAATAATCTTACTAGAAAATATTCATATTCATGAAATCACAAGTGAAATATAGCGAAACACAGTTTAACCTTTTGTTAATCACCCTGTCGTCTCAGATTTTGAAATGATGCTTTACAGCCAAAGCAAGACAAGCGTTTGTGTAGGTTTATCGATAGCCTAGCATAGCACTATGTCCAGCTAGCAGCAGGAAGCTTGGTCACAAATCAGAAAAGCAATCAAATTAATCGTTTACCTTTGATCTTCGGATGTTTTCACTGACGAGACTCCCAGTTAGACAGCAAATGTTCCTTTTGTTTATTTCTTACCCAAAATACCTCTGTTTGTTTGTCACATTATGTTGAGAAATCCACTGGAAATAGCGGTCACGACAACGCCAACGTTTTTTATTATAAATACTCAAGGTGTTTTTCAAATATCTATTCGATAATATATCAACCGGGACAATTGGCTTTTCAGTAGGACCGAGAGGAAAATTGGCTACCTCTGTCATTTACTGCAAGAATCTCTCTGAGTCCTCAGCTGGCCACTTACGCAATGTGGTCCTTTACGCTCATTCTTCAACATAAAGGCGTGAAACTACGTTTAAATGCTGTAGACACCTTAGGGAATACGTAGAAAAAGGAATCTGGTTGATATCCCCTTCAATGGCCAATAAGGATGCATAGGAACACAATGGTTTCAAAATAAGAGTCACTTCCTGATTGGATTCTTCTCAGGATTTCGCCTGCAATATCAGTTCTGTCATACTCACAGACAATATTTTTAAAATTTTGCAAACTTTAGAGTGTTTTCTATCCTAATCTGTCAATTATATGCATATTCTAGCATCTGGTCCTGAGAAATAAGCCGTTTACTTTGGGAACGTTATTTTTCCAAAAATAAAAATAATGCCTTCCTGATGTCACTCTCTTTCAATGCGTTTCATTGGGAATCCAGATTTCCAAGGGACTTGCTTGCAGTTCCTATCGCTTCCACTGGATGTCAACAGTCTTTATAAATTGGTTGAGGTTTTTCCTTTGAGAAATGAAGACGTAGCACTGAAATCTGACACATTGAAATCTGACATGTTGGCTGGATTAACAAGTGTAGCTTTTAATTTGGTGTATTGCATGTGTGATTTCATGAAAGTAAAATTTGTATAGTCATTTATTTTAAAGGGGTATGAATACCTTCTGGGCACTGTACTAGTGGATACTGTCATATATACATATATTCATACACATAGCTCATATATTATAGAGTGCCAAACTAATCCACCTGACTCAAGTCATTGGACGTACCCCTGCCAAAACAGGAACACACACACACACCCAGCCATTAACGGCCCCTCTCAGTTCCCCTTATCTCACGACTCCTGGACACACAGATATTTCATCGCACAAACACACACACCTCACTCCCCTCGCTACTGGTCGTGTGCCAAGAGCAGAGGACTCTGCTGTGCACCAATGGGGCTCCTGCTCTGGCTAGAGCAGGTCCGCCTCCAACCCTTCGGGACCATTCAGAAGACGAGACGACAAGACTCCACCTACATTATTCCATGTATAATATTTGCTGTAACCTCTGTCTAATGCCTTTTCACCTGACTCCCTACTGAGTTATATGACTAGGTCTGTGCACGTTAAAACTGCAGGACAAGATATCTTTTGACTCAATAAACTGCCATTTTGTTACAACTGAAATCCACTCTGTCCAGCATCCATGATTTTGTCTCAACTCTCCAGTATTTGAACACCAACAATACCCAGAGGTTAATGACAATATAGTACAGGGGTACTCAACTCTTACCCTACGAGGTCTGGAGCCTGCTGTTTTTCTGTTCTACATGATAATTAATTGCACACACCTAGTGTCCCAGGTCTAAATCAGTCCCTGATTAGAGGGGAACAATGTAAAATAGTAGTGGAACTGGCTTCAAGTTCCAGAGTTGAGTTTGAGGTATATAGTGTAACTGGATGGGAAGGGATGGGCCAAAATGCTGTTGTATTGAGAGGTACAATTGTAACCACAGCCACAGCGCAGCCATCTTGGAAGCTATAGAAATTAATTCATGTTGTTTTTGACACATTTATTCTATTACAGACACCTTAATGCATACTTTTAAAATACTGTATGTTGTGTGAGTTAAAAATAAAAAAAAACAACCACTACAACAACAAAAATTCTTAAATATATGTACTTTTGTCCTTGAAACATTTAATTGAAATACTGTAGAATTCCATTCATTCCTATAGAGGACTGCACTTACTGGGGAGTGCCAATATGGCCGACCGTTGGTTTCAAAGCCTCTCAATGGCCAATACATTGCGTCTTCAAGGCAGGGTTTATATACATCATTGGTGTAAAGTTGTTTTTGGGGGTTTCTGTACTTTACTATTTATGCTTTTTACAACTTTTACTTTATGTTACAGGCTTTAGTTTTTCAATTTATGCTTTGAGATCTGACTTTAGCACATATAGCTTGCTAGCGCGTAAGACACACCGATTGGTGTTACCTCATTAGTCATTATGTGTTACACCTCTGCTGGTTGCCATCTCATTAGTTGGAAGGCGGTTCACTTGTGCTGGCCCAGGTGCTATTTAAGAGTGGCTGGCACAGTACTCCAATTGTCATGAGAGATGTGGAGCGTCAACACCTTTGGTTGGTGCTCCCTATTTGATTTCTAGAAACACTTTAGTCTAATCTTCCCTGAGTGGGAAAGGGAAAAATGTTTATGGAGTAAAAAGTACATTTTCTTTTGAACTGTAGAGTTAAATTACAGACACACAAAAGTTTACTTGAAGATGCACCCTCAAACTTTCAGACAGTAGTTTTGAAAGTGGCGCTCGAGCCAAAAGTGATGCCAATTTTTGTATACTACGTCATCAAATTGTGTACTGTCATCCACTTCATATATGTTGTGACGTATGCTTAAAATCCTAGAGTGCATCTTAAATCAAATCCAATCAAATAAAATGTTTTGTCACATGCGCCGAATACAACAGGTGAAATGTCTACTTTACAAGCCCCTAACCAACAATGCAGTTTTAAGAACACACCTAAAATAAAAGGTAAGCGATAAGAACAACAAATATTTAAAGAGCAGAGGTAAATAACAATAGTGGGGCTATATACAGGGGGTACCGGTACAGAGTCAATGTGCTGGTGCACCGGTTTTGAGGTAATTGAGGTAATATGTACAGTTATGTAGAGTTATGAAAGTGACTATGCATAGATAACAGAGAGCAGCAGCAGCGTTCCAGAGGGGGTGCAATGCAAATAGTCTGGGTAGCCATTTGATTAGCTGTTCAGGAGTCTTCTGGCTTGGGGGTAGACGCCTCTTGGACCTAAACTCGGTGCTCCGGTACTGCTTGCCATGCGGTAGCAGAGAGAACAGTCTGGTCTGACTAGGGTGGCTGGAGTCTTTGACAATTTTTAGGGCCTTCCTCTGACACCCCCTGGTAGAGGTCCTGGATGGCAAGAAGCTTGGCCCCGGTGATGTACTGGGCAGTACACACTACCCTCTGTAGTGCCTTGCGTTTGGAGGCCGAGCAGCTGCCATACCAGGCAGTGATACAACACGACAGAATGCTCTCAATGGTGCAGCTGTAAAACCTTTTGAGGATCTGAGGACCCATGCCAAATATTTTGTGTTGAGGATCAGCATGGCGGATGTGTTGTTTCCTACCCTTACCACCTGAGGGCCGCCCCAGACGGAGGTGTTTATTCCAAGGGTCCTTAGCTTAGTGATGAGCTTTGAGGTCACTGGTGTTGAACACTGAGCTATAGTTAATGAATAGCATTCTCACATAGGTGTTCCTTTTGTCCGGGTGTGGAATGCAATAGATATTGCATCATCTGTGGATCTGTTGGTGCGGTATGCAAATTAGAGTGGGTTTAGGGTGTCTTGGATAATGGTGTTGATGTGAGCCATGACCAGCCTTTCAAATCATTTCATGGCTACAGAAGTGAATGCTACGGGTCTGTTGTCATTTAGGCAGGTTACCTAAGTGTTCTTGGGCACAGAGACTATGGTGGTCTGCTTGAAACAAGTTGGTATTACAGACTCAGACAGGGAGAGGATGAAAATAAGATGAGCAATCGCAGTTCTGATGTCCAGAAGCTATTTTCAGTCATAAGAGATGGTATCAGCTACATTATGTTCAAAACAAGTTACGAACAACGCGAAAAATCAAAACAAATTAGCATTGTTGGTTTAAGAGCCGATAAGACGGCAGCCTTCCCCTCCGGCGCCATCTGAAATGAGAAGTACTGGTACTTTAGTCTAAACTACTGCCAATAGCATCACAGCACACTATTTTCAATCTGTACAAACCACATATGTGTTAACCAACTGAGAACCGACGATCATTCAAATCAAATTTATTTATATAGCCCTTCGTACATCAGCTGATATCTCAAAGTGCTGTACAGAAACCCAGCCTAAAACCCCAAACAGCAAACAATGCAGGTGTAAAAGCACGGTGGCTAGGAAAAACTCCCTAGAAAGGCCAAAACCTAGGAAGAAACCTAGAGAGGAACCGGGCTATGTGGGGTGGCCAGTCCTCTTCTGGCTGTGCCGGGTAGAGATTATAACAGAACATGACCAAGATGTTCAAATGTTCATAAATGACCAGCATGGTCGAATAATAATAAGGCAGAACAGTTGAAACTGGAGCAGCAGCACAGTCAGGTGGACTGGGGACAGCAAGGAGCCTTCATGTCAGGTAGTCCTGGGGCACGGTCCTAGGGCTCAGGTCAGTTGAAACTGGAGCAGGAGCATGGCCAGGTGGACTGGGGACAGCAAGGAGTCCTCATGTCAGGTAGTCCTGGGACATGGTCCTAGGGCTCAGGTCCTCCTGCACACTTAGATTCACACAGGACACCGAATAGGACAGGAGAAGTACTCCAGATATAACAAACTGACCCTAGCCCCCGACACATAAACTACTGCAGCATAAATACTGGAGGCTGAGACAGGAGGGGTCAGGAGACACTGTGGCCCCATCCGAGGACACCCCGGACAGGGCCAAACAGGAAGGATATAACCCCACCCACTTTGCCAAAGCACATCCCCCACACCACTAGAGGGATATCTTCAACCACCAACTTACCATCCTGAGACAAGGCCGAGTATAGCCCACAAAGATCTCCGCCACGGTACAACCCAAGGGGGGGGGATCATTGACACAACTCTGCAATAAATTGCTCCTGAGTCTTCGACATCAGTGCAACCTTTGACATTATCGATCATAGTCTGTTGCTGGCAAAACCTGTGTTATGGCTTTACATCCCCTGCTATATTGTGGATAAAGAGTTACCTGTCTAACATAACAGGGGTGTTCTTTAATGGAAGCCTCTCCAACATAATCCAGGTAGAATCAGGAATTCCCAGGGCAGCTATCTAGTCCCATTACTTTTTCAATATTTACTAATGACGTGCCACTGGCTCTGGGAAAACCAGAATGTCTATGTATGTGGATGACTCAACACTATAAAACGTCAGCTCCTGCAGCGACTGAAAAGATGCAACACTTAACAAAGAGTTGCAGTTAGTTTCAGAGTGGGTGGCAAAGAATAAGTTAGTCCTAAATATTTCTTAACCTGTAGTGACGCCCAGCCCGTGAACGGGACCGCTATCATCATCTGACACTAATTAGCATAGCGCAACGGACATAAATATTCCTAGAAAATATTCATATTCATGAAAATCACAAGTGAAATATATTGGAACACAGCTTAGCCTTTTGTTAATCACCCTGTCATCTCAGATTTTCAAAATATGCTTTACAGCCAACGCTAGACAAGTTTATCAGCCTAGCATAGCATTATGCCTTGCTAGCAGCAGGCAAACTTGTCACGGAAATCAGAAAAGCAATCAAATTAAATCGTTTACCTTTGATGAACCGGATGTTTTCACTCACGAGACTCCCAGGTAGACAGCAAAATATTATTTTTGTAGGTGAAATAGCTCCGTTTGTTCTTCACGTTTGGCTGAGAAATCGCCCGGAAATTGCGATCACACAACTCCAAATTAGCTCCATAATATTGACAGAAACATGGCAAACGCTGTTTAGAATCCATCCTCAAGGTGTTTTTCTAATATCTATTCTATAATATATCAGTCGGGACAATTCGTTTTTCACTCTGACCGATTGCAGTAATGGCCACATCTGTATTTTACGCAAGAATCTCTCTCGGAGCCACCATGTGACCACTTACGCAATGTGGCTGCCTACGGCTATTCTTCAACAGAAATGCGTAAAACTATGTCACAAAGCTGTAGACACCTTGGGGAATACGTAGAAAGCGTAAGCTCGTTGATGGTACATTCACAGCTGAATAGGGAGTCATTGGAACGCAGCACTTTCAAAACCTGCAGCACTTCCGGATTGGATTTTGGATTGGATTTTTTGAACATTCTGTTAAAAATCGCGCAACATTTCAGCGTCCTGCTACTCATGCCAGGAATATAGTATATGCATATGATTAGTATGTGTGGATAGAAAACACTCTGACGTTTCTAAAACTGGTTAAATCACGGCTGTGACTATAACAGAACGTGTGTTTCGTCGAAAAGTGCAAGGAAAACTGATCACCAAAAACTGGGAAAAATATCAATGCGCCACTTGCATGTAATGTCTATGGGACAGCAAATTAGATGGGCCGAGATTGCAAGTCCTACAGCTTCCACACGATGTCGCCAGTCTTGTCAATTGCCTGGGAGTTGTTTCTTGGTCAAACGAGTAGAGAGACCCCATTCCTCCCGGTCTCCGACAGCATGTTTTGGAAGAGATTTCCGACCATGATTTGAAGACGTGGAGCTATTGAATACACATCGCCCTGTGAACAATTTGATAGATTATTAACGTTTACTAATACCTAAAGTTAGATTACAAAAGTATTTCGAAGTGTTTTGTGAAAGTTTATCGTCAACTTTTTAATTTAAAAAAATGACGTTGCGTTTTAAAACTGTTTTTTTCTGGATCACACACTTTTCATAGATCGATATTTTGGGTATGGGACATTTAGGAGTGCCAACAAAGAAGCTCGTCAAAGGTAATGAATATTTTATTTCTGCGTTTTGTGTAGCGCCGGCTATGCTAATTATTCTGTTTACGTCCCCTTCAGGTATTTCGGGGTGTTGCATGCTATCAGATAATAGCTTCTCATGCTTTCACCGAAAAGCATTTTAAAATCTGACTTGTTGGCTAGATTCACGAGTGTAGCTTTAATTCAGTACCCTGCATGTGTGTTTTAATGAACGTTTGAGTTTTAACGAGTGCTATTAGCATTTAGCGTAGCGCATTCCATTCCAGATGGCTAGATGGGACGCCTGCGTGTCGGGTGGGCTTTTGAGGTTAAACCTCAACTAAGTCTTGTAATAAATCATGTGGAAATTGAGCACTTTGAGGTGACTAAACTGCTTGGAATTACCCTGTATTGTAACTGTCATGGTCAAAACATATTGATACAACAGTAGCTAAGATGGTGAGAAGTACTGTATGTCCATATTAAGGCGCTGCTCTACCTTGACAGCACTGTCAACAAGACAAATAACATTTGATTTGATTTGACAGGTCCTACAGGACCAAGTTTTGTTGCACCTGGACTACTGTTCAGTCGTGTGGTCAGGTGCCACAAAAAGGACTTGCAATTGGTTCAGAACAGGGCAGCACGACTGGCCCTTGGATGTACACAGAGAGCTAATATTAATAATATGCATGTCAATCTCTCCTGGCTCAAAGTGGAGGAGAGATTGACTTCATCACTGCTTGAATATATGAGAGGTATTGACATGTTGAATGCCCCCGGCTGTCTGTTTGAACTACTGGCGCACAGTTCGGACACCCATGAAGACATGCCACGAGGTCTCTTCACAGTCCCCAAGTACAGAACAGACTATGGAAGGCGCATTGTCCTAAATAGAGCCATGACTACATGGAATTGTATTCCACATCAAGTAACTCATGCAAGCAGTAAAATGTAGATCTAAAAAAACACAGAGCAACAGGGACTGTGAAGCAACACAAACATAGGCACAGACATGCACACACACATTTTGTACTGTATATATGTGGTGGAGTAGGGGCCTGAGGGCACACTGTCTGAATGTATTAGTGTTTTTAAAATTGTATAAACTGCCTTAATTTTGCTGGACCCCAGGAAGAGTAGCTGATGGGGATCCATAATTAAAAACAAATACAAATACCTAGGTCAAGCTTTCATTTCAAATGAATGGAAGCTTACGAGCATAATGGGAAAAACTGGCACCGATCGGGGGCCACCAGGTTGCGTGGAGGGATGAAAATAGGTCTAAAGTGAATGAGGAAAGCAGATGGTGGATTTGAATTTGAGGAAGATGTGATAAAAATGGAGATTGGGTGTTGTAGAACATTGGTGGCAAGTGCAAACTGAGGGAGTGGTGCACCAGACAGAATTCTAGAGGTGAAATGGAAGTTATTGAGTGCAAGGTAAGTGCGGTGAAAGGTGTAGCGTAGAGTTCAGAGCCCAAGCCTGGCATTGATGGACATGATAAAGAAAAATGTGGTCCAGTCAGTGACATTTTGGGAGAAAGTGGATCCTTGTCTTTTGGCAGATCCATTTGTGACTCACCACCTGGATTCGGTCTTATGTAGCAACATTTGAATTTCAGTTTTTTACATTGAATAAAAGTAGCGACAGAGCTAAAAAAATTGTATATCATCCACTGCATTTGAGGAAACAATGGGAAAGTAATTCTGCTTTGAAAGTTGATCAACTTGTAAACACACTTTTGAGAAAACCGTCTTGTAGGAGATTTTCCAGTCATCTGATGATTCCCAGTAGCTTTGCTGTTCTCTTTGAAGTAGAAAGAATAATCAATATAAGTTTAAATATTAGACATGTGTAAGAAGAATGAAGGCTGAAGCCCATATGAGTGTACAAAGCTGGATCAACATTGAATTGACCATTGGACATGTAAAAAGCAGAATCTGTGTAGATGACGCAAGGTAGACTAACAAGACGAGTCTGGTCTGGGCCATGTCGGATCTTGTGACGGCTACTGGACACGCACATGGGTTAAAACTTCTCTGGGATAGGGGGCAGTATTTTCACATCCGGATTGAAATCGTGCCCTAAGTAAACTGCCTGCTACTATAGAAAATAAACAAAATATCTGACACAGAAATGGGCTTCCATGCCTCTTTCTTGCCTTCCTGCCTATTAGCTCCGTTCCGATTAGTGTTCAAAACCAGGGTATCTACAACTTGTGTGGTAAAAAACAACTGAAAAAGTTGAATGGGGCTGTACTTAGAGGTCATGTCCAGAAGAGGACCTGGTGATCTCTTTGGTCTGAACAATGGAGGGGTGGGGCCACATCCTCCTCCAGGACAGAGTGCCAACGATCCTCCTCCACTCTGCAAGCAGGTTCCACACTTCCCTTCCTCCGCTTCTTTGTCACCGGCTTCACACCTCTTGATGGCCGGGCAGGGGTAGGTGTGGTGCCAGAGACAGCATGGCTCCGGCTGGATGGACCAGCCTCAGTGGGGGATTTGCCTCTAGGCAGGATGGGCTCCCATTCTGCATCACTGGGACTGAAATAAAGACAGACAAACAAACAGACACAGATTATATACAGAGTAAGTGAGGTGTTGTTCATTTCATGTTTAGATAAAACACATGTAAAACGAACCCATGCTATATACAGGGCCACAGACATACACCCAAAATGTAGAGCAATGTTTACTGTATACATTTCATTATACTTATATGTACTTGATATATCGTGTCCTAAAGGCCTCCTAGCTAAAAAGAACCCATGCCATATACAGGGCCACAGACATACACCCAAAATGTAGAGCAATGTTTACTGTATACATTTCATTATACTTATATGTACTTGATATATCGTGTCCTAAAGGCCTCCTAGCTAAAGAAAAGCCACATTGTATATATAGGCCCCTCAGCTAAAAAACCACATGCTATATACAGCCCCTCAGATAAAAAACACATGCTATATACAGCCCCCTCAGATAACGAACCACATGCTATATACAGCCCCCTCAGATAAAAAACCACATGCTATATACAGCCCCCTCAGATAAAAAATAAAATATAAGTATCTCAAACTACTCAAATGAATAATATGTGATATTATAATTTCAAACAACGTTACTCACCGATCCAAAATAGAATCTTCTCCGTCTAAAAACATCGCCTCAGCTACAGAGTCAAAAGATTGGTCACTTTCGCTCTCCTCCTGTAGAATATCTGTGTCACTATCTCGACAAATCTCATCAATTATATTATGTAGATCTGTATACTTGGTCTTGGTCTTCGACTTTAGCGATTTATTTGCAATTTTTACTCGTTGAAACTGCTCTCCAAAAGTAATTGCTGTGCGTAACCGAAAGCCGTGCGTCCTGAATAATTTTCAAGTGAGGAATGGCTGTCGATACGCATGGCTTTCCCACAACAGATAGGCTTCTTTGATAGAACCATCACATGTTGTCGTTTACCTGAGCTCATTGGCTATCTATTGAGGTAAATTTCAAAATGATCAGTTGTCATTGGTCGAAATACAGTCAATCAATGAAGAACCGATCCAATCAATGGTGCGCAAATGGGTCATTGTTTGCTGAGTTCACATCACTCCCATTCGGTCAATATGCCACAGAAAATAACCATGCGTTGGGGATGTTCTACTAACAAACAGAGGACTGCATCGAAATCCAACAGGACTTGAATAAACGTCAGTTTAGATTGAGTAATCACATCTAACGTTACATCCAAAATTGGAGGACACGAAAATGACGACACAAGCCATTTACAAAATGTTTCGGTTAGGCTATAGAAATGGATTATATGAACAAAACAACCCTTTATTGTTTCGTGGTGACCTTTACTGTTGCCAAAAGAAGAAGATATTCAAAGGTAATTGATGAATTTTAGTGCAATTTTTGACTTTTGTGAAAAATGTAATTTGCTGTAACTTTACCCAATGTGTTGTCTACTGATCGATAAGCGGATTGGCTGGAATTTTTTTAAATCTGACATGGTGACTGGATTAGCAAGAGGTTTAGCTTTCATTTGGTGTGCTGCATTTCTGATTTAATTGAAGTTAAATATTTTTGATAATGACATATTAGGCAATTTATGTACAAACGTTCCCAAATGGGAACGGGTTTCCCCAACAGGATTTATTAACAAGAAGTTTTATATTGATGAATTACACTTGTATTTTCGTGAAGGGTGAATATTGATATTTCTGTAGTTTGAATTTGGCACGCTACAATTTCACTGGATCTTGTCAAATCAATCCCGCTAGCGGGATTCGAGCAGGATTCGCGTTTAATCATACATAGACAATATAGGTCTGAACTTGAAGACCTTTGGACAGGAACATTAGCTTAAGGGTATGCAGGTTACGCCACTAGTATAATCTATGCCCCAATAAGAGAATGGAAACTAACCACTTTACGAATCATCTTATGTAAGGGTAAAACTGTATAAAAGCCAAGCACTAAGAATGAGGCAGTTTTTCCATGGAATTGCCCGGCTTCTGTTACTTTTGTAATAAAGTCTAATTGAATTTACAAGCTCCTGTATCTGAGAAGTATTTGATTTCATATTTTCTACAAAACTTTCAATGTTTTGTTACAACAATTGGAGAGTCTAGAAGAAAAATAAATGCACACCTATTTAGGCGAGGTGCTGGCTAGCGGATTAGAAAACTTAAAAATTAAAGAGCTGCACACTCTAGGAGCTCAGATGCAAAAATTAAATTGCCAACTTTTCGACAGCCAAGCTGTCTTCTGTTAGGGTTGCGTCAATCGAATCTGGTATCAGGATAAGTATGACACTGAATCACCGATTTGTATGCTATGTATTTTTTATTAGCTAAGCATTAAGTGGTAAATGCAATTTTCCTATATACGGGCTCTCTGTCACACCTCGCAGGGCAAAACAGAGAACTGACTTGTTCTTGACAAAGATATTATAATATACTCTTGACAGAAGTAGTTCCTGCTTCCAAGCCGGCCTGTCAGAGTAGAGACTTGGCGTGGTTTAAATCACTCAGCCTATCGTTGATTGTTGGCGCCCGAACTGGTCCCAACCCCCTAAGCGCTTCAGCGATCAGTCGTTGTTGTTGTGTAGAATATCTATGCGCTCACACACTCAATACAGTTCTCACACCTGGCTCCTGTTATCTAACAAAATACCATTTGTTCTCGTAACACTACGTTCTGAATGTGCCCCCACAACTCATTGCACAGTTCATGGCTTAATGTTATTCTGTATTTTTCCATCACTGTTAACAATGTCTCAAGTCAGTTATGTTGCAAAACACATATACCCACACAAGCCAACAGCAAATAATATTCCATCACATGATATGGTAAGGGCTATAGTGTATAACACAGAACCTCACACTTCATCAGGGCATAATTACAAACACTGCGGGATGACTCGTTTATGTAGTGTCAAAAGACACTGGTGTCTGGGCCTCCCGGGTGGCGCAGTGGTTAAGGGAGCTGTACTGCAGCGCCAGCTGTGCAACCAGAGGGTTCGCGCCCAGGATCTGTTGTAACCGGCCGCGACCGGGAGGTCCGTGGGGCGATGCACAATTGGCCTAGCGTCGTCTGGGTTAGGGAGGGGTTAGCCGGTAGGGATATCCTTGTCTCATCGCGCACCAGCGACTCCTGTGGCGGGCCGGGCGCAATGCACGCTAACCAAGGTTGCCAGGTGCAGTGTGTTTCCTCTGACACATTGGTGCGGCTGGCTTCCGGGTTGGATGCGCGCTGTGTTAAGAAGCAGTGCGGCTTGGTTGGGTTGTGTATCGGAGGACGCATGTCTTTCAACCTTTGTCTCTCCCAAGCCCGTACAGGAGTTGTAGCAATGAGACAAGATAGTAGCTACTAAAAAACAATTGGATACCATGAAAACGGGGTAAAAAGAAAAGACACAGGTGTCTGTAATCATGGCCAAGAGGCTTAATATCATTGGTTAATTATCAAATATTAAAATGGCATACTCCAATTGTTAGGGTTGCGTCAATCAAATCTGGTATCAGGATAAGTATGACACTGAGTTTGTATGCTATGCATTTTTTATTAGCTAAGCAATAAGTGGTAAATGCAATTTTTCGTATATACGAATATACGGGCTCTCTGTCACACCTCGCAGGGCAAAACAGAGAACTGACTTGCTCCTGACAAACAACAACATGGATAGCATACAAATACATTTGACTACAAAAGCTTACAAACAATTACAATGGCAAAGTCACAATAATCACCAGAATGGCTTCAGATCAGTCTACGTTGAGACCAAAGGGAGCAAGGGTCTTCAAGTAAAAGATCCAGGCAGCCTCTCGTTTTAACGATAAATTATCAAGGTCACCCCCTCTCCTAGGGAGGGTGACATGTTCAATGCCAATATAATGCAGAGACGAAATCGAGTGGCCTGCCTCCAAGAAGTGGGCCGCAACTGGGTAAGTAAAGTTTTTATACCTAATGGTGCTACGATGCGCTGAGATACGTACTTTTAATTGGCGCTTTGTTTTACCCAAATCATTTTTACCACAAGGACGAGTTATAAGATAAATAACTGCCTTAGTGGAGCACGTAATAACACCTTTGATTGGGATTGATTTCCCTTTTTGTGGGTGTTTGAAGGATCTACATTTATAAGTGCCATTGCATTGAGCACAGCCATTACATTTTTAATTTCCATCCAGTAGAGGTGCAAATAGACTTTGTTCAGGAATATCTTGGGCTGGTAAATCAGTGTACCAATTGGTCTGAGATTTCTGCCTCGCGAGAATACGACCAAGGGCAGAAAACACATTACCGAAACTATCATCGGATTTCAGAATATGCCAATGTTTGAACAATTCCCTTCCCTTAATCTGTTCAGAACGCTTTAAATAGCGGGTAGTTAGGGCACAAGAATGCGTCTTTTTGCAAGACTGACCTTGAAAAAGGTCATGTCTCATTGTGGTTTGAATTTTCTCAATGGAAATATTAATCTGATCATTTTTGTAGCCCCTCTCCTGGAACTTTCTTTGCGTCTCAGCCATATTTCTGTCAATGTGATTGTTTTTTGCTAATTATTTTGATTCGACAGAATTGGCTGTAGTGGGTGACAACTACTTGCTGTCCCCGGTCCACTTGACTGTGCTGCTGCTCCAGTTTCAACTGTTCTGCCTTGTTATTGTTCGACCATGCTGGTCATTTATGAACATTTGAACATCTTGGCCATGTTCTGTTATAATCTCTACCCGGCACAGCCAGAAGAGGACTGGCCACCCCACATAGCCTGGTTCCTCTCTAGGTTTCTTCCTAGGTTTTGGCCTTTCTAGGGAGCCACCGTGCTTCTACACCTGCATTGCTTGCTGTTTGGGGTTTTAGGCTGGGTTTCTGTACAGCACTTTGAGATATCAGCTGATGTACGAAGGGCTATATAAATAAATTTGATTTGATTTGAACTATCAGCCCTCAACAAATTGTTAGGATCAGTAGGCTTCCTGTAAAGATCAGTGTATAGAACATTCTCTTCAGAAAACTGATTTGACGTGTATCAGATTGCATAGTAAATCTCAAATGGTCAGAACAGGAGTTGAGAAAAGCATGGAATGCCTGGAGCTGTTTTGCATCACCCCTCCATAGAACAAAAATATCATCAATATACCATTTCCAAATAATGTTAGGCAAGAAAACATTTTTGAGAGAATTGAAAAGACTTTTCCATGTAACCCACATACAAATTAGCATATTTAGGAGCCATGGGGGATCCCATAGCAGTACCCTTCGTCTGAATAAAGAAATCATTTAGAAACATTTAATAGTTGTGTGAGTACTATTTCAGCCAATGTTATAATGCATGCACTGGAAGGTAGTTCATTAGGGTCATGTTGCAGAAGAAAATGTTCCATAGCTTCAATGTGTGGAATATTTGCATAACGAATCAACATAAAAAGTAACTAACAAGGTATTCTCAGGGAGAGGATCAAGATATTCAATGATAGAGATCATACTGCTGGTGTCCTTTACAACGGAGGGGAGCTGTTCTGCGAGTGGTCTAATAAAAAAGTCAACAAAAGTAGAGGGGCCGTTACTGCATCAATGCCCACTACAATAGGGCGCCCTGGAGGTTTTGTAACATTCTTGTGTAATTTCGGCAAAGTATAGAAGGTGGCAATTTTGGGGTGTTGAATAGCCAAAAAAAATCATGTTCTTTTTTTGGTTATCTGACCAAAACTTAAATACCCATCTAGGACAGTAAAGATAGTATTCTGAAATTGGGAAGTAGGGTGACTTCTGAGTTTCTTGTAAAAGGTGTTGTCAAGCAGCTGTCTATGACACTCATGTACATAAAACTGTCCTATCCATGAGTACAACCGACCAATCCTTATCAGCAGGACGAATAAGGACCAACGTATCGGCTTGTTTTTCATCCTTAGGGGTCCAAATCTTTCCATAATTTACCTGTTTATTCTTAAGGATATGTCCATCTTTTTACACAAGTCTGCAATATGTCTCGATAGAGTGATTGTGATTGGCTGGAGGTATAAAATAACTCTTGCTTCTAAAAGGAGTCTGAGTATGTGCAGGAGAGCAACCTACTGGTTCAATAGAAGTGTCAGAATTAGGGGAGCTAAAGTATTCCCTTAAACGGATGTTTCTAAAAGACTTAAACATGTCTACCTCAAGTTCTTGCATCGAGCCAACCCGGATCCGGGATCATGACTACAGCCTCAAGCCCATTACCATACCGCAACGTTATATATAGCAAATGAAATGAAATCAATATGCTAGCTCTCAAGCTTAGCCTTTTGTTAACAACACTGTCATCTCAGATTTTCAAAAATATGCTTCTCAACCATAGCAAACTAGCATTCAGCATTAGCATTTAGCGTTAGCATCACCAGGAAACATTTTCTCAAAAACATTCAATAAATCATTTACCTTTGAAGAACTTTTGATGTTTTCAATGAGGAGACTCTCAGTTAGATAGCAAATGTTCAGTTTTTCTGAAAGATTATTTGTGCAGGAGAAATGGGTCCGTTTTCTGCGTCATGTTTGGCTACCAAAAAGAAAACGGAAATTCAGTTATAAAAACGCCAAACTTTTTCCAAAATAACTCCATTATATCGACTGAAACATGGCAAACGTTGTTTAGAATCAATCCTCAGTGTTTTTCTACATATCTCTTCAATGATGTATCGTTCCTGGAAGTGTGCTTCTCCCTCTGAATGGCATGGTAAAATGATTGCCACTAAGAATTGCGCACCAATTTAGACAAAGGACACCGGGCGGACACCTTGCAAATGTAGTCTCTTATGGCCAATCTTCCAATGATATGCCTACAAATACGTCACAATGCTGCAGACATCTTGGACGAACGGCAGAGAGCATAAGCTCGTTCAAGGCACATTCACAGCCATATAAGGAGACGATAGTAAAACAGAGCCTCAAATTCAGCTCATTTCCTGTTTGAGGTTTCATCTTGGTTTCGCCGTTTCTAGTCGTTTCTTCTTACCCTGTCGATGCGTGTGCCTGCTGCCACCTCCGCCCTTCCGTTGGTCCAGTCTCTCGTTGAATAAAAAACTACCACTGGAAGCCGCTGAGGCGTTGGTTGTAGAGCGTTGATCAGACGGGGGAGGATCGAAGTAAATATTCATATTCATGAAAATCACAAGTGAAATATAGTGAAACACAGCTTAGCCTTTTGTTAATCACCCTGTCATCTCAAATGTTGCTTTACATTATGCTTTACAGCCAAAGCAAGACAAGCATGTGTAAATGTATCGATAGCCTAGCATAGCATTATGCCCAGCAACAGGCAACTTGGTCACAAATCAGAAAAGCAATCAAATTAAATCGTTTACCTTTGAGCTTCGGATGTTTTCATTCACGAGAGTCCCAGTTAGATAGCAAATGTTCCTTTTTTCCATAGATTATTTTTGTAGCCGAAAAAGCTCTTGTTCTTCACGTTTGGCTGAGAAATCGACCGGAAATTGCGGTCACGACAACGCCGAAAAATATTACAAATTAGATCCATAATATCGACAAACATGGCAAACATTTTTCTAATCAATCCTCAAGGTGTTTTTCAAATATCTATTCGATAATATATCAACCGGGACAATTGGATTCTTGGTAGGAGCGACAGAAATAATGGCCACATTTGTCTATTACTCACAAATCACTCTGAGAGCCACCAGCTGACCACTGACGCAATGTTGTTGTTCACACACATTTTTCAAAAGCCTGAAACTATGTCTTGTGACACTAGACACATTAAGGAAGTCATAGAAACAGGAATATCGTTGATATCCCTTTCATACATCTTTCACTGCTCAATAGGGACGCATAGGAACGCAGCGGTTTCTAAATAAGAGTCGCTTTCGCCTGCAATATCAGTTCTGTTATACTCAGACAATATTTTTAGAGTGTTTTCTATCCTAAGCTGTCAATTATATGCATATTTTATTTTCTGGTCCTGAAAAATAGTGTTCAAAATGCATTTTTTTTCTGTCCGTTGCTACGGAGTCCCAGAATGAGCTATTGGACAGAAACTTTAGGGTCCGTCTCTATGGGCTGAGTCGGTTTCAGTGCACCTAGTCTTGTGACCCTGGGACTTTTCTAAATGTCGTCATTTTCGATGGTCAAAATGAATTGAAGTCATTGCAAATGTAGAAGGCTGTTTCTCGGCCTGAGAACCTTCTAGAGCCACAAAACTCAACGTGCACTATGGACTTAAGCTCTAGAACATGTATATAAAGTTTCAGAGCTCTAGGTTTGATGGTTCGAACGCCGGTAACTATTGCAGGCTCTGTGTGTCTATTAGCCTCACACTGTCACTCCCGATCGACTGTGTGTGTGTGATTTTAAAATTAGCACTCGATGACCGTTGTTGAACTTTAATCCCAGAAAATGGGCCTTCTTGCGTCGAGCCATCCCGGATCCGGGATAATGACTACAGCCTCAAGTCCATTACCATAACGCAACGTTAACTATTCATGAAAATCGCAAATTAAATGAAATACATCTGCTAGCTCTCAAACTTAGCCTTTTGTTAACAACACTGTCATCTCAGATTTTCAAAATATGCTTCTCAACCATAGCAAAACAAGCATTTGTGTAACAGTATTGATAGCTAGCGTAGCATTTAGCGTTAGCATTCAGCAGGCAACATTTTCACAAAAACCAGAAAAGCATTCAAATAAAATCATTTACCTTTGAAGAACTTCGGATGTTTTCAATGAGGAGACTCTCAGTTAGATAGCAAATGTTCAGTTTTTCCTGAAAGATTATTTGTTTAGGAGAAATCGCTCCGTTTCGTACATCACGTTTGGCTACCAAAGAAAACCGAAAATTCATTCATCAAAACGCCGAATTTTTTTCCAAATTAACTCCATAATATCGACTGAAACATGGCAAACGTTGTTTAGACTGAATCCTCAAGGTGTTTTTCACATATCTCTTCGCTGATATATCATTCGTGGAAGTGTGCTTTCTGCTCTGAATCCCATGGGAAAATGCCTGCAGCTGAAGATTACACACCAATTTAGACAAAGGACATCGTGCGGACACCTGGTAAATGTAGTCTCTTATGGCCAATCTTCCAATGATATGCCTACAAATACGTCACAATGCTGCAGACACCTTGGGGAAACGACAGAAAGGGCAGGCTCATTCCTGGCGCATTCACAGCCATATAAGGAGACAATGGAAAACAGAGCCTCAAAAATTCTGCTCATTTCCTGTTTGAAGTTTCATCTTGGTTTCCCCTGTAGCATCAGTTCTGTGGCACTCACAGATAATATCTTTGCAGTTTTGGAAACGTCAGAGTGTTTTCTTTCCAAAGCTGTCAATTATATGCATAGTCGCATCTTTTTGTGTCAAAATATTGCGCTTAAAACGGGCACGTTTTTTTAATCCAATAATGAAATAGCGCCCCCCCATAGGTTGAAGAGGTTAACTCAAAGTGTTGAGTCCTTGACGCCATCTTGTTTCTGGGCTAAAGGCCCATTTGGCCAAACCTGTGCTCACCAAGTTTCATTTTCAAAGTCTTTTCCATCCATACCTGCGCTCCAGCAGGTATATCTCTCTGGTCACCCCCAAAACCAATTTTTCTTTGGTTGCCTCTCCTTCCAGTTCTCTGCTGCCAATGACTGGAACGAACTACAAACATCTCTGAAACGGCAAACACTTATCTCCCTCACTAGCTTTAAGCACCAACTGTCAGAACAGCTCACAGATTACTGCACCTGTACATAGCCCTCCTATAATTTAGCCCAAACAACTACCTCTTACCCTACTGTATTTATTTTATTTATTTATTTATTTATTTTGCTCCTTTAGACTGCATTATTTTATTTCTACTTTGCACATTCTTCCACTGCAAATCTACCATTCCAGTGTTTTACTTGCTATATTGTATTTACTTTGCCACCATGGCCTTTTTTTTGCCTTTACCTCCCTTATCTCACCTCATTTGCTCACATCGTATATAAACTTGTTTATACTGCCAGCTAGCCTACAAAGTCAACAACACAGCCACTGCCAGCTAGCCTACTTCAGCAGTACTGTATCATTTTAATCATTTTAGTCAATAAGATTCTTGCTACGTAAGCTTAACTTTCTGAACATTTGAGACGTGTAGTCCACTTGTCATTTCAATCTCCTTGCATTAGCGTAGCCTCTTCTGTAGCCTGTCAACTATGTGTCTGTCTATCCCTGTTCTCTCCTCTCTGCACAGACCATACAAACGCTCCACACCGCGTGGCCGCGGCCACCATAATCTGGTGGTCCCAGCGCGCACGACCCACGTGGAGTTCCAGGTCTCCGGTAGCCTCTGGAACTGCCGATCTGCGGCCAACAAGGCAGAGTTCATCTCAGCCTATGCCTCCCTCCAGTCCCTCGACTTCTTGGCACTGACGGAAACATGGATCACCACAGATAACACTGCTACTCCTACTGCTCTCTCTTCGTCAGCCCACGTGTTCTCGCACACCCGGAGAGCTTCTGGTCAGCGGGGTGGTGGCACCGGGATCCTCATCTCTCCCAAGTGGTCATTCTCTCTTTCTCCCCTTACCCATCTGTCTATCGCCTCCTTTGAATTCCATGCTGTCACAGTTACCAGCCCTTTCAAGCTTAACATCCTTATCATTTATCGCCCTCCAGGTTCCCTCGGAGAGTTCATCAATGAGCTTGATGCCTTGATAAGCTCCTTTCCTGAGGACGGCTCACCTCTCACAGTTCTGGGCGACTTTAACCTCCCCACGTCTACCTTTGACTCATTCCTCTCTGCCTCCTTCTTTCCACTCCTCTCCTCTTTTGACCTCACCCTCTCACCTTCCCCCCCTATTCACAAGGCAGGCAATACGCTCGATCTCATCTTTACTAGATGCTGTTCTTCCACTAACCTCATTGCAACTCCCCTCCAAGTCTCCGACCACTACCTTGTATCCTTTTCCCTCTCGCTCTCATCCGACACTTCCTACACTGCCCCTACTCGGATGGTATCGCGCCGTCCCAACCTTCGCTCTCTCTCCCCCGCTACTCTCTCCTCTTCCCTCTGCTCAAACCTTCTCCAACCTATCCTGATTCTGCCTCCTCAACCCTCCTCTCCTCCCTTTCTGCATCCTTTGACTCTCTATGTCCCCTATCCTCCAGGCCGGCTCGGTCCTCCCCTCCCGCTCCGTGGCTCGAAGACTCATTGCGAGCTCACAGAACAGGGCTCCGGGCGGAAATGGAGGAAAACTCGCCTCCCTGCGGACCTGGCATCCTTTCACTCCCTCCTCTCTACATTTTCCTCTTGTCTCTGCTGCTAAAGCCACTTTCTACCACTCTAAATTCCAAGCATCTGCCTCTAACCCTAGGAAGCTCTTTGCCACCTTCTCCTCCCTCCTGAATCCCCCCCCCCCCCTCCTCCCTCTCTGCAGATGACTTCGTCAACCATTTTGAAAAGAAGGTCGACATCCGATCCTCGTTTGCTAAGTCAAACGACACCGCTGGTTCTGCTCACACTGCCCTACCCTGTGCTCTGACCTCTTTCTCCCCTCTCTCTCCAGATGAAATCTCGCGTTTTGTGACGGCCGGCCGCTCAACAACCTGCCCGCTTGACCCTATCCCCTCCTCTCTTCTCCAGACCATTTCCGGAGACCTTCTCCCTTACCTCACCTCGCTCATCAACTCATCCCTGACCGCTGGCTACATCCCTTCTGTCTTCAAGAGAGCGAGAGTTGCACCCCTTCTGAAAAAACCTACACTCGATCCCTCCGATGTCAACAACTACAGACCAGTATCCCTTCTTTCTTTTCTCTCAAACTCTTGAACGTGCCGTCCTTGGCCAGCTCTCCCGCTATCTCTCTCAGAATGATCCAAATCAGTCAGGTTTCAAGACTAGTCATTCAACTGAGTCTGCTCTTCTGTATCACGGAGGCGCTCCGCACTGCTAAAGCTAACTCTCTCTCCTCTGCTCTCATCCTTCTAGACCTATCGGCTGCCTTCGATACTGTGAAGATCCTCCTCTCCACCCTCTCCGAGTTGGGCATCTCCGGCGCGGCCCACGCTTGGATTGCGTCCTACCTGACAGGTCGCTCCTACCAGGTGGCGTGGCGAATCTGTCTCCTCACCACGCGCTCTCACCACTGGTGTCCCCCAGGGCTCTGTTCTAGGCCCTCTCCTATTCTCGCTATACACCAAGTCACTTGGCTCTGTCATAACCTCACATGGTCTCGCCTATCATTGCTATGCAGACGACACACAATTAATCTTCTCCTTTCCCCCTTCTGATGACCAGGTGGCGAATCGCATCTCTGCATGTCTGGCAGACATATCAGTGTGGATGACGGATCACCACCTCAAGCTGAACCTCGGCAAGACGGAGCTGCTCCTCCTCCCGGGAAGGACTGCCCGTTCCATGATCTCGCCATCACGGTTGACAACTCCATTGTGTCCTCCTCCCAGAGCGCTAAGAACCTTGGCGTGATCCTGGACAACACCCTGTCGTTCTCAACTAACATCAAGGCGGTGGCCCGTTCCTGTAGGTTCATGCTCTACAACATCCGCAGAGTACGACCCTGCCTCACACAGGAAGCGGCGCAGGTCCTAATCCAGGCACTTGTCATCTCCCGTCTGGATTACTGCAACTCGCTGTTGGCTGGGCTCCCTGCCTGTGCCATTAAACCCCTACAACTCATCCAGAACGCCGCAGCCCGTCTGGTGTTCAACCTTCCCAAGTTCTCTCACGTCACCCCGCTCCTCCGCTCTCTCCACTGGCTTCCAGTTGACGCTCGCATCCGCTACAAGACCATGGTGCTTGCCTACGGAGCTGTGAGGGGAACGGCACCTCAGTACCTCCAGGCTCTGATCAGGCCCTACACCCAAACAAGGGCACTGCGTTCATCCACCTCTGGCCTGCTCCACCTCTGGCCAGGACAGCAGAGTCAATCACCACCTTCCGGAGACACCTGAAACCCCACCTCTTTAAGGAATACCTAGGATAGGATAAAGTAATCCTTCTCACCCCCCCCCCTTAAAATATTTAGATGCACTATTGTAAAGTGGCTGTTCCACTGGATGTCATAAGGTGAATGCACCAATTTGTAAGTCGCTCTGGATAAGAGCGTCTGCTAAATGACTTAAATGTAAATGTTACTCCATGTGTAACTCTGTCGTTGTATGTGTCGAACTGCTTTGCTTTATCTTGGCCAGGTCGCAATTGTAAATGAACTTGTTCTTAACTTGCCTACCTGGTGAAATAAATAAAATAAAATAAATTCAGGAGAAATGGCCAATGTCACTTTGGTGATGTTTTGTCCATTTGCAATAAGCAGCCAGTCGCCATCTGCTGGAATTTTCCGGAACAGCGGAAAAATGAGAGAGACTTTAGAGTGAGAGAGACTTTAGAGAGACTTTATTTGATGACTTCCCGGATGATCTGGTCCTGGGGCATGGCCCTAGGCCGTCGGCATATTTTAAAAACATTTGCAATATGGAGAACCTCATTGATCATTCAGCTAATGCCATCGGCGTCCCTTATGTAGTGGAGGAAATTATGAAGGTAATTGAGTTCAGGTGTGAATCATAATGATTCACAGGTGCGGGTAATGATTGCCAGGTGTGCGTAATCATGAATCTCAGGACCGGTGGTTAGTACTCTGGCGATGTTGTATGCCGGAGAGAGGAGCAGACGTGACGGTGAGCAAATTAATTTTTACAGCACACGCATAAAAACAAAACCTCTGTTAGAGATATTTGGAACTCACGCGTTATTGTGCCAACAAGAAAAGGTAATGACTATTACTGTATTTTTACCAAAAATGAAAACCTGCAATGTTGACACTGGTATGTTGAGACTATTTGGCTGAACTTTCTTCCTGTCTCAGCTAAAGTGGAGTGAGAAATACTCAGTAGGGTCTATACTATCCAATTTTGGGTTGTTTGAGGGATACTGTGTAGCATGGCCTACTGCTGGCTTTTCACTCCGTCGCATGTTGCAAGCATTGACTTCACAGGAGAGCTGTTTGAACGTAAAAAAATATTGCCAGAAATTCCTTCGAACATGTGAACTTTCATGTGCCTTAACATAAAACTTGTATGCCATCTGTAAATATTAATAAAATCGTTAAATTACGAGCATAGTTGGTTTAGCCACAGAAAAAGTGAGCAACCTTCCCACTAGCCATGATTGGATGAGATTATGAGTGGGCTGGACATGCCGAGAGATGAGTTTGGATTGGTCTGCCATATAGCGCTGGTCAGTATGTTTAGGCAATCGTGTCGAACGCAGCTTTTTAAAAATGTATAGTGTAGTCAAGTTAGTGTACTGTTAGCTGGCTCACTAGCTAAAGTTGTGTATGCTCTCCACTTTCTGGATGACCTAGTTTTGAAATCAGTGGAATTCGAGTATGATAGCTAAGGAGATGGAGGAAATACTAGTCTGGATTTCATCGTCAAACAAAGGGCAACCATGGATAGCATCAGACAGGAGAAGCATCCCACCATGATGTACAGTGGTTCGTCTTTTAAAAGTTGCAGTGTACTGTAGCGCAATTTACATGGCGCCACAGAATTCTATTGCACGTTACTTATTAAGTGTGAACCACTGGTGCCATTAATACTAGTTTGACCATCAGAGGGCATCTTTGAGAAGCATTTGATAGCCTTCAATAGTGGCTGTACCAAAGAATTTATAACTTTTTTGTAAGAACATAGTACATGGGACTGATGAACCTCTCTGGGATCGGTCGGGACGTGAGAGTCCCAACTCTCAACAGCCAGTGAAACTGCAGGGCGCCAAATTCAAAACAGAAATCCCATAATTAAAATTCCTCAAACAGAAGTATTTTACACCATTTTAAAGAAACTTCTTGTTAATCCAACTACAGTGTCCGATTTCAAAAAGGCTTTTCGGCAAAAGCACAATACATCATTATGTTAGGTCAGCAACTAGTCACAAAGCATTCAGCCATTTTCCAACCAAAGAGGAGTCACAAAAAGCAGAAATATAGATAAAAGGAATCACTAACCTCTGATCTTCATCCGATGACACTCATAGGACTTCATGTTAAACAATACATTTATGTTTTGTTCAGTAAATATTTATATCCAAAAATCTGAGTTTACATTGGCGCGTTACAACGTTCAGTAGTTCCAAAACATCCGGTGATTCTGCAGAGAGCCACAACAATTCACAGAAATACTCAAAAGGGGGGATAGGAGGGACGCCGTCTGACGTGTTTTCCGTTTGCTCTCGTGGTATTCTTAAAGTTTGTGAATTTTGCAGCAGAACCGTATTTATTTTCAACTATTAATTTGGTGATCCCTTTCCGTAAAAACCAAGACTACTTTGCTTCCGAATGTCAGCATGTCGACCAAACATAAGGCCAAAAGCATGACTTTGAGAAAACCCGGCCTACAAGACCCGCTCTCATCACCGCACTCTCCTGAGTCTGAAGGCAAGGGGACGCACACTTTACCCGGGGATGCGGCTTGGCCTGGCGGCGCTGAAATGAACATTCGAGGCCATCAAACTACTACGCTCTGAGATAGTTCAAATGAAAACGGAGGTGGTTGCTACGATTGAGGCCTGAATACAGGAGGTTTCTGATACTTTAAAACCAGATTTAACCATCCTGCGGAACGAGACTGTGCCAGCAATCACTTCACTCAAAACAACAATGGCGTCACACACTACAACGATTGCAGCACTGGAGATCTCAGCTACTAATGTCTCCGACTTAACTACATCCCTGGAGGCTGAAGTGAAACACCTAGTTGCGAATTTGAAAAAGGTGAAGGAGAGCTGTGTGAGTTGAGAGGGATTCTCTCGCCGCAATAATGTGAGACTTGTATCGGTCCCAGAGTCAGCGGAAATGCATCGCGCCACGGATTTTGTTTCAGGGCGAAGGATGTTCTTGCCTTAAATGAAAAGCCCCTGATTGATCGAGCCCACCGGTCGCTGCGCCCAAAGCCCCGGGATGGGGAGAGGCCCCGTGACATTCTTCGAGTGCACTTTTTTCATGAGAAGATGGAGATCCTCCGAGCCCGCAATACCACTCTGAGCTTTCAAGGACAGAGCTTCTCCATCTACCAGGACTACTCCCCCACCGTTTCCAGGCAGCACGCAGCTTTCGGACAGGCCAAACGAGTACTTTGGGACCATCCAGGTGTGAAGTATGGACTGCGATTCCCGGCCCGTTTATGGCTTTCTCATGAGGGTAAAGACCACACATTTGAGTCTCCGGCTCACATTCAACGTCACATCAAGAAGTCTTGAACATGCTCACAGTTCAGCAACTGTTGCTTGCGAACTGTGGATAGTAAGTAACCCACCTGTGGTACAATTATGTTTAGATATAACAGGCTAGTCTTGTATAGTTGGCTAACCCATTCAGGCTTATTTGATGTGATCTTATGTTTTGATCATCTAGTGTGCGTGCCTTACAAGCATTCAGTCATTTTAATTTAATTGTATTAAGGTTTTACTTAACTCCTGTGTTTCGAGGCTGTCTCACTCACCTATTCAGTTTGTTTACACAGTGTCTCAAAATATTTTTGGTTATTTGTTTACTGCATCCGTTTGCATTGACCCAGTAAACAGTAAATGTCGCCCAAGGCTACACGGTTTTTGGGGTCTCACTTAAATTTTAAAAGTTTTGAGCGTAATTTTTTTGGTATTGGTTGTAAGCTGTCTCAGCTTCAACTAGACTACTATTATTTTTGATTGTCTTACTACGATTTCCTTACTTCAAATTAGGTTTTTGTCTGAGAGCCTTTATACATTTTATTTATTTTCTCTCTCAATGCCTGGAATATAATTATACTTATCTTATATTATCTACAAGTGGTGCTTTTGTCATTCCGTTTGCACAAGGGATTCACCTTATTTTTATTTGAAAAAAATACATAATCTTTCTTTTTGCTGCTTGATCCACTAACAAAACACGACTTTAAAGTGCGGGACTGTGGGTTTAGGTTGAAGACCGCACTCTCACAGACACACTGTGCGAAGAGAACATGTTCTATTTAGGCTTGTACCTCGTTTGGGGAGGTATTGTCTGGGATGGGGGGAGGGGAGGTTGAATTGTTAAGTTCTAATGTTGTCATTCTGTCTCTTTAGTTTTTTTGGGGATACTTTTTCCAAACATCTACCACCGTACATTATTACTCTGAGAGAAGTTATTCTGGGGGTTTTGGGTGCTCATTGCTTTTCCATTCTATGCTCTAATGACAGGGTTGAATAACAGGAATTTCATGGAACACCATAGGGGTTAATAACCCGGTGAAGCGTAAGAGGGTGTTGACACACTTAAAGGGTTTGAATGCAAATAGTGCATTTCTACAAGAGACTCACTTGAGGACTGGTGAGCATTTTAGGATGCGTAGGGACTGGGTTGGTCAAGTGTTCCACTCGAACGTTCATAGTAAATCAAGAGGTACTGCTATTCGGGTTGATAATGCTACTCCCTTTGTAGTTAATCAAGCCTACCACTGTTGTGTCGTCCGCAAACTTGATGATTTTGAGTTGGAGGCGTGCGTGGCCACGCAGTCGTGGGTGAACAGGGAGTACAGGAGAGGGCTCAGAACGCACCCTTGTGGGGCCCCCGTGTTGAGGATCAGCAGGGTGGAGATGTTGTTGCCTACCCTCACCACCTGAGGGCGGCCCGTCAGGAAGTCCAGTACCCAGTTGCACAGGGCGGGGTCGAGACCCAGGGTCTCGAGCTTGATGAAGAGCTTGGTGTTAAATGCCGAGCTGTAGTCGATGAACAGCATTCTCACATAGGTATTCCTCTTGTGCAGATGGGTTAGGGCAGTGTGCAGTGTGGTTGAGATTGCATCTTCTGTGGACCTATTCGGGCGGTAAGCAAATTGGAGTGGGTCTAGGGTGTCAGGTAGGGTGGAGGTGATATGGTTCTTGACTAGTCTCTCAAAGCACTTCATGATGACGGAAGTGAGTGCTATGGGGGCGGTAGTCGTTTGGCTCAGTTACCTTAGCTTAGTTATACATAAAGAGATCAATGATCAATTCAAACAATTTTACTCTGCGCTATACACCTGAATCCCCTCAAGACCCTTTGCTGATTGATTCCTTCTTTAATAGCTTGAATATGCCTTCAATTGATACAGACTCCCATGACTGTCTAGAAGAATTTACGCCTGAGATTGCAACAGCAGTGAAAAACGGTAACTCACCGGGTCCGTGATCTGATCTGCTTTGCCCATTCTTGTCTCGACTATTTGCAGAGTGCCTTAATACTTCAAAGCTACCGCCTAGTCTTTATCAGGCTTAAATTTCATTACTATTAAAGAAAAACAAAGACCCCCTGGAATGTGAATCCTATCGCCCAATCTCGCTTTTAAACTGTGATTACAAAATCCTAGCTAAGCTTTTAGCCATCATTATGGAAGGCTTGCTGCACAAAGTAATACACTCTGACCAGACTGGCTTTGTGAGAAATAGGCATTTATTTTTCAATATTTGGCGCCTTATGAATATACTGTACTCCCCAGCGTCGGAGGACCCGGAGGTGGTGGTCTCACTTGATGCCGAAAAAGCGTTTGACCGCGTTGAGTGGGATTACCTAATAGCTGCCCTTTATAGATTTGGCTTTGGTCCCAAATTATTATTATTATTATTATTTTTCCCCCATGGCTTCGGTACGGATTAATAATTGTCCTCTGACTATTTTCCCTTGCACCACGGATCCAGACAGGGTTGTCCACTCTCCCCCTTGTTGTTTGCTTCGGCAATCGAACCTCTCGCCATTGCACTACGCTCTAATGATGCCATTCAAGGTATAATCAGGGCGAGTTTGGAGCAGAAAGTCTTGCTATATGCTGATGACCTCCTGTTGTTTATCTCCAACCCAGATACCTCATTGCCACGTGCCCTATCTGTTCTTAAAACGTTTGGATCAACGTCAGGGTACAAGCTGAATCTAGGCAAGAGTGAGCTTTTTCCGGTAAACAAGGCTGCTTTAAAGTGCTCTTTTACAAGTTCTCAGTTTAGGATTGTCCGGGATCAATTCACTTACTTGGGAGTTAGTGACACGGAAATATTCAAATTTGTTTCAGGAAAACGTTGTTGCTCTAGCAGACAGTTTGAAACAATCTTTTACTTTTTGGAATTCGCTACCCCTTTCTCTTATCGGAAGGATTAATGTCATTAAAATGAATGTGTTGCCCATATTTTTATATTTATTTCAATATATTTTTTTATTTCACTGGATCAAACATTCATGCATTTTATTTGGGATGGCAAGGTACCCCGGATTGGTAGAAAACATTTACAGAAGCCTAGGTCATTTGGGTGTTTAGCTCTACCAAATTTTCAGACATACTACTGGGCTGCAAATTTCAGAGCCCTTCTGTACTGGCTGCAGACTGATCCTACTGGCCCTAGACCACTCCAGAGTCTGAATCGTGTAAACCTCCAGCACTTTCCTCTGTGTTGTGCTCGTCTCTCCCAGTGTCCCTAGGCAAAAGGTGTGTCAACCCAATTGTAAAGCAGTCTCTTAAAATTTGGAATCAGTTCCGTTTAGCCTTTAGCCTCCGAGGCTTTTCTCTATCAGGCCCAATCAATCAAAACATTTTATTTCCTCCATCTTTGAATGATGGGGCTTTTGGCATTTGGCACTCACAAGGCCTCTCCTTGCTAGCCCAATTATTCTTTGATGATACTTTTGCCTCTTTTTCTCAGCTGCAGGAAAAGTTCAATCTCCCCCAATCCCACTTTTTCCACTATCTCCAGACTATAAACTTTGTCAGAGCTAATACACCTGGATTTCCCCATAGGCCTGAGAATACAGCTATAGAGAGCATCTTGGAGTTGAACAAGCTTCCTAGGGGCGCAATTTCAGATGTATATGCAATCATTCATGGCTTACAGAACCCTTCTTTGGTGCCTTTTAAAGACTTGATGGGAAAAGGATTTGGGGGAGGAACTTGGGGAAGACGCCTGGGAATCTGCGCTGCACAGAGTGCACTCGTCCTCTTTTAGCACTAGACACAGACTCATTCAATTCAAGGTGGTTCACCGTATCCACTGGTCGGGGGCCAAACTTGGAAGAATATTCTCTGATTTTGATCCTAGCTGTGTCAGATGTAAAGTGGAACCAGCCACACTGTTGCATATGTTTTGGGGCTGTCATAAACTGTCAGGTGTCTGGGAATTCATATTTAAATGTTTCTCTGATATATATGACACTGTTATAGATCCGTCTCCCCTTACAGCCCTTTTTGGAGTACTGCCCATAGGTACCTCCCTATCAAGAATCCAGTCGGACACTGTTGCTTATACAACTCTTTTAGCTAGACGGCTAATACTACAGAGCTGGAAGATGGCAGCTCCCCCATCTTATAAATATTGGGTGAGAGATATGTTGTGTTATCTCAAACTAGAAAAAATTCTATTAAATTCACGTGGGGAACTCCAAACTGTTTAATGAGGCTTGGGCTCCATTCCGGTCTTACTTTAAACAGTCCATCCTCTGACGGCATTCCAATTAAAACTAAAATAAGTCTGTATTTGACCCCCCTGTGACTTAAGTGTTGGAGGAGCTTCTCTCTGTGTTTTTGCTGGGGGGGGCATTAAGGTCCATGTGCTTATTGATTGTGACCCGCGGATGCCTTGTTCATCTTGCCCGGGCAGAGACTGAAGTGTGAGCTTGTTTTTCCCAGTTATTTTTTACATTTCGTTCACGCCTACATGAATAATCATTCTATTTTTTATTTATTTTAAAGCATTGTAAACTTTATTTTTGGTCCAGTGGATGGTCGGTCTGTGGCCATTGCTGTCTGTGAGTGGTTGCATTTCTCCACCCTTAGCCCTTGACTGTTTACAGGAACAATGGTGAGGTGCTTGCTCTGTCCCTGTACTATAGACTGCCCTTTAACCTTTGTAGCCTTCTGCCTGGTGTGTTTAACTTGTCTAAAGTATGGTATCTTTAAACCATTTTTTTTCTAGTTGAGTTTATTATTTATATTGCTTTGTGTTGTCTTGTGTGTGTAAAACTTAATAAAGAGTTTTAAAAAATAAACATTGATAAAAGATACAACTATCATGCACTGAATTATAGATACACTTCCCCTTAATGCAACCGTTGTGTCAGATTTTTTTTTTTAAATTTACAAAAAAAAAAACACCATGCTATATATAATCTGAGTACAGCGCTCGGAGCCCATACATATATCCACCATGTTGTGGAGTCAACATTAGTCAGAATAGCGTTATAAATATCCACTTACCTTTGATGATCTTCATCAGAATGCACTCCCAGGAATCCCAGTTCCACGACAATGTCCATCATTTGTGTAAAAATAGCTCATTTTGTTAGCGCGCTCAGTCCAGTAATCCACATTCATGAAGCGTGTTCACTAGTTTCAGACAAAGTTTAAAAAAGTTCCTTTACAGTCTGTAGAAACATGTCAAACGATGTATGGAATCAATCTTTAGGATGCTAACATAAATCTTCAATAATGTTCCAACCGGAGAATTCCTTTGTCTTCAGAAATGAAGTGGAACGCAGTTACATTTACACATGAGCGAGAGAGACTGAGCTTGTGGCTGCTGGCAGACCTTTGACTCATTCCCCCCTCCTATATAGTAGAAACATCAAACAAGTTTCTAAAGACTGTTGACATCTAGTGGAAGTGCAAAATGACCAATATCCCACTGTGTATTCCATACGGGCTGAGTTCAAAAACTACAAACCTCAGATTTCCCACTTCCTGGTTGGATTTGTCTCAGGTTTTCTGTTATACTCACAGACATCATTCAAACTACAGAGTGTTTTCTGTCCAATACTACTAATAATATGCATATATTAGCATCTGTGACAGAATAGCAGGCAGTTTACTCTGGGCACCTTATTCATCCAAGCTACTCAATACTGCCCCCCTGTCACCAAGAAGATAACCAACAATGCAGTTAACTAAATACATTTAGGTAGAAAATGTAATAAAATAACAAGAGGCTATATACAGTCGTGGCCAAAAGTTGAGAATGAGACAAATATTAATTTTCACAAAGTATAATTACAAGCATTTCATAAGTGTCAAAGGCTTTTATTGACAATTACATGAAGTTGATGCAGAGTCAGTATTTGCAGTGTTGACCCTTCTTTTTCAAGACCTCTGCAATCCGCCCTGGCATGCTGTCAATTAACTTCTGGGCCACATCCTGACTGATGGGAGCCCATTCTTGCATAATCAATGCTTGGAGTTTGTCAGAATTTGTGGGTTTTTGTTTGTCCACCCACCTCTTGAGGATTGACCACACGTTCTCAATGGAATTAAGGTCTGGGGAGTTTCCTGGCCATAGACATCAATGTTTTGTTCCCTGGGCCACTTAGTTATCACTTTTGCCTTATGGCAAGGTGCTCTATCATGCTGGAAAAGGCATTGTTCGTGACCAAACTGTTCCCGGATGGTTGGGAGAAGTTGCTCTCGGAGGATGTGTTGGTACCATTCTTAATTCATGGCTGTGTTCTTAGGCAAAATTGTGAGTGAGCAAACTCCCTTCGCTGAGAAGCAACCCCACACATGCATGGTCTCAGGATGCTTTACTATTGGCATGACACAGGACTGATGGTAGCGCTCACCTTGTCTTCTCCAGACAAGCTTTTTTCCGGATGCCCCAAACAATCGGAAAGGGGATTCATCAGGGAAAATTACTTTTTGAAGGATATCAGTTTTTCCTGGGGAGAAGTGGCCTCTTTGCTGCCCTTCTTGACACCAGACCATCAAAGTCTTCGCCTCACTGTGCGTGCAGATGCACTCACACCTGCCTGCTGCCATTCCTGAGCAAGCTCTGTACTGGTGGTGCCTCGATCACGCAGCTAAATAGACTTTAGGAGACAGTCCAGGCGTTTGCTGGACTTTCTTGGGCGCCCTGAAGCCTTCTTCCTAACAATTTAACCGCTCTCCTTGAAGTTATTGATGATCCGATAAATGGTTGAGTTAGGTGCAATCTTACTGGCAGCAATATCCTTGCCTGTGAAGCCCTTTTTGTGCAAAGCAATGATGAGGGCACGCGTTTCCTTGCAAGTAACCATGATTGACAGAGGAAGAACAATGATTCCAAGCACCACCCTCCTTTTGAAGCTTCCAGTCTGTTATTCAAACTCAATCAGCATGACAGAGTGATCTCCAGCCTTGTACTTGTCAACACTCACACCTGTGTTAACTAGAGATTCACTGACATGTCAGCTGGTCCTTTTGTGGCAGGGCCGAAATGCAGTGGAAATGTTTTTTGGGATACAGCTCATTTGCATGGCAAAGAGGGACTTTGCAAATAATTGCAATTCATCTGATCACTCTTCATAACATTCTGGAGTATATGCAAACTGCCATCATACAAACTGAGGCAGCAGACTTTGTGAAAATTAATATTTGTCATTCTCAAAACTTTTTGCCACGACTGCACAGGGGTTACCGGTACCAAGTCAATGGATAGTCAAGGTAATTTGTACATGTAGGTAGGGGTAAAGTGACTATGCATAGATAAAATAACAGTGAGTAGCAGCAATGTAAATAGTCCAGGTGGCATTTGATCAATTGTTCAGCAGTCTTACTGCTTGGGGGTAAAGGAGCCTTTTTGTCCTAGACTTGGCGCTGTGGTGCCGCTTGCCGTGTGTAGCAGAGAGAACAGTCAATGTCTTGAGTGATTGGAGTCTTTGACCATTTTTTGGGCCTTCCTCTGACACTGCCTAGTAAATAGGTCCTGGTTGGCAGGAATCTTGTCCCCAGTGATGTACTGGGCCATACGTACTACCCTCTGTAGCGCCTCACGGTCAGATGTCATACCAGGCAGTGATGCAACAGGTCAGGATGCTTTCGATGGTGCAGCTGTAAAACTGTGAGGTTCTGGGGACCCATGACAAATATTTTCAGTTTCCTGAGGGGGAAAGGACCATCATAGTTTGTTGGTGATGGACACCAAGGAACTGGAAACTCTCATCCCATCACTACAGCCCCATCGATGTTGATGGGGTCCTGTTCAGCCCTCCTCTACCTGTATTCCACAATCATCTCCTTTGTCTTGATAACGTTGAGGGAGAGGTTGTTGTTCTGTCACCACACTGCCAGGTCTCTGACCTCCTCCCTATAGGTTGTCTCATCATTGTTGGTGATCAGGCCTACCACTGTTGTGTCGTCAGCAAACTTAATGATGGTGGTGGAGTCGTACTTGGCCACACAGTTGTGGGTGAACAGGGAATACAAGAGGAGACTAAGCATGCACCCTGAGGGGCCCGAGTGTTTAGGATCAGCGTGACAGATGTGTTGTTGCCTACCCTTACCACCTGACTTTTGATCATTCCGGGGTGTACGAGGCATTCAATCTACCTTTAACCCTTAATTTTTTTAAGCGGGCAGGATTATCCACAATAGTGTTCAAGACATCTGCAAAGAGGCTCAAATCTAAATCAGGTTCGGGATAGCTGAAATACAATCAAGGTCACTAAAATAAAGATCATGTAAAGAATCCTGTTCACATAAATTGTTAAAGTTCCGCTTTGTAATACCACGAGGCTTAGATTTTGTATTCTCATATCTCTAACACAAACATCTTGGCAATTATCACAAATGTCTTTGGTGAAGACACATGTTTCTCTGGTGTATTCGTTGAAATATGATCAATCAGAGAACTTTGAAGGATCTCTAGGGTTGGCCTGTGTAGGCTTAATCATCAGCTGGGTTAGGTTTAGATCACATGTTTTTTCGATTATCTGAAGCCTGCATTTCCCAACCATAATTTAGGTTACCCAGGATAAATAACTTCTGATTTAGTAAAACACAACAAACTAGTTAACTCCCTTATAACACTCCAACCCACTCCAATAGATACACAGATGATGTAATTTATATTGCACTCAACACTGACCTTTCCCATCTGGACAAAGGAAACACCGACACTGCCGTTCAAAAGTTTGGGGTCACTTAGAAATGTCCTTGTTTTTGAAAGAAAAGTACATTTTCCCCCCATAACATCAAATTGATCAGAAATACAGTGTAGACATTGTAAACGACTATTTTAGATAGAAACTGCATTTTTTAAATGGAATATCTACATTACATAGGTGTACAGAGGGCCATTATCAGCAACCATCACTTCTCTGTTCCAATGGCACGTTGTTAGCGAATCCAAGTTTATCATTTTAAAAGGCTAATTGATCATTAGAAAACCCTTTTGCAATTATGTTTACACAGCTGAAAACTGTAGTGCTTATTAAATAAGCAATATAACTGTCCTTCTTTAGACTAGTTGAGTATCTGGAGCATCAACATTTGTGGGTTCGGTTACAAACTCAAAATGGCCAGAAACAAAGACCTTTCTTCTGAAACTCATAAGGCTATTCCATGAGAGAAAATGCCAAGAAACTGAAGATCTCGTACAGAGCTGTGTACTACTCCCTTCACAGAACAGTGCAAACTGGCCCTAACCAGAATAGAAAGAGTGGGAGGCCCCGGTGCACAACTGAGCAAGAGGACAAGTACATTCGTTTCTAGTTTGAGAAACCGACGCCTCCCAAGTCCTCAACTGGCAGCTTCATTAAAAAGTACCCGCAAAACACCAGTCTCAACAGTGAAGAGGCGACTCTGGGATGCTGGCCTTCTAGGCAGAGTTTCTCTGTCCAGTGTCTGTGTTATTTTGTCCATCTTAATCTTTTATTTTTATTGGCCAGTTAGAGATTTGGCTTTATCTTTGCAACTCTGCCTAGAAGGCCAGCATCCCAGAGTCGCCTCTTCACTGTTGATGTTGCTATGGATACTCCGACTGTGGAGCTCCATGAACAGAGTGCATGCAGAGCGACCTGCGCACAGAGAGTGAGTGACAGACCGAGAGGAGCAGCTAATGGATTTACAAACAGGAAGCTTTTTCTGATTTCGGGCAGGAACTTAAAGATGCACTATGCAGAAATTGCGCCGCCATTTCCTGGTTGTTAAAATTCTAATAGTTTGCCTAATTTCACTTTGTGAGAAAACAAACAAGTAAGACTGGTCGATCTTCAAGACATTCCTAGTCAGTTAGCCAACATTTCTGTAGAAAATCCAATGATGAAGGCTTGCGCTCTTTTGAGGAGGGGATGGGTTGCACTGTTGGCGGTATGTGCGCTTGATTCAGAAGCCCTGCACACCGGGATGGCAAAGTGTTCCCATTTTGAACCATTAATTTGTCTGAAAAAAAACCCTCTGCCTACCCAGTGGACCAGGATATCTGTGGCTCAATCTAGTGAGCCTACTGTGCCGGCCAATCAAATAGCTCAAATCACTGTGCCTGGAGCTTCCACGCCCCGGCCATAGCAAAAGTTTGATACTAGTCAGTGAGATTTCGTCACTTTTAAAACCATTGCAACGGTTTTGACTTGAGGTTATTGTTTGTAGGGGTGCCAGGTAGGTTGTCCCGTCAAGTCTACACCAATACTAAGGACTCATGTAAAAGTCAGGATGGACATACACTTTTCATAAACCCTTAACCAGCTCGGGAGTTTAATTCCTCTGCTGGTAGCGTGACTACAGCTCAAGCTCATTACCATAACGCACAATGGGCAAAAATATTCCTAAAAATATTTAACCTCCACACATTAACAAGTAAAATAGCTCAAATGAAAGATAAACAAGTTGTTTATCTAGCCAGCAAGTCAGATTTCTAAAATGTTTTACGGCGAAAACATAGCACATATTTATGTCAAACCACCACCGCAGACATAGCTCATTAGCATAGCCAAGTAGGAAAAAATATGCAATCAACAAACGCAGGATTAAAAGAAAAATCATTTCACTAACCTTTTGAAATCTTCATCAGATGACAGTAATATAACATGTTACACAGTACATTCATTTTTTTCAATAATATGCTATATATATCCATAAATCTCTGTTTACAATGATGCATCGTTCAAAAAATGCTACCCAAATGTCCTGAGAAATGACGATAGCCCCGGCAGATAACGTCAGCTAACAAGGAATACACATCATAAACTTTGACTAAATATGCATGTTTTACATATGTATAGCAAGATACACTTCTTCTAAATGCAATTGCATTGTTACATTTAATTTTAACGTTACATTTTGCGTTCACTAGACTATAATATGGAGTCGGCGCTCCCACAGTAGCATAATGACTCCTCTATCTTGGAGTCGACAGAAACCCAAAATGAATACATTAAATATTCCCTTACCTTTGTTATTCTTCCATCAAACGACCTGTAAGGGATTATACTCACCAAATTAGCGTTCAGTTTTCAAGTCTGCGTCTTTCGGTTCTCAAAATAGCCTGATTTTGGTAAAAATGTAGTCAAAATTGAAGTGGTTGCGCACCAAAACTTCGAAAGTATATATAATATGTCCAGTAAACTTGTCAAACTAACTTCATAATCAAGCTTTAACATGTTATAAAGGTGTACAGCAATTTTGAGAACAAACAGAAACACAAGCACTGTTCAATCGATCTTGGAAAAGAGAGAGGACTTGACCATTGCACACAGGTTTTTTTGAGTGACTGAGAGCTTACCGCGTGCTCAAACTCTCGCGAGCGGGCGATTCTCACAATGTGAAGTCCCATTGAAAGCTGAGATCACGCTGAACACGTGGAGACTCTTCCGGGTGCTGTGACTGGTTGGGAAGGGTGTTTGCGATGAGGTCAAAGGTGACCCAACTTTTCAGATGAGAATATATATTTTGGGAAAATGCAGATTTTGAGAGTTCTGCTATACATAGAGACATAATTTAAACGGTTTTAAAAGCTTTAGAGTGTTTTCTATTCGATAATATTTTTTATTTGCATATATTAGCAACTTTTGACAAAAATGTATCATGTTTTATATGGGTACCCAAATCCTCCAGAAGGGGCAGTAAACCGTGGTATCCTGAACAGGTTAAGACATTGGAAATAACTTCAAACAAATGTTTGGTAACAGGCCTTAAGGCATGAGACATTGACAACGAGCATATCTTCACCTGCGTCCTCTCACCACTTGGTAGTTCAGAGGGCCCATCTGCACCAGAATCCTATATGGTCCTTGCCATTTAGGAGCGAGTTTGGCCGAGAAGAAATTATCCACTTTTGAGTAAGAATGAGAGCAAAGACACACCCGATGACTGACCTGGAACTGAATGTCTCGTCTCATCATAATTTATCTTCTGCTTGAGTCGAGCCTGGATCATGTTCTTTGAGATGAGCTCTCAAGTCATGTAGATGGATTACCTGGTCATAGCATGCAGAGTCTGGAGTAACTTACTGGGGCTTTAGTACCATATCCAAGGGTCCTCGGAGGGGATGACTCAGGTTCAGCTATGCAGGGGTGACTCCAGTGGAATCTTGCACAGCAGAATTCAGGGCAAATTGAAACTCGTGAAGGTGCTTGTCCCAGTGTTTGATGGGTCCCTACATAGAAAGCAACCATTGTCTTCAAGGTTTGATTAACTCTCTTAGTAAGGTTGGTCTGTGGGTGATAGGCCATGGTCAACTTCTGTCTGAGGTTCCATCTTTGGCAGGTCTCCTCAAAGAGATCAGAGACTAATTGGAATCCTCGGTCAGACAGGATGTAATGAGTCAGGATTTTTTTGTGAGGATGTTAAAGACAGTCCTTGCGGTGGCCTGACGCAGGGCAACGAGCTCTACCCACTTGGAATAGTAATCACCAAAAACAAGCATGTACACATTCTGATTGGAGCTTCTAGGAAATGGACCCATCAAATCCACTCCTAATATTTCCCAAGGTCGGGTAACCACAGTTTGCTGCAACTTGCCAGCAGGCTTTCTACCTTTGACAAACCTGACAGTTTTGGATGTGTGACTTCACATCCATGCTCAGATGTGGCCAGTACGGTAATGCTTGCAACTGCTTGTAGGTTTTGAACCTTCCCAAAGGACCAGCTAACGGGTCTTCATGGAAATGTTGCAGCATTTGAAGGTGTAGAGTGTTCTGTGAGGTAGTTGTACAACTTGGTAGAATTTGTCTTCAATGATGGTCAGCATGGTGGTAGGATTGACCATCTTTTCTCTATCTGACCGGATGGTCTGGTACAAAGCCTATACTTCTGGATCATCCTGTTGGGCTTTCCATATGGCCTCATCAGAGATGGGAAAGTCAGTTTTGGGTGAGTCTCGACTGCTAGACAGGACAGTAGCACATGTAAGACGAGGGCTACCATTACCACCAGCAGGAGCTCTGGATAAGGCATCTGGAACAGTGTTGCATTTTCTTTTCCTGTATTCTACTGCAAAGGTGAACTCTTGCAACCGTAGAGCCCATCTGATGAGTCTGGTGCTTGGTTTGTTGTTCTTGAACACCCACACAAGGAAGGAATGGTCAGTGACCACAGTGAAGTGTCTTCCCTCCAGGTAGTACCTTTACTTTTCCAAAGCCCAAACAACTGCAAGGCACTCTTTTTCTCGGTTGTGGAGTAGTTCCGTTCTGCTCCATTCAATGTCCGACTGGCAAACGCTAGCACTTCTTCAGTGCCAAGTCCAGTCTGTTGGACTTGGACAGCACCAAGTTCAACATCAGTGTAAACAACAAAAGGGGAATCAGATGGGATGACCCAAAATGTGAGGTGCGACAAGCTGTCGTTTCAAAGGAGGTCTGGCACTCTGCTGTCCATCGGAATTTCGCTCCTTTTCGCTTCAATGCACTGAGTGGGTCTGCCACATGCGAGAAGTTTGACATAAACCGATGGTGCCAACCCAAAGAACTATTGAAGAGCCTTGAGTGTGTTTGGGACAGGGAAGACTTGTACATCCTTGGTCTTGTCAGGATCCACATGAATGCCGTCAAAATACACAATATGGCCAAGGAACTTCAGGGAGGTTTCTGCCAAAGTGTTTTTCTCTGGTCTGGGAGTAGATAATTATATCGTCCAGGTATACGAGGCGGCAGGGTAGCGGGGCGGAAGGTATACAGGGCGGTAGGGTAGCCTAGTGGTTAGAGCGTTGGGCTAGTAACCGGACGGTTGCAAGTTCAAATCCCCGAGCTGACAAGGTACAAATCTGTCATTCTGCCCCTGAACAGGCAGTTAACCCACTGTTCCTAGACCATCATTGAAAATAAGAATTTGTTCTTAACCTGTTAGTCCTATAGGGGCAGTATTTCATTTTTGGATAAAAAGAAAAAGCTCGACTATGCTTGGAATTGATAGTTTTGGAAAGAAGACACTCTGACGTTTCCAGAACTGCAAAGATTTTCACTGTGAGTGCCATAGAACAAAATCTACAGGCAAAACCAAGATGTTTGAGCGACCAGGAAATCAACAGGATTTCTGGAGGCACGTTTTCCATGATCGCCTTATATGGCTGTGAATGCGACAGGAATGAACGGACACTTCCTATCGTTTCCCCCAGGTGTCTGCAGCATTGTGACGTATTTGTAGGCATATCATTGGAAGATTGACCATAAGAGACTACAATTGCCAAGTGTCCCGCACGGTGTCTGCGTGGAAATTGGTGCGCAAAAGTCAGCTACCAGTATTTTTCCATCCGAATCAGAGAAGAATGCACGCTTCCAGGGACGGCATTTCAATGAAGAGATATATGACAAAACACCTTGAGGATTGATTCAAACAACGTTTTCCATGTTTCAGTCGATATTATGGAGTTAATTCTGAAAAAAGTTCGACGTTTAGGTGACTGAATTTTCGGTTAGTTTCGGTGGCCAAATGCATAGTAACAAAACGGAACGTTGTGTCCTACACAAGCATCTTTCAGGAAAAACTGGACATCTGCTATGTAACTGAGAGTCTCCTCATTGAAACATCTGAAGTTCTTCAAAGGTAAATTATTTTATTTGATCCCTTTGCTGGTTTTTGTGAATATGTTGCGTGCTAAATGCTAACGCTAAATGCTAAGCTAGCTATCACCACTCTTACACAAATTATTGATTTTCTCTGGTTCTAAAGCATATTTTGAAAATCTGAGACGACAGGATTGTTAAGAAAAGGATACGCTTGAGAGCAGGCATATTTATTTCATTTCATTTGCGATTTTTAGAAATCGCTAACGTTGCGTTATGGTAATGAGCTTGAGGCTATGATTACGCGACCGCATGCGGTGTGGGTCGGCCTAAGAGGTTAACTGACTTCCCTAGTTAAATAAATAAAAAAATACAAAACAGAGCTTTTCTTTTTAGCTCACCTAACGCAATCTCCATGAGTCTTTGGAAAATGTCAGGTGCATTCTTTAATCCAAAAGGCATCACCTTTAAGGAAAACAAGCCCTTAGCACAGACAAAAGCAGTCTTGTCCTTGCTTTCCTGGTCCATCTCAACCTGCCAATAGCCACTATTGAGGTAAATAGTTCATCTCAAAGGTTAATCTCCAGAATTTCCGCATTTCTTAGTTGTCTCCTTTTGAAAGACATTGCTAATGCTACAGCTTAGCTCATTAGCTATGTGCACTGCTCAAAAAAATAAAGGGAACACTTAAACAACACAATGTAACTCCAAGTCAATCACACTTCTGTGAAATCAAACTGTCCACTTAGGAAGCAACACTGATGGTCAGCAAGTGGAAATTATAGGCAATTAGCAAGACACCCCCATTAAAGAAGTGGTTCTGCAGGTGGTGACCACAGACCACTTCTCAGTTCCTATGCTTCCTGGCGGTGCTTTCACTCTAGTGGTAGCATGAGATGGCGTCTACAACCCACACGAGTGGCTCAGGTAGTGCAGCTCATCCAGGATGGCACATCAATGCGAGCTGTGGCAAGAAGGTTTGCTGTGTCTGTCAGCGTAGTGTCCAGAGCATGGAGGCGCTACCAGGAGACAGGACAGTACATCAGGAGACGTGAAGGAGGCCGTAGGAGGGCAACAACCCAGCAGCAGGACCGCTACCTCTGCCTTTATGCAAGGAGGAGCAGGAGGAGCACTGCCAGAGCCCTGCAAAATGACCTCCAGCAGGCCACAAATGTGCATGTGTCTGCTCAAACCGTCAGAAAAAAACTCCATGAGGGTGGTATGAGGGCCCAACGTCCACAGGTGGGGGTTGTGCTTATAGCCCACCACCGTGCAGTATGTTTGGCATTTTTCAGAGAACACAAAGATTGGCAAATTCACCACTGGCACCCTGTGCTCTTCATAGATGAAAGTAGGTTCACACTGAGCACATGTGACAGACGTGACAGAGTCTGGAGACGCCGTGGAGAACGTTCTGCTGCCTGCAACATCCTCTAGCATGACCGGTTTGGCGGTGGGTAAGTCATGGTGTGGGGTGGAATTTCTTTGGGGGGCCCTCCATGTGCTCGCCAGAGGTAGCCTGACTGCCATTAGGTACCGAGATGAGATCCTCAGACCCCTTGTGAGACCATATGCTGGTGCAGTTGGCCCTGGGTTCCTCCTAATGAAAGACCATGCTAGACCTCATGTGGCTGGAATGTGTCAGCAGTTCCTGCAAGAGGAAGGCATTGATGCTATTTACTGGCCCACCCATTCCCCAGACCTGAATCCAATTGAGCACATCTGGGACATCATTTCTCTCTCCATCCTCCAACACCACGTTGCACCACAGACTGTCCAGGAGTTGGCAGATGCTTTAGTCCAGGTCTGGGAGGAGATCCCTCAGGAGACCATCCGCCACCTCATCAGGAGCATGCCCAGGTGTTGTAGGGAGGTCATACAGGCACATGGAGGCCACACACACTACTGAGCCTAATTTTGACTTGTTTTAAGGACATTACATTAAAGTTGGATCAGCCTGTAGTATGGTTTTCCACTTTAATTTTGAGTGTGACTCCAATTCCAGACCTCCATGGGTTGATAAATTTGATGTCAGCACATTCAACTATGTAAAGAAAAAAGTATTTAATAAGAATATTTCATTCATTCAGATTTAGGATGTGTTATTTTAGTGTTCCCTTTTTTTTGAGCAGTGTATTTCAAGGCCTACCTTCAATCTCAGTGCCTCTGTTTGACATCATGGTTAAATCAAAAGAAATCAGCCAAGACCTCAGAAAAAAAATTGTAGACCTCCACAAGTCTGGTTCATCTTTAGGAGCAATCCAAACACTTGAAGGTACCACGTTCATCTGTACAAACGATAGTATGCAAGTATAATGTCACAACATCCGCCGAAGTCGGCTCCTCTCCTTGTTCGGGCGGCGTTCGGCGGTTGACGTCACCGGCTTTCTAGCCATCGCCGCTCCATTTTTCATTTGTTTTGTCTTGATCCCTGCACACCTGGTTTTCATTCCCTAATCACACTGCATGTATTTCGTCCTCTGTTCCCCTCCATTTCTTTGTTACGTGTTTTATATGATGCGCCAGGATGGTGTTTCCCGGGTACCATTTGTCCACCCGTAGTATGTTTATTCTCATACTCCTTTTTTGCAGCATTGGTCGCGCTTTACACTTTAGTTTTTGGCTGAAGGTTTGTTTCTGCCTGATCACAATTCTCTGCTCTCCTGCACCAGCACGCACACACCTGACATATAAACGCCATGGGACTATGCAGCCGTCATACTGCTCAGGAAGGAGATGCGTTCTGTCACCTAGAGATTAATGTACTTTTTGCAAAAAGTGCAAATCAATCCCAGAACAACAGCAAAGCACCCTGTGAAAATGCTGGAGGAAACGGGTACAAAAGTTCTATATCCATAGTAAAACAAGTCCTATATTGACATAACCTAAAAGGCCGCTCAGCAAGAAGCCACTGCTTCAAAACCACCATAAAAAAGCCAGACTACGGTTTGCAACTGCACATGGGGACAAAGATTGTACTTTTTAGAGAAATGTCCTCTGGTCTAATGGAACTGTTTGGCCTTAATGACCATCGTTATATTAGGAGGAAAAATGAGGATGCTTGCAAGCCGAAGAACTCCATCCCAACTGTGAAGCGGGGGGGTGGCAGCATCATGTTGTGGTGCTTTGCTGCAGGAGAGACTGGTGCACTTCACAAAATAGATGGCATCAGAGGAAGGAAAGTTATGTGGATATATTGAAGCAACATCAAGACATCAGTCAGAAAGTTAAAGCATGGTCGCAAATGGGTCTTCCAAATGGACAATGACCCCAAGCATACTTCCAAAGATGTGGCAAAATGGCTTAAGGACAAAGTCAAGGTATTTGAGTGGCCATCACAAAGCCTTGACCTCAATCCTATAGAACATTTGTGGGCAGAACTGAAAAAGCATGTGCGAGCAAGGAAGCTTTCAACCTGACTCAGTTACACCAGCTCTGTCAGGGGGAATGGGCCAAAATTCACCCAACTTATTGTGGGAAGCTTGTGGAAGGCTACCCAAAACGTTTGACCCAAGTTAAGCAATTTAAAGGCAATGCTACCAAATACTAATTGAGTGTATGTAAACTTCTGACCCACTGGGAATGTGACGAAAGAAATAAAAGCTGAAATAAATCACTACTATTATTCTGACATTTTCACTAGGATTAAATATATTTGGCTAAGGTGTATGTAAACTTCTGACTTCAACTGTATCTGTAAGATCCCTCAGTTGAGCAGTGCATTTCAAACACAGATTCAACCACAAAGACCAGGGAGATTTTCCAATGCCTCACAAAGAAGGGCACCTATTAGTTGATGGGTAAAAAAAATTGAAAGCAAAGATACATGCGTTCTTCCTAACTCAGTTGCTGGAGAGGAAGGAAAGTCAAGGGTGACTTTAAAACAGGAACAGAGTTTAATGCCTGTGGTAGTATAAAACAGAGTATGGATGAACAACATTGGAGTTTATTTAACTAGGCAAGTCAGTTAAGAACAAATTCGAATTTACAATGACGGCCTGGCAAAAGGCCTCCTGCTGGAATGGGCCTGGGATAAAACAACATTATAAAAACAGGAGAAACACACACTCCATAGACCTAAGACAGCAACACAACATGGCAGCAGCACAAAACATGGTACAAACATGATTGGGCACAGCCAACAGCAAAGGGCAAGAAGTTATAGACAACAATACAATACACAAAGCAGCCACAACTGTCAATAGTGTCCATGATTGAGTCCTTAAATAAAGCGAATGAGAACTGTCCAGTTTGAGTGTTTGTTGCTAGCTGCAGCGAACTGAAAAGAGGGGCTGACCCAGGCATGGGTGTGCTTTGGGGACCTTTAACACAATGTGACCGTCAGAACGGGTGTTGTATGTGGACAAACAGATTTACTCCACAACACTTGAGGAACTTAACTTACTACCATCTCCACTACTGTCCCATCGATGTGGATAGGGGGTCGGTCCCTCTGCTGTTTCCTGAAGTCCACAATCATCTCCTTTGTTTTGTTGACGTTGAGTGTGAGGTTATTTTCCTGACACCACACTCCGAGGGTCCTCACCTCGTCGTTGTTGGTAATCAAGCCTACCACTGTAGTGTCGTCTGCAAACTTGATGATTGAGTTGGAGGCGTGCATGGCCACGCAGTCATGGGTGAACAGGGAGTATAGGAGAGGGCTCAGAACGCACCCTTGTGGGGCCCCAGTGTTGAGGATCAGTGGCGTGGAGATGTTGTTACCTACCCTCACCACCTGGGGACGCCCCGTCAGGAAGTCCAGTACCCATTTGCACAGGGCAGGGTCGAGACCCAGGGTCTCGAGCTTGATGACGAGCTTGGAGGGCACTATGGTGTTAAATGCCGAGCTGTAGTCGATGAACAGCATTCTCACAGGTATTCCTCTTGTCCAGATGGGTTAGGGCAGTGTGCAGTGTGGTTGAGATTGCGTCGTCTGTGGGCCTATTTTGGTGGTAAGCAAATTGGAGTGGGTCTAGGGTGTCAGGTAAGGTAGAGGTGATATGGTCCTTGACTAGTCTCTCCAGAGCACTTCATGATGACGGAAGTGAGTGCAAGTGAGTGCGGTAGTCGTTTAGCTCATTTACCTTAGCTTTCTTGGGAACAGGGACAATGGTGGCCCTCTTGAAGCATGTGGGAACAGCAGACTGGGATAAGGATTGATTGAGTAGCCTACACCCAGTATACCAAATACCCTGTTGAGCTGTTTTTTCTCTCTTCTCTTCATTGCCCTTTAACGGTTTCTCTCTCCATCTTTCTCCTCCTTTCTTTCTCTTAGCATGTATTGTTTTTCATGCATCAGCCCCACTCACTCAATCTGATTTGTGGGAATACATAAACAGATTTTTAAAATAAAAAATGTGACAGCAGCTTAGATACAGCAATTGATAATGCAGACTAATTGCCTCCTAAACACACATATATTGCATTATTAATCAGAAGAAATATTGGAGGCATTAGACAAGTGAAATGTCTAGCTACCAAATTACTGTTAGTTTGATAGATTTGTTAGGAAATAAACTGCAAAAAAAAAACTGGTAGATGAAGCTCTTTAATTATTTATTTAGCTGCAGTTGTGTGTGTATGTTGTAGTGCATGTGTGAACATAAAACCAATGTGTGTGTGTTTAGTTCATGGTGGTCAACCTTACATTCTACAATGACACACGTCCCTTCAGACACAGACCTCCGGCCTACAGGATATGTGTGTTTAACTGATGGGCCCCCTGTAGTCCCAGCATGTGCCATGGTCCTCTCGTCGACCTAACCGCACCACACAACCGTGCCTCCTGCTCCAAACTTAGTTTTACTCAGTTGATGCCCCCACCCTATAGAGCCCCTGCTGTCCTGATGAAGAGCAGATCAAGGTGGAATAGAGGCATGTGCTTGGGAAGGGCCAATCCCTCATTTGTTCTTACATGCCATAGCGGTACTGACCAGCTGGCTGAGAAGGGGATGGACAGGTTGTTCATATAGGCACAAAGTCATATATAACACCTGTCAGTTCTTGCTCCACATCTGCCTCAGCCACACTACTGAAGGAATCAGGCAGCACATTATGTGTCTGCTTATGGTCTAAATTAGAAAACAATGACCTTGTGGAGAGAGATATTGTGCATTCTATGAGTTAGTTTGGCTAGAGTGAACTATATTGAATTGTGTTGGTAAACTGAAGTGTTTTAGGTGCAGTACTACATTTGATTCAAGGTCCATTCGATTCAAGAATTCCATATCAACTCTAAACTGAGATTATCCTTTGCTTAAGTGAATTCATCAAGACACCAAAAACCCACGTAGTTTGATCTATCACCTCTGCATATGTCCTGCATTTAAGTGTCACAATCAAAGTGCCAGCCCGACAGATTTGCCCATGTACTTTAATTTCTCTGATACTGTAACTCACTTTTTTTATTAAGCCTCACCCATAGCCTGCCATGTCAAACCCAAATACTATTATGCTTGTTATAATTAATTAATATTTGAATGAGAGAGGTCTTGCTCTGAAGGTGACTTCATTACATTATAGGTTATTGCCTCATATATCAAACCTGGGTGGCCCCAATTTTAGAAAGGGGTCTGTGCCTGACTGTGAAATTGACTGCTCTCTATCATAAAGTAATTAGACTAGCCCACTGGTTATATATAAAATAGTGCAGACTGGGTGGGGTGGTCTCCTGGGGCTGCTGGCAGAGGGACAGATTTGGTATTTTAAGGAAGAGTGTACATGGTGTATAGGATGGAAGGGGAGAGGGGAGAGGGAGGAATCAATGTCGCAGTTTGAAGTTTTCCGCCAATTGTTTTGATATAGGCTATATTATATCAAAATAGTGAAATATTTGAAAGCAATGTATCTTTCCAAATTCATATAATGTATGATCATATGAAGGTAAGTATTTAGACCCATTGACTTTTTCCACATTTTGTTACATTACAGGCCTTATTCTAAAATGGCTTAAATTGTTTTTTCCCTTTATCAATCTACCTCCAATGCCGCATGACGACAAAGCAAAAAAAGTGTGTTTTTTTAAATACGTTTTTTTAAATAAAAACTGAAATCACATTAACATAAGTATTCAGACCCTTCACTCAGCACTTTGTTGAAGCACCTTTGGCAGCGATGACAACCTTGAGTCTTGGGTATGACGCTACAAGCTTGGCACACCTGTATTTGGAGTTTCTCCCACTCTTCACTGCAGATCCTCTACCCCATACTTTTATCAATTTCCGCTTGAAGACACACCCAAATCTAACTGCCTGTAGCTCAGGCCCAGAACCAAGGGTATGAATATTCTTGGTTTCATTTGAAAGAAAACACTGAAGTTTGTGTAAATGTGAATTGAATGTAGGAGAATATAACACAATAGACCTGGTTTATTGTTGTATCATCTTTAAAATGAACAAGACAAAACAAACATTCAGATAGGATGATGGGGACAATTTCAGTGAAATACATGAGGGCAACAGTACTTGTGCAAAGTTTCAGAATGATAACTTCCAAAACGAGTGTGCTATACATGACATTTATCATGAAATCACCCAGGTGTCCCACACAAGTAGCCCAATTATTATTTTATTTTTTAACCTTTATTTAACCAGGCAAGTCGGTTAAGAACAAATTCTTATTTTCAATGACGGCCTAGGAACAGTGGTTTAACTGCCTGTTCAGGTTTGTACCTTGTCAGCTCAGGGGTTGGAACTCGCAACCTTCCGGTTACTAGTCCAACGCTCTAACCACTAGGCTACCCTGCCGCCCCGGCGGGGAATCGTGAAGTTATACACTTTGAATGGAATAACTACAGTGGGGCAAAAAAGTATTTAGTCAGCCACCAATTTCTCCCACTTAAAAAGATGAGAGAAGCCGGTAATTTTCATCATAGGTACACTATGACAGACAAAATGAGAAAAAAAATCCAGAAAATCACATTGTAAGATTTTTTATGAATTTATTTGCAAATTATGGTGGAAAATAAGTATTTGGTCACCTACAAACAAGCAAGATTTCTGGCTCTCACAGACCTGTAACCTCTCCTTTAAGAGGCTCCTCTGCCCTCCACTCGTTACCTGTATTAATGGCACCTGTTTGAACTTGTTATCAGTTTAAAAGACACCTGTCCACAACCTCAAACAGTCACACTCCAAACTCCACTATGGCCAAGACCAAAGAGCTGTCAAAGGACACCAGAAACAAAATTGTAGACCTTCACCAGGCTGGGAAGACTGAATCTGCAATAGGTAAACAGCTTGGTTTGAAGAAATCAACTGTGGGAGCAATTATTAGGAAATAGAAGACATACAAGACCACTGATAATCTCCCTCGATCTGGGGCTCCACGCAAGATCTCACCCAATGGGGTCAAAATCCCAGAACCACACGGGGGGACCGAGTGAATGACCTGCAGAGAGCTGGGACCAAAGTAACAAAGCTTACCATCACACACTATGCCGCCAGGGACTCAAATCTTGCAGTGCAAGACGTGTCCCTCTGCTTAACCAGTTATGCATTAGGGGGCGCTATTAAACATTTTGGATGAAAAAGGTTCCCGTTTTAAACAAGATATTTTGTCACGAAAAGATGCTCGACTATGCATATAATTGACAGCTATGGAAAGAAAACACTGACATTTCCAGAACTGCAAAGATATTGTCTGTGAGTGCCACAGAACTGATGTTACAGGCGAAACCCAGATAAAAATCCAACCAGGAAGTGCTTCATTTTTTTGAAACCGCCTCATGCCAATGACTCCTTATATGGCTGTGAATGAGCTTATGTTTTCCACGTATTCCCCAAGGTGTCTACAGCATTGTGACGTCTTTTTACGCATTTCCATTGAAGAATAGCCGTAAGGGGCCATATATAGCAAGTGGTCACATGGTGTCTCCGGCAGAAAATCTTGCGTAAAATACTGAGGTAGCCATTTTTCCAATCACTTCTTATGAGAAACCAATTGCCTCGACGGATATATTATCGAATATATATGTTAAAAACACCTTGAGGATGAATCCTAAACAACGTGTGCCGTGTTTCTGTCGATATTATGGAGCACATTTGGAAAAAAGTTTGGCTTTATAGTTGCAGCATTTTCCGGTCGATTTCTCAGCCAAGCATGATGAAGAAACGGGAGCTATTTCGCCTACAAAAATAATATTTTTGGAAAAAAGGAACATTTGCTATCTAACTGGGAGTCTCCTGAGTGGAAGCATCTGAAGTTGTTCAAAGGTAAATTATTTAATTTGGTTGCTTTTCTTTTCGTGAAAATGTTGCCTGCTGCCAGCAGAGCCTAGCATAGCATTATGCCATGATAAACTTACACAAATGCTTGTCTAGCGTTAGCTGTAACGCATATTTTGAAAATCTAAGATGACAGTGTTGTTAACAAAAGGCTAAGCTTGTGTTTGAATATATTTATTTCATTTGCAATTTTCATGAATAGGAAACGTTTCTAGGGGTATTTATGTCTGCTACGTTATGCTAATGCATTTGAGGCTATGATTACGTTCCCGGATCCGGGATTGCTCGTCGCAAGAGGTTAAGCCAGTACATGTCCAGGCCCGTCTGATGTTTGCTAGAGAGCATTTGGATGATCCAGAAGAAGATTGGGAGAATGTCATATGGTCAGATGAAACCAAAATATAACTTTTTGGTAAAAACTCAATTCGTCGTGTTTGGAGGATAAAGAATGCTGAGTTGCATCCAAAGAACACCACACCTACTATGAAGCATGGGGGTGGAAACATCATGCTTTGGGGCTGTGTTTCTGCAAAGGGACCAGGTCGACTGATCCGTGTAAAGGAAAGAATGAATGGGGCCATGTATCCTGAGATTTTGAGTGAAAACCTCCTTCCATCAGCAAGGACATTGAAGATGAAACGTAGCTGGGTCTTTCAACATGACAATGATCCAAAACACACCACCCGGGCAACGAAGGAGTGGCTTCGTAAGAAGCATTTCAAGGTCCTGGAGTGGCCTAGCCAGTCTCCAGATCTCAACCCCATGAAACATCTTAGGAGGGAGTTGAAAGTTTGTTGCCCAGCAACAGCCCCGAAACATCACTGCTCTAGAGGAAATCTGCATGGAGGAATGGGCCAAAATACCAGCAACAGTGTGTGAAAACCTTGTGAAGACTTACAGAAAACATTTGACCTCTGTCATTGCCAACAAAGGGTATATAACATAGTATTGAGAAACTTTTGTTATTGACCAAATACTTATTTTCCACAGGTGTGTTTTATACTGATAACAAGTTCAAACGGGTGCCATTAATACAGGTAACGAGTGGAGGACAGAGGAGCCTCTTAACTTAGAGATAGGGGGCAGTATTTCTACTTTTTGATAAATAGCGTGCACAATTTCAACTTCCTGCTACTCATGCCAGGAATATATTACATGCATATAGAAAACACTGACGTTTCTAAAACTGGTCATGTCTGTGACTATAACAGAACTTATGTAGCAGGCAAAACCCCAAGGAAAAACTGTTCAGAATAAAAACGTTTTTTCCCCTCTGACAGTTCCCTCAGTTGGCTTTGCCAAGGGAAATTAGATAGCGCCCATTTTACAGTTCCTATGACTTCCACAGGATGTCACCAGTCTTTGGAATTGGGTTGAAGTTAATCATTGGTGAAACGAAGAAGAGGCACTTCCTGGTACACGTTACACTACAGGGAAAAAGGAGCATGTTTTGTTTACTTTCTCTATCGAATACAGTTTGCCCCGTCTAATTTGATCGATTATTAACGTTTAAAAATACCTAAAGTTGTATTACAAAAGTAGTTTGAAATATTTTGGCAACTTTTGAAATGTTTTGGAGTGACGTTGTGTTTTGGAAAGCTGTTTTTTTCCGGATCAAACCTGCTTTATAAATGGACATTTTGGGTATACATGGACGGAATTAATCGGAAAAAAAGTAACAATTGTGATGCCAACAAAGAAGCTCGTCAAAGGTTATGCATGTTTTATATTTCATTTCAGCGTTTTGTGTAGCACCGGCTACGCTAATTATTTTGTTTACAACTCGTTCAGGTGGTTCAGGGGGGGTGCATGCTATCAGATAATAGCTTGTCATGCTTTCGCCGAAAAGCATATTAAAAAAAGAAAACCTCTACTTCAAATCTATGTGTCCACTTTTTCTTTTAAAAAAAACTCAGTTCGATGTGGTATCTACTAGGCTCGCTTCCTCTCAGATCAAAGGTTGGTCCATCTGCTTCTTCCCCGAAGTGTGGTTTCCTTAAGATCCCAAGTTTGGGGGATGCCTCATGCACAATTGATTTACCTAGATCGTCAGGAACGGTCACCAAATGAAGATTCACATCCCTTCATCGCCAATTGTCGTGGAAATTTCCTGTATTACCAAATCATGAGAGCAAACCACACAAGTCAGAGTTATCATAAAGTCCATCTTTAATTATATGAGCTTCACCATAGCCCTGTGACTCTCAGATCAATTCAGTGTCTATAAATGAATTCTCTGAGAGTGCTTACATATTGGCAACTGAGATCCTTTATAGCAAAGACACACATAGCCAGACAGCATCGTTCAGTTTGGTCTCCGAAAGTTCTTATCTCGTTTTTGGTACCAATTAGGACCAAAAACATTACCTGACCCAATGGCATATATCAAACACACCCCGTCCTGGACATGATCACAGACATTGTGGAGCCACCTAACTGGTTGCCCATTAATCACCCCATCCCTTCACATGGTTTAGGAATAGTTTACAGACACACAGATAAGACTAACCCGACCTCTCCCCTCTCTGGGCCCAAGTAACTTTTTCCACATAAGCATGCTTATGAAAATGAATTAAAAATCTTATTTATAAATGTTACATAAAGAATTCTGATTCTGCCACGACACCAGTCTTCAATTTGATCAATTTATTAACGTTTAAAAATACCTAAAGTTGTATTTCAAAAGTAGTTTGAAATGTTTTGACAAAGTTTACAGGTAACCTTTGAAATAGTTTAATGGCGTTGCACAAATTGAAAGCTGTTTATTTCTGGATCAAACGCTCCAAATAAATTGACATTTTGGATATAAATTGACGGAATTAATCGAACAAAAGGACCATTTGTGATGTTTATGGGACATATTAGAATGCCAACAAAAGAAGCTTGTCAAAAGGTAAGGCATGATTTATACACTGCTCAAAAAAATAAAGGGAACACTTGAACACCACAATGTAACTCCAAGTCAATCACATTTCTGTGAAATCAAAACTGTCCACTTAGGAAGCAACACTGATTGACAAATTCCACATGCTGTTTTGCAAATGGAATAGACAACAGGTGGAAAATATAGGCAATTAGCAAGACACCCCCAATAAAGGAGTGGTTCTGCAGGTGGTGATCACAGACCACTTCTCAGTTCCAATGCTTCCTGGCTGATGTTTTGGTCACTTGAATGCTGGCGGTGCTTGCACTCTAGTGGTAGCATGAGATGGAGTCTACAACCCACACAAGTGGCTCATGTAGTGCAGCTCATCCAGGATGGGACATCAATGCGAGCTGTGGCAAGAAGGTTTGCTGTGTCTGTCAGCGTAGTGTCCAGAGCATGGAGGCGCTACCAGGAGACAGGCCAGTACATCAGGAGACGTGGAGGAGGCCATAAGAGGGCAACAACCCAGCAGCAGGACCGCTACCTCCGCCTTTGTGCAAGGAGGAGTAGGAGGAGCACTGCCAGAGCCCTGCAAAATGACCTCCAGCAGGCCACAAATGTGCATGTGTCTGCTCAAATGGTCAGAAACAGACTCCATGAGGGTGGTATGAGGGCCCGACGTCCACAAGTGGGGGTTGTGCTTACAGCCCAACACCGTGCAGGACCTTTGGCATTTGCCAGAGAACACCAAGATTGGCAAATTCGCCACTGGTGCCCTGTGCTCTTCACAGATGAAAGCAGGTTCACACTGAGCACACGTGACAGCCTGGAGACGCTGTGGAGGACGTTCTGCTGCCTGCAACATCCTCCAGCATGACCGGTTTGGCGTGGGTCAGTCATGGTGTGGGGTGGCATTTCTTTGGGGGACCGCACAGCTCTCCATGTGCTCGCCAGAGGTAGCCTGACTGCCATTAGGTACCGAGATGAGATCCTCAGACCCCTTGTGAGACCATATGCTAGTGGGGTTGGCCCTGGGTTCCTCCTAATGCAAGACAATGCTAGACCTCATGTGGCTGGAGTGTGTCAGCAGTTCCTGCACGAGGAAGGCATTGATGCTATGAACTGGCCCACCCGTTCCCCAGACCTGAATCCAATTGAGCACATCTGGGACATCATGTCTCACTCCATCCACCAATGCCACGTTGCACCACAGACTGTCCAGGAGTTGGAGGATGCTTTAGTCCAGGTCTGGGAGGAGATCCCTCAGGAGACCATCCGCCACCTCATCAGGAGCATGCCCAGGCATTGTAGGGAGGTCATACAGGCATGTGGAGGCCACACACACTACTGAGCCTAATTTTGACTTGTTTTAAGGACATTACATCAAAGATGGATCAGCCTGTAATGTGGTTTTCCACATTAATTTTGAGTAACTCCAAATCCAGACCTCCATGGGTTGAAACATTTGATTTCCATTGATCATTTTTGTGTGATTTTGTTGTCAGCACATTCAACTATGTAAAGAAATAAGTATTTAATTCATTCAGATCTATGATGTGTTATTTTAGTGTTCTCTTTATTTTTTTGAGCAGTGTATATTCATGTGAATGGGGCTAATGTTCGAGTTCAACGAGCTCAACTATCATTAGCTTTGTGGCGGGAGAGGGTCTCTTTCAGGTGCAGAGATCGTGAGTTTTTAAAATGATTTTCTCGGGAAAATATACTTGTATGGAGACGACTGCAGCAGTAACTTTTGCCTTGTATTTGTATCCATTCCATGCAGATATGTTGTTTAACCTCTTGCGACGAGCGTAATCATAGCCTCAAATGCATTAGCATAACGCAAAAGACATAAATACCCCTAGAAACTTTTCCTATTCATGAAATAAATATATTCAAACACAACCTTAGCCTTTTATTAACAACACTGTCATCTCAGATTTTCAAAATATGCGTTACAGCCAACACAAGACAAGCATTTGTGTAAGTTTATCATGGCATAATGCTATGCTAGGCTCTGCTGGCAGCAGGTAACATTTTCACGAAAATAAGAAAAGCAATCAAATTAAATCATTTACCTTTGAAGAACTTCAGATGCTTTCACTCAGGAGACTGTTAGATAGCAAATGTTCCTTTTTTCCCATTTTTTTTTTTTTTGGCGAAATAGCTCCCGTTTCTTCTTCATGCTTGGCTGAGAAATCGACCGGAAAATGATGCAACTATAACGGCAAACTATTTTCAAAATTTGCTCCATAATATCAACAGAAACACAGCAAATGTTGTTTAGGATCCATCCTCAAGGTGTTTTTAATATATATATCCGTCGAGGCAATTGGTTTCTCATAAGTGATTGGAAAAATGGCTACCTCAGTATTTTACGCAAGATTTTCTGCGGAAGACACCATGTGACCACATGCTATATATGGTCCCTTACAGCCATTCTTCAATGGAAATGCCTAAAAAGACGTCACAATGCTGTAGACACCTTGGGGAATACGTGGAAAACGTAAGTTCATTTGTAGCTCATTCACAGCCATATAAGGAGTCATTGGCATGAGGCGGTTTCAAAAAATGCGGGACTTCCTTGTTGGATTTTTATCAGGGTTTCGCCTGTAACATCAGTTCTGTGGCACTCACAGACAATGTCAGTGTTTTCTTTCCAGAGCTGTCAATTATATGCATAGTCGAGCATCTTTTCTTGACAAAATATCTTGTTTAAAACGGGAATGTTTTTCATCCCAAAATTTTAATAGCACCCCCTAAATCATAGCTGTCGTTCATTTTGTTATTTGCCCGGGCATGTAAGAAATGGCATTGTTGCTCCATTAGTATGCTTGGGCTCAGAACACTCACAACAGTAAGACCGCAGCACCCACCTAACCAAGGGTACTCTTACAGGAAATATTGCAAGGTGTGTAACGCTTCAAACCACTCTACACTTGCACACTGTAGAAGGGAGGGTCTGTGTTTGCCATGCTTTGAGTCAGGTCACTGGAAGAAAAACTGTTCGAAGTCTGGGCCCAGATACAGTGAGGAGCACACACGAGTAACCAATGGAGCGGAGCCGTTATTGTAAAGTGAAACGTCCAGGAGCAACAACGGCTCAACCGTGAGGTGGTAGGCCGCACAAGAATACAGAATAGGACCGCTGTGTCAAAGCGCGTAGTGCATAAAAATGGTAGTGGTCTGTCCTCAGTTGCAACACTCATTACCAAGATCCAAACTGCCTCTGGAAGCAATGTCAGAACACTGTTAGTCTGTAGCTTCATGAATTGGGTTTCCATGGCCAAGCAGCTGCACACAAGCCTAAGATTCACCATGTGCAATGCCAAGGGTCGGCCGGAGTGTTGTAAAGCCCACCGCCATTGGACCCTGGAGCAGTGGAACTGTGTTCTCTGGAGTGATGCATCTGGCAGCCCGACGGACGAATCTGGGTTTGGTGCATAGTGCCAACTGTGAAGTTTGGTAGAAGAGGAATAATGGTCTGGGGCTGTTTTTCATGGTTCGGGCTAGGCCCCTTAGTTCAAGTGAAGGGAAATCTTAACGCTACAGCATACAATGGCATTAAAGACGAGTCTGTACTTCCAACTTTGTGGCAACAATTTTGGGAAAGCCCTTTCCTGTTTTAGCAGAACAATGGCCCTGTGCACAAAGCGAAGTCCATACAGAAATGGTTTGTCGAGATTGGTGTGGAAGAACTTGACTGGCCTGCACAGAGCCCTGACTTTACCCCCATTGAAAACCTTTGGGATGAATTGGAACACCGACTGCGAGCCAGTCCTAATCGCTCAACATCTGTGCCCGACCTCACTAATGCTCTTGCGGCTGAATGGAAGCAAGTCCCATCATGTAGTGCAGGGGTTCTTAAACTTTTCAGCCTGTGACCTAAATTAGAAATTCTGTGTTTTCCTGGGACCCAAGGACAATATGCAACTACACGTAAATATCGATACATATGCCTAAAAAAATGCAATATAGACAAAACAAATAATGAAATATCCATATCTTTATGTTTATTTTTCCCCATTAAAAAACACTCGTACATACCTGTCTAGGCTGGAACTGTTGCTGTTAAAGTACAATAAATAATGTCATTCTGAACTGGAATGAACAGATTGATCACATCACACAGGCTTTTTGATCGTGCAGGACAGATAAATATTCTGGCCTACTGTATATCTTACTGAATACATTATAGTTGATAGAAAGTCTAGGTTGGAACTGTTGCTCTTAAAATACATGTTTATTCTATACTGGAGTAAACTGATTGATCAGTCCACAGTCCAAATGAGAGTTGTATGTCTTGTTGAAGTTTTCAACAAGCATGTCTATTCTGGGCTCAGTCTTTGACAGTGCAACACTGAGGTCATGCTCAGCATTGACACGGTTTCTGCACTTGAGAACCCTGACTTGCATAGGAATGTGGTGCCAAACTGGCTCCGAACATCTACTGATATCTGCTGCAGATGAGCAACCCAGAACTGTGTGAGTGTTTGTCTCAAAAAGCATCTTGCTTCAATCCGTTTCTTCCAGTTCAGAACAAAAATGATTAATTGTAACAGCAATAGTTCCAACCTAGACTTGATTTCAACAATAAAATGTACAGCAGGCCTGATCATTCTTCATCTGTAATGTGGCGGCAGGTAGCCTAGTGGTTAGAGCGTTGGGCCAGCAACTGAAAGGTTTTTAGATCAAATCCCTGAGCTGAGAAGGTAAAGATCTGACTTCCTGCCCCTGAACAAGGCAGTTAACCCACTGTTACTAGGCTGTCATTTTAAATAAGATGACAGCCTATTTTAACTGACTTGCCTAGTTAAATAAAAAGGAAAAAAAAATGTTTCTCAGGGTTGGATTATCAGTAGCTAGTTAGCTTGCTTTGGCTAACGTTAGTTATTAGCTGTAACGTTACAAGGCCAGGGTATTGTTTGAAAGAGAAACTCACATCTACTACTATGAGAGGGTACTCCCTTATTTCTGCTTACATCTGTTTTAACATGACAACAATGCCTTGCTAGTTGACTTACTTTTCCACTTTCGAGGCATTGTTTCCTGAAGCATTCTGTCCTGTTCTGAAAGAACTCCCTGGGTTTACCGTCATGTTGTGCCTGGATGTTAGGTCAGGACGTGTCGTTTTGAGACTCATTACTAAAGCACTTCCCCACACAAAACACATTGTTGGCGCTCCTCGTTATTTCTCAGTTTGTATGAAAGAGACAAAAAGTCATCACTGTATTTGCCTTTCATGACGATTGAGCTCAGTTAGAACTAGTGGCTAGCATGAGTCAATTTCATGGCATCTTATCTCCCTCTACCTCTCACGCTGCTGATAAGCAGAGAGCGCACTAAACCGAGAGCGCAGTTGCACTAGGCCAAATCAATTCCAGTAATTAATGAAATAAGTATACATTTACGTCGCGACCCACCTACCCATACTTTAAGAAATGCTGATCTAGTGGAAAGCCTTCCTAGAAGAGTGGCGGCTGTTTTAGCAGCAAAGGGGAGACCAACTCCATATTAATGCCCATGGTTTTGGAATGGGATGTTCGACGAGCATGTGTCCACATACTTTTGGACATGTATTGTATTTGTGTTGCAAATTGCTATAGGCCTATACTTAAACAAAATTGCATTGAAACAAATTCATGGATCCAATGATTTATCATCCCGTAATCTATAGACAGGGTAGCGCTATATCGTTTAATGCGTCTTCTTGGGCTTCCCCACTGATAAACGTTAATCCCTTGTTAAATCGGGAACTGCCTCATCTCATATATTTAGGTCTATACTAAGCTCCTATATATCTTTAGTTTATCTTTATATTCTGTAGAAACTATGAGAATAAAAGGTTCAGAACTTTTGTGAAACCACACAGTTAAAAATATGGCGAATAGAAATCGAAACTGGATGGTCATCAGAGATCGATGGGAGGGGTTGAGGGATGAGACTAAAAACAAAGATAACTATTGTAAAATGTATATAGTATGTATAAGCCTAATTGTTGTCCATTTGTTTACTCCAATTAGGGTAGGGGTATAGGAAATAATAAAGTAAAATATATATATGGGGATTGGAAATGATGCAGACAATTACATTGATGGAAGCCACAATCATTTTGCTATTTTATTAGGATACCTATCTGCAATATTAAAGCTGATCTCTATATGTCCGCTCATGATTACATTTACTGTATAATGTTTATGTGGAGGCTTTGCCTGACCAAAACGTGTCCACTATAGGCTTGCTTATGAGAGATTTGTTTATCATCTCAGGCACTGAGCCTGTTTTACTTGTTTTCTGACAGCTTCAGGATCCTGGACTACGTTGATAAAAGACGCATGTGCTGAGAGTTCTGGATGAGAGGCAACCTGGCGTATCTACATTGGCTGGTTACCTGCATTAAAAAAGGTGGAGTTTTGAAACAGAAGTGCGCAACTCCAAGGGAAAAAAACATGACCACTGCTCCAAGCCCAGACAGGAGGCAACAGGATACAAAGCTCTCCAACTCTGCTCTTGAGACATGGTCATTTTTGAACCTACCTACTAATACAGTGTGAGTTATTTAGGCTATGTCATCCTATTGATTTTTATACATGACTTCAGTGTCCCTCCAGCCTCTGCATTGCCTGCTAGCCTACTGTTGAGGATGTTGACCTACGAACAGGCTGCCTCTCAAACACCCAGACACAGATCTTTACCTCGAATCTCAGAATGCCACTACTACCTGTGACAGCAGCCTTCCAATTAGCTCTACCTCAAACTTTGTGTGAGTGAGCTTAAGAAGCCTTTGAGTCCAGCGTGACAGATGCAGTGTCAATAGGTATATGGACGCAATTAGGCCTACAGCTTGACCGACACTACGTGTAGGCTATAGAGATGGACACACTGGAATATTGCATAAACCCTGTCCTTAATGACCATACTATAGGCTACCGTAGGCCTTTTTAATTTGTAGCTTAAGGCTATTGTCAAAGCAGTCTATTTCTAAGAAACATTTCCCCCACAATACAGCAAAAATACCATAACACATGAAATTGTTTGGAAGTAATTTATCTGACACCTTTAATCATGTAGGCCTAGACCTAATATCTAGCTCCCATCTGTGTCACAGGTCAAATGTTATTTTGTCACATGCTCTGAATATAACAAGTGTATGCCCTTAACCAACAATGCAGTTAAGAAAATAAGTGTTAAGTATTTAATAAACTAAAGTAAAAGAAAAAGTGCTGGAGCAAAATCGCTGGAAATTCGGGAAGTGTGTAATTCTAGAAAACAGCTGCTGGTTGTCAGTGAAATAGCAGCACAGAGATGCAGAGGAAAGTCGGTTTTAAATTGTTTGATGTTCACTTGTGAGCGTAGGCAAATATGTTCCCTCCCATGTGACCCTGCAACGGTATAGTAGCCTACATAATTGGACGAATAAACATTGTAAACCATAGCCTATTCTACCTCATTTGCCAATTTTGTTTTTGAAGTGACAGGCACTTTTCCCCGGGACTGTCTGGAGAACACTGAAGGTGACACAGTCTAGGGGAGACCGACGGAACAGGGTCTACTTTCCCAGTTGTGATGTAACTTAAAGGGGCAATCATCAGTAACTACATTGTTTTTTAAACTTAGAAATTAAGGATATTTATCCATTGATTCTAGAAGAATATAACTTATGATCTTTGTTCAACTGTCATAACAGAATCCAAAATATAAGATTGTTTTACTCTGTTTGTCAACAAACCAAATGTAAACAAACACTATATAGCCTCAAAGCATGATTTAAACCATTTTGATATCATGGATGGTCATTCCTTGCATTGATAGCTCTGTCGATACAGTTGAGAGTGGTATCATTGCTCCAGCCCCATCCCTCAGCTTTGAGGAGTATACAACCTCAGTCACCGGCTTCATCAATAAGTGCATCGATGACGTCGTCCCCACAGTTACCGTACGTACATATCCCAACCAGAAGCCATGGATTACAGGCAACATCCGCACTGAGCTAAAGGCTAGAGCTGCCGCTTTCAAGGAGTGGGACACTAATCCGGATGCTTATAAGAAATCCTGCTATGCCCCGAGACGAACCATCCTACAGGCAAAGCGTAAATACAGGACAAAGATTGAATCCTACTACACTGGCTCTGACGTTTGTTGCAAGGCTGTGCTACGGATGTGGCAAGGCTTGCAAACTATTACGAGCTACAAAGGGAAACTCAGCCGCGAGCTGTCCAGTGACGCAAGCCTACCAGACGAGCTAAATGCATTTTATGCTCGATTCAAGGCAAGCAACACTGCATGCATGAGAGCATTAGCTCTGTGTAGCCAATGTGAGCAAGACCTTTATACAGGTCAACATTCGCAGGGCCAGACGGATGACCAGTATTTGGACTCAAAGCATGTGCAGACCAACTGACAAGTGTCTTCACTGGCATTTTCATCCTCTCCCTGACAGTCTGTAATACCTACATGTTTCAAACTGACCACCATAGTCCCTGTGCCCAATAAAGCAAAGGTAACCTGCCTAAATGAATACCGCCCCTTAGCACTCAACGTCGGTAGCCATGAAGTGCTTTGAAAGGCTGGTCATGGTTCACATCAACACCACCATGCAGGAAACCCTAGACCCACTACAATTCTCATACCGCCCCAAAAGATCCACAGATGACGCAATCTCAATCATACTCCACACTGCCCTTTCCCACCTGGACAAAAAGGAACACCTATGTGAGAATGCTATTCATTGACTAGAGCTCAACATTCAATACCATAGTACCCACAAAACTCATCACAGTACTTAAATTGATGTTGCTTGTGTCGTAAGCAAACACGACTAATAGCCCACATTGTATGTGAAACGTAGGCTAGGTCTTTACATTTCGCAGAGTAGTTTTTATGAATGAAAATAAACACCCATAATCTACAAACTAACCATTTGTCATATAATGTTGATTGATATCAAGATTTGACCCCTGTTTTCTTCTTTCCTCCACAGTTCTTTAACTGTACCACAATGTTTTGACTATGTGTTGTGTATAATGTTTCCAAGTCTAGATGTTCACCTATGTCTATATGTTTTAGGGACTACAGATGGAAATGAGCTATTAGCTAAATCTGGTGTGCTCTGAGATTTAGCCTATGTTTTTGGCGTGCATTGCCCTGCCAAATAATATTCATAATAAAATGTCTGTTTCCTTTTCGCCCACGAATTACAAATATATACAGTAACTAACCCTCTACTGCACTCTGTTTTTGTTTTAATTCTGAGGATGTGTCCATCCCCAAGGACCTGGAGAAAACTCCTGACCGTGTGAAAGCACAAGGCTGTTGTGCAAAGTTGGTCGGTTGATTGAGGGCAGCACAAGGAGTCTGAGTATCTCCTCTCATGGGATCCTGTATTTCTGACCTATCATTGAGACTCTGCAATGGGCTCAGGTTGTTGAGAATATGCACATTTATATACACCAACTGACACTACACTATTTATAATATTACATTAGATCCTATACACTACATTACCCAAATTAAACATTTATCATTGTATGATCATGGCTATTTACACAAAACTCTTAAATTGTTTAAGAATTATATATTGTGAGGTAAGGCAGAAAATAAGCCTTACGGTGCACTTTGGCTGCTCAATGAGTGGTCTGGATCACTTGTAGATGTGCAAGGGTTTCAAGAGCCACGTTACTAACGAAGGCTCTGGGAAACACCTCTGCTACTAAAGATACATTGTAAGATGGTTCTAATGATGATGTTAACACTATACGAAGGCTCTGGGAAACTCTAGTTCGTTGGCTCATCACAAATGGCCAGATCCTGAAATAGGCCAAACTAAAAACTGTTATCCATGGGTCATGATGCGCAAATTTCACTAGACTAAGCTCGTAGGCACTGAAGCTTGTGGTGATCGGTGGCATATTATAGAGCCTGTCCACAATTATGTAGGCTACTGGTTAGTCGTTAAGGTTGTAAACATTGTGGAAGTGACTCTCACTGGCCTGGGCCAATTTGGACTCAGGACTGGTCACATGATCCACTACAGTGACTGTCAATCATCAAGTCATTAGAATGAGATTTTCTAAATGTTTTTCTAGATAACTTTCATCTGATTACATAAATAAAGACCCATTTATCATTTTCTGTCTTGTCAAGAAGCCACGACTATTACTTGGTCAAAATGTACAGTGCACGGGTAGAACAATACCAGGAACAGGAGATGTGGATATTTTGGGCACAGGGCTTGTGGCAAGGTTGACATTGCTTTGCATCAACTCATTTTATTCACTCTCAAACCCTCCAGTTCATTAATAAACTTAAAACACACAATTAGGGAGCTGTCTTAGTTTTTTATTCTGCTCAGGTGTGAAATCAAGAGAGCTAGCAATTTGTAGAACTATGTTTCTCCAAGTAGCTTGATAGACATGAGTACACTTGTGTGTGTATGAGTGGGAGTTTGAGAGTGGAGAGGTGCTCTGCATAGTTAGATTGGAGCATATTGACGAGGGGTCACCCCACATCAGCGACGTCATACGCTCGTCCGTTTTCTGAGCTCTCATTAACAGCATGCCAGCCTCTCGTTATGCTTTCTCTCCTCCCTCCAGTCTGATGGTACTTTCGAGTCACAGGACAGGAGGGGACAGAGGGAGAAAGAGAGAGAACAACAGCTGGTTCATGTCAGACTGAGGACATGAGGAATGAAGGATGGGGTAGACATACCAAAGAGGCTGTAGAGCAGGGGTAGGCAACTAGATTCAGCCGTGGGCAGATTTCTGTCAGAATGGACGGTCAGGGGTCCAATTATAATCATTTGTACACTGCAAATTGTCCACAACTAAGCCCAAAAATAGGTTATTTTTTAAAAATAACAGTAATTTCATACCTTGTTTATATTGAGACACAATCAAATAGTGTCTTTTTTTATTCGTGGGACTATTTTGGGGCCCGATTTTGGCCCGTGGGCCAGGTGTTACTGACCACCGCTGTAGGGCAGTGTTTCCTAAACCCCGTCCTGGACAGAGTTTGGTAAACCCTGCTGTATAGGATGGTTAGATGTTGTGCTGCGCTGTGGTCGAATAACTATTCTTGGTCATTAATTATTCACATCGCATTCTCTTTTCTTCCCTTTGTTTATTCTGTATTTATTTTTTGCCTCAGTTATGTGGTCCCCCTAAAAAAAAACTTTCTCAGAGCGCAAGTCTTTGAAATAGGTAGTTTTGTAAATCCTTTGAACAGACATTGACTTTTTGACTGTCAAATGGCCTTCATCATCAGACCTGATCAAAGTTCACTGCTTCTCTTCAAATCTGGCTGTGAACTGTATGGTGGAATACTGACACCACCAGCCAAAATTCCTTACAACGTCTACTGAATTCTCAGAGGTGCTAAGAACTCTGTAAATACAGCAGAGAAGTATTCTGAAGGCTACTTTCTACAAGAGGTGAATACAAAACAATACAACATCTATCCAACCAAAACAGTGCCAGAACATTTGCTCCGAACTTAAAATATAGCCATGAAATTCTAGGAGGCGAGCATCTCAGGTGAAATATGACTGTAAATGTGCTAATTGATTATGGTGCATCAGTAGTTTCAGTTTTCAGCCACATGTCTCCATTTCTTAAAAATATCAGAAAAGCCTATTTTCTAATCGTGCTGTACTGTAGAACATAATTGTTTCTTTTGGAACCTAATGAAGTAAAACAAAATGAGAAATCCAAACACGGATTGCTGAAGACATTTATTTTGTTGGGAGAATTTCCACCGATGGCCTTTTTTCAACCCTTAACGAAAAAAATACATTTATGTATTTAACTTAATGTAGATACATTTCCATCTTTGCTAAAATGCAGGTAATGCTATGTGTAACGTCCTGACCTTAGTTTGGTCAGGGCGTGAGTTGTGGTGGGCATTCTATGTGTTCTATGATTTTGAATTTCTATGTTTGGCCGGGTATGGTTCCCAATCAGAGGCAGCTGTTTATCATTGTCTCTGATTGAGAACTATACTTAGGCAGCCTGTTTTCCCACTATGATTTGTGGGTAGTTGTTTTCTGTCTTTGTATTAGTTACCAGACGGAACTGTTTCGGTTGTTATTTTTGTTTACTTTTTATTTTAGTGTTCAGTTTAATAAAATCTCGAACACTTAACACGCTGCATGTTGGTCTGATCCTTCCTACTCCTCCTCCTCAGAAGAGGAGGAAAACCGTTACAGAACTACCCACCAAGAAAGGACCAAGCAGTGTGGTAACGGGAGGCAGATGGTGAAATGGACATGGGAGGAGATATTGGACGGCAAGGGACCCTGGGCACAGGCTGGGGAATATCGCCGCCCCAAGGAAGAACTGGAGGCAGCGAAAGTTGAGCGGCGGCGATATGAGGTAAGGCAGCGCAACAGGCACGAGAGGCAGCCCCCAAATTATTTTTTTGGGGGGGACACAGGGAGATTGGCAGAATCAGGCGATAGACCTGAGCCAACTCCCGTGCTTACCAGAAGAAGCGTAGTACTGGTCAGGCACACGGTGTCGCGCTCATAGCCCGGTGCGCTATAGGCCAGCCCCCCGCAAGTGCCATGCGAGAGTGGGCATCCAGCCAGGCCGTTTCGGCCCAGGGTATCCTGCGCCGGCGCTGCGTGCTGTGTCTCCGGGGTGCTGGGACGGTGCAGTTCGCCCTATGCCTGCGCTCCACCTGTGCCGGGCGAATGTAGGCATTGAGCCTAAGGGAGAGGTATGCACCAGTACTCCCCCACAGCCCGGTTCAACCTGTGCCTGCACTCTGGAAGTTCCAGGCTAAAGTGGTCATCCAGCCTGGAGGAGTGGTGCCAAGGCTGCGCACCAGAGCTCCAGTGCTCCCCCACAGCCCGGTGCCTCCACGCACCAGGCCTCCCCAGCCTGGTGTGTCCTGTGACAGCCCCACACACCAGGCTGTCTCTCCGTCTTCTCCCGCCTGTCCGGCGCTGCCGGAGTCTCCCGCCTGTCTGGAGCCGCCCAGGAGCTGCCCGTCACTCCGGACCTGCCGGAGTCGCCCTTCCCTCCGGTGTCGCCGAAGTCTCCCGTCTATCCAGGGCCCGCTGCAAGGGTCGCTGCTCCAAAGGTGCCACTTAAGTGGGCCAAGACTGTGGTGGAGTGGGGTCCACGTCCCGCGCCAGAGCCGCCACCGCGGACAGACATGCACCCAGACCCTCCCCTATGGGTTTAGGTTTTGCGGCCGGGGTCCGCACCTTTGGGGGGTGGGGGGTACCGTCACGTCCTGACCTTAGTTCCTTTTTTTGTCTCTATTTTAGTTTGGTCAGGGCGTGAGTTGGGGTGGGCATTCTATGTGTTTGGCCTGGTATGGTTCCCAATCAGAGGCAGCTGTTTATCGTTGTCTCTGATTGAGAACCATACTTAGGCAGCCTGTTTTTCCACTATAATTTGTGGGTAGTTGTTTTCTGTCTTTGTATTAGTTACCAGACGGAACTGTTTCAGTTGTTATTTTTGTTTACTTTGTATTGTTTGTAGTGTTCAGTTCAGTTTAATAAAATGACGAACACTTACCACGCTGCATATTGGTCCAATCCTTTCTACTCCTCTTCAGAAGAGGAAGAAAACCATTACAATATGGAGAACCAAACCAGCCATGAAATGAATAAGTAAATCCACGTATAATTAACCTCTCTAGGGTAGGGGGCAGCATTTGGAATTTTGAATGAAAAGCATGCCCAAATTAAACGGCCTGCTACTTGGGCCCAGAAGATGTGATATGCATATAACTGGTATATTTGGATAGAAAACACTCTGAAGTTTCCAAAACTGTTATAGTGTTTGTGAGTATAACAGAACTGATTTAGCAGGCGAAAACCTGAGAAAAATCCATTCAGGAAGTAGTTTTTTGTTGTTGGTTTTGTAGTTTTCTATTCAATGCCATTACAGTATCCATTGACTTAGGACTCCAATTGCAGTTCCTATGCCTTCCACTAGATGTCAAGTATTTAGAAATCGTTTCAGGCTTGTATTCTTATAAATGAGGGAGTAAGAACTGTATGAATATACTTTTGTCCTATTTTATTATCATATTTATTTTTTTATTTTTTACATGCGCATAAGGAACATGTTTTGTCCATTTTCAATATGATTTCATAGGAAGTCAAAAGTCACTTTTTTGGGGGGCCAAATGCCATAAGAAATTTGACATGCTCAAAAATCCTGCAGAAATGCTAAATTGACTGGCCTGATGAACACAGGATGGCCTGGCAGTGATAGTTGTTCCTTTCCATCACTCGTTGTGTTGATTTCATCATGTCCATTTTGTGATGTTTTTTCACCGTTGAATCATATTGCAAATGCACGTGCATTGTTGTGCAACTGGTAACCCAAAAATAAAAATATGGTGATTTCATTATGTCTAATTGTTTGTTTTCTTACTTTTGCAAAGTCACTGTGCATTTGCAATATGGTTCAATGGGCAAGTACCATCACGAATTTGTCATGCTATAAAAATCCTGCAGGAATGCGAAATTGACTGGCCCGATGAACTCGGGATGGCTGGGCAGTGATTCTGGTTCATCTCAATGGCTCGTTAGGGTTGATTTCAGAATGTCACTTTGGTGATGGTACCTCACTGTTTAAACATATTGCAAATGGACAAGAGTCACCAGCAAGTCACTGTCCATCAGTCAATTAGATATCATTCTGACACCAAACTGATACAAACTGACACTAAACCCACTTTTTCCAACTCGTTTAGTAGCCAACTATCACATACTTCAGAGCTGGCCCAAAATTCACAACGCCTTCGGTTCAAACCATAAAAAAAACATAAAACACGTAGTTACGTTCTAGCTGTGGGTCCATTTCTTATGTTATGTGTAGGACTAGCTGAGGCGACCCCGAATCCCAAGTTTCGGCTCGATCGGTCATTTGGTGTCCGAGCAAAACCCTAATTGGTGCTGAAAATCCACTTTTTTCCATGACTTGCTACGGGGTCCTTGAATGAGCTATCGGACAGAAACGTTTGGGTCTGTCTATATGGGCCGAGACGGACGCAATCCACCTAGTCTTGTGTCTCTTAGACTTTTCTAAATGTCGTCATTTTCGTAATGGTCAAAATGAATTGAAGTCATTGCAAATGTAGGAGGCTGTTTCTCGGTCCGAGAACCTTCTAGAGCCACGTAACTCACCACGCACTATCGACCGGAGGTCTAGAACAGGATTCTAAAGTTTCGGAACTCTAGGTCTGACGGTTTTTTAAAAGTTCCAACAAGGTTAACTAATGCAGGCAGTGTGTGTCTCTACGCACCCCAATGGGTCCCTACTTCCAAGCTGTGTGTGTGTGTGTGTGATTTAGTTTTCCTTTGAAATTTTATGGGAAAAATGACTGATTTACAGTTCATGGGGGTTGCCTAATCACATATATGAAGTTTTGGAAAGATCTGACTTTTTTAACCCCTCGAAACAGCCCAAGAGACACCAATTATGGCACTTCGGGTTGGCACAGGAAGCTATAAGTCAACACATATCCTCACTGGGGTATGCTTTTACAGAATCCTGAGTTAAGTCCTTACGTTAAGAACTGACTGATTTACACAGGGTTGAATGCACTATGTCTATCAAACTGCAGGCAGGGTATGGATTAACACTTTTAGGGTGATTTTAACCACTTCCGGTTGGTCCAGGAAGCTTAGAATCAACACAGGTAGACCTCGTAGTGGCCTGATGGACTGTCATCGAAGACAGGTTCATACGACATTCATAACCCACATAGGCTTCAGGTTGAATTTAGGGGTGCAGGCAATGTATTCCTATGGGGAGAGAAGTCAATGCAAACTGTTTGAAGTAAACACCTTCTTTGAACTATTAAGGGTTAATGCCACACGGTCAACGTTAGGCTTGCACGGATCGGGAGGACCTTAGGAACGTACCTGAGGTCGAATTGTGCTTCTCACCCTAACGGTTCTCTCACTGTCACCCAAAAGCAAATGACGTGGGGCAGGCTTCATTTTGGGCATACTTTTCTAATGGTTGCTGCGCTTAGACCGATCGAGCTACGGTCAAGCGGGATATCTCGTTGAACTCGGCACGGCCTAGAGATTATGTTTATGCCATTGCCTGTTCTCTGTGTCTTTGAGCACCGCACTTTATCACTCCATCCTTGCTGTGTGTGTGTGAGACCTTTTCTTTGACATCTGCTGGGAGAAATTACTGATTTACAGTTTAGGAGGGTTACCTAGTCACACATATGAAGTTTAGGAAAGATGTGACTTTTTTAACCCTTCAAAACAGACAGTGTGACCCAATTAAAGGCACTTCCCGTTGGCACAGGAAGCTATAAGTAAACACATGTCTTGATTGACATAGACACTTACAGAATCCTGAGTTTTAAGTCTTTAAGTTAAGAATTGACTGATCTACGATCTACACAGGGTTGAATGTAGTCATTTTCACCTTTGAAGCTTATGTACATCAAAAGACCTTTTGGGTCAATTTAACCGGTTGCTCCAGGAAGCTTAGAATCGACACAGGTAGACCTCATAGTGGTCTGATGGACTGTCATAGAAGACAGCTTCATAAGGCATTCATAACCCACATAGGCTTCAGGTTGAATTTAGAGGTGCAGGCAATGTATTCCTATGGGGAGAGAAGTCAATGCAAACTGTTTGAAGTAAACACCTTCTTTGAACTATTAAAGGTTAATGCCACACGGTCAAGGTTAGGCTTGCACGGATCGGGAGGACTTCAGGTACGTTCCTGAGGTCGAATTGTGCTTCTCACCTTAACGGTTCTCTCACTGTCACCCAAAAGCAAATGACATTGAGGGCCAGCCTTCATTTTGGGCCTACTTTTCTAATGGTCGCTGTGCTTAGACCGAGCGAGCTACGGTCAAGCGGGGCATCTCGTTGTACTCGGCACGGCCTAGAGGATATGGAAATGCCATTGTAGGCTTTGTGTGTCTTTAAGCACCGCACTTTGTCACTCCATCCTTGCTGTGTGTGTGTTTCTGTGTGTGTGTGTGTGTGTGAGAGAGAGCTATTCTTTGACATCTGTTGGGAGAAATGACTGACTTACAGTTTATGGGGGTTGCCTAATCACACATATTAAGTTTTGAAAAGATGTGACCTTTTTAACCCTTGGAAACTGCCACTGTGACACCATTTAAGGCACTTCCGGTTGGCACAGGAAGCTATAAATAAACTCATATCCTGAGTTTTAAGTCTTTACGTTCAGAACTGAGTTATTTACGGAGGGTTTAGTGAGTGTGTGTTATTTCAGAAAATCGTAGAAAATCACAGAAATCTCGCAGAGCTCCGCAGCACACTTTAAAAAGATTTGTAAGAACACCCTGCAACTGGATCTGTAACCATTGAGAAAAAAAACACCTATCTGTGAACATCACCAATCTGTCATTGTACGATTTCTCTTAAATGACGATAGATAAATGGCTGGTTCTTTTTTTATTGACACCGGAGGCTCCTTTACTTTGACTTGAAGTGGAAAAATAATTTCTCTATTTTCACGTTGGACCTTTAATCCCAGATAAATGGCCATAACTCAAAAAACGTTGAGGACTGGACGCCATCTTGTTCGGGGCCAACTGCCCATTATGTCAAACCTAAGCTCACCAAGTTTCGGCTTCAAAATATTTTCCGTTTTCGAGATAAGGCCCCGTCGTGAATCGTGATGTTTTGTCCAATAGCAATATGATTGCTTATGCCCTCTTGTGGGAATTTCCGGGATAGCGGAAAAATGACCAAAACTTGACCACAAAGTTCATTTGATGACTTCCCGGTAGGTCCGGCCCTGCCGCTCAGCCCGACGCCGTCCGCGAATTTTACAAACGTTTTCGGACGTCTAGTAAGGGACCGTACATTTGCAATATGGATTTTCTCACTAACCATACAGCAACTGCCGAAATGTTCCCTTAAGGTATGTACAGTCTTGCCTATGGATCTTGAGTACATTTAAATGTTCACAACTGTCGAGTTTACACAAATATTAGTGTTGTAGCTTTTATTGCAGTACTTTAACTGTGGGAAATAACCTATTTTTTTCAGCCTATTGTGCATGTTGGACATTCATATTGCAATGTACAGCTTTACCTATGGATCTTGGGTCTATGAAATGGGGTATCAGCCAACTCAGTGACACCCACAGAACAGAACTGTGAAATGTTTACACAATTATTAAGGTCGTATTTCTTACTGCAGGACATTGACACCACTGTGAAATTAACCACATTAGCTCACCAATCAATAGGCTGAATACTGAGGTGTTATCCCACTGTCAAAGTCCTGCAATATGAGCTACAACGCTAATATTTGTGTACACTTCACAATTGTATTCTGTGGGTGTCACTGAATAGGCTGATACCTATGGATCTTTGGTCCTTGAAATGGGGTATCAACCAATTCAGTGACATTCTGCCTTAGATGTTGTGCTAAAGGCTCTAGCGACAAAATGAATAACATGCCCAAAAAATAGGTAATGGACCTCAGTGTGCCATTAATAGAAACCATAGTTAGCATATGTGACTCACCACCTGGTTTCCATCTTATGTAGCAACATTTGAATCTGTTTTTTACATTGGATAAAAGTTGAGACTAAGAGCTGCAAAATGGTATATCATACACTGCATTTGAGGAAACAATGGGAAAGTAATTCTGCTTTGATAAACTAACTTTTGCGAAAACCATCCTTCAACGTTTTGGTACTACCATTGAAGAGCCCTTTTTGTCTACACCCATTCAGAATTGTTCACACCCACTTAAGCCTTAGCCCCACCCATCTCTGTTTCTAACTTGCCAGCTAGTACCAGACATTTAAGAGTGAGAGAACAACTCACTAACATTACTCGCCCTAGCAGAGCTGGTTAGGTTATGTTATCCAGAGCGCTGGTGACTGCAACTGTACTGTCAGATTGTCCCATTAGTAAACGCAGACCTTTTTGCGTTCAAAGCACATAATGGACGCTCTGGCCAATAAATAATGTTGGTCCGAAAGCTGTGACCTCACAACGACAGTCAAGCACCCAAGCTAACTGGCTAACATTGGCTAGCTACATCCAGACACATAATGACAGAACACCCCATTCTGACCATTTTACTCACACTAGCAGAGCTGGTTAGGCTGTTTTCATGTTATCCAGAGCGTTTGTGACTAACTGTGCTGCTGGCAACAATTGAATTACGCTTTATTGCAGATATTTACTGACACCAGACATATTCAATGGGTGTTGAGCGTTTAAAAATGCATCAGTTGTTCTGAGCTCTGGCACACTAAGATGACTATTTTGTTTTAAAAAATGTAGCTAGAATGCTCGCTAGGTATACAATGAATCCCAACGCATGACGTAACGTTAGTTTGCAAGCTAACAGTACACTTTAACTTGAAATGAAAATACTTTATCAAAATTAGAAATGCATATTATCTGAAATTGGAGTAGATAGACATACTAGCTGGTAAATTCGCTCTGGCTATCAACAGTTGCAGTGACATTCTATTGAAATGGATACATGCATAGTGGAGTCTTTTGTTAAGACATGTAGCTAGCTAGCTAAACAATGGACCATAATCACAACTCATGACGTTACTACCCTGCATGAATCTGCAGGTAGCTAACCAACCAGGTTATATGGCTATAACTAGTCAAGCAAATGTGTCTGATATACAAATAATAAGATCATACACAATGTTAGCTAGCTGACAGTACATATACAATTAAACCACTTTCTGTCAAAATGAGAAATGTGTAATATCTTAAATTGTAGCTAGCTGGACTCTTACTCGTATACATCATGGTTGGATGTGTCTCCTGTCTGATGCCATGCATGGTTGCCCTTAGTTTGAAGATGTAATCCAGACTAGTGTTTTCTCCATCTCCTTAGCTATCATACTCAAATTCCACTGATTTCAAAACTCGGTCCTCCAGAAAGTGGAGAGCATACACATAATTTTAGCTAACAGTACACTTTCATTTGACATTAGGTTTATGCAGTTTTGTTACATGATTAAAAAAAATAAAAGCCATTTTCGACATGATTACCTAGACATACCGACTAGCTCCAATAGAAAGACGCATGCTATATGGCAGACCAATCCAAACTCATCTCTCGGCATGTCCAGCCCACTGATTATCTCAGCCAATCATAGCTAGCGGGAAGGTTCGTAATTTAACAATTTTATTCATATTTACAGATGGCATATAAGGCACATGAAAGTTCACATGTTCGAGAAGGCATTTCTTCCAAAAAAACGCATTTTGATAACCTTTTTTACGTCCAAACGGCTCTCCTGTGAAGTCGTGACTTGCGACATACACCTAGTTTGCTGAATCGGGTCACATATAACACACAAACCATATCGATAAAATTATTTTCCAAGACAGCCCACAAGTACTGCCATTCAAGCCTGTCAAAAGTATTTTCCATCCATAACGCCAATACTTTTGAATACAATTTTTGGTCAGAATTAAAGATATCGTACGATAATTTGCACAATCTGTGTGATCTTTCCCTTTCTTTGGCACTAGAGACATTAATGCAGAGTCAGTATGCTCATGAAAGAAATACGTTTTCGATGGCCGAATGAATCGACTCCAATAATGCTGGTCATAAAATTCCCCCAAAATTTTAGTAACAGTTCAGGTGGAATGCAAGGTGATTGACCCCTTGGGTCAGATGGGTCAGCCCAGATCCGCAGATTGCTTCTCATCCAATACGGGCAAATCAAGACTATGTAAAAACGGCTTGCATTTGTCTTGCTCAAACTGGATAGAAGATTTATATAACTAATAAAAGACTGAAACGTTGCATTAATTTCCTGTGGATCAGAGTCATAATTTAGATGGGGATTGAATAGATTCCATAGAAGTACAACATCCACTTTGTTTAAATTTTAAAGCTAGACGCTTGCTTGGTTTGCTCCCATTAAAATAATAGTACTACATCACTCTATGCATGATGATCTCAGCACTCCTCATTAATAAATCATTCAGTTCCAGTTTAACCACCCTCAAATCATTTCTGACATTATTTAAATAATTCCTTTTCAGGTTCTGTTCAAGTGATTTAAAAAAAAATCTTGATTCTGTGATTCCTGGCTTTATTGAGGTGAGATGCAAAAGATTATGTAAAGTCTGTGATAAACTGTTTAGTAGCCATCCGTGTAAACCTTGGGCGTCTACAGAGTCCTTGTTTTTTGCTAAGAATTCAACTACTTCTGCTTGAAATTCAGCCACGAACAACTCGTTTTGAAGGGTCATATTAAAAACGCCAACATTTTGTTTAATTCACCTGAAAGCTCACATCCACTTTGGTAATCTGTGAATTATGATCTGAAAAAGTTGTCACGGCCGTTGAATGAAGAGGACCAAGGTGCAGCGTGGTGAGGGTACATATTATTTGTATTAGAAAAGACGCCCTACAAAACAAACAGTGACGCTAAAGGCTGTGCCATAAACAAAATCAACCTCCCACAAAGACAGGTGGGAAAGGGTTACCTAAGTATGGTTCTCAATCAGAGACAACGATAGACAGCTGTCCCTGATTGAGAAACCTACCCAGCCAAACATAGAATACTCACCCCAAATCACACCCTGACCAAACCAAATAGAGACATAAAAAGGATCTCTAAGGTCAGGGCGTGACACAGGCAATATTTGTTTTGGCGCAAAGCACATACTTAGAGATATGAATGCGAGAATAGAAAACAATCAATTCTTGAGTATGATTTGTGATAGGCAGAAAGAATAGGTATAATCTCTGATGCCCGGATTCTGAACTCGCCACACATCAGAGATATTGAGATGTTCCTTCATTGCATTCAATGCTAATGATGCTGATTATTGGGCATGTGAAACACTTTTTGTGGATCTATCAAGCTTGAGATCAAAAACTGCATCCATATCTGCCTCTATGACAAATTCATACTCTGAAAGTGATAATTATTTGGTAAACCCAGGGAAAGATGTGTCCTCAAAAAGAGCAGGTGCATAAAAATGCTACTTTCTTTCCATATAGACGTGTAAATGTAAGCTAAGTGGCCTGAAGTGTCCTTGCTAGTCTAGTTACTTTAAATCAAAATAACCACACCTGTGGACTTGACTCCACTAGTCAAAGCGGCAACTTTATACTCCTTATCCTGTAAGCAAGGGATATCTTTTACTCACAAATGAGATTCCTGGATACATGCAATATCAATATTTTTTACAGCGAATTAAGTGTAAACATTTAGTTCTCTCAATTTTCACATTCAAACCACGGACATTCAGGCATAAAACAGACAGCTTAACCATTGTCAAAAACAATCCTAACAATTACGAGTTGAACTGAAAGTGGTTCAGATTTACCTTTGATAAGCAGTGACATGTAACTGAGATAAGCCAAACTAGAAAACAAAACCTGGAAACAGTGAAAGTTTAGGGAAATTAAGGACACAATGAAGTGATTAACATTAAAACCTCTTGGTGCTAGGGAAAAAAAAACGTTCCCGTTTGAAACGGGATATTTTCTCAGGAAAAGATGCTAGAATATGCATATAATTGACAGCTTTGGATAGAAACCTGCAAATCCATGGGTTCAAACAGTGAAAACAACCATATTTGTATAATCCGGTACTAAATAATAGTAATGAAATCAAGAAAAGCATCCAAAATAAAGTCAACAGGTTGAACCAGCCTCCAGCTCCACTGGTCCAGTAGGAGTGACATTTTTGGAGAAAGTGGATACATGCCTTTTGGCGGATCCATTTGTGGTTTCAGAGTGGGCGGGAAAGGAGTTGGGTGCAATTAACTTGTTTGGGATAGGGGGCAGTATTTTCACTTTTGGATGAATTGCGTGCCCATAGTGAACTACATCCTGCTCTGTCCTAGATTGCTAATATATGCATATTACTATTGGATAGAAAATACTCTGAAGTTTCTAAAACTGTTTGAATTATGTCTGAGTATAACAGAACTCATAGGGCAGGCAATCTTCCAAACAGGAAGTGAAATTCTGAATGCGTGTCTAATTTCAAGTCATCGCCTATTCACTTCCAAATACGATATGGATCTGGTAGCACTTCCTACGCCTTCCACTAGATGTCCTCATTCAGTAGAACATGGAATGGAGCCTCTGGTGTGAACTTTCACCGAATGGGATGGGAAATAGTCACTGTCCTGGCAGAACCCAATTTCCCTGTGGCGCATTTGTCTGTGGATGTCACCATCGTTCCATTTGGCTGCAGATGAAAACGTATGCTCCGGTTGGAACGTTATTGGATATATATGAAAATAACATCCTGAAGATTGATTCTCTACTTAGTTTGACCAGTTTATTCGACCTGGAATATATCTTTTTGAAGTTTTCGTCCGAGTTCTCCTGGACCAGTGTCAGCTTTTGGACACGTGAGCTGAAAGTGCTAGCAAATGCAGCTAATTGGACAATAGTATTGGACATTATGGAACAAAATAACGATTTATTGTGGAACTAGGACTTCTTGCACTACATTCTGATGAAAGATCATCAAAGGTAAGGGAATATTTATGATGTAATTTCGTATTTCTGTTGACACCAACATGGCGGAGAAATATATTTACGTCTGAGCGCTGTCTCAGATTATTGCATGGTAGGCTTTTTTCGTAACGTTTAAAAACAATCTGACACAGCGGTTGCATGAAGAACCAGTGTATCTTTAATTATATGTAGAACATGTATCTTTAGTCAAAGTTTATGATGAGTATTTCTGTTATCTGGCGTAGCTTTCTATAATTCCTCTGGATATTTTGGAGGCATTTCTGAACATGGCGTCAATGTAAACCGAGATTTGTGGATATAAATATGCATATTATCGAACAAAACATAAATGTATTGTGTAACATGTCATATGAGTGTCATCTGATGAAGATTTTCAAAAGGTTAGTGATTCATTTTATCTCTAATCCTGCTTTTGTGACTATCTTTGGCTGGGAAAAATGGCTGTTTCTTTTTTGATTTGGTGGTGGTCTAACAAATATATGTTGTGTTTTCGCTGTAAAACATTTTAAAAATCGGATGAACAAGATGTTTATCTTTCATTTGCTGTATTGGTCTTGTTAATGTGTGAAAGTTGAATATTTTTTAATTCCCCGCCCCACCTTTTCAGCTGAATTGACGGCAACTTGTAGTGGATATTTGTGACCCATTTCAGGAAACTAGGCATATGTTGCTGGTCACTACTTTACAGGAGAGCTGTTTTGAATGTAAACTTTTTTCGGGGTAGAAATGCCTTCCCGAACTTGTATGCCATCTGTAAATACAACTAAAATGATTTTAAAAACGAGCCTGGTTGGTTAAGCCACAGAAAAAGCAACCTTCCCGCGATTGACTGAGATGGGCTGGACATGCCGAGAGATGAGATGCTTCTGTTTATTTGAGCTGGTCAGTATGTGCAGAATAATCCTGTCTAACGCAGCTTTTTTTCTTGTATCGCGTATTAAAACTTAACAAAAAACTCCACTTTGCAAGTAACCTATTTCAATAGAACATCACTGCAACAACTGTTTCAGAGCACTCTCGTCTGAGTGTACCAGAGCACAGAATACATGATGAATTTACAAACGCTCAACATAGCCTGTGTCAGTAAACGTTGGCAAAAAAGCTCTGTTAAATTGTTGCCAGGAGCAAAGTTACCAGTCACCAACGCTTTGGATAACATGAAAACAGCCTAACCAGCTCTGCTAGGGCGAGTAAAATGGAGTTTGGGTGGGGACTACTTCTTAGGGATAGGGGGCAGTATTCGGAAGTTCGGATGACTGACGTGCCAAAAGCAAACTGCCTGTTAATCAGGCCCAGAAGCTAGGATATGCATACAATTGGTAGTATTGGATAGAAAACACTCTGAAGTTTCTAAAACTGTTAATATAACTGATGTGGCAGGCAAAAACCAGAGGAGAATCCATCTGAAAATATTTATTTTGAGGTGACCACTCATTGAAATGCTTGTCTATGGGAAAATCAAAGGAAATTCTCCCAGAATGCAGTTCCTATGGCTTCCACTAGATGTCAAGTCTTTAGAAAGGGGTTCAGTAATGTTTTTTGAAATATTTGTGAGAATTTGTAGTTTTTCAAGGTGGCTCTCATTTTACTGTAGTCTTGTGGCGCACGTGGATGAGGGCGCACACTTCCGTTATTTATCTCCGGTATTGAACACACTATTCTCCGTTTAACATTTTATCATTTATTTACATATTAGGGTACCTGAGGATTGATTAGAAATGTTGTTTGACTTGTTTGGACAAAGTTTATTGATAACTTTTGGGATTCCATTGTATGCATTTTGAATGAGTGGAACAGGTGGATTACTGAATCAAGCGAGCCAAATAAACTGACTTTTTGGGATATAAAGAAGGACTTTATAGAACAAACATTTGTTGTGTAGCTGGGACCCTTGTGATTGCAAACAGAGGAAGATCTTCAAAAGGCAAGTGATTTATTTTATAGCTATTCCGGACTTAACAAGAAGTTAAGCTTTTAACCTCTTACGTCCACCCGACACGCAGGCGTCCCATCTAGACATCTGGAAATGCAAATGCGCTACGCTAATAGCACTCGTTAAAACTCAAACATTCATTAAAACACACATGCAGGGTACTGAATTAAAGCTACACTCGTTGTGAATCCAGCCAACAAGTCAGATTTTTAACCTGTTAGAACTCTAGGGGCAGTATTTCATTTTTGGATAAAAAGACGTGCCCGTTTTTAGCGCGATATTTTGTCACGAAAAGATGCTCGACTATGCTTGGAATTGATAGTTTTGGAAAGAAGACACTCTGACGTTTCCAGAACTGTAAAGATTTTCACTGTGAGTGCCATAGAACAATATCTACAGGCAAAACCAAGATGTTTGAGTGACCAGGAAATCAACAGGATTTTTGAAGGCACGTTTTCAATGATCTCCTTATATGGCTGTGAATGGCACAGGAATCAACGGACACTTCCTATCGTTTCCCCCAGGTGTCTGCAGCATTGTGACGTCTTTGTAGGCATATCATTGGAAGATTGGCCATAAGAGCCTACAATTACCAAGTGTCCCGCATGGTGTCTGCGTGGAAATTGGTGCGCAAAAGTCAGGTCCCAGTATTTTTCCATCCGAATCAGAGAAGAATGCACGTGTCTAGGACTGGCATTTCAATGAAGAGATATATGACCAAACACCTTGAGGATTGATTCAAACAACGTTTTCCATGTTTCAGTCGATATTATGGAGTTAATTCGGAAAAAGTTCGACGTTTAGGTGACTGAATTTTCGGTTAGTTTCGGTAGCCAAATGCATAGTAACAAAACGGAACGTTGTGTCCTACACAAGCATCTTTCAGGAAAAACTGGACATCTGCTATGTAACTGAGAGTCTCCTCATTGAAACATCTGAAGTTCTTCAAAGGTAAATGATTTTATTTGATCCCTTTGCTGGTTTTTGTGAATGTTGCGTGCTAAATGCTAACGCTAAATGCTACGCTAGCTATCACCACTCTTACACAAATTATTGATTTTCTCTGGTTCTAAAGCATATTTTGAAAATCTGAGACGACAGGATTGTTAAGAAAAGGATAAGCTTGAGGACAGGCATATTTATTTCATTTATTTTGCAATTTTCAGAAATCGCTAATGTTGCGTTATGGTAATGAGCTTGAGGCTGTAGTCACAATCCCGGATCCGGGATGGGGCGGCCTAACAGGTTAAAATGCTTTTCGGCGAAAGCATGAGAAGCTATTATCTGATAGCATGCAACACCCCTAAATACCCGAAGGGGACGTAAACAAAATAATTAGCATAGCCGGCGCTACACCAAAACGCAGAAATAAAATATAAAACATTCATTACCTTTGACGATCTTCTTTGTTGGCACTCCTAGATGTCCCATAAATATCACTATTGGGTCTTTTTTTCGATTAAATCGGTCCATATATACCGTAAATATAAAACACCATAGTACCCTCCAAACTCGTCATTAAGACCCATTAACCCTGGGTCTCGACCCCGCCCTGTGCAACTGGGTACTGGACTTCCTGACGGGCCGCCCCCGGGTGGTGAGGGTAGGCAACAACATCTCCACCCCGCTGATCCTCAACACTGGGGCCCCACAAGGGTGCGTTCTGAACCCTCTCCTGTACTCCCTGTTCACCCACGACTGCGTAGCCACGCACGCCTCCAACTCAATCATCAAGTTTGCGGACGACACAACAGTGGTAGGCTTGATTACCAACAACGACGAGATGGCCTACAGGGAGGAGGTGAGGGCCCTTGGAGTGTGGTGTCAGGAAAATAACCTCACACTCAACGTCAACAAAACTAAGGAGATGATTGTGGACTTCAGGAAACAGCAGAGGGAACACCCCCCTATCCACATCGATGGAACAGTAGTGGAGAGGGTAGCAAGTTTTAAGTTCCTCGGCATACACATCACAGACAAACTGAATTTGTCCACTCACACAGACAGTATCGTGAAGAAGGCGCAGCAGCACCTCTTCAACCTCAGGAGGCTGAAGAAATTTGGCTTGTCACCAAAAGCACTCACAAACTTCTACAGATGCACAATCGAGAGCATCCTGGCGGGCTGTATCACCGCCTGGTATGGCAACTGCTCCGCCCACAACTGTAAGGCTCTCCAGAGGTCGCCAGGTCTGAGGTCTGCACAACGCATCACCGGGGGCAAACTACCTGCCCTCCAGGACACCTACACCACCCGATGTTACAGGAAGGCCATAAAGATCATCAAGGACATCAACCAGGACCTCGACTCCCTTATCGCTTTAACCATTAAAATTGATGGACGCCTAAGGGAACCTCTTATGGCTGCGATCCCTGTACAGGGATCAACATCAGGGGAAATTTCAGAGTGACAACTAAAAATACAACGTCGTAACATTAAACATTCTTGAAAATGCAAGTGTCTTACATCCTTCAAAAGATTAGCATCTTGGTAATCAAACTACGTTTTCCGATTTAAAAAAGCTATTACAGAGAAGAAATGCCATGCTTTTGTTTGAGAAGACAACAACAAACATTTTTCGCCATGAAAGTTTTTACACATTTACATCTGAAGGTAAAATTATAACTTACATTCTGATATCTTGCTCTTATTTCTCTTCCTGAGGGTCCCAGTGATCAAATGAAGTGCCGTTTTCTTTGATAAAATCTATTTTTATAGCCTAAATCGAAACATTTTGTAACCCTTTTTGTGCCGTGAATTCCATCTCTATCAATTTTTTACGGAGCATTCGACGTAATTCCACACCGTAAACAATCGTGGCGGGTGGCGTTACTGTCACACCCTGATCTGTTTCACCTGTCCTCGTTATTGTTTCCACCCCCTCCAGGTGTCGCTTGTTTTCCCCAGTATATTTATCCCTGTTTGCTGTCTCTCTGTGCCAGTTCGTCTTGTATGTCCAAGCCTACCAGTGTTTTTTGTCCCCCTTTTCCTGCTTTGCCTTCTCTTTTTTTCTAGTTCTCGCCTTTTTGACCCTTTCCTGTTCTGGACTCTGTACCTGCCTGCCTGCCCTGACCTCGAACCTGCCTGCCACTCTGTACCTCCTGGACTCTGATCTGGTTATGACCTTTTGCCTGTCCTCAACCACTCTTGCCTATTCCCTTTGGATTTATTAAACATCTTAAACTCCAACCATCTGCCTCCTGTGTCTGCATTTGGGTCTCGTCTAGTGTCGTGATAGCACGTTCAAACAGAGGTAGAGATTTGAAACCGAAATTCAAAATGGTGCCTATGTGGGATAGTGTCATTACAACCCAAATCTATTTCCAAAATATCAATGTTTCAGAATATAGAATACTAACACCGTAAATAATCTTACTCTGGATAATGTGTGCCTCTTAAGAGGAATAGATACGGTGGTTGTTTTAGAAAGAGACATCTGTTTCTTTTTTCTGTATTTGTGTATTGTACTGCTCTAGGGATGTGATTTAACATTATGTATTGTAACAAAAAATCTCTTAATGCAATGCAGAATAATTATTTTATTACCATAGTGAATTGTTGTAATGTTTGTGTCAATTAATCCCATAAGGGATGGGTTTGGCTATTTGACACAAAAATATCACTGAGAAGCAAGATTCTCTGGTCTGATAAAACCAAAATTGAACTCTTTGTCCTGAATGCCAAGTGTCACGTCTGGAGGAAACCTGGCACCATCCCTATGGTTAAGCATGCTGTGGGGATGTTTTTCAGCGGCAGGGACCGGGAGACTTGTCAGGATCGAGGCAAAGATGAACAGAGATCTCTCCTTGATGAAAACCTGCTCAGGACCTCCGGACTGGGGAAAGGTTCACCTTCCAACAGGACAACAACCCTAAGCACACAGCCAAGACAAGGCAGGAGTGGCTTCGGGACAAGTCTCTGAGTGTCCCAGCCTGAGCCCGGAATTGAACCCAATCGAACATCTCTGGAGAGACCTGAAAATAGCTGTGCAGCAATGCTCCCCATCTAATCTGACAGAGCTTGAGAGGATCTGCAGAGAAGAATGGGAGAAACTTCCCAAATACAGGTGTTCCATGCTTGTGTCATACCCAAGAAGACTCTAGGCTGTAATCGCTGCCGAAGATGCTTCAACAAAGTACTGAGTAAAGGGTCTGAATACTTAATTGTGAGATTTCTGGTGTTTCTTTTACTATAAATTAGCAAAAGTCTAAAAAACATTTTTTGCTTTGTCATTATGGGGCATTGTGTGCAGATGAGGAAATGTAAAACATATATATTTTTAGAATAAGTCTACTCTAACAAAATGTAGACAAAGACAAAGGGTCTGAATACTTTCCTAAGGCACTGTATTAATAATTAAATTATAATTGATGAAATTAATTCCCTTCTTGATAGACATACTCTGAAAATATAATTACCAAGCTAACAATTACTTCACACTGGAAGAAGTTAAGCTATAGTAAAGCTGCCTTTAAGAGAAATAGAGTTTGTTTAACTAAAGATACTTTGAAAAAGTAATTCACTTCATCAAAACGATATCTACATTTGAAATAAATACAAAGTTAAGAAACACGACTGAAATATGGGGTCGTTTTTGTGGGAATATATATAGATTTTTTGCAAAAACGTGTATTTTCTTTTAAAATTGTATCGAGTTGTTCCAGCATTTAGCTACACCGCTACATGGCAAAAAAGGGACTAACTACTGGAAACACTACTAAGAGGTATTTTAAAAACATTCATAACACAGCAGTACGTAACTTTTTACTTGTCTACAAGTTTGCACCTACAGTATACTTGAAAGAACTGGGGACATGGGCTGGGAACCCTGTGAGGTGAGATGGAATATGTGTATGGTGAGAGACTTTGGAATAGGCTGTTGGATATGCCAACTGCCAGAATAGCTAGTCAAGTTTTTCAATGGGATCTATCCATAGGGGGAGCCTGGGCAACTGAAATGTCTGGCCTTTTTCAACAGGCTGACTACACCGCTCGCGTCGCAAAATAAATGTAGAATCTATATTATTAAACTATTGCACGCTCGCCAATGAGCGTCTGCGTTGCCAATGGCTAAAATAGAAGTCAGTTCTATTTGCGACACAGATCGCGCTGCAAGTCCTGCCTCTCCCATCTCCTCATTGGTTTATAGAAGCAGGTACCCACGTGCCATCTCCTCATTGGTTATATCCCCGTGGGTGACTGAAAGACGAACGAGGTCAGTGGCAGTAATGCACCTAATTTATGAAACTTGCCGATCGCAATATAAAGTCAAGAGAAGAAAAAGCCTAGAAGGTGGAGAGATGACGAGAAACGATTCGGTTGACCGTTTTATGTGTGGATTAATTGTCAGAGTAGAGGACCTTGTGCATTTCAGGTAAAATAACAACTCAATGTTTATATCCCAGGACATATGAGCTAGCTAGCTAAATTGCCCTTAAATGTTTAATGCTTTTCGACCAGTCCCCAAATTAATGTAATTGGTTCAGAGTTTGTTTTGATATTTTAACCTGAGTGTCGCGTTTGGTGTGGGGGGACAACATGGATTTATGCACGATGGCGCACGCGCGCAGCCGGTTTCGGTTCCGTGTGACTGAACATATGTATGAAAACCAAATTAAGGGAGGCATTGATATGATTTTTAAAAAACAACTTTTGATGCAATATGAAACAAAATGGGTGGAGGAGATTAAACTCAAATTGAGAAGCTTTTGTTTGATTAAGGGTGAATTTATTTGTGAGAAATTATGTAAAGCCTACCTAAAAGCAAGAGTTTGCTATGTATGTGCACATGTAAAATCAGGGATATTGCCTCTGCGTATTGAAACAAGTCGGTATTGTGGTGAAATGGAAGAGGAAAGACTATGTAACTATTGTGACCTCGAAGAAATAGTGAATGAAACTCATTTTATCCTCAAGCCCTTTATACAACGATATACGCTTGCTCTTATTCCAGAAAGCACACTAGATATACCCTGGCATTCTGTGGCTGAGTGATGAGGAGAAATTTAAATGTTTTTTTTGTTTTTTGTCCGTTGTGTATTTCCTTTTGAGGAATATTTAGATAAAGCCTGGAATAAAAGAAAAGGGCTACCTATAATTAAATTGCACAAATATTTAGCTTCTATGTGGTAAATGGCACGTGTGCATATAGATTGTGTATAGGCTTGTCTGCCATAATGTATGAATCTTCTGTTTGTGTCAGACTGGGTTCAAGTGATTTCTTATTTTAATTTCTGTCTGTATATGTATATTATTTTACTGCTTAAGGGATGTAATTATTGTTTGGATAACCTTATTTACTATTATGCATTGTATTTTTTTGTTTACTCTTTATGTGATGTGCAATGCAGAGAATGCTGGGAAATAATTCAAATTTAATTACCACAGTGAATTATTGTAATGTTTGTTTGTGTCATTTAATCACATAAGGGATGGGTTGCCAATTGACGATTTGACACGGAAATACAATTTCATTAATTCACTAATCTTTGAATGTAGTATAATTAGTAGGTGAGTTACAAGTAGTGGAACTACTCCCCAAAACTGCTGATACCATAACCTCATCATCATTATCTATACATTAAACTATAGGGCGCAAAGTACTTCAGTAATGACAATCATTTAATGAATTAATCTCTATGTAGAAAGTATGTTTGCATGTCTCCAGCTCATGGAGGCCTGAGGAGCGTGTGACCACTCTACCGTGGGGAAGCCTTCTGTATTGGTATTGGCATGACTCCTACCGAAGGTGGCTCCCCTTCCCGTTCGGGTGGCACCGGCCTACTAGCTGCCACTGATTCTTTTCTCCCCCTCCTTATCTGTTTATTGAGTACACCTGTTTTGAGTTGGTTATAATTAGTGAGGCTTTATTAGTCAGGCCCGTCTGGTTCTTTCTGAGGGATTGATTATTGTAAACCTGGTGTTTTGCATTAGATGTACATGTTCGTACATTTAGTGCTAGACTATTTTTGTTTCCCTGTGTCTGGGGCATTTGGTTTGAGCACCCGTAAGTGGGGTGACCGTAGTTCACCGTGTGTGCATTAAAAAAAGCACTTTATTTAACTCTGCTTTCCTGCGCCTGATTTCACCCTCACGACACCCAGGACCTTACAGGTATATTGATATACATCATGCTTTTCAAATATCAATCCACATTATGCTCCCTAATGTCTTCACACAGTATTAAAAACACTAGCAAATAGGTGGCTGACTAGGCCTTGCTTGTCATCCAGATGGTGACCTCTTTCCAAGCCAAGGGAGGAAGAGACTAATGGACAAATACTGAACATGTCATCCATTCAACCTCGTCCTCACACATCGTACGACCCAGTTTGGAGATTGTTCTTCTTCAATTAATATATTTTTTTTACTTGCAGTCGAGTGGCCATTTCTTTTCGTTGATCAATTAGACGGTAAAATTAAAGTAAAACGAAGGGGAGGACACATCAGATGTCAAACATGTTGTTTCTTCTCTGTATTTGGTCTGTGTTCAAAAATATGCGAGACCATCACAGAGCAGTGAGGCAGGTAATTGCTTAGAAACTAATTAGCCAACTACTCAAGGACGGCTTGCCAAGCAAAGCAGGAGGGGGAAATGCATTTCACAAAAAAGCAATTAGATGGAACATTTCTGGAAATGCAGTGTGTACTGTAAACAACAGAAATTGGGGAGTAAGGGAAAAGACCCGGCAAGGTTGGAGATTAACTGAAATAATACGATTGAAGAGTGCTGTCAACTTCTCTCTCTCTCTCCCCCTTCTCTGTTTCACATACACTCATTCACTTCGCTCTCCTTATGTTATTATTTGCTTGAGAGAGTCACTAACACCCTATTACTACTTTCCCTTATTACTGATGAGAACCTAAACCATATTACACACATGTTTTCCCCAAAATACATTCTGCAAATGGTCTCATTTTAATTCATAAGGATTTCACATGATTTTCCCCAAATCTAATCATAGAGGCTATGAACCAAACAGTTTCAGCCTTCACATTACTTTCACTAGTCAACCATCAACTGTTAACTTAACGTAGAACCTGCCCCTGAGCATATTTTAGAGCCATGGCTGTATCCAGCTAAGCCCAGCCAGCCTGGCTGTCTCACCTGGAGGGAGAGCTGACGGGTTCTGGGTAGCTATCGGTCCTCTCTGACAATCCCCCCATTATCTGGAAGGGTCTCTGATGTATTGCCTTGTGTCACATTTACTTATGGAGATCCTCAGGGATTGTTCCACCAAATCCCCACAGTCATGTCAGTTTTTAGAATCTGCCACTTTTGTGTCAACATCTATTTTGTAACAGTTTAGCCGGAACATTAAACCAGGCTTCCCGGTGACAAATCTCTTTTCTGCCTCCCTTCATGGTCAGTCTCCTGGTGGAAATTCAGAGAAATATCTCATTCGTTCTCCGACAGTGTCTCATGTGAATGCTGATAATGGCACGTCTCATTGGGTTCATATTCACAGAGTGAATGAAGCCTGATGAATCTCAATCTATATCAAAATGGAGGATTTTAAAAGGCAACAAATGGCGCAAGCAGTGCAAACTTTAACTCTGGTTGGGAACCAAGAATGCATAGATGGGGTGGGTAAAAAATATTCTGGTCAATATACTGTAGCGAAAAAGAGAGTATTGGTGAGATAGTAAGTGCCGTGGCATAAGAATAACATTTCTCAGTGTCGGATCAGTCGAGTCAGATCAATCGAGAACAAATATCAGGTAAAAATGTCATTTGTACTGTTAATGTGTCAGAATTTATTTCATGGTATAGACTTGTATAATCGACAGACTAAATAATATTTACAAAGTTATATTTGGCACATACTGTACCCGGCACATTATAACATTTCATTGTTGTCAGTGGTGCAACATTATGTCGATTCAGACTTATGAATTTACCACTTTCCTATGCAATTCTCAGGTTTTGGAATTCAGACCTACCTTATTCAGTCCCACTGCAGGAGTGGCCATCTTGTGGACTATATACATTTAATTAAACTGCTAAGTATTCATTCAATAGGGATTTCAGTACATTTATCTGAATTAAGCCATCCCTTTAAATACGGTGTACCTTTTTAGTTCAAATATTTCTACAGATATAAAGAAAACGAGTTCAGAATATTAGGCATCGCCGAGCACCACCCGAACAAGGAGAGGCAACGACTTCGGCAGAAGTCGTGACAGTACCCCACCCCTGACGCGCGGCTCCAGCTGCGCGTCGACACCGGCCTCGGGGACGACCCGGGGGGCGAGGTGCAGGGCGATCCGGATGGAGACGGTGGAATTCTGATAACATGGAAGGATCTAACACGTCTTCCACCGGAACCCAGCATCTCTCCTCCAGCCCGTACCCCTCCCAGTCCACGAGGTACTGAAGGCCCCTCGCCCGACGTCTCAAATCCAAAATGGATCGAACAGAGTACGCCGGAACCCCCTCGATGTCTAGAGGAGGCGGAGGAACATCACGCACTTCAGCCTCCTGGAGCGGGCCAGCCACCATCGGTCTGAGGGGAGACACATGGAACGAGGGATTAATACGGTAATGAGTGGGTAGTTGTAACCTATAACATACCTTGTTCACTCTCCTCAGGACTTTTAAACGGCCCCACAAACCGCGGACCCAGCTTCCGGCAGAGCAGGCGAAGGGGCAGGTTTCGGGTCGAGGGCCAGACCCTGTCCCCTGGTGTGAACACTGGGGCCTCACTGCGGCGACGGTCTGCGCAAATTTTCTGGCGCCTTATGGCACGCTGAAGGTGGACGTGGGCTGCCTCCTAGGTTTCCTCAGCGTGCCGAAACCAATTGTCCACCGCAGGGGCCTCGGTCTGGCTCTGATGCCAAGGAGCCAGAACCGGCTGATACCCTAATACACATTGAAAGGGAGTAAGGTTAGTGGAGGAGTGACGTAGCGAGTTCTGAGCCATCTCTGCCCAGGGCACGAACTTCGCCCACTCCCCCGGCCGATCCTGGCAATAAGACCGCAGAAACCTACCCACATCCTGGTTAACTCTCTCCACCTGCCCATTACTCTCGGAGTGAAAACCTGAGGTAAGACTAACCGAGATCCCCAGATGCTCCATGAACGCCTTCCAGACCCTTGATGTGAACTGGGGACCCCGATCAGACACTATAACCTCAGGCACCCCATAGTGCCGGAAAACGTGTGTAAACAGGTTCTCTGCAGTTTGTAAGGCCGTAGGGAGACCGGGCAAAGGGAGGAGACGACAGGACTTTGAAAACCGATCCACAACGTCCAGGATCGTGGTGTAACCCTGTGAAGGTGGAAGATCAGTCAAAAAATCCACCGACAGGTGCGACCATGGCCGTTGAGGAACGGGTAGAGGTTGTAGCTTACCTCTGGGCAGGTGTCTAGGAGCCTTGCACTGGGCGCACACCGTACAGGAAGAAACATAAATCCTCACATCCTTAGCTAAAGTGGGCCACCAGTACCTTCCTTCAAGACAGCGCATCGTCCGACCTATCCCAGGATGACCAGAGGAGGGTGACGTGTGAGCCCAATATATCAATCAGTCGCGGACAGCAGACAGAACGTACAGACGACCAGCTGGACACTCAGGGGGAGAAGGCTCTGCACGTGACGCCCGCTCAATGTCCGCGTCCAGCTCCCACACTACCGGCACCACCAGACACGAAGCTGGGAGTATGGGAGTGGGATCCATGGACCGCTCCTCTGTGTCATACAGCCGAGACAATGCGTCTGCCTTAACGTTCTGGGAGCCTGGTCTGTAAGAAAGAGTAAACACAAAACGAGTGAAAAACATGGCCCACCTTGCCTGGCGAGGATTCAATCTCTTCGCCTGCCGGATGTACTCCAGATTGCGGTGGTCAGTCCAGATGAGAAAAGGGTGTTTAGCCCCTCAAGCCAATGCCTCCACACCTTCAAGGCTTCTACGACAGCTAACAGCTCTCGGTTCCCCACATCATAGTTTCGCTCCGCTGGGCTGAGCTTCTTCGAAAAGAAAGCACAGGGGCGAAGCTTCAGTGGCGTACCCGAACGCTGAGAGAGCACTGCTCCTATTCCAGCTTCGGATGCGTCCACCTCCACTATGAATGGCAAAGAGGGATGCGGATGTGCCAGCACAGGCACAGAGGTAAACAGAGTCTTCAGGTGCTCAAAAGCCCTGTTCGCCTCAGCCGACCACTGCAAGTGCACCGGGCCTGACCAAAACCCCGGATAAACCTCCGGTAGTAATTGGAAAGCCCCCAAAAACGCTGCAACTCCTTTACCGTGGTTGGAGTCGGCCAATTACGCACGGCTGTAATGCGGTCGCTCTCCATCTCCTGAAGTGGCCCTAGGAAGGAGATGGATTGTTGGAAAAACAAGCATTTCTCAGCCTTGACATATAGATCATGCTCCAACAGGCGACCAAGCACCCTGCGCACCAGGGACACATGCTCGGCGCGTGTAGCAGAGTATATCAGAATATCATCGATATACACCACTACACCCTGCCCGTGCAGGTCCCTGAAGATCTCATCGACAAATGATTGGAAAACTGATGGAGCATTCATCAACCCATATGGCATGACCAGGTACTCATAATGACCTGAGGTAGTGCTAAATGCCGTCTTCCACTCATCACCCTTCTTAATACGCACCAGATTGTACGCACTCCTGAGATCCAATTTTGTGAAAAAACGTGCCCCGTGCATTAACTCAATAACCGTATTGATCAGAGGTAGCTATATTTCACTGTGATTCACTGAGACCTCGATAATCAATGCACGGGCGTAAACCGCCATCCTTTTTCTTCACAAAAAAGAAACTTGAGGAGATGGGTGAAATGGATGGCTGAATGAACCCCTGATGCAGGGATTCAGAGACATATGTCTCCATAGCCTCCGTCTCCGCTTGCGACAGGGTATACACGTGACTCTTGGGATATGCAGCGTCTACCAGGAGATCTATTGCACAACCCCCCCGATGGGGTGGTAATTGAGTCGCCTTCTTTTTACAGAAGGCGAGAGCCAAATAGGCATATTCGGGGGGAATGCGCACGGTGGAGACCTGGTCTGGACTTTCCACCGTGGTAGCTCCAACGGAAACCCCTAAACACCTACCTGAGCATTCTTGCGACCACCCCGTGAGAGCCCTCTGTGGCCAAGAAACAGTGGGGTTATGACAAACTAACCAGGGTAGGCCTAGCACCACAGAATATGCAGGAGAATCAATAAGGAAAAGAATAATCTTCTCCTTGTGACCCTCCTGCGTTATCATACACAAAGGTGCGGTAACCTCCCTGATAAACCCTGACCCTAATGGTCGACTATCTAAGGCATGATTTGGGATAGGCATATCCACAGGAATATTAGGGATCCCTAAACTATGAGCTAGACTTTTATTAGTGAAATTCCCAGCCGCACCTGAATCAACTAGTGCCTTATACTGGGAATGCAGTGAAAAATCAGGAAAAGAGACAGAGACAAACATTAGTGCAGCAGAGGGCTCTGGATGAGAATGGTGCCTACTCACCTGGGGTGACGCCAGAATGCCCTGCCTGCCCTCTCTATTCCCAGAGGAACCAACCCGGCACCGACCAGCAGTGTGCCCTCTGCGACCATGAATGGTGCTCGAGCGGGAACCCCCTCCGGTCTCCCTGTGCACCATCCCTCCCAATTCCATAGGTTCGGGAGAGAGGGTGCGGGAGGATGGAACAACCAGACCCCGATCTAGACGTCCACGAGTAGCCAGCATGTTGTCCAGCTTGATAGACATGTCCACCAGCTGGTCGAAGGTGAGGGTGGTGTCTCTACAGGCCAGCTCCCGACGGACGTCCTCGCGTAGACTACAACGGTAATGGTCGATCAGGGCCCTGTCGCGCCATCCAGCACCGGCAGCCAAGGTCCTAAACTCCAAAGCAAAATCCTGTGCACTCCTCGTCTCCTGCCTCAGATGATAGAGGAGCTCACCCGCTGCTTTGCCTTCAGGTGGGTGATCGAATACTATCCGGAATTGGCGGGTGAACTCCTCAAAATGGTCCAATGCCGCATCCTCCCTTCTACACACAGCGCTGGCCCATTCCAGGGCTTTCCCAGTGAGGCATGAGACGAGGGCGTAACTCTTCTCATGGTCAGATGGTACTGGGGAGGCCGTGGCTAGATATAAGTTTAGCTTGAGGAGGAAACCCTGGCAGCCGGCAGTATCTCCATTGTATCCCGTGGGTAGGGATAAATGGATCCTCGATTCCGGAGAGGAAAAAACGTTCACGGGAGATTCCGGTTGTGGTGGTGGTGGCGCTGGAGAAACTCCCTGTCTCTCCCAGCGATCCATTTTCTGGACAATGTGCTCCATGACGGAGCTGATACAGTCAAGCTCCCTCGCTTGTTCCTGAACGCGTTTCTCCAGGTCCATGGGTATAGTGTCTTCTCCTGCTGACTTCATATATATTGGTCAGAGATTCTGTCAGGCATATGTGTATAGGTGGCAGGGAAGTCAGGCGCAGGAGAGTCAAACGGAGTGTACAATGGAGTCTTTTAATAATGTCCTAGTAACATGCTCCATAACACTAAACAGGAAAAGAACATAAACAAAATATGGGTACGAAGACAACAAACAACACTACACTGACAATAAACAATCTCTGACAAAGACATGAGGGGAAACAGAGGGTTAAATACACAACAGGTAATGAATGGGATTGAAAACAGGTGTGTGGGAAGACAAGACAAAACCAATGGAAAATGAAAAAAGGATCAATGATGGCTAGAAGACCGGTGACGTCGAACGCCGAGCACCGCCCGAACAAGGAGAGGCAACGACTTCGGCAGAAGTCGTGACAGCATCAATGAAAGAAAGCCATACAAATATACTGAATAAAATCTAAACGCAACATGTAAAGTATTGGTCCCATGTTTCATGAGCTGAAATAAAAGATCCCAGAAATGTCAGACACACAAAACGCTTATTTTTCTCAAATTTGGGGAACACATTTTTTTACATCCCTGTTATTGAGCACCAAGATAATCCATCCACCTGACAGGTGCAGCATATCAATCCATCCACCTGACAGGTGCAGCATATCAATCCATCCGTATCCCAGTCTGCTGTTCCCACATGCTTCAAAAGGGCCACCATTGTTCCTGTTCCCAAGAAAGCTAAGGTAACTGAGCTAAACAACTTCCGTCATCATGAAGTGCTTTGAGAGACTAGTCAAGGACCATATCACCTCCACCCTACCTGACACCCTAGACCCAATTTGCTTATCGCCCCAACAGGTCCACAGATGACGCAATCGCAACCACACTGCACACTGCCCTAACCCATCTGGACAAGAGGAATACCTATGTGAGAATGCTGTTCATCGACTACAGCTCAGCATTTAACACCATAGTACCCTCCAAACTCGTCATTAATCTCGAGACCCTGGGTCTCGACCCCGACCTGTGCAAATGGGTACTGGACTTCCTGACGGGCCTCCCCCAGGTGGTGAGGGTAGGTAGCAGCATCTCCACCCCGCTGATCCTCAACTCTGGGGCCCCACAAGGGTGCATTCTGAGCCCTCTCCTGTACTCCCTGTTTACCCAAGACTGCATGGCCATGCACGCCTCCAACTCAATCATCAAGTTTGCAGACGACATTACAGTGGTAGGCTTGATTACCAACAACGACGAGACAGCCTACAGGGAGGAGGTGAGGACCCTCGGAGTGTGGTGTCAGGAAAATAACCTCACACTCAACGTCAACAAAACAAAGGAGATGATTGTGGACTTCAGGAAACAGCAGAGGGAGCACCCCCCTATCCACATCGACGGGACAGTAGTGGAGAGGGTAGTAAGTTCCTCAGCGTACACATCACGGACAAACTGAATTGGTCCACCCACAGACAGCGTGGTGAAGAAGGCTCAGCAGCGCCTCTTCAACCTCAGGAGGCTGAAGAAATTTGGCGTGTCACCAAAAGCACTCAAACTTTTAGATGCACAATCGAGAGCATCCTGTCGGGCTGTATCACTGCCTGGTACGGCAACTGCTCCGCCCACAACTGTAAGGCTCTCCAGAGGATAGTGAGGTATGCACAACGCATCATATGACAAAAGTCTTAGCAGCCAAGTCAAAGTTAGAAATTGATGAACATTACGTAAACATGCAGTTAAATTGAATCAAAGGAGAAAAAAAAGTAATTTTACAACAATGCTTTTATTGATTGTTAAAATGATTCTGAAAAGGTATGGAACACAGTTAAGGGCTTACTTGGTAAATCTATCTCATCATGCCCATCTAGTGTGGAGATTGATGGGAGAATAATAACAAAACCAGTTGATATTGCCAATCATTTTGCAGATTTTTTTACAAAGAAAATTACATTACTGAGCAACAATGTAAACACGCATTCGTCCTAACAAGCTATTGTCCAATGGATTGATGATCATATTATGAGCAATAAGATTAGCTATTTTAGTCTACAAACAGTGTCAGTGGAGGAGGTGTTAAACCTATTGAAGTCATTACCTGATGGTAAATCTACAGGTTATGGTCTTATGGACAATTTTTTGCTTCGCTGTGCTGCTCCCCAGATTGCAGTTCCACCGAGATACATATTTAATTGGTCACTGGAAAAGGGGATGTTTGCAAATGTATGGAAGCATGAGAAACTCTGTCCGATTCCGAGAGACAGCAAAAAAACATTACTCCTGCTAATAGTCGACCAATTAGTCTACTCCCTACACTCAGTAAGATAATGGAGGGTATTTTGAGTAGACTAATGTGGGAGTACATGGAAAAGGATGATCTGATTACAGCCAATCAGCATGCTTATCGCAAAAACCATTCCACTACCACTGCATTGGTTGACATGACTGATCAGTGGCTTAATGCTATGGATAATGGCAAATTTGTAGGTGTACTATTTTTAGATTTCAGTGCAGCATTTGATTTAGTGGATCATTAAATAATTTTGACAAAATTACTGCATTATGGTTTTAAGGAGGTAGCATTGAATTGGGTACAGACATATCTAACTGACAGGAAACAGTCCACCTATATCAATGGTTCATTTTCTTCCCCTAATGTGTTAAACTGTGGAATACCGCAGGGCAGCTGCCTTGGGCCACATCTTTATTTAATATATACCAACGACCTTCCCTATGCCTTGGTTGAAACTCAATCTACTATATTTGCAGATGATACTACAATTTATGCTGCAAGACAATCGGTTCAACAGGTACAGCAGGCTTTACAAGGAGATTTGGAGAATATCCGGAAGTGGGTTTGCCAAAATCAAAGTTATGTTGGTCTGTTCAACTAGGAAAAGGCCAAAATAGCATGGTATACAATTCATTATGGGAGGAGTACAAATTGAAGAAGTGGCAGAAACCAAACTATTGGGAGTGCAGCTAGACAACTGCTTATCATGGTCATCTCAAATAACTAATCTATGTAAAAAATACAAAAAAACAGCATGCATAATCAGAAGGATAGCTAAATATTTACCAGGAAAAATTATTCAGCAAATAACACAAGCATTAATTGAGAGTTCAGTGGTCTGGGGAAATCAAGTGAAGTTAGGAGGCTGCAGAATTTTTTATATATTTTTTTAAATTTGACCTTTATTTAACCAGGCAAGTCAGTTAAGAACATATTCTTATTTTCAATGACGGCCTGGGAACAGTGGGTTAACTGCCTGTCCAGGGGCAGAACAACAGATTTGTACCTTGTCAGCTCGGGGGTTTGAACTCACAACCTTCCGGTTACTAGTCCAACACTCTAACCACTAGGCTACGCTGCCACCCCAATGCACAGAATAAAGCAGCAAGGATTGTTTTAATATGGTTCTTCTGTTGCAGTCATGCGCAGTGTTCTTGGTTGGTCATCAATCGACAAGGTAATTGAAAAAAACATGCTTATTTTATCATTTAAAACGACCAAGTTCTATTCACAACGGTATTCAGTTGGTAAGACAGACATTCCGTAAATACTAGGAATAGATTGTCCACCATCTATGCGTTATCCAGACAGAAAAGAAAAATAGGCAAAAGAACATTTCGATTTAGAGCAATACAGAAATTGAATAAATTAACTGAGCAAACTAGAAACCTTTCAATATATACATTTAAACATTATTTTAAAACAATTTGAATATAGTATATAGAAATGTTGTGGGATTATAGTAGATGAAGAATCAATATTTTTTTAGATTGAGTATTTATTGGGTCATTATACTAGTATTATGTATGTTTGTAATAGTGTGTTGTATTTTAATGTTTAAGGACTCTTGGAAGATTAGTCCAAATGGGGACTTAAAAGAGATCCAAATAAAATCTAAATCACCGGGGGAAAACTACCTGCCCTCCAGGACACCTAACCTGATGTCACAGGAAGGCCATAAAGATCATCAAGGATATCAACCACCCGAGCCACTGCCTGTTCACCCCGCTATCACCCAGAAGGCGAGGTCAGTACAGGTCTTCACTTCATGTCTATTTTTATATTATCAACTGGTACTAAATATCTTCAGCAACAACCAAATGACCATGATGGCATTTACAGCGGAAGCAAATAAAAGTAAACAAAACAATATGATACTGTACAATTTAAGTTCTGCATAATGGCACAGCATTTCCCAAACTTCACCTAGCTCTTATCAAGTTGTAAATTACAGTGCATAGAGAATGGTGTTGTTTCTATCATAAAAAATAAAGTAGATCCGGTTTCAAGTGGAAACGCTAGGTTCGCTAGAACTTATTAATGGTTTCCTCACAAGGTGGCGCAATTATTGGGATATTTAGTCAAAGTAAGAATATGGCATATCTGTAGACACACCTCCACCTCACCTTAATTTATTCGATCACCACCCAAACGGATAGCAGGTGAATAGCATGCTATTCTCATACTTAAATTCAGAATACGCATAGAGAGAAAAATGCATAAAAAGGGAATTACGTTTCATTTACGTGTGCTTAACTCAAGTCGTAATTCCTCCCTATATGCATTGTTAACCATAATGGAACAGAAGGAAACACGTCAACTACATTAATGCACAGTGTTTTTCTGTTGCAAAAATAATTGATAAACACTTACAGAAAACCTCTGCCCAATCTTATCCTATCACACAAGCCAACACTGCTGTCATAGTTTATTTTCCTCTCATCCTGTCATAGCAGATGTCTGACCAAAGAGACATTGACAGGTTACAGACAGTACTCTGTGCTCTCTCTGTGTTCATTGTCGACAACTCATCTTTGTCTACCAGACAAATCTCCCACGCCCGCCATCTCTCCGCTCTGTGGTTGTCCCCACAGGGGTGTGAAGGCTACTCTGCCCCCTGCCTGTGTACTGCCAGTGGTCAGCGAAGCATCTGTGCCTCTCGCACCAGGCAGGTGACTCTCCAAAGAGTACTGGTGGGAGACAGAGATTTAAATGTTACTCTCACCTTACTCTCAAGTAGTTTTTCCTGACTTTGTGACCTGGGGCCTCATTTATCAAAGTCACACAAAGACTAAAAACCTTGTGTGCGCAAGTTTCCCCGAGAAGGTTGGTATTTATAAATGATTGAACTTCACGGGAAAGTGTGCATACCTCCACCCAAATCTCAATCCATGTATATGTATAACTTCTAGTGGTTGATCAACTGTGTTGGGGAAATTGAGGTGTTTGATGCACGGGAGTTATAATAATGGTAGGCTAATGAAACATGAAAACGAGGCCTAATGATAATTATTGTAACATTTGCTTCCAACTCACACCCTCAAACACCTAGATCCCCTGAAAGCAGCTGAATGTCACAAATTACTAAAGTGGGTGGAATCAGGCGCAGAGAGCAGGTTTCAGTTATAGACAGTTTATTCTCCGGTGCACAAAACGACGGTCAACCCAACACACAGGGTGAATAAATATTCTAGCCCAAACACAGGACCAAAATAGTCCGGAGAATAAAACACATGAACACCACCAAATAACAGGAATACAAAAAACAATCCCGCACAAAACAAGGGCGGGACAACCTACTAAATATAAGGACGCTCATTAAACTAAAATACACACAGGTGAAACCAACAGACAAACGAAAAAGGGATCGGTAGTGGCTGGTAGGACGGTGACGACGACCGCCAAGCACCGCCCGAACAGGCAGGGGAGCCAACTTCGGCGGAAGTCGTGACAGTACCCCCTGACACGCGGTCCCCGCAGCGCACCTCCACCATCCTCGAGGACGACCCGGAGGACGAGGTGCCGGGCGATCCGAGTGGAGGCGGTGGAAATCTCTCAGGAGAGAAGGGTCCAAAATGTCCCCCACCGGAACCCAGCATATCTCCTCCGGACCGTACCCCTCCCAGTGCACGAGGTACTGTAGGCCCCCCACCCGGCGTCTCGAATCCAGAATGCCCCGAACTGTGTACGCCGGGGACCCCTCGGTGTCCAGAGGGGGCGGAGGGACCTCAGGCACCTCACCTTCTTGCAGGGGACCAGCCACCACCGGCCTGAGGAGAGACACATGAAACGAGGGGTTAATACGGTAATACCTAGGAAGTTGTAACCTGTAACACACCTCGTTTATTCTCCTCAGGACTTTGAACGGCCCCACACACTGCGGCCCCAGCTTCCGACAGGGCAGGCGGAGGGGCAGGTTTCGGTTCGAGAGCCAGACCCTTTCCCCCGGTGCAAACATGGGGGCCTCACTGCGGTGCTGGTCAGCGCTCCTCTTCTGCCGTTCTCCCGCTAACCGTAGTGAGTCCTGAACGGCTTTCCATGTGTCCTTGGAGCTCTGTACCCATTCCTCCACCGCAGGAGCCTCGGTCTGGCTCTGATGCCATGGGACCAGGACCGGCTGGTAACCTAACACACACTCAAAAGGGGACAAGTTAGTTAAGGAGTGGCGTAGGGAGTTCTGAGCTAGTTCAGCCCAGGGAACATACCTTGCCCACTCACCAGGCCGGTCCCGGCAATAGGACCTCAGAAACCTGCCCACATCCTGGTTTACGCGCTTCACCTGCCCATTACTCTCGGGGTGAAAACCTGAGGTTAAGCTGACCGAGACCCCCAGTCTCTCCATAAACGCACTCCACACTCTGGACGTGAATTGGGAACCCCAATCAGAAACGATGTCCTCAGGCACCCCATAGTGCCGGAAGACATGGGTAAACAAGGCCTCCGCAGTCTGCAGGGCCGTAGGGAGACCAGGCAACGGGATGAGACGACAGGACTTAGAAAAGCGATCCACAACGACCAGGATCGTGGTGTTACCCTGTGAAGGAGGAAGATCAGTCACAAAATCCACCGACAGATGCGACCATGGCCGTTGTGGAACGGGTAAGGGTTGTAACTTACCTTTGGACAGATGTCTAGGAGCCTTGCACTGGGCGCACACCGAGCAGGAGGTAACATAAACCCTCACATGCTTAGCTAAAGTGGGCCACCAGTACTTCCCACTAAGACAGCACACCGTCCGCCTGATACCAGGATAACCAGAGGAGGGTGACGTATGGGCCCAATAGATTAGCCGGTCGCGGACAGCAGACAGAATGTACAGACGCCCATCCGGACACTGAAGGGGAGTGGGCGCACTACCGGTATCACCAGGCAAGAGGCCTGGAGTATGGGATTGGGATCCATGGTCCGCTCCTCTGTGTCATACAGGCGGGACAATGCATCTGCCTTAACGTTCTGAGAGCCTGGTCTGTAAGAAAGGGTGAATACAAAATAGGTGAAAAACATGGCCCACCTTGCCTGGCGAGGGTTCAATGTCGCCCGTATGTACTCCAGATTTCTGTGGTCAGTCCAGATGAGAAAAGTGTGTTTAGCCCCCTCAAGCCAATGTTTCCACGCCTTCAAGGCCTTGACGACAGCCAACAGCTCCCGGTCCCCCACATCATAGTTTCGCTCCACCGGGCTGAGCTTCTTCGAGAAGAAAGCACAGCGGCGGAGCTTGGGTGGCGTACCCGAGTGCTGAGAGAGCACCGCTCCTATCCCAGCCTCCGACATGAAGAGGGATTCAAATGGGGCAACACGGGAGCCGAGGTAAACAGAGACCTCAGGTGAATTAATGCTCTGTCCTCTTAAGCTGACCACTGCAAGCGCACCGGGCCCCCTTCAGCAGTGAGGTAATAGGAGCCGTCACCTTACCAAAACCCAGGATAAACCTCCGGTAGTAGTTGGCAAACCCTAAGAACCGCTTCACCTTCTTTACCTTTGGTGGGATTCGACCAATTACGCTCCATCTCCACCCCAAGAATGAGACAGACTGTTGGAAAATCAGGCATTTCTCAGCCTTAACGTATAGGTCATGCTCCAACAGGTGATCAAGCACTCTGCGCACCAGGGACACATGCGCGTGTAGCGGAGTATATCAAAATGTCATCAATATACACCACTACACCCTGCCCGTGCAGGTCCCTGAAAATCTCATCTACAAATGCTTGGAAGACTGATGGTGCACTCATCAACCCGTACGGCATGACGAGGTACTCATAGTGCCCAGAGGTGGTACTGAAAGCCGTCTTCCACTCGTCTCCCTCTCGGATACGCACCAGGTTGTAAGTGCTCCTGAGATCTAGTTTGGTGAAGAAGCGCGCCCCGTGCATTTACTCTATCGCTCTAGCTATGAGCGGTAGCGAGTAGCTATACCTCACAGTGATATGATTCAAACCCCGATAGTCTATACACGGAAGTAGACCTCCCTCCTGCTTCTTCACAAAAAAGAAACTCGAGGAGGCGGGTGAAGTGGAGGACCGAATGTACCCCTGACGCAGGGATTCGGAGACATGTTTCCATAACCTCCGTCTCCGCCTGTGAGAGGGGACATCGCATCGCCCCGTTGATGAGTTTGTAATTGAGTTGCCTTTTTCGAGGAGGCGAGAGCCAAGTCGGCATATTCAGGGGGAATGCGCACGGTGGAGACCTGGTCTGGACTTTCCACCATAGTACCACCAACGGAAACCCCTAAACACCTACCTGAGCACTCTCGCGACAAAACGGAGAGCACTCTGTGGTCAAGAAACAGTGGTGTTATGACAAGCTAACCAGGGTAGGCCCAGAAAAACAGGAGAGGCCATAAGGAAGAGACCAATTCTCTCTGTATGACCCCCCTGCGTCACCATGCCCAAAGGCGCGGTGACCTCCCTAATTAACCCGGACCCTAATGGTCGACTATCTAAGGCGTGAATGGGGAAGGGCACATCCACTGAAATGACAGGGATCCCTAAACTATAGGCTAATGCACTATCAATAAAATTCACATTCTCGCCTGAATCAATGAGCGCTTTATGCTGGGAATGCGGGGAAAACTCAGGGAACGTAACAGACAAACATATGTGCGACAGAGGGCTCTGGGTGAGAATGGTGCCGGCTCACCTGGAGTGATGTCAGAGCGCCCTGCCTGCTGCCTCGATTCCCAGAGGTTGGGCACCGACCAGCAGTGTGACCTCTGCGGCCACAGATGGTGCACGAGCGGGAACCCCCTCCGGTCTCCCTTCGCACCGCCCCTCCCAGCTCCATGGTTATCGGAGAGGGGGTGCAGGAGCATAGAACCACCAGACCCCGATCTGAACGTCCGCGAGTAGCCAGCAGGTTGTCCAGCCGGATGGACAGGTCTACCAGCTGGTCAAACGTGAGGGTGGTGTCTCTGCAGGCCAGGTCCCGATGGAAGTCCTAGCTCAGACTGCAGTGGTAATGGTTGATCAGGGCCCTGTTGTTCCATCCCGCGCCGGCAACTCCTGGGCGCTCCTCGTCTCCTGCCTCAGATGGTGGAGGCACTCACCCGCCGCTCTACCATCAGGCGGGTGGTCGAAGACTGCCTCAAACTGGTCCAACGTCGCATCTCCCTCTCTCCACATGGCGTTGGCCCACTCCAGGGCTCTCCCGGTGAGGCACGAGACGAGGGTGGACAGACACCCTCTCACGGTCCGATGGAGCCGGGTGGATGATGGCCAGATAGAGGTCTAACTGTAACAAGAACCCCTGGCAGTTCGCAGCCCTCCCGTCATACTCCTGGGGCAAGGAGAGACGGATCCCACTGGGTTCAGGCGGGAAAGGGGAGCTCAGGGGAGACCCCGGTTGTGCTGGTGGAGGTGCTGGAAGAACTCCCTGTCTCTCCCAGTGGTTCATTTTCTGGACAACGCATTCCATGGTGGCGCCAAGATAGTAAAGCAAAACTGCATGCTCCTGGATGGGCTCCTCCACCTCAATGGCCGGGGTACCTTCCTCTGCTGACTCAATAGTTATGGTCGGAGATTCTGTAGAGGGTGGGTGTTGGTGGCAGGGAAGTCAGGCACAGGAGAACGAACTTGGTATAAACCGAGTCGTTTAATAAGTGCTCATAAAACTCCAAAAACCAAAAGTGGGTACAAAACACGTCGCACGCCGACACATGACTTGCACAATACATACAATCAAACAATCTCCAACAAGGACATGAGGGGAAACAGAGGGTTAAATACACAACATGTACTTGATGGGATTGGAACCGGGTGTGAAGGAAGACAAGACAAAACCAATGGAAAATTGATCAGTGATGGCTAGAAGGTCGGTGACATCAACCGCCGAACACCGCCGAACAAGGAGAGGGACCGACTTCGTCGGAAGTCGTGATAGCCATACATGTTGTCTGTCCGGTACAGTTAAAACCAGGATTCATACAGAAATTCTTTGGTTGCGAAAACCCACAGTTTCATCAGAAATTCTTTGCTTGAGCAAACCCACAGTTTCATCAGCTGTCAGGATGGCTGGTCTCAGACGATCCCGCAGGTGATGAAGCCGGATATGGAGGTCCTGGGCTGGCGGGGTTACACGTGGTCGGCTGTTGTGAGGCATACTGCCAAATTCTCTAAAACGGCGTTGGGGACATTAATGGCAGAGATATTAACATAAAATTATCTGGCAACGGCTCTGTTGGACATTCCTGCAGTCAGCATGCCAATTGTACTTTCCCTCAAAACTGTGGCATGGTGTGACAAAACTGCAGACTTTAGAGTGGCCTTTTATTGTGCCCATTACAAGGTATACCTGTGTAAATCTGTTGGATTATCTTGGCAAAGGAGAAATGCTCACTAACAGGGATGTGCACAACATTTTAGAGAAATAAGCTTTTCATGCATATGGAACATTTCTGGGATCTTCTATTTCAGCTCATGAAACATGGGACCAGCACTTTACATGTTGCAGTTATATTTTTGTTCAGTTTAATATGGCTCTGATTTATCAATGAAAACATGCGTATCTGTTGCATGTGACAGTTTGATTAATCCCATTCATTTCTGGCACACACAAATCCTAGAATCTCCACATACCCAAGAATTTAGTAAGAAATGTACGCACGGTTGATAAATGAGGCCCCTGGCCAGAAATACTTTATTATAGACTATCATAGCTTCGTTACAGACTACAACTACATTTCAGATAAATATTTACCAGATGATTGAGTTCTCCTGACTGAATGTGAATTCTGAAAGAGGTTTTCAGTGCATTGGAAGTATGAACATTACCAATGCAGGTAAAAACACATGATATAGCCATATGGGCCGCAACTTTCCTTCATGCACTGCAAGGACTGAACAGTGGTTGATGGGAGTTCAGTGGCAACCATGTCATTCAGGGCAGAGCCCCACATGTTTTGAGCCCCACCTGAAAATAGTTTGCCTGTTTTGCATGCTATTTAGGTATTAATACGTGTCACATCAGTTTGCAAACAATGTAGCAAAAAAATATTGAGTTAATAAAGCAATTTTCTGCTTTCTTGAGTAAGGCATTGCCAAAATGCAGGTGTTTCGGTCTAGCTCAGGGCTTTCAGTGGTTCCGGGGCAGCCAGCGGAAAATACAGAGTGGAGGGGTTGGTCATTTTCTCTAGTGCGCAGTGATTGGCTCAGTGTTCTGTCACTCATGGGGACAATAAGTCACCGCAAAATCTACAGAGAGAGCTACACATTTCAGGCGCCCTTGGGTCCAGCCATAGATTTATATTAGAAGTTCCCATCCAAGAAGGCTCAAGGTCATTGGCCACAGATATTTTACTTAAATCACGTTATATCTTCCTTAGCTTTGATTGGACTGATCATGTCAACATCATACTTTCAAAATCTTAGCTAGCAAGCTAGACAAGCAGTCATGTCGACAATCTACTTGCAAATCCTTTTTAGTCCTTGTCATCTAAAGATAAATTATAGATAAAATGTACAGGTGTTCATTGACCATTGGACATAAACACTACACAACAAGTTGGACCCCTTCTCTACAGCAGTATTTGCAGGTTTTATACAGCATGCTTCAGTAGGGATAGGGCTAGAAAGATATGCCATATTTTGAGAGGTTGGTTGATATTGATTATCCCACAAGGCATGGTAGCGGCCATGGCACGCCGTATAGAATATTGATCATATGATTTGCATGTCAGTCCAGATGTTTTTGGAAGTTTAGTTGATTTACAGGCGATATGGGACCGGAGCTGAAAGCCAATCTCCTTCTCACCAGTGTTTTCTATTCACAGCACATGGTAACCTGAGCAGACTGAGCCATCAGAGCACTGCTACTGAGGACTGGCTGCATAGTGATCAGAAGTGGATAGGCACGGACTGTATAGCGCACCTGGATTCGGCATTATATTAATAATGCAAGCATTATAATATGATTATAATCCAAAATAAATGTGCAATAGCATGTATATTTAGACTTCGGCTGGGCTTGCTAACGTTAACCAGCGGAGTCATAGAGTCTGGGACTCATAGTAAAATGGTTAATATTTTTAACACTTGACCTCAGAACACAATTAACTGTGCTTGTATGATATAAACTCCGTGGTGTGATTGTATAAATAAAGGTCAAATAAAAAATTTGGTAGGCTTGTGTTCCACACACTTTCAAAACTTTAATTTATAATGATTGAGTGGAGCTTTATTATTGTTAATTCGTAGGCTACTGATTCAATATTTATTTCAAAACGCACACACTAATAATATGTTTCTATAATGTGATACTTAAAGTATTCATTATTATGTATATCCTATTGAAAGCAAGTAGCTACACAAAAGTATGTGGACACCTGCTTGTCAAACATCCCATTCCAAAATCACGGGCATTAATATGGAGTTGGTTCCCCCTTTGCGGCTATAACAGCCTCCATTCTTCTGGGAAGGCTTTCCACTAGATGTTGGAACATTGCTGCGGGACTTGCTTCCATTCAGCCACTGATGTTGATCGATTAGGCCTGGCTCGCAGTCGGTTTTCCAATTCATCCCAAAGGTTTTCGATGGGGTTGAGGTCAGGGCTCTGTGCAGGCCAGTGAAGTTATTCAAAACGAATCTCGACAAACCATTTCTGTATAGACCTCGCTTTGTGCACATGGGCATTGTCATGCTGAAACAGGAAAGGGCCTTCCCAAACTGCATTTGGCGAAAGGCTCGGCACACGCATACTCAGGCTAATTGGCTCTCGTTCAGGCAAATGAAAAATAAGTGCACTCAGGTTATTCAGAAGGCCAGAGTTAGTTACTTTAAGGAGCAGTTCTCTCTCTCTGTGGGTAAAACCCCAATAAGTTCTGGAGAATAAACCCTCCTCCTCACAGCTGCCCATGTCCCTTAAAGTTGATGATCTTACTGACAAGAAGCACCACTTCATCAAGTCAGGATTCTTATGACTCAGCCATGCCTCCTTGCCCGTCTAATATTTCCTCATCTCCCACCCCTTCTAATGCGACTTTCCCCGATGCTTCTCCTTCTTTTTCACCTGCCCCGCAACAAAGTTTCTCCCTGCAGGCTGTCACTGAGTCCGAGGTGCTAAGGAGCTCCTGAAACTTGACCCCAAATAAACATCTGGTTCAGATGGTTTAGACCCTTTCTTCTTTAAGGTTGCTGCCCCTATCATTGCCAAGCGTATCTCCAACCTTTTTAACCTGTCTCTCTTTTCTGGGGAGGTCCCATTGCTTTGAAGGAAGCCCCGGTTTACCAAAAGTGTTGGAAAAACGTATCAATAATCAACTGACTGGCTTTCATGATGTCCATAGTATTCCCTCTGGTATTCAATCTGGTTTCCGCTCAGGTTATGGATGTGTCACTGCAACCTTAAAGATCCTCAGTGAAGTCACCATTGCCCTTGATTCTAAGCAATGTTGTGCTGCTATTTTATTGTCTTGGCCAAAGCTTTTGATACTGTAGACCGTTCCATTCTTGTGGGCCGGCTAAGGACTATTAGTGTCTCTGAGACGTCTTTGGTCTGATTCGCTAACTACCTCTCTCAAAGAGTGCAGTGTATAAAGTCAGAAAATATGTTGCCTCAGCCACTGCCTGTCACCAAGGGATTACCCCAAGCCTCAATCCTGGAACCCACACTCTTCTCAATTTACATCAACAACATATGTCAGGCAGTAGGAAGCGCTCTCATTCATTTATATGCAGATGACACAGTCTTATACTCAGCTGGCACCTCCCCGGATTTTGTGTTAAATGCTCTACAACAAACCTTTCTTAGTGTCCAGCAAGCTTTCTCTACCTTAACCTTGTTCTGAACACCTCCAAAACAAAGGTCATGTGGTTTGGTAAGAAGAATGCCCATCTTCCCACAGGTGTGATTACTACCTCTGAGGGTTTAGAGCTTGAGGTAGTCACCTCATACAAGTACTTCGGAATATGGCTAGACAGTACACTGTACATATCAAAGCTGAAGGCTAAAATTAAATCTAGACTTGGTTTCCTCTGTCACCACAGCTGCCAAACTAACCCTTATTCAGATGACCATCCTACCCATGCTAGATTATGGAGACATAATTTATAGATCGTCAGGTAAGGGTGCTCTCGAGTGGCTAGGTCTTCTTTACCATTCAGCCATCAGATTTGCTACCAATGCTCCTTATAGGACACATCATTGCGCTATACTCCTCTGTAAACTGGTCATCTCTGTATACCCGTTGCAAGACCCACTAGTTGATGCTTATTTAAAAAACCCTCTTAGGCCTCACTCCCCCCATTTTGAGATCTCTACATTTTGAGATCCTCTACATACAACACCCGTTCTGCCAGTCACATCTATTAAAGGTCCCAAAGCACACACATCCCTGGGTCGCTCGTCTTTTCAGTTTGCTGCAGCTAGTGACTGGAACTAGCTGCAACAAACATTCAAACTGGACAGTTTAATCTCAATATCTTCACTCAAAAACTCAATCATGGACACTTACTGACAGTTGTGGCTGCTTTGCGTGATGTATTGTTTTCTCTACCTTCTTGCCCTTTGTGCTGTTGTCTGTGCCCAATAATGTTTGCACCATGTTTTGTGCTGCTACCATGTTGTGTTGCTACCGTGTTGTTTTCATATTGTGTTGTTACCATGCTATGTTGTTTTCTTGGTTCTCTCTTTATGTAGTGTTGTCTCTTTTGTCGTGATGTGCGTTTTGTCCAATATTTGTTTATATTTTTTTTATCCGAGCCCCCGTACCGCAGGAGGTTGTTTGCCTTTTGGTAATCGGTGATTGTAAATATGAATTTGTTCTTAACTGACTTGCCTCGTTAAATAAAAATAATTACCAAAGTAAGAGTCCTGGCTGAGTCCCAAAAGTCTGTATGCACATATGCGCAAAGCTTGGCTTTGGTAAGTAATATCGACCAAATTTCTACCATCGTTAAATCAAATATGTATGCTGCTGCAGCTGGCTGCTGTGACAAGTTCATTTTAAACTTTTTCATAGTGAGACTGACAGCGCTTCAAACAAAAGCATCCCAAAAACACTCTGTCAGAGTAAAAGCGGAACGTTTAATGTGTTTGATGAGACTACACATTTATTATTCCTTATATTTTTCATGATTATTCTGTTTCTTCACAATTGATTGTCAAATATGTATCCTACTCACTGTGGTGAGGGCACTATTAAACATAATTACAATTAAACAATAATTGGAAAATAATTAAAAGTAGCCTAATCTTGTAACTGAAGCCTACAGATTGGTTCAAATGTATAACCCTTTTATTTTCTCTCATCTTAAAAAGTTCAGATTCTCAAGGTAGGCTACAGTTGTATATGTGCTGAGTGTGCTGAGTCGGGAAGCAAGTTCAGGGAGTGAGTGTTTTAATAAATAAAGGCAACTGATTTGATTTGACTCGGGCCACTTGAAGTCGGCCGAGTCTGACTCTCGGCTGAGTGCCCCGACTCTCTGCCAGAATCGGCCCAGATCCACTGTGCTAGCTGGGCTGCAACTGCTTGGGATCCGACCGCAAGGCGCTACAGAGGCTAATGCGTAAGGCCCAGTACATCCCGATCGCTGCAGCTGTACATAGTCTATCGGTAAATAGCCCACCCATTTTTACCTACCTCATCCCCATACTGTTTTTATTTATTTACTTTTCTGCTCTTTTGCACACCAATATCTCTACCTGTACATGACCATCTGATCATTTATCACTCCAGTGTTAATCTGCAAAATTGTAATTATTCGCCTACCTCCTCATGCCTTTTGCACACAATGTATATAGACTCCCCTTTTTTTTCCCTACTGTGTTATTGACTTGTTAACTGTTTACTCCATGTGTAACTCTGTGTTGTCTGTTCACACTGCTATGCTTTATCTTGGCCAGGTCGCAGTTGCAAATGAGAACTTGTTCTCAACTAGCCTACCTGGTTAAATAAAGGTGAAAGCTATCATAACCCATTGTGTTGATATATATATATTTATTAGTAGTAGTAGTATTCTGCATTGTTGGAAAGGGCCTGCATGTAAGAATTTCACTGTTAGTCTACACCTGTTGTTTACAAAGCATGTGACAGTTACATTTGATTTGTATTTTATTGGAGTAGCTCACAAAAAATGTGTTGTACGAAGTAGCTCTTATTAAATAAATGTTGGAGACCCCTGATCTAGCGCAAATTGTTCAAATATGACACATTACTGGAACTACATTTGATTATTTTATTCCAGATTCGGGGCACATTTGATATTGATAATAATACATTTGCAATATTATTTTTATGTGAACATAATCAATGACCTAATTTCTATGCAAAACTTCAGTTTGCATTTTCAAGTTAATAGTTCTAGTTCAATGCCCTACCAGATAGCACTGCCATATTGAGAAAGAAAATTGTAAAAAAATTCAATTTCGTATTGGGTTAAACAATATTATTCCTCCAATTTTCAAATTTCATCTCCTCATTGTCATGCGTTATCCTGGCCACATTCTTTACAGTTTGGCCTGTCAATCCATCACTATGGGTGTGGCTTTCAGGTTAGTGGGCGGGATGTTTGTGAGTCACAGGGATGGTATGGTTTCAGACCTGTCAATTTGGTATTTGGTATTTTATTAGCATCCAAACAAAACAATGCAGAATGACCTAATACAGAATATCAATAGACAAGAACAGCACTACATTAAAAAACATTTTTAAAGGCACACGTAGCCTACATACAGATGAAGTCGGAAGTTTACATACACCTTAGCCAAATACATTTAAACTCGGTTATGACAATTCCTGACATTTAATCCTAGCAAAAATCACTGTTTTAGGTCAATCTCAATGGCATTCTTTATTTTAAGAATGTGAAATGTCTGAATTATAGTAGACCGAATTATTTATTTCAGCTTTCATTTCTTTCATCACATTCCCAGTGGGGCAGAAGTTTGCATTGCCTTAAATTGTTTAACTTGGGTCAAATGTTTTGGGTAGCCTTCCACAAGCTTCCCACAAAAAGTTGGGTGAATTGTGGCCCATTCCTCCTGACAGAGCTGGTGTAACTGAGTCAGGTTTGTAGGCCTCCTTGCTCGCACACACTTTTTCAGTTCTGCCCACAAATGTTCTATGGGATTGAGGTCAGGGTTTTGTGATGGCCACTCCAATACTTTGACTTTGTTTTCCTTCAGCCATTTTGCCACAACTTTGGAAGTATGTGTTGTGTCTTTGGCTATGCCGGATTATTTGATATGACTTGTTATTCTATAAAGTAATTTCTTTGTAATTAATATCACCTGATTGAGCTAATCATGTAAATGTAATTAACTAGAGAGTCGGGCACCCCAAAATAATATTTATAGAGCTGTTATCTTCCGAATAAACTCTTAAAGACCTAGTAATATTTTACATCCATAGCAGTCAACATTAATCTTCATCTTATTTCAGTGTCATCTGAAACTTGTACATTCTTGTTTATCTGCAAGAACCCTGGTTAACAATTTGAATCAGCAATGCAAAATTGGGTTTAATAATTTATTTACTAAATACCTAACTAATCACAACTTGATAACAAATTACGTCATAAAGGAAAAAGTCCCTAGCGGGCGGAACAGTTATGACAGCTTGTTACACAAAGGAAAAGGGGCTGGGTTGAGTGAAAGAGCGGGAAGAGCAGAACAAAGGCGAAGCTGTGCTATCGTAAATACAGTATCTTATGCATTCTAAATTACCGCCCATTTGGAAAAGGAAAATGAAATAAATATTTATTCTGAGCTGCACTTCAGTAGGTTGGTGGAAGGCCGTGTTGCCAAACCGAGTCCTCTGTCCTTTGAATAATGTCTCTGGTTGTCAATTGGATACGTTGTAGTAAGTTTGTTGTGTGATAGACGGGATACTCTGTCTGTTCCTTCCTAACTTGCGGTCGCTAACTCAACAGCTAGGAGGTTTCACTTCTGTAGTGAATAGAGTTCAAAGTTCATACCATTCGCAAACAAAGCTCATGCTGATGTTGGCTTCGTTCTGAACCATTCTGACATAGGACCGTCGCCCTCATATCCTCGGAACAGGAAGTTCTATTGTCGTCAAGGGCTTATATAGGAAGGGAGAAAAGGGGTGTGTGTCATAGTTTACAACCTCTGTCTCTTCACGTGGGTCGGGCCACTGAGTGAGCAGCAATATCTTATGAAAACCCACATCTCACATTTCATCCCATCACATTCAAACATTTAAATTGAACAACAATTCCATGTGAATCCGATAACTCTGATGTGTAGACTTTCCACTGTAGAGTTTATCATCTTATCATTGATGAGAATGTCTCAGATGACAACCGAACTGACATCATATTCATTAAGTACCACCGCAAATGTTCAATTGTTCGGATTACTAGAATATAGTTAATTTCCCCCCACATTCTGATGTTCCCATAATCTCTATATTAACCAAGGGTTTTTAAATGTAACCTCAGTAGGTTAGAGAGAGGAAAAAGGGGGGGAAGAGGTATTTATGACTATCATAAACCTATCCCCCAGGCCAACGTCATGACATATGCTTGGGGTCATTGTCCATTTGGAAGACCCATGTGCGACCAAGCTTTAACTTCCTGATTGATGCCCAGCCTCATGATGCCATCTATTTTGTGAAGTACACCAGTCCCTCCTGCAGCAACGCACCCCCACAACAGGATGCTGCCACCCCCGTTCTTCACGTTGGGATGGTATTCTTCAGCTTACCCTTTTCCCTCCAAACATGATGATGGTCATTATGACCAAACAGTTCTATTTTTGTTTCATCAGACCAGAGGACATTTCTCCAAAAAGTATTATCTGTGTCCTCATGTGCAGTTGCAAACCGTAGTCTGGCTATTTCATGGTGGTTTTGGAGCAGTGGTTTCTTCCTTGCTGAGTGGCTTTTCAGGTTATGTTGATATAGGACTCGTTTTACTGTTGATATTGATACTTTTGTACCTGTTTCCTCCAGCATCTTCACAAGGTCCTTTGCTGTTGTTCTGGGATTGATTTGCACCTTTCGCACAAAAGCACGTTCATCTCTAGGAGACAGAACGCATGTCCTTCCTGAGCGGTATGACGGCTGCGTGGTCCAATGGTGTTTATACTTGCGTACTATTGTTTGTACAGATGAACGTGGTACCTTCAGGAGTCTGGAAATTGCTCCCAAGGATGAACCAGACTTGTGGTGATCTACAATTTTTTTCTGATGTCTTGGCTGATTTATTTTGATTTTCCCATTATGTTAAGCAAATAGGCTCTGAGTTTGAAGGTAGGCCTTGAAATACATCCACAGGTACACCTCCAATTATGTCAATTAGCCTATCGGAAGCTTCTAAAGCCATGTCATTATTTTCTGGAATTTTCCAAGTTGTTTAAAGGCACAGTCAATTGAGTGTATTTTGACCCACTGGAATTGTGATACAGTGAAATAATCTGCCTGTAAACAATTGTTGTCATGCACAAGGTAGATGTCCTAACCGACTATAGTTTGTTATCAAGAAATGTGTGGAGTGGTTGAAAAACAAGTTCAGGGTTTCAGTGACTACATTAGCTGTGGTTGCATCATCAGCATACATGGACACACATGTTTTGTTTAATGACAGTGGCAGGTCATTGGTCAAAATAGAAAAGAGTAGAGGGCCTAGAGAGCTGCAATGCGGTAAACCACACTTTACATGTTTGACATTCCATTAAAGAAAACCCTCTTATATTAAGCTCTTGAAGCTAGGGGGCACTATTTTTATGTTTGGAAAAATAACGTTCTCAAAGTAAACTGCCTATTTCTCAGGACCAGATGCTAGAATATGCATATAATTGACAGATTAGGATAGAAGTTTCCAAAACTGCCAAAAATAAAATTTTGTCTGTGAGTATAACATAACTGATATTGCAGGCGAAACCCTGAGGAAAATCCAATCAGGAAGTGCCTCTTATTTTGAAACCCTTCTGTTCCTATGCATGCCTATACTCCATTCAAAGGGATATCAACCAGATTCATTTTTCTCTGGCTTCCCTAAGGTGTCAACAGTCTTTAGACATAGTTTCAGGCTTTTATTTAGAAAAATGAGCGTGAAAGATCACATTGCGTAAGTGGATAGGTGGGGGCTCTCACAGTGAGTTTTTGCGCTACAGAGTAAAGCTGCCATTGTTCATCCCGCTGTTATTGAAAAACCTACACACTCGGTTGATATATTATCAAATATATATTTAAAAAACTACCTGAGGAATGATTATAAAAAACGTTTGACATGTTTCTGTGGACATTATGAAGACTATTTGGAATTTACGTCTGCGTTGTCGTGACCACTGTTTCCTGTGGATTTCTGAACAAAACGCGACAAACAAACAGAGGTATTTTGGGTAAAAAATAATCTTTATAGAACAAAAGGAACATTTTATGTAACTGGGAGTCTCGGGAGTGAAAACATCCGAAGATCATCAAAGGTAAACGGTTAATTTGATTGCTTTTCTGATTTTCGTGACCAAGCTTCCTGATGCTAAGTGTACATAATCCTATGCTCGGCTATCGATAAACTTACACAAACGCTAGGATTGCTTTCGCTGTAAAGCATCATTTCAAAATCTGAGACGACAGGTGGATTAACAAAAGGCTATACTGTGTTTTGCAATATTGCACTTGTGATTTCATGAATATTAATATTTTTTTGTAATATTATTTGACTGTTGCGCTATGCTATTCAGCGGTTGCTGACGAAAATGATCCCGCGACAGGGATGGTTAGCGTCAAGAAATTAAACAGATGACTCTGAATCCCCAATATGGCAGAGGTTGAAAAGCCGTAACACAAGTCTTTTCAACAACAGGTTATGGTCAACAATATACCAAAGGCTACACTGAAATCTAACAGTACAGCTCCCACAATCTTCTTATTATCACTTTCGTTCAACCAATCATCAGTCATTTGTGTCAGTGCACTACATGTTGAGTGCCCTTCTCTATAAGCATGCTGAAAGTCTGTTAATTTGTTTACAGAGAAATAGCATTGTATTTGTTCAAACACAATTTTTACAAGAGTTTGCTATGAGCTGGCAGCAAGCTTATAGGTCTGCTGTTAGAACCAGTAAAGGCCGCTATACCACTCTTGCGTAGCGGAATTACTTTGGCTTCCCTTCCCTCCGCCCGAACAAGGAGAGGTACCGACTTCGGCGGAAGTCGTGACAGTACTCCCCCCCCTTGATGCGCGGAACCAGCAGCACGCCGACACCAACCTCAGGGATGACCCGGAGGACTTCCTCCACCGGCACCCAGATTTCTCCGCCGGACCGTACCCCTCCCACTCCATGAGTTACTGAAGGCCCCTCGCCCGACGCCTTGAGTCCAGGATAGCTCGAACAGCATACGCCGGGGCCACCTTGATGTCCAGAGTGGGCGGAGGAACCTCCCGCACCTCAGCTTCCTGGAGTGGACCAGCCACCACCGGCCTGAGGAGAGACATATGGAACGAGGGATTAATACGATAATCTGGGGGAAGCTGTAACCTGTAGCATACCTTGTTCAGTCTCCTCAGGACTTTAAATTGCCCCATAAACCACAGACCCAGCTTCCGGTAGGGCAGGCAGAGGGGCAGGTTTCGGGTCGAGAGCCAGACCGGGTTGTGGCGGTCAGCGCCCTCTTTTTGCCGCCTCACGGCCCATTTTTGGTGCACATGGGCGGCGTCTCAGGTCTCCTCTGAGATCTTAAACCATTCATCCCACCGCAGGAGCTTTGATTTGGCTCTGATGCTACCGTGCCAGAACCGGCTGATACCCCAGTACACACTGGAAAGGAGAGAGGTTAGTGGAGGAGTGGCGGAGTGAGTTTTGGGCCATCTCTGCCCAGAGGATGAACGGCGACCACTCAAATCAAATCAAATCAAATTGATTTATATAGCCCTTCGTACATCAGCTGATATCTCAAAGTGCTGTACATAAACCCAGCCTAAAACCCCAAACAGCAAGCAATGCAGGTGTAGAAGCACAGTGGCTAGGAAAACTCCCTAGAAAGGCCAAAACCTAGGAAGGAACCAGGCTATGTGGGGTGGCCAGTCCTCTTCTGGCTGTGCTGGGTGGAGATTATAACAGAACATGGCCAAGATGTTCAAATGTTCATAAATTACCAGCATGGTCGAATAATAATAAGACAGAACAGTTGAAACTGGAGCAGCAGCACGGCCAGGTGGACTGGGGACAGCAAGGAGTCATCATGTCAGGTAGTCCTAGGGCTCAGGTCCTCCGAGAGAGAGAAAGAAAGAGAGAAGGAGAGAATTAGAGAACGCACACTTAGATTCACACAGGACACCGAATAGGACAGGAGAAGTACTCCAGATATAACAAACTAACCTTAGCCCCCCAACACATAAACTACTGCAGCATAAATACTGGAGGCTGAGACAGGAGGGGTCAGGAGACACTTTGGCCCCATCCGAGGACACCCCCGGACAGGGCCAAACAGGAAGGATATAACCCCACCCACTTTGCCAAAGCACAGCTCCCACACCACTAGAGGGATATCTTCAACCACCAACTTACAATCCTGAGACAAGGCTGAGTATAGCCCACAAAGATCTCCGCCATGGCACAACCCAAGGGGGGGGGCGCCAACCCAGACAGGATGACCACATCAGTGAATCAACCCACTCAGGTGACGCACCCCTTCCAGGGACGGCATGAGAGAGCCCCAGCAAGCCAGTGGCTCAGCCCCTGTAATAGGGTTAAAGGCAGAGAATCCCAGTGGAAAGAGTTGCTCCAGAGCCTTTCCGTTCACCCTCCCACTCCTGAGCCAGACTACACTCAATCATATGACCCACTGAAGAGATGAGTCTTCAGTAAAGACTTAAAGGTTGAGACCGAGTTTGCATGTCTGACATGGGTAGGCAGACCGTTCCATAAAAATTGAGTTCTATAGGAGAAAGCCCTGCCTCCAGCTGTTTGCTTAGAAATTCTAGGGACAATTAGGAGGCCTGCGTCTCCTGGCAATATGACCCCAGAAACCTACCCACATCCTGGTTTACTCTCTCCACCTGCCCGTTACTCTCGGGGTGAGGCTGACCGAGACCCCCAGTCGTTCCATGAACGCTCTCCAGACCCTGGATGTGAACTGGGAACCTTGATCAGAGACTATGTCCTCAGGCACCCCGTAGTGCCGGAAGACATGAGTGAACAGGGCCTCCGCAGTCTGTAGGGCCGTAGGGAGACCGGGCAAAGGGAGGAGACGGAAGGACTTAGAAAACCGATCCACATCAACCAGAATCGTGGTGTTGCCCTGTGAGGGAGGAAGATCCGTCAGGAAGTCCACCGACAGGTACGACCCCGGCCATTGTGGAACGGGTAGGGGTTGTAATTTCCCTCTGGGCAGGTGCCTGGGAGCCTTGCACTGGGCACACACTGAGCAGGGGGAAACATAAACCCTCACGTCCTTGGCAATGGTGGGCAACCAGTACTTCCCACTAAGGCAACGCACCGTCCGACCGATGCCAGAATGACCAGAGGAGGCTGACGTATGGGCCCAATAGATCAAACGGTCGCGGACAGCAGACGGAATGTACAGGCTGGACACTGGGGGGGCTCTGTGTGTAACATGTAGAGAGTCAGTTGCAGGACAGCAGATATGAGTAATCAATGTACTTTACTCAAAATAACAAATACACGCACACCATGACCGACCGAAAATACAACAATCACTCACAAAAAAAACATGGGGGAACAGAGGGTTAAATAATTAACAAGTAAATGTGGGTTTGAAATCAGGTGTGTAAAACAAAGACAAAACAAATGGAAAATGAGGGGATCGACGATGGCTAGAAGGCCGGTGACGCCGAACGCCACCCGAACAAGGAGAGGGACCGACTTCGGCGGAAGTCGTGACACACCAGCATTACCGTGCACTTAGAACCACCAAGAAGTTCATTATGAACTCTTCATAATTTCCATGTCATGGTGGTAGGCCTCAAACGTAACAAATCATTGCGTTACTCCAGGTTTACTTATAATGTACTTTTTTTTTCAGCATCAGGTAATTAAATGTCATGAAATGGTTGGATGGAAACCTGGTTACTGAAGAGATCTTAGTTCCAAAGTCTCCTGCACAGTTTCTGTACTAGAGCCCTCAAGACTGCCAATGATATGTTAAGCAAGCCCTGTCAATATTTTAATTAGCCGACTTTACACTCACAATTCATAGCCAAATCTGACAATTATTGGAAATAAAGAAAAACACCATTTGCCTAATGCAGCGCGACATCTCCATCGAATATAGTTGATCCGGCTGTTGAATGTTTTCCCACTCCTCTTCAATTCCTGTAAAAAGTTGCTTGATAGTGGCGGGAACTGGAGCATGCTGTCGTACATGTCGATCCAGAGCATCCCAAACATGCTCAATGGGTGGAGACATGTCTGGTGAGTATGCAGGCCATGGAAGAACTGGGACATTCTCAGTTTCCAGGAATTGTGTACAGATCTTTGCAACATGGGGCCATGCATTATCATGCTAATATATGAGGTGATGGTGGTGGATGAATGGCATGACAATGGGCCTCAGGACTTTGTCACGGCATCTCTGTGCATTCAAATGGCCATTGATGAAATGCAATTGTGTTCATTGTCCGTAGCTTGCGCCTACCCATACCCTAACCCACCGCCACCCTGTGGCACTCTGTTCACAACGTTAACATCAGCAAACCGCTCACCCACACGACACCATACACGCTGTCTGGCATCTACCCAGTACAGCTGAAAACAGGATTAATCCGTGAAGAACACACTTCTCCAGTGTGCCAGTGGCCATCGAAGGTGAGCATTTTCCCACTGAAGTCGGTTCCGACGCCGAACTGCAGTCAGGTCAAGACCCTGTCAGGTGGATGGATTATCTTTGCAAAGGAAAATGCACACTAACTTTGACGTAAACAAATTTGTGCACAACCTTTTTGAGAAATAAGCTTTTATTTCAGCTCATGAAACATGGGACCAACACTTTACATTATGCGTTTATATTTTTATTCAGTATAGATCCAGAAAGCATTAGTATATGGTGACATGTCTTTGACCCCATCCATTCTGCGGGTGGAGATGGTCCATGTTTAGACAGGGAAATTAGCAGGGGGAGATCAAAGATCATTAGCACCATAACTCGTCTGAGAAAGCGATGTGGCCCTGGGTTGGACGGGGCCATCTGTAATTCTGCAGGATGGTAATGAGCGAGACTCCTGGGTGATGTATGCCGAGGTTGAGTCCTGACAATGAGCCTCTCTTTTTTATCTTTACCTTTAACGGGCCTGCCAGTGGACAGAGGTGCACCTCTTCAAGGGCCCGCTAAAATCCATCACATCCTTTGATTATGGATTGATTGCCAGCCACTATACCCCGGTGTAACACAGCTGATGCCCTTCCACTGTGCCACCACGCTGACTCCTCACTGACCCTCAATCCCTCATTCCTCCCTCCCATTGAGGAGGCCAAGTCGAGCACCATCCACTCCACTCTGGATAACCTTGTGGACTGGTTTCTAGCAGTGAAGGTGGTGGCAGAGACAGTATTCTCACAACCACGTATATACTTTAGCTAAAGGTTACCCTGGGGAGGTTTAGCTAGCATTTAGTATCAGCAAGGGGGGGCTATATTTGAATGTATCTGTTGTATTGTCTGAGGCAGACAGCCTGTGCTGTGGTAGACAGACTTGCCTTGGCTGAGCCCAGTGAATGTGCCTATGTCTCCCAGGCTGACGTTCTGTGGGCTGAGGTCCTGTGGTGCATTTCATCCAACAGAGTTGTGAATATTTGGGAATAGCTCAGCTCATATTTGTGCAAATTAAATGTAGCTACTTCACACTGAGGGGCCAAATGAGGGTCAGCAACATTTGCTGACAGATGTGTTTACCGCATTAAAAACAAATCTGTAAACTCTATTTATTTTCCTCGCAGTCGATTCCAGGTCATCTTCTAGTGGGTTGGACAGAGTATTTCTTTGGAGAATGTGAAGAATGTAATTCTCAGGGTGTTGCATATTCTCAGACCTTTTTAGTGTTGACTCAAGCACTAAAAGTATGTGGTTTGGACGTATTCAGAGAATCCACATTCTCATCAAAGAAAGATTTTATCTTTACAGGTTTGATGGATCCTAGATTTTTCCCCACTTGAATTGCCATGGCCCTCTATGGGTTGCTAGTGAGAGTTATGAAAACTGAAGATATGAAATAAATGTTGCAGGAAAAACAGGAGTGTAGGTTCTCCCCTAATTAATGTACTCTAGGTACAGTATTGGAACCAAATTACACAACATAGAAAACACTCACATTGAAAACATTGCAATCTAATCATAAGGAGAGAGTGGAGTAAGTTGAGCAAAAGGGTTATTTGAGCCACCCCTTGTTTCTAGGGAAACAATAAACTAAATGAATCATGTGACCAAATATTTAGGAAGAGGTCATCATTTAATGAAGAAAGAAACCACATGAAAAAAAGTCGTAAGCAAGTTAGGTTGAAAAAAAATGGAAGTTGATCGATCCCAGTCGAGGGAGGGGCATATATTTTGTGTTTGACTATAAAATGTGTTGGCACCTTCAATTTTTGTACATTTTCTCATAGAAAGTATATTTCAACGCTGAACTGCTAAACCTGGAACCAATCAGAACTCCCATACACACAAAGCCAATGGCCTGCTTCTATATAGGATGTAAACACAGCCTCAAATTAAAACTTGAGTTGCTTTCTGTATGTGTGATGAGCTCCCAAAGACCGAGTGCCCCCACTGTATGTGAATCCATTCATTAAATAATACTTGCATTCTGCATTCGCTTCTTATGACCATATTGATCTTGCTCAGCTAAATGCAGCTAAAACATTTATTGGGAAAAGAAACATGAGCAAAATATAACTAAAGGTTAGACTACACATTTTTTTTTAAACGGACAGAGAACTCTCTCAAGCTGTCACCAGTTGTGTTTAGTACCTTAGATACAGTGAATGGGATTGGCAGATGTGATCAGCAGAGATGGTACCTGGATAGTACACAAGTTTTGATTGGATATGGAAATGTGTTCAGAATAAATACATATGCTCAATAGGTAAAAAACAGCTCCCCCTCGCTGTCACGACTCCGACCGAAGGACACTCCCCTTCCCGTTCGGGTGGCGCTCGGCGCTCGTCGTCGCCGGCCTACTAGCTGCTACTGATTATTTCCTCCCCCTCCTTATGTGTTTATTGAATGCACCTGTTTTGAGTTAGGTAGTTAGTAGTAAGGCTTTATTAGTCAGCCGGCCCGCCTGGATCCTTGTGCGGGATTAATTATTGTGACCGTCTGTTTGGTGTACTTGTGTACACGTCTATGGGTTTTGTGTTTTCCCATTTTGTGGGTTTTCCCTGGACAGTTTAAGTCCCCCTGTTTGGGGCATTTGTTTGTTCTTTACGTCCTGTGTTTTCGTGAGGGTTGGCTTATGTTCGCCGTTTCTCTGTGCATTAAAATAGCACTCACCTGAACTCTCTGCTTCCTGCGCCTGACTCCTCACCCACTACACTCAGATCGTTACTCTCGCCAGTGACCGATCATCTTGAAAACTAAAGGAGATGCGACGCTTCAGCCCACAACCTATATATGTAGATATCTTTGTTAGAAAGAATACTACACTGCCCCAAAAAATAAAGGGAACACTAAAATAACACATCCTAGATCTGAAAGAATGAAATATTCTTATTAAATACTTTTTTCTTTACATAGTTGAATGTGATGACAACAAAATCACACAAATTATCAATGGAAATTAAATTCATCAACCCATGGAGGTCTGGATTTGGAGTCACACTCAAAATTAAAGTGGAAAACCACACTACAGGCTGATCCAACTTTGATGTATTGTCCTTAAAACAAGTCAAAATGAGGCTCAGTAGTGTGTGTGGTCTCCACGTGATGGTATGAACTTCCTACAACGCCTGGGCATGCTCCTGATGAGGTGGCGGATGGTCTCCTGAGGGATCTCCTCCCAGACCTGGGCAAAAGCATCCGCCAACTCCTGGACAGTCTGTGGTGCAACGTGGTGTTGGTGGATGGAGCGAGACATGATGTCCCAGATGTGCTCAATTGGATTCAGGTCTGGGGAACGGGCGGGCCAGTCCATGGCATCAATGCCTTCCTCTTGCAGGAACTGCTGACACACTCCAGCCAGATGAGGTCTAGCATTGTTTTGCATTAGGAGGAACCCAGGGCCAACCGCACCAGCATATCCTGTTCAGGATACCACGGTTTACTGCCCCTTCTGGAGGATTTGGGTACCCATATAAAACATGATACATTTTTGTCAAAAGTTGCTAATATATGCAAATAAAAAATATTATCGAATAGAAAACACTCTAAAGCTTTTAAAACCGTTTAAATTGTCTCTATGTAAAGCAGAACTCTCAAAATCTGCATTTTCCCAAACTATCTCTTCTCATCTGAAAAGTTGGGTCACCTTTGACCTCATCGCAAACACCCTCCCCAAACAGTTACAGCACCAGGAACAGTCTCCACGTGTTCAGCGTGATCTCAGCTTTCAATGGGGCTTCTCATTGTGAGAATCGCCCGCTCGCGAGAGTTTGAGCACGCGGTAAGCTCTCAGTCACTCAAAAAAACCTGTGCGCAATGGTCAAGTCCTCTCTCTTTTCCAAGATCGATTGAATGGTGCCTGTGTTTCTGTTTGTTCTCAAAATTGCTGTACACCTTTATAACATGTTAAAGCTTGATTATGAAGTTAGTTTGACAAGTTTACTTGACATATTATATATACTTTCGAAGTTTTGGTGCGCAACCACTTCAATTTTGACTACATTTTTACCAAAATCAGGCTATTTTGAGAACCGAAAGACGCAGACTTGAAAACTGAACGCTAATTTGGTGAGTATAATCCCTTACAGGTCGTTTGATGGAAGAATAACAAAGGTAAGGGAATATTTAATGTATTAATTTTGGGTTTCTGTCGACTCCAAGATAGAGGAGTCATTATGCTACTGTGGGAGCGCCGACTCCATATTATAGTCTAGTGAATGCAAAATGTAACGTTAAAATTAAATGTAACAATGCAATTGCATTTAGAAGAAGTGTATCTTGCTATACATATGTAAAACATGCATATTTAGTCAAAGTTTATGATGTGTATTCCTTGTTAGCTGACGTTATCTGCCGGGGCTATCGTCATTTCTCAGGACATTTGGGTAGCATTTTTTGAACGATGCATCATTGTAAACAGAGATTTATGGATATATATAGCATATTATTGAAAAAAAAAATGAATGTACTGTGTAACATGTTATATTACTGTCATCTGATGAAGATTTCAAAAGGTTAGTGAAATGATTTTTCTTTTAATCCTGCGTTTGTTGATTGCATATTTTTTCCTACTTGGCTATGCTAATGAGCTATGTCTGCGGTGGTGGTTTGACATAAATATGTGCTATGTTTTCGCTGTAAAACATTTTAGAAATCTGACTTGCTGGCTAGATAAACAACTTGTTTATCTTTCATTTGAGCTATTTTACTTGTTAATGTGTGGAGGTTAAATATTTTTAGGAATATTATTGCGCATTGTGCGTTATGGTAATGAGCTTGAGCTGTAGTCACGCTACCAGCAGAGGAATAAAACTCCCTAAAAGGATATGGTCTCACAAGGGGTTTGAGGATCTCATCTCAGTACCTAATGGCAGTCAGGCTACCTCTGGCGAGCACATGTAGGGCTGTGCGGCCTCCCAAAGAAATGCCACCCCACACCATGACTGACCCACCGCCAAACCGGTCATGCTGGAGGATGTTGCAGGCAGCAGAACGTTCTCCATGGCGTCTCCAGACTTTCACGTCTGTTACATGTGCTCAGTGTGAACCTGCTTTCATCTGTGAAGAGCACAGGGCCCCAGTGGCGAATTTGCCAATCTTGGTGTTCTCTGGCAAATGCCAAACATCCTGCACGGTGTTGGGCTGTAAGCACAACCCCCACCTGTGGACGTCGGGCCCTCATACCACCCTCAGGGAGTCTGTTTCTGACCGCTTGAGCAGACACATGCACATTTGTGGCCTGCTGGAGGTCATTTTGCAGGGCTCTGGCAGTGCTCCTCCTTGCACAAAGGCGGAGGTAGCAGTCCTGCTGCTGGGTTGTTGCCCTCCTACGGCCTCCTCCACGTCTCCTGATGAACTGGCCTGTCTCCTGGTAGAGCCTCCATGCTCTGGACACTGACAGACACAGCAAACCTTCTTGCCACAGCTCGCATTGATGTGCAATCCTGGATGAGCTGCACTACCTGAGCCACTTGTGTGGGTTGTAGACTCCGTCTCATGCTACCACTAGAGTGAAAGCACCGCCAGCATTCAAAAGTGACCAAAACATCAGCCAGGAAGCATAGGAACTGAGAAGTGGTCTGTGGTTATCATCTGCAGAACCACTCCTTTATTGGGGGTGTCTTGCTAATTGCCTATAATTTCCACCTGTTGTCTATTCCATCTGTACAACAGCATGTGAAATGTATTGTCAATCAGTGATGATTCCTAAGTGGACAGTTTGATTTCACAGAAGTATGATTGACTTGGAGTTACAGATTTCAGTGTTACAGCAGTACAGATACAGGCCTTAGAATGAAGGTGAAGTGAGAGAATGAAGCTACTGTTTATTGTCACATCACACACACAATACAACCTACACATCTCCGGGGACATCTATGATGAGCCCAGGCAATTCATGCAGAAAATTGTTAGCTCCCTCCCCAAGCACATACAGATTTATATCCTCAGTGCACCCTCCTCTCCTCTCTACCCCCCTTCCCTGTTTATTTACCGGCTAACGGTGGGAATTCAGCTTGAGAACATCTGCAGCAGCTCATCCCTGATGAAATAGAATAGAGGAGTATAATATCATGCTACCGCTACTCTTTCCCCAAATGGAGCCTGATGTAGGGCACCTGCCGATTGCCCACATGGCAGTTGGCAGTCAGTGGTAAGGCAGATTAGAAGAGTCATGGGTGAGCAATCAAAAGATGCAGGCAGACCTTCTTGTCGACTGCCCAGATAAGCCACTGAGCGGTGGCTCATCTCCCTTTGATATCCAAATGCAGCAAAGAAAGTTTAAAAAAAATCTGTTTCTTCCTGAGTGTTTTGGGAGACTTTTCTCTTGCCTTGCATGTTAGGCCTTTGTCAGTGCGTTTTTAGACAACGCAGCACTGGGCCAGTTCATAAATACAGGTGAGAGGCTTGCTCTGTGTACCTGATCCTGTAAGCATCCCCATCAATAACAATAGCTTTTTCTGGGCTCCAGTTGGGAATGCAGCAATCACTACTCTTAAACCTTTGGATGCCATCTACCATAGCGCCCTTCGCTTTTTCACAGGTGACAGTTTTAATATGCATCACTTCATCCTGTATCAAAAGTTTGGCTGGTCCTCATTACAGTCCCGTAGATCACTTCATTGCCCCTTTTTGTTTACAAAGCTCTACTACACAAGTTTCCGACCTACCTCACTTCACTGTTAACATTTTAAAATATGAGACACCAAACCCGTTCACAGGGATGGTTAACTCTCGAGGTTCCACTAGTATGTACGAGCTGAGTAAATCCGCCTTCAGTTTTAGTGCCCCCCCCCCCATTTTTTTAAATAGAATACACATTTCCCTACTGTACATCTTGACTCTCTGGTGCCTGTAGGCCAGTTTAGGACTTTAATGTTGAATGAATTTGATGAGAATTGTAACTGTTTGTATTGAATGTCAATAATTGTATTCATTTTGCATTAATCATTTTGCATTTGTTGTATTGTTGTCCGCAGGGCACCATTGTAAATGAGACTCTAGTCTCAATGAGGTCTCCTGAATAAATAAAAGTTAACAACCATTAAAAAAAAAGTTGTTGTAATTCCTCAAAGTTACATTCCCACAGGGAAATAAATACACTTAAAATATATTTTGAGATTCGTTGTTTAGGATGCATTTATCTTTATTTTGTCAAATAACGTACAGTAAAAAATATATATACAGTGGGGCAAAAAAGTACCACAAATCAGAGACCACTATTACTAAGTCCTTAGTTTTGGTGCTCAGGTAAAACAACTTGGCTAATCTATACTTCCATATTTCAAGTCCTATTATTGAAGATCAAGGAGTATAACATTTATTGGAATGACTGGAATTCTGATATACTTGTTTTTTAATGCAAGGATATAATTTAATCGCATCAATATATGTAGTAGAAAGCGATGGGATAGAGGAAGCCAACATAACTAACCCATAACGTAAAATGTAACATTCATATATGGCCAGTAATAAATGTTGTTAAATTGGAAACATACATTTTTGTCTACTGCTAATGCCTCTTAAGGCGAAAGTAATTTAAAAGTATGTGAAATCAGATTACGTTACTGAATTCGGGTAATCCAGAAGATACGTTACTGATTACAATTTGACAGGTAACTTGTAACTAACGGATTCCATTTAGAAAGTAACCTACCCAACCCTGAGGGTAGGTAGCATAAACATAACCACATGTAGCATATGGGTTTGTATTAGTGTATGCATCAAAAGTCCCAGTATAAAATTACACCTCACTGTTCGAGTTATTACATAAAATCGATCAGTATTCGGAAGAATACTTGTCGAAAGTCATGTCGGAAAATGTTCTCCCAGGGTATGATGTAATATGGAGGACCCGGTAAGCCAGTCTATTCTCTATATGTAAATTCCAACAGAAATAACTTAAAAATGTAAAACTTCAAATTAATTTATTCGATATAGGGGACGCTCTTTTAATTTTTGGATGAAAAACGTTCCCGTTTTAAACAAGATATTTTGCCACGAAAAGATGCATGACTATGCATATAAATTGACAGCTTTGGAAAGAAAACACTCTGACGTTTCCAAAACTGCAAAGATATTGTCGGTGAGTGCCACAGAACTGATGTTACAGAAAAAACCCAGATAAAAATACAATCAGGAAGTGCCGCATTTTTTAAAACCACCTCATGGCAATGACTCCTTATATGGCTGTGGAGGAGCTAGGAGTCTGCTTACCTTTTCCACGTTTTCCCCAAGGTGTCTGCAGCATTGTGACGTATTTGAAGGCATATCATTGGAAGATTGACCCTAAGAGACTACATTTACCAGGTGGTCGCTTGGTGTCCTCCGTTGCAATTATTGCGTAATCTCCAGCTGCAGTACTTTTCAGTTTGCTACTGAAGAGAAACCCAACTGCCACAAAGGATTTATCATCGAATAGATATGTGAAAAACACCTTGAGGATGATTCTAAACAACGTTTGCCATGTTTCTGTCGATATTATGGAGTTAATTTGGAAAAAGGTTCGGCGTTGTAGTGAATTAATTTTCATTTTTTTTTCTTAGCCAAAAGTGATGAACAAATACACAAATAATATTTTTTGGAAAAAATGAACATTTGCTATCTAACTGAGAGTCTCCTCATTGAAAACATCCGAAGTTCTTCAAAGGTAAATTATTTTATTTGAATGCTTTTCTTATTTTTGTGAAAATGTTGCCTGCTTATTGCTAGGCTATCAATACTCTTACACAAATGCTTGTGTAGCTTTGGTTGAAAAGCATATTTTCAAAATCTGAGATGACAGTGTTGTTAACAAAAGGCTAAGCTTGTGTTTCACTGTATTTATTTCATTTCATTTGCGATTTTCATGAATAGGAAACGTTGCGTTATGGTAATGTGCTTGAGGCTATGATTACGCTCCCGGATCCGGGATTGCTCGTCGCTAGAGGTTAAAGCAAATCATTTGCACTCCTCACTACTGGTTTCAATGTAATTTTCAGCCAAATTACAGGGAAACACTATGCATTTACTGTTACAAATCAACGTGCAAGGTTGTTAGCCTGCTAACATTAGCCCTACCAGCCTGCTAACGTTACATTAGCACTGCATAAGTCAGCCAGTAGCTATCAACACCTAGCTAATAGCTACAGTTGAATTCAGAAGTTTACATACGCCTTAGCCAAATATATTAAAACTCAGTTTTCACAATTCCTGATATTTAATCCTAGTAAAAATTCCCTGTCTTAGGTCAGTCAGTCATCACCACTTTATTTTAAGAATGTGAAATGTCAGAATAATAGTAGAGATAATGATTTATTTCAGCTTTTATTTCTTTCATCACATTCCCAGTGGGTCAGAATTGTACTTTTTGCAGGCGCCAAGTTCAAAACAACAGAAATCCCATAATTAAAATTCCTCAAACATGCAAGTATTATACACCATTTTAAAGATAAACTTCTTGTAAATTCAACCAGTGTTCGATTTCAAAAAGGCTTTACGGCGAAAGCACACCAAACGATTATGTTAGGTCAGCGCCTAGTCACAGAAAATCATACAGCCATTTTCCAGCCAAGGAGAGGGCTCACAAGTCAGAAATAGCGATTAAATTAATTACTAACCTTTGATGATCTTTATCAGATGGCACTCACAGGACTTCATGTTACACAATAAATGTGTGTTTTGTTCGATAAAGTTCATCTTAATGTCCAAAAACCTCATTTGAAAATGGTGCTTTATGTTCAGAAATGCATTGTCTCAAACAAACATCCGGTGAAAGTGCAGAGAGCCACATCGAATTACAGAAATATTCATCATAAACATTGGTAAAAGATACAAGTGTTAAACATACGATTAAAGATAAACTTATCCTTAAAGCAACCGCTGTGTCAGATTTCAAAAAGGCTTTACGGCGAAAGCACACTTTGCGATTATGTTAGGTCAGTGCCTAGTCACAGAAAACCATACAGCCATTTTCCAACCTAGGAGAGGTCAGAAATAGCGTTAAAATTAATCACTTACCTTTGATGATCTTCATCTGGTGGCACTCCCAGGTCTCCATGTTAGACAATAAATGTTTGTTTTGTTTGATAATGTCCCTCTATATGACCAAAAACCTCATTTTTGTTCACTCGTTTAGTCCAGTAATCCAAATGCACAAGGCGCGGGCACTAAGTCCAGGCGAAAAGTTTTAAAAAGTACAATAAAAGTTTGTAGAAACATGTCAAACGATGTTCAAAATCAATTCTCAGGTTGTCTTTGTCATAAATAATCAATAATATTTCAACCAGGCAAAAGCTTCGAAAAGGAAAAGGATAAACAAGAAAGGCTCACTCCCGATCACACGCTTGGCTCATGTCTGGAAATTTCCACTGTCCACTCATTGAACGTAGTGTATCTCCCTCATTTTTCAGAGTAAAAGCCTGAAACAATGCCTAAAGCCTGGCCACATGTAGAGGAAGCCATCGAGATCGCAAACTGGGTCTTAAGTCTTTGTATGTTGGATAGGCTTTCAATGGAAAAACAGCCTTTCAAAATAATAGTACTTCCTGGTTGTAGTTTTGCCTGCCATATCAGTTCTGTTACACTCACAGACATTATTTTAACAGTTTTGGAAACTTTAGAGTGTTTTCTATCCAAATTCAAATATATTGATATCCTAGCTTTTGGGCACACTTTTCATCTGGAGGTTAAAATACTGCCCCCTACCCAAGAGAGGTTAAACGACCATTGGTACCTCTGAAATATTCAGTCTAATAGACATTTCCAGAACAAAGGAAACCTACAACAACTACTAAGGTCATGGTGGATAACAGGAGACTTACACAATCAGAAACTTTCTTTTGAACTATTGTTGTGGAACTCATCGGTGATGATCTGAGGGTGCTTCAGCATGGCTGGAATCGGGCAGATTTGTCTTTGTGAAGGACGCATGAATTAAGCCACGTACAAGGTTGTCCTTAAATGAAAGAAAACTTGCTTCCTTCTGCTCTGGCAATGTTCCCAAACTATGAGGATTGTTTTTTCCAGCAGGACAATGCTCAATCAAGGTGTGGATGGAGGACCACCAGATCAAGACCCGGTCATGACAAGCTCAATCTCCAGACCTGAACCCCATTGAAAACCTCTGGAATGTGATCAAGTGGAAGATGGATGGTCACAAGCCGTCAAACAAAGCCGAGCTGCTTGAATTTTTGCGCCAGGAGTGGCATAAAGTCACCCAACATCAATGTGATTGACTGGTGGAGGGCATGCCAAGACGCATGAAGGGTCTGATTTGAAAATCAGGGTTATTCTACCAAATATTGATTTCTGAACTCTTCATAAGTTAAAACATTAGTATTGTGTTGTTTAAAAATGAATTTTGTTCATTGCAGTTGGAGGTCTTCGAGGTCTGACGACACTGCATATTTTTTGTTATTTTCTGCAAATAAATGCTCTAAATGACAATATTTTTATTTGGAATTGGGGAGAAATGTTGTCAGTGGTTTATAGAATAAAACAAAAATGTAATTTTTTCCCAAACACATGCCTATAAATAGTAAACCAGAGACTAGCCAACTTCGGCTAACCTCCAGCCAAACTGAAGAATTCTGATACTTTAAGACCATAAGCGGATATGAGCTACTATCCGGAATACTGGGTGCATGTAACACCCCTTGACTTTTTCCACATTTTGTTTACGTTACAGCCTTATTCTAAAATTCATTCAATTGTTTTCCCCCTCATCAATCTACACACAATATCCCATAATGACAAAGCAACAACAGTTTATTTTTTATTTTTGCAAATGTATGAAACAAACTGAAATATAACATTTAAATGTTAAGTATTCAGACCCTTTACTCATTACTTTGTTGAAGTATCTTTGGCAGCGATTACAGCCGTCGAGTCTTCTTGGATATGACGCTACAAGCTTGGCATACCTGTATTTGGGGAGTTTCTCCCATTCTTCTCTGCAGATCCTCTCAAGCACTGTTAGGTTGGATGCGGAGAGTCGTTGCTCAGCTATTTTCACGTCTCTCCAGAGATGTTTGATCGGGTTCAAGTCTGGGCTCTGGCTTGGCCACTCAAGGACATTTAGAGACTTGTCCCCAAACAACTCCTGCATTGTCTTGTCTGTGTGCTTAGGGTCCTTGTCCTATTGGAAGGTGAACATTTGCCCCAGTCTGAGGTCCTGAGCACTCTGGAACAGGTTTTCATCAATGATCTCTCTATACTTTGCGCCGTTCATTTTTCCCTATATCCCAAAAAGTCTCCCAGTCCCTGCCGCTGAAAAACATCCTCACCACAAATGCTGCCATCACCATGATCCACTAAACGTGATGCTTGGCATTCCGGCCAAATAGTTCAATTTTGGTTTCATCAGACCAGAGAATCTTGTTTCTCATGGTCTGAGAGTCTTTAGGCGCCTTTTGGCAAACTTCAAGTGGGCTGTCATGTGTATTTTACTGAAAAGTGGCGCCGTCTGGCCACTCTACCATAAAGGCCTGATTGGTGAAGTGCTGCAGAGATGGTTGTCCTTCTGCAAGGTTCTCCCATCTGCACCAAGGAACTCTGGTGCTAAAAGTGACCATCGGGTTCTTGGTCACCTCCCTGACCAAGGCCCTCCTCCCCCGATTGCTCAGTTTGGCCGGGCGGCCAGCTCTAGGAAGAGTCTTGGTGGTTCCAAACTTCTTCCGTTTAAGAATGATGGAGGCCACTGTGTTCTTGGGAACCTTCAGTGCTGCAGAAATGTTTCGGTGACCTCCCTAAGATCTGTGCCTCAACACAATCCTGTCTTGGAACTCTACGAACAATTCCTCATACCTCATGGCTTGGTTTTTGCTCCGATATGCACTGTCAATTGTGGGAACTTATACAGAGAGGTGTGTGCCTTTCCTAATAATGTCCAATCAATAGAATTTACCACAGGCGGACTCCCAAGTTGTAGAAACGTCTCAAGAATGATCAATGGAAACAGGATCCATCCGAGTTAAATTTAGGGTCTGAATACTTATGTAAATAAGCTATTTACATTTTCAAAAATGTCTAAAAACCTGTCTCCGCTTTGTCATTATTGGGTATAGATTGATGATGAAAAAAAAAATTTGATCAATTTTAGAATAAGGCTGTAATGTATCAAAATGTGGAAACGGGGAAGGGGTCTGAATACTTTCTGAATGCACTGTATATCACTCATTGGTACAGATCTACTACGCACAGGGATCCTCTCAGGATCCCTCACTCTTGACCCATCCTCCTCTACTTTCTTCACTGCCTCAGTCTGCATCACACCACCACCACATAATGCTACCTCAGAAATCACTAATTTCAATGGTGCCCTATTCCTAAACGCAAAGCAAGGAGCAGATCTCGACCCATGTTGCGTGACACAGAGCACCTGCTCCCTCTGGGTAGAAGAAACAAACAAATTGGACCGACTGGCTAAAATTGGTCTTATGTAGCAAAATTTGAAATTTTGTTTTTCATATTGGATAAAAGTAGAGACTCAGGGCTGAAAAGTCGTATATCATACACTGGAACATTGGGAAAGTAATTCTGCTTTCAAAGTTTATAAACTTGTAAACTCACTTTTGAGAAAATGGCCTTTGAATAATTTGGGAACCAACTGGAGAGCTCTCCTCTGTCTACACCGATTCAGCATTGTTCAAACCCTCTTAAACCAGCCCCACCCAACTCTTTAAGGATTCACATGTGAGGTCATGTGCTAAACAGTGACTAGTGTAGTCAAGATTAATCCTAAAAGTGTAAATGTAGTAGCCTACAATAAGGAAAAAGTCCAGGTAAACAGATAACATTTTATAAATATTAGATGATGCTTACCCAGACACACTTGTCTAAATTGATGGGTCATGTCAAAGACATGCTATAACCCCCAGCCACATCTTGACAAGTGGATGGGTCTCTACAGTGCCACGCCTGCTCCCACTCCCCCCGGCGCTCGAGGGCGCCAGGATCCTCAGCATTAGGCACTCCTGCCACCATCTTTACGCACACCTGCCTTCCCCTGTCACCCGCATCGGCGATTATTGGACTCACCTGGACTTAATCACCTCTGTCATTACCTCCCCTATATCTGTCTGTTCCTTATTAAATGTTGACTCCCGTAGCTGCTTCTCATCTCTGGCGTCGGTCCTCACAGAAGGTGTAAATGGTACAGCCAAATGGTTACTTGAGTTGTAGCAATATCAGAAATAAAATAATATAGTGTATGTACAAGAACAATATCAATATCAGTGATAGATGAGGAGGTTAGATGCATACAATCAGGGGTAAAGTGGTAGCAGCAACGTATGGTGTGTGTGATAGGAGAAAGTAATTTGAATAGAGGCACTGCAGATTGTGCTGATGACTGGTCCGTCCGAACCACGCATGACCAAGGGAATCTATATTCGGAGAGCCTATTTCTGTCCTGCCATTGACTTTGGTGCAGGGCGTGTGATGTTCCTAGCCTCCCCGGTCTTTTCAAAAACATACGTCTGTCTCGCTGTGTCCAGTCCAGGTGGTGCTTTTACAGACAGACCATCTATGGGAGGAAGGATGTCAGCGTTGTACAGCAGCTGAAACCTGGTCCAGACTGAGACCGAACGCTCCTTGGCAACAACAACACCAGGCTCCAGAGCATCAAAGCTGTAAAATAGGAAATTGAGAAGACATTACAACCTTGCACAACATCATTTCACCTCCCAAGTTTAGATAAGAAGAATAACCTCATACAATGCAATGAAAATGGTATTCATCTGAAGTGCTGGTACTGCTTGAAATGTGGCAGCTGCTTTAGTACAGAGTCAGGTGTTGTTGCCAGCCATAGCTTTCCACCAGCACCGTACCATCCTCCAGTCCAACCATCTGTGGGATGTTGACCCCTGTCACAGTGCTGTCCTTCACAACACCAGAAATATCAGTTAACGTGTTCACTCTGGTCTTTCTGAAGAGCTGCTTGATGAGGCCTGACGCACCAGTCGGGGGCAAAGTTGGTGTGACCTGTGATCAGGAAGTGAATGTCCAGACTGTGGTGGAGCTTGTGCATGGTCCGCCTAGCATAATACCAGATCACAAACTTCTTCTTGTTCTTCCCACTGTAGTTGCGAGGAGTTAAAAAGTAGATGGGACCTGGCCGCATAGGGTCAGAAGGATAGTGCACCTGCAAACAACAAAAGAACATTAAGATAAGTTAATGAAAAGAAAATGTAACGTTAATTAAACATAATCATTTTTGAATGCATCATCATCTGTTAAGTTTCACTTACCTACAAATGTGCAGAGCCGCAGCACTGCATATAGTATCATCATCTTGGAAACTGGAAGTTAAAATGATTAAACACAGCCCTACTACACGTACAGTTGAAGTCGTAAGTTTACATACACCCTAGCCAAATACATTTAAACTCAGTTTTTCCCAGTTTCTGACATTTAATCCTAATAAATGTTCCCCATTTTAGATCAGTTAGGATCACCACTTTATTTTAAAAATGTGAAATGTCAGAATAATAGTAGAGAGAATTATTAATTTCAGCTTTTATTTATTTAATCACATTCCCAGTGGGTCAAAAGTTTACATACACTCAATGAGTATTTGGTAGCATTGCCTTTAAATTGTTTCACTTGGGTCAAACGTTTTGGGTTGCCTTCCACAAGCTTCCCACAATAAGTTGGTTGAATTTTGGCCCATTCCTCCTGAAAGAGCTGGTGTAACTGAGTCAGGTTTGTAGGCCTCCTTGCTCGCACACATTTGTTCAGTTCTACCCACACATTTTCTATAGGATTGAGGTCAGGGCTTTGTGATGGCCACTCCAATACCTTGACTTTGTTGTCCTTAAGCCATTTTGCCACAGCTTTGGAAGTATGCTTGGGATCATTGTCCATTTGGAAGACCCATCTGCGACGAAGCTTTAACTTCCTGACTGATGTCTTGAGATGTTGCTTCATTATATCTACATAATGTTCCAACCTCATGAAGCCATCTATTTTGAAAAGTGCACCAGTCCCTCCTGCAACAAAGCACCCCCACAACATGATTTTGCCACCCATGTGCTTCACCGTTGGGATGGTGTTCTTCGGCTTGCAAGTCTCCCCATTCTTCCTCCAAACATAACAATGGTCATTATGGCCAAACAGTTAAATTTTTGTTTCATCGGACCAGAGGACATTTCTCCAAAACTTCCGATCTTTGTCCCCATGTGCAGTTGCAAACCGTAGTCTGGCTTTTTTATGGCGGTTTCGGAGCAGTGGCTTCTTCCATGCTCAGCGGCCTTTCAGGTTATGTCGATATAGGACTCGTTTTACTGTGGATATAGATACTTTTGTACCCGTTTCCTCCAGCATCTTCACAGGGTCCTTTGCTGTTGTTCTGGGATTGATTTGCACTTTTTGCACCAAAGTACGCTCATCTCTAGGAGACAGAACGCGTCTCCTTCCTTAGTGGTATGATGGCTGCATGGTCCAATGGTGATTATACTTGCGTACTATTGTTTGTACAGATGAACGTGGTACCTTCAGGCATTTGGAAACTGCTCCCAAGGATGAACCAGACGTATGGAGCTCTACAATTGTCTTCTGAGGTCTTGACTGATTTCTTTTGATTTTCCCATGATGTCAAGCAAAGAGGCACTGAGTTTGGAGGTAGGCCTTGAAATACATCCACAGGTACACCTCCAATTGACTCAAATTATGTCAATTAGCCTATCAGAAGCTAAGACCATGACATTTTCTGGAATTTTCCAAGCTGTTTAAAGGCACAGTCAACTTAGTGTATGTAAAGTTCTGACCCACTGGAATTGTGATTACAGTGAATTATAAGTGAAATAATCTGTCTGGTCTTCTTTGTGTCATGCAAACACTTAATTTATTAATTTATTCACCACATGTTGTAATGATGGGGCGGTGAGTCGGAAGCAGGTGCAGGTGAAACATTTTAATAAAACAACAAAACCAAGAACACAACACTGACATAAGGCAGTGCGCCGATATACAAGAACTATACCAACTGGTGAGTGAACCTGGGAGAGTGACATATAAATGGGAGGAAATTATGAAGATAATGGAGTCCAGGTGTGAATCATAACGATTCACAGGTGCCCGTAATGATGAATCCCAGGCCAGGTGGTTAGTACGACGTTGTACGCCAAAGGGGAGGAGCAGGAGCAGATGTAACACATGTGGTGTCAATTTCAATCCCACTGGTGTTAACCCCAGTAGAATTTACACTCAGATATAACACTCACTTTACTTTACCTTAACACTGAGATTTTAACACTTGCAAATTTGCTGTGTATCATTATACAGGGTGTATTGACATGATCTCATTATACAGATTGCACATCTCTGCCATTAATGGAAGCATAACTCTCTTACTTAAACTTTTGCATTAAACATCTGAACTTAGCAAAAGTGCTTTCGGTGGCAAGACAGGACTTATGAGGGCACTCACAACTCAGGTCAACCATCTGATCGTTTTTCATTAGCATTTTCACACCAATAGCTTATTATTCATATTAGGTGTCTGCAGTGCATAAATGCATATAGGAAATGACATGTAGGCCTAGGCAGGCACAGTGCGCAGGCCCCATGCTAGGAGATACTAATTTATTCTGCCGTTACAGGAGCACAGAGCACCTCACTGACACCGTACTCAGCCACACTATGCACTCTCGTCATGGATTTTAATGAGCACAATAGCTGGGAATTAGTTTCAATAGAACTCTCGCCATAGGAGAGTTTTCTTTTTTAAAGCAGAGAGCCCTCATTGAACTCTATATATGATGAATCACCCTGGCTGTGTTCGGCTCTCACATGTAAGTCTTTAGAATTAGGATGTTCCTATTAAGGCTGTGTGATAAATCACAGTTAAAATGTGGTCAATAAATATGCTTTAGGTTTTGGCCACACATAAACATGTTCTTAGAAGGGACTAACAGTTCAAATGAAAGTTATACTGTTCTTGAGTTAAATTAAGTCACATTTTTAAACTATCTGGATGGTTCTATAATACCAGTTGAGCTCTGAATGTGATCCTGCACTCAAGTTTGTAGATATGGCACTGTATGTTATACCTCCTCCCTCTTGTCTAGCATGACATGTGTCAAGATTCCCTTGGTGAGTACATTCCTATACAGTAGGAAATGCCACTGCAATCTCAGACATGTTTAAACATCCCATAATCCCATTTCACAAAGGGATTGTTTGATATTTGCAGTGGCAAGTAAACTGTAACAGTGCAGTAGGCCATGAGGCAAAATCAATAAGTATAAGGATATATAGACCAACAACCTTGAGGCTAAAAGAGATAAACGTGGGATACACACTAAAGGAAACGTATCCCATAATATTGGATGTATATTTCATCTGTTCCACAATATTATCAAGTTTATGCCCTCCCATTTTCTTTCAAACTATACACACATTTAAACAGTATTATGATAAACCATACTGGGTGAAAGGAACAATTCTACATTAAGTTTTGAAAGATCACTGACCATAAACCTCTGAACATGCCATTATATGCCATTTGGCAATTGCAATACAACATGGTCTCTCAGGAGTAAAATTCCAGCTCTTTAAGAGAGGTTTATGCAACATACGTTTCCTAGCTCTTGCATAATGGGAGTCAGGCTCCCTGGGGTGAGGAAGACTGGATCTGTCTCCCTTCATCGCCTGTGAACATCTGTTGGACTTGACCTTCCGCCTTTGATCAAAGAGAACCTCTTTTGTCTCTTATTAACATCAAATGATGAACATTCCATTTTTACTCTGCCCTTTATCTTCTGCTCCAGATATGCAGCGGAAATTCCTAACCTCTCCTGCTTTGTATTCAGAGGGGCTTGTATAAAGGATTATGAGGCTGGCACTGTTGGAGGGGTACAGAGGTGTAATACAGTGTTCACAGGATATTGTGCCATAGACCTGTTCTAGTGGACCCTTGTCATCCACATAGGATGGTGTTTGTCTACTTAAGGGGAATTCATGAATAAACGCATGAAGAGCACATTGTTCCTGATGGCATTATGCAGAATAGTCTGTGGACCCAATAGGTCCCCAGACGATGCAATCGCCATCCCATCTGGACAAGAGGAGCATCTACAGTTGAAGTCGGAAGTTTACATACACTTAGGTTGGAGTTGTTAAAACTCGTTTTTCAACAACTCCACACATTTCTTGTTAACAAACTATAGTTTTGGCAAGTCGGTTAGGACATCTACTTTGTGCATGACATGTAATTTTCCCAACAATTGTTTACAGACAGATTATTTCACTTATAATTCACTGTATCACAATTCCAGTGGGTCAGAAGTTTACATACACTAAGTTGACTGTGCCTTTAAACAGCTTGGAAAATTCCAGAAAATTATGTCATGGCTTTAGAAGATTCTGATAGGCTAATTGACATAATTTGAGTCAATTGGAGGTGTACCTGTGGATGTATTTCAAGGCCTACCTTCAAACTCAGTGCCTCTTTGCTTGACATCATGGGAAAATCAAAAGAAACCAGCCAAGACCTCAGAAGGAAATTGTAGACCTCCACAAGTCTGGTTCATCCTTGGGAGCAGTTTCCAAATGCCTGAAGGTACCACGTTCATCTGTACAAACAATAGTACGCAAGTATAAACACCATTGGACCATGCAGCCATCATACCGCTCAGGAAGGAGATGCGTTCTGTTCTGTCTTCTAGAGATGAACGTACTTTGGTGCGAAAAGTGCAAATCAATCCCAGAACAACAGCAAAAGACCTTGTGAAGATGCTGGAGGAAACAGGTACAAAAGTATCTATATCCACAGTAACATGAGTTCTATATCGACATAATCTGAAAGGCCACTCGGCAAGGAAGAAGCCTACAGCACCCGATGTCACAGGAAGTCCAAAAAGATCATCAAGGACAATAACTACCCAAGCCACTGCCTGTTCACCCTGTTACCATCCAGATGACGAGGTCAGTACAGGTGCATCAAAGCTGAGACCAAGAAACTGAAAAATAGCTTCTATCTCATGGCCATCAGACTGTTAAACAGCCATCACTAACACAGAGAGGCTGCAGCCTACATACAGACTTGAAATCATTGGCCACTTTAATAAATGGATCACTAGTCACCTTAATAATGTTTAGATATCTTGCATTTCTCATCTCATATGTATATACTGTATTTTATGCCATCTACTGCATCTTGCCTATGCCACTCGGTCATTGCTCATCCATATATTCTTATTCCATACCTTCACTTAGAATTGTGTGTATTAGGTATTTGTTGTGGAATTGTTAGCTTACTGGTTAGATATTGCTGCACTATCAGAACTAGAAGTACAAGTATTTTGCTACATTCGCAATAACATCTGCTAATCATGTGTATGTGACCAATAGAATCGATAAAGCAAAACCAGCTAGAATGGGATCATGGAGAACGTTGGGATTTGTACACTGCATCATATCTGAGGTTTTAATCAACTCTTGAGATTGAAACATGTCTTGCACACACCACTTTATGCTCTGATAATTCAGTCACCATTTGCAACATTGGACTGTAATTTGTTGAGCTTTTTGATGCAATACATTTATGTAGAAGTACTTTCCTTGGTGATACAGATATACATAGAAGGACATGATGAGATCAAATGGATATGTTTGATATACTGTTACTCTTGAGAGGATAGTATTGAAGTAATTGAAATCATTAATTCCAATTTTTAAGGTGTGTCAATGCTGACTCAACATCTGTCAGCGTATTGTGATGTGGAATCTATTGTTTTGAGGTGGAAATTTCAACCACAGGATTATGTCATAACATAGACCACCAACCTTTTATAAAATACGTTGAATTGAATTTGAACCTTTAAAACAAAAAAATAGGCTGGGCAGCACATCATACTGGATAATTGATCTATCTATTGCTACCAATTGGTCTACGATCCAGAGTTTTTCCAAGCTCTGCTTAGCTATGATATTTGTCAATGACTATTACCAATGTCCTGTCGTGAGAGTGAATGTTGTTGCTATTGAAGTCATTCCAAAGGGTAGGTTTAAAATCCTTAAGAGTCTATTGACGGAACATAAAAAATAACCCTATAAAAATCTGTCAGTTTCAGCTAGAGATACTAGGTTTTTTGCATGGGCTGCATCTCGCCTATGTTGGCCTTCCACATCTCCGGTGGAAAGCAGCCGAGCTACGGCGGTGTTTGTCAGACAATGAGACATCCCGAAAATCGGTCTTCTCACAAAAACGTCTGTAGTGTCCAAACAAAATATTATGACCACTCCATGGAAAGGGAAGACTCTCACAAACACAATTTTGCTCTACGACCCCCACTATGTGTCGGGACTTGTATGAAGTCGGTTATGCTGATGTGCCAACTTCTGTCTGTATCGTCAGAACCGTTTGAGCTACAAACCCCACTATGGAAAGGGGAGACTCTTACAAACACGATGGCTCTACGACCCCCATAAGTGTCACAGGACTCGTCTGATGGTAACCCATATAAACAAATGGAAGTATGGAGGTCTTTTTGTGCTAACAGAAATAAGGGGTTGAATATGTGTAAAAAATATATACAGTATATTTTTCCTGAGCTTTCTTATATCTCCCAGATATAGGACAGACACTTCAAAACCTTATTTCTTCTGATATTTTTTTCACCGTTTATGAATGTATTATTCAATGTGTTTCTATTTTTTTTCCACCTTTATTTATCCAAGTAGGCTAGTTGAGAACAAGTTCTCATTTACAACTGGGACCTGGCCAAGATAAAGCAAAGCAGTTCGACACATCAAATCAAATGGATTTATATAGCCCTTCGTACATCAGCTGATATCTCAAAGTGCTGTACAGAAACCCAGCCTAAAACCCCAAACAGCAAGCAATGCAGGTGTAGAAGCACGGTGGCTAGGAAAAACTCCCTAGAAAGGCCAAAACCTAGGAAGAAACCTAGAGAGGAACCAGGCTATGTGGGGTGGCCAGTCCTCTTCTGGCTGTGCCGGGTGGAGATTATAACAGAACATGGCCAAGATGTTCAAATGTTCATAAATGACCAGCATGGTCGAATAATAACAAGGCAGAACAGTTGAAACTGGAGCAGCAGCACAGTCAGGTGGACTGGGGACAGCAAGGAGTCATCATGTCAGGTCGTCCTGGGGCACGGTCCTTGGGCTCAGGTCCTCCGAGAGAGAGAAAGAAAGAGAGAATTAGAGAGAGCATACGTGGGGTGGCCAGTCCTCTTCTGGCTGTGCCGGGTGGAGATTATAACAGAACATGGCCAAGATGTTCAAATGTTCATAAATGACCAGCATGGTCAAATAATAGTAAGGCAGAACAGTTGAAACTGGAGCAGCAGCATGGCCAGGTGGACTGGGGACAGCAAGGAGTCATCATGTCAGGTAGTCCTGGGGCATGGTCCTAGGGCTCAGGTCAGTTGAAACTGGAGCAGCAGCATGGCCAGGTGGACTGGGGACAGCAAGGAGTCATCATGTCAGGTAGTCCTGGGGCATGGTCCTAGGGCTCAGGTCCTCCGAGAGAGAGAAAGAAAGAAGGAGAGAATTAGAGAACGCACACTTAGATTCACATAGGACAGGAGAAGTACTCCAGATATAACAAACTGACCCTAGCCCCCCGACACAAACTACTGCAGCATAAATACTGGAGGCTGAGACAGGAGGGGTCAGGAGACACTGTGGCCCCATCCGAGGACACCCCCGGACAGGGCCAAACAGGAAGGATATAACCCCACCCACTTTGCCAAAGCACAGCCCCCACACCACTAGAGGGATATCTCCAACCACCAACTTACCATCCTGAGACAAGGCTGAGTATAGCCCACAAAGATCTCCGCCACGGCACAACCCAAGGGGGGGGCGCCAACCCAGACAGGATGACCACAACAGTGAATCAACCCACTCAGGTGACGCACCCCCTGCAGGGACGGCATGAGAGAGCCCCAGTAAGCCAGTGACTCAGCCCCTGTAATAGGGTTAGAGGCAGAGAATCCCAGTGGAAAGAGGGGAACCGGCCAGGCAGAGACAGCAAGGGCGGTTCGTTGCTCCAGAGCCTTTCCGTTCACCTTCCCACTCCTGGGCCAGACTACACTCAATCATATGACCCACTGAAGAGATGAGTCTTCAGTAAGGACTTAAAGGTTGAGACCAAGTTTGCGTCTCTGACATGGGTAGGCAGACCGTTCCATAAAAATGGAGCTCTATAGGAGAAAGCCCTGCCTCCAGCTGTTTGCTTAGAAATTGTAGGGACAATTAGGAAGCCTGCGTCTTGTGACCGTAGTGTACATGTAGGTATGTACGACAGGACCAAATCAGAGAGATAGGTAGGAGCAAGCCCATGTAATGCATTGTTGGTTAGCAGTAAAACCTTGAAATCAGCCCTTGCTTTGACAGGAAGCCAGTGTAGAGAGGCTAGCACTGGAGTAATATGATCAGATTTTTTGGTTCTAGTCAGGATTCTAGCAGCCGTATTTAGCACTAACTGAAGTTTATTTAGTGCTTTATCCGGGTAGCCGGAAAGTTGAGCATCGCAGTAGTCTAACCTAGAAGTGACAAAAGCATGGATTAATTTTTCTGCATAATTTTTGGACAGAAAGTTTCTGATTTTTGCAATATTACGTAGATGGAAAAAAGCTGTCCTCGAAATGGTCTTGATATGTTCTTCAATAGAGAGATCAGGGTCCAGAGTAACGCCGAGGTCCTTCATGGTTTTATTTGAGACGACTGTACAACCATTAAGATTAATTGTCAGATTCAACAGAAGATCTCTTTGTTTATTGGGACCTAGAACAAGCATCTCTGTTTTGTCCGAGTTTAATAGTAGAAAGTTTGCAGCCATCCACTTCCTTATGTCTGAAACACATGCTTCTAGCGAGGGCAATTTTGGGGCTTCACCATGTTTCATTGAAATGTACAGCTGTGTGTCATCCGCATAGCAGTGAAAGTTAACCTTGTGTTTTCGAATAACATCCCCAAGAGGTAAAATGTATAGTGAAAACAATAGTGGTCCTAAAACAGAACCTTGAGGAACACCGAAATTTACAGTTGATTTGTCAGAGGACAAACCATTCACAGAGACAAACTGATATCTTTCCGACAGATAAGATCTAAACCAGGCCAGAACATGTCCGTGTAGACCAATTTGGGTTTCCAATCTCTCCAAAAGAATGTGGTGATCGATGGTATCAAAAGCAGCACTAAGGTCTAGGAGCACGAGGACAGATGCAGAGCCTCGGTCCGATGCCATTAAAATGTAATTTACCACCTTCACAAGTGCCGTCTCAGTGCTATGATGGGGTCTAAAACCAGACTGAAGCATTTCATATACATTGTTTGTCTTCGGGAAGGCAGTGAGTTGCTGCGCAACAGCCTTCTCTAAAATTTTTGAGAGGAATGGAAGATTCGATATAGGCCGATAGTTTTTTCAAGGTTTGGCTTTTTCAAGAGAGGCTTTATTACTGCCACTTTTAGTGAGTTTGGTACACATCCAGTGGATAAAGAGCCGTTTATTATGTTCAACATAGGAGGGCCAAGCACAGGAAGCAGCTCTTTCAGTAGTTTAGTTGGAATAGGGTCCAGTATGCAGCTTGAAGGTTTAGAGGCCATGATTATTTTCATCATTGTGCCGAGATATAGTACTGAAACACTTGAGCGTCTCTCTTGATCCTAGGTCCTGGCAGAGTTGTGCAGACTCAGGACAACTGAGGTTTGGAGCAATACGCAGGTTTGAAGAGGAGTCCGTAATTTGCTTTCTAATAATCATAATCTTTTCCTCAAAGAAGTTCATGAATTTATCACTGCTAAAGTGAAAGTCATCCTCTCTTGGGGAATGCTGCTTTTTAGTTAGCTTTGCGACAGTATCAAAAAGGAATTTCGGATTGTTCTTATTTTCCTCAATTAAGTTAGAAAAATAGGATGATCGAGCAGCAGTAAGGGCTCTTCGGTACTGCACGGTACCGTCTTTCCAAGCTAGTCGGAAGACTTCCAGTTTGGTGTGGCGCCATTTCCGTTCCAATTTTCTGGAAGCTTGCTTCAGAGCTCGGGTATTTTCTGTTTACATTACATTACATTTACATTACATTTAAGTCATTTAGCAGACGCTCTTATCCAGAGCGACTTACAAATTGGTGCATACACCTTATGACAACCAGTGGAACAGCCACTTGCATCTAAATCTTGTTGGGGGGGTGGGGGTGAGAAGGATTACCAGGGAGCTAGTTTCTTATGAGAAATGTTTTTAGTTTTTAGGGGTGCAACTGCATCTAGGGTATTGCGCAAGGTTAAATCGAGATCCTCAGTTAGGTGGTTAACTGATTTTTGTCCTCTGGCGTCCTTGGGTAGGCAGAGGGAGTCTGGAAGGGCATCAAGGAATCTTTGTGTTGTCTGTGAATTTATAGCACGACTTTTGATGGTCCTTGGTTGGGGTCTGAGCAGATTATTTGTTGCAATTGCAAACGTAATAAAATGGTGGTCCGATAGTCCAGGATTATGAGGAAAAACATTAAGATCCACAACATTTATTCCATGGGACAAAACTAGGTCCAGCATATGACTGTGACAGTGAGTGGGTCCAGAGACATGTTGGACAAAACCCACTGAGTCGATGATGGCTCCGAAAGCCTTTTGGAGTGGGTCTGTGGACTTTTTCATGTGAATATTAAAGTCACCAAAGATTAGAATATTATCTGCTATGACTACAAGGTCCGATAGGAATTCAGGGAACTCAGTGAGAAACACTGTATATGGCCCAGGAGGCCTGTAAACAGTAGCTATAAAAAGTGATTGAGTAGGCTGCATAGATTTGATGACTAGAAGCTCAAAAGACGAAAACGTCATTTTTTTTTTTCTAAATTGAAATTTGCTATCGTAAATGTTAGCAACACCTCCGCCTTTGCGGGATGCACGGGGGATATGGTCACTAGTGTAGCCAGGTGAGGCCTCATTTAAAACAGTAAATTCATCAGGCTTAAGCCATGTTTCAGTCAGGCCAATCACATCAAGATTATGATCAGTGATTAGTTCATTGACTATAATTGCCTTTGAAGTAAGGGATCTAACATTAAGTAGCCCTATTTTGAGATGTGAGGTATCATGATCTCTTTCAGCAATGACAGGAATGGAGGTGGTCTTTATCCTAGTGAGATTGCTAAGGCGAACACCGCCATGTTTAGTTTTGCCCAACCTAGGTCGAGGCACAGACACGGTCTCAATGGTGATAGCTGAGCTGACTACACTGACTGTGCTAGTGGCAGACTCCACTATGCTGGCAGGCTGGCTAACAGCCTGCTGCCTGGCCTGCACCCTATTTCATTGTGGAGCTAGAGGAGTTAGAGCCCTGTCTATGTTGGTAGATAAGATGAGAGCACCCCTCCAGCTAGGATGGAGTCCGTCACTCCTCAGCAGGTCAGGCTTGGTCCTGTTTGTGGGCGAGTCCCAGAAAGAGGGCCAGTTATCTACAAATTCTATCTTTTGGGAGGGGCAGAAAACAGTTTTCAACCAGCGATTGAGTTGTGAGACACTGCTGTAGAGCTCATCACTCCACCTAACTGGGAGGGGGCCAGAGACAATTACAGTAGAAAAAGTAGAAAAAGTCTATATACAGTGTGCGCAAATGAGGTAGGATACAATTCAAAACAGAGAAAATTACATGTGACCATACTTTATGACTCATGTATCGTCAATGATGCTATTTAGGTCTATGTAGAATTTATAAAGTCATCAACAGCTATTGTTTCAATTCAACCCAGAATTCAACAAAATATAGACAACATAATTGAAGGTTTCAAGCTCTGGTTCATGATTTCAAATTGAATTACATTTAGTTATATTGCATCGTGTTTGGTTGTCAAAGCAACCAAAAATCCACATTTAGATTGTTCGTCGAACATCTCACTCCAAAATCATGGGCATTAATATGGAGTTGGTCCCCCTTTTGCTGCTTTAACAGCCTACACTCTTCTGTGGAGGCTTTCCAATAGATGTTGGAACATTGCTGCAGGGACTTGCTTCCATTCAGTCAGAAGAGCATTAGTGAGTTAGGGCATAACGTTGGGTGATTAGGCCAGGCTCGCAGTCTCGTTTCAATTCATCCCAAAAGGGTTTGATGTGCAGGCTAGTCAAGTTCTTCCATACCGATCTCAACTAACCATTTCTGTATGGACTTCGCTTTGTGCATGGAGGCATTGTTATGCTGAAACGGGAAAGGGCCTTCCCCAAACTGTTGCCATGAAGTTGGATGTACAGAATCGTCCATAATGTCATTGTATGCTTTAGCGTTTCCCTTCACTGGAACTAAGGGACCTAGCCCAAAGCATGAAAAACAGCCCCAGAACACAATCCGTCGCCGACAGAGATGGCCGCCTCTCTTCACGTTCTTAGGAAACTATGCAGTATTTTTTTAAATGTATTATTTCTTACACTGTTACCCCAGGAAATGTTAAGTCTTATTGCATACAGCTGGGAGGCACTATTTGATATATACAAGCAACGTCAACTTACCAACATTATGACCATGAATACGACTTTACCGAAGTGGATCCTCTGTTTGATCCACCACCCAGGACAATGGATCGGATCCCAGCGGGTGACCCAAAACAACGGCGCCACAGAAGGGGCAGACGGAGCGGTCTTCTGGTCAGACTCCGTAGACGGGCCCACCACTCCCGAGTATACTACTTGCCAATGTCCAGTCTCTTGACAACAAGGTGGACGAAATATGAGCAAGGTTTCCTTCCAGAGAGACATCAGAGATTGTAACATTCTCTGTTTCACGGAAACATGGCTCACTCAGGATACGTTATCAGAGTCTGTACAGCCACCTGGTTTCTTCACTCATCGCGCTGACAGAAACAAACATCTCTCTGGTAAGAAGAAGGATGGGGGTGTATGCCTTATGATTAACAAGTCATGGTGTGATCATAACAACATACAGGAACTCAAGTCCTTTTGTTCACCTGACATAGAATTCCTTACAATCAAATGCCGACCACATTGTCTACCAAGAGAATTCTCTTAGATTATAATCACAGTTGTGTATACCCCCCTCAAGCAGACACCTCGACGGCCCTGAAAGAACATCATTGGACTCTATGTTAACTGAAAAATGTATTGTAGCTGGGGATGAAAACAAGGCTCCCTAAATTTTATCAGCATATCAAATGTGCAACCCGGGCTGGAAAAATTCTGGATCATTGTTAATCTAACTTCCACGACGCATACAAAGCCCTCCCTCGCCCTCCTTTCAGAAAATCTGACCACGACTCCATTTTGTTGCTCCCAGCCTATAGACAGGAACTAAAACAGGAAACGCCCGTGCTCAGTTCTGTTCAACACTGGTCCGACCAATCTGATTCCACATTTCAAGATTGCTTCGATCACGTGGAATGGGATATGTTACGGATAGCGTCGAACAACATTGATGTATACGAGTTTATTAGCAAGTGCATCGGTGATGTTGTACCCACGGCGAATATTAAAACCTTCCCCAACCAGAAACCGTGGATTGATGACAGCATTGATGACCGCATTGGCGCAAAACTGAAAGTGCAAACCATTGCTTGTAATCATGTCAAGGTGACCAGAAACATGACCAAACAGTGTAGGTAATCCCTCCGCAAGGCAATCAAACAAGCTAAGAAACAGTACAGAGACAAAATAGAGTCACAATTCAACGGCTCAGACACGAGAGGTATGTGGCAGGGTCTACCAGCCCCGTTGCGGACCCAGATGTCTTGCTCCCAGACAAACTAAGTAACTTTTTTGCTCGCTTTGAGGACAATACAGTGCCACCGACACGGGCCGCTATCAAAACCCCCAGGCTCTCCTTCACCGCAGCCAACATGAGTAAGACATTTAAACGTGTTAAGGCTGCCGGCCCAGACGACATCCCTAGCCGTGTCCTCAGAGCATGAGCAAACCAGCTGGCTTGTGTGTTTACGGACATATTCAATCAATCCCTATCCCAGTCTGCTGTTCCCACATGCTTCAAGAGGGCCACCATTGTTCCTGTTCCCAAGAAAGCTAAGGTAACTGAGCTAAATGACTACCGCCCTGTAGCACTCACTTCCGTCATCATGAAGTGCTTTGAGAGACTAGTCAAGGACCATATCACCTCCACCCTACCTCACACCCTAAACCCACTCCAATTTGCTTCTCGCCCCAATAGGACCCTGGGTCTTGACCCCGCCCTGTGCAACTGGGTCCTGGACTTTCTGAAGGGACGCCCCCAGGTGGTGAGGGTAGGAAACATTTCCACCCTGCTGATCCTCAACACTGGGGCCCCACAAGGGTGCGTTCTCAGCCCTCTCCTGTACTCCCTGTTCACCCATGACTGCATGGCCATGCAAGCCTCCAACTAAATCATCAAGTTTGCAAACGACACAACAACAGTGGTAGGCTTGATTACCAAAAACGACGAGACGGCCTACAGCAAGGAGGTGAGGGCCCTCGGAGTGTGGTGTCAGGAAAATAACCTCACACTCAACGTCAACAAAACAAAGGAGATGATTGTGGATTTCAGAAACCAGCAGAGGGAACACCCCCTTATCCACATCAACGGGACAGTAGTGGAGAAGGTGGAAAGTTTTTAAGTTCCTCGGCGTACACATCACGGACAAACTGAAATGGTCCGCCCACACAGACAGCGTTGTGAAGAAGGCGCAACAGTGCCTCTTCAACCTCAGGCTGAAGAAATTCGGCTTGTCACTAAAAACACTCACAACTTTTACAGATACACAATCGGGCTGTATCACCGCCTGGTACGGCAACTGCTCAGCCCACTATCGTAAGGCTCTCCAGAGGGTTGTGAGGTCTGCACAACGCATCACCGGGGGTTAACTACCTGTCCTCCAGGACACCTACACCACCCGATGTCACATGAAGGCCATAAAGTGTGGGTGTCATCATGAAATGGGGCATTTTGGTGTGGACACCCACCTGTCTCAATCAGTGATTTGAAATAGACAAGACGGCAATGTACGCATTATTGGATTACTTCATGCAGCAAAACAATTATTTGATTTAATAACAGAGCATTTCTCTAAATTTTAAACAAACCCCTGCAACCTTACATGGACATTTAGAAGACATTTGTTGTCTTCCAAGACTGTAATTGAGGAAGTACCGACAAGTTAAGGTTGGTCAAAAATTCTCTGTGCTTTGTCAAACAGTACCTAATAACTGCCAGCAGCCAGCTGGAACAGAGTAATGGTCTGGCTAGGCAATATTTTTCATAGCTATCCGAGCCCTTGAATTCTCAATTAAACATATGGTCCACATCTGGATCAATGAACTATAGTCCCGATGCTCTATTTTAACATTTAGAATCTTTAATAATCCTCGCTTGCGATATAGTTTTGGTAACTTAACTTTCACATCAGGGAGAAAGAATATTTAAAATACAAAATATAGATATACTATACGCAGTTTAGCAAAGTTGCATTATGGTTGTACCGGCATAATATTTTTTAACACAGCCCCCAGCTGAGGTATGAAAATTCCTCCCTAGTAATGCTTCATTGGAGATGTTTGAAGCATACATTGAATGGGAGGAAGCGAAGTCTCGTTTGAAGGCTGTGTTCATGAAAATACACCTGGGTGCAACTTCCCTAAACTGCGTACAGTAAGTGTATCTTTTGTATTTGAAAAATTATTTCTTGCTTATATGGAAGTTAAGGTCCAAATGTTTTCAAAACTGTATCGCGTGCGAGACATATTTGCGTTTAGACAGAGCATTTACGCAGCGCCGGATGGCTAGGCTAAAGGGGATGTCCAATGGCTCAATGTGATGTAATGTTATTGAAGTCATGAACAAGGGCTATCACATGAGTAACGACCAATGATCACATACTTACATGTTCCCGCCTTGCGCATGTTCTACGCCACGAGGACCTCTGTCAATAGTTTTGTTAACAGTTCCGGTTGATCTTTTGAAAATCAAAATTCACAAGGTAGTTGTCAAATCAAGTTGTAAACATTGTAGCTGCCCACCGTTCTGAACCCAGACAGCAGATGGTCCAGTTGATATATGGCCGTGGAGCATGGTCTCTCAGATCACTGAGAGTTTAATTTGAGCATCAGGACTCCAACAGTAGCACAGATGGGCTAGGATAGCCCTGTGGGCCAGGACAGGGTTAAAGGCACAATCTGAAATGTCATTGGTAATTTAAACCAATGAAATACACCCCTCGACCTATGACTCCATTGTTTATGAACAAAAATCCCAGAGTGTGGCTTTAAGAGAGGGCTGATGCGTGACTACTGGCTGAGTACATGGCTATGTGTGATTAATAGTGTTTGCAAGAGCTGAAGACAAGGCAGCAGCTAGTGACACGAGATGCGGAACATAGATTTATCTACAGCTTGTGGAAATCAATCAATCAAGCCCCACCAGACTTGTGTGTGAGAGGGATAGTAAACTCATCTGAGCAACTTTCATCCTCCCAGGATCAGGGGATGAATACTGTTGGCAGGATAGGGAGGGTTTTATTTTTTCTCCTTTTTGTTAGTGTAGATCAGGGTTTCCTAATCCTCATCCCAAGGACCCACACAGATGTATATCATTTTTCTACTCAAACACTAGCACGTGGGAACCGCTAATCACAGGCTTGATGAGGCGGCAGGGTAGCCTAGTGGTTAGAGTGTTGGACTAGTAACCGGAAGGTTGTAAGTTCAAATACCCAAGCTGACAAGATACAAATCTGTCGTTCTGCCCCTGAACAAGGCAGTTAACCCACAGGCCGTCATTTTAAATAAGAATTTGTTCTTAACTGACTTGCCTAGTAAAATAAAAAATGATTAGAATAATATAAATATCTTATTGATGATTAGGTTATTCGCTCAATCAGGTGTGTTAGTGCTTGGCCGGAATGAAAATGCACACCCCTGATGTTCCCTAGAACCATGATTTAGAAACTCTGATATAGATTTCCAGCAATGCAACTTTAGAAGAGATCAACCCATTTTGTTAGGACAGAGGGAAGGCTCTAACCTGTTGAGGTGGAAATTATAACCCTCAGCTAGCCTGCTGGGATGTTGTAAAATAGCTCAAAACCTCTAGCTGTTCTCAGAAAGAGTCCAGTATGTGCCCTGTAAAACTTCTATAACCAGTTGCCTCCTGTTGGATAAAACTTCACCCTGATCTCACAAATAGATGGTAGTTCAATTGCATCCACAGTGTGGCTAGAACACTGCTGTATTCTAGCTAGCAATGGTAATGCACTTTACTGTTTCTAAAATTATCTGGGATTGTTTGTTCTGACTGAAAGTTGTGTTCTTTCTAAAATGTCTCACTAAAGAATGGCCAAAACAATGTTTGAATTTCTAATCCAACACATGTTGGCACAGTCTTATGTGACCTTAAAAATAGACCTGTTTGCTAAACATTATGTTTTGTATTGTTCACACCCCAAAAAGCAATATTTTCAAACCTTGCTGGGAGCATATTTACTTAAGTCTGTTTCCTAGGAGATTCAGGATCCTGTGTGTAGACATAGCTGTTTGGGTCTATGCTGATACCACATGATTAAGCCTCATGTTTATCTCTACTAACAACTCAGCTCAGACCCATTTAAATTATATTCAGCCTCCACATTGTGGATGTATTCAATATAAAAAGCTTCAAAATAAAAGGCACCCTTTGTTTGCCTGTTTTTGCCCTGCTGGGTTTCTGTGTACAAAGTGAAACATCGCTTAGAGCGCATCGCTTGTGTGCCTCAATAATTCATGTATTGTCATTGTGAATCATAACATGCTCTTCCACTGCAATCGTCAGGATCGTTTGTTTAGCAAAGTCTGCTAAATACCTATCCTGTTTGCCACACCTGTAATTAAACATTCACGTTGATTCGGCCACCTGCAGGGAATTCCTCAACCCAGGAATAAATGCCAACTGAAAGTCATGACCCGATTAGATTTAAAAGCAGCTTTTTATTTTAGCATAGACATAAACAGTTATACATCTATGTGTGTTTCTGTCTGTCTGGCTGTGTATCTCTGTTTCTTAACACCTTCAGTGTCCATGTGAAATGTAACACTTGGCATTTTATCTCCTGTTCTTCATAAATCCTTTTCTCGCTTCAGTAAGTGGCCAAGCTGCGAGTGTGTGTGGAAGCATCAGTGCTTTATTAATTATGAGAAAGCACATGTGTTGGGCAGGATACTCAGAAGTGAGATAAACCAATGCTGGAGAAAACAGAAGAGGATTTAAGGATGACTACTTCCAGACTGGATTGTCAAAATATCCTGCTCACCATGCGTAGAATAGATCCGCAGCAGAACACTCATCCGTTCCATTCAGCCCCTTTGGCTACTGAAACACAATCCAAAGCAACACTGTTTTCTTTTTTCCTTTGTAGAACAGAAATGTATTATGGAAAAGTGTGGTCTTTTAAATGATGAACAGCTTGGGTGTTAAAGTACAGTCTGTATATGACATTGCGTAGGGCCATGTGTTTCTTGCAATTATGTGACAGATTTGATCCTGTATTTTTTGCCTTATCCATAAATGATAATTACAGCACAAATATAAGCAATTGTCTGAGGATGGTGCTGGAACATTTGAAATTAGATGAAAAAGTTTAAAATAAAGTTTAAAATCAAGGCCATGTGACATGTTTGAGCAAAAGACAGGGCTCTAGAGAATGGTGGCTGGGGAGAGGAATGTGGGAATTCCTGAATTAACCCTATTTTTGTTTTGATTTCCAGAAACATACACTGAGTGTACAAAACATTAGGAACACTTGCTCTTTCCATGACATAGACTGACCAGGTGAATCCAGGTGAAAGCTATAATCCCTTATTGATGTCACTTGTTAAATCCACGTCAATCGGTGTAGATGAAGTGGAGGAGCCAGGTTAAATAATAATTTTTAACCCTTGAGACAATTGTGTGCCATTCACAAGGTGAATGGGCTAGACAAAACATTGAAGTGCCTTTGAACGGGGAATGATATTAGGTACCTGGAGCACCGGTGTGAGTGTGTCAAGAACTGCAACAGGGCTGGGTTATTCACACTCAACAGTTTCCCATGCATAGCAAGAATGATCCACCACCCAAAGAGCATCCAGCCAACTTGACACAACTTTGGGAAGCATTGGAGTCTACATGGGCCAGGATCCCTGTGAAACGCTTTCTACACCTTGCAGAGTCAATGCTCTGGCAAATTGAGGCTGTTCTGAGGGCAAAAGGGGGGATGAAACTCAAAATTAGGAAGGTGTTCCTAAAGTTTTGTACACTCACTGTATTATGTATCAGATCACCACTGAAAAGTCACTTTTAAAAAGGGTACCCAAAGTCAGTGTTACTCCATGGGCACCTAGCTAATGTCTTTAATTTAGTTCTCCCTCAGGCATGTAATTATGTTGTTATGTAGATGCTTACAATGTATGACAGCTAATGACACCGGTCATTACTGTTAAGTATTCTTAATGAATACTCATGGAGTTGTCACTTGCTGGCATCTTGTGGGTTCCATAATAATAATAATAATAATAATAATGATGGCCTCACCATCATACCATGACGTGCTTTGGGAGTGTGACTGCTCTGGAATGCTGCTACGTGATTGTAGTATAACCTCACCTGTAAATGTTGGGATGGGTAGATGAGGACAACCTTGACTGGAGACTTTGTTATTGTAGAGTAGCCTTAGCAATTTATGTAAGACTGGAATTCAATCAAACCCTCTATAGCAATTGTTTATACTGTGAATTGACCCCAAAAGCTTGTGTAGTGAGGTGCTGTCATTGGTCCTGATTTGTCGAGAACAGTCCTCTGGTACAACTGAATGGACCATACCCTTCCTCACACTCCAACTCTCCTAACAGCACACTGCAGTTACTAACAAATAGTACATAACGTACAGTTTTGCCAGTGATTGCTCTGACTAGTGCTTCATTACGTTATCCTTGCATTTGTTAGCTTCAATTTTTTCCCTCCAGTTTCCTGATTTCTGGCGACTTCGTCTGTTGGCAATTCCCCATCTCTGTGACCTCCAGCGAATCCACCCCTGCCTGAGCAAATAGTCATCTATCTTAAGGGCATAATGAAGATGACTAATCTGGCTATAAAATAGGCCAGAGAAGTGAGAAAGATAGTATTGTCCATGTTAATTAATTAGATATATAACTTTAGTCCATGCGTTTCTCTCCCTTGGCTAGAAGTACTGCTCTCTCCTCTAGAAAATATCAATAAATCTGAGAATGGAGTAAAGCGAAGCGATTAATTGTTGGAAAGTCTTTCACAACCAAGCAATGTTAGAAAAGTAATATCTCTATACTGACTTTCACACATTTTGGATTTGGAATAACAATCCTGCAATCTTCTATATTATCAAACTCCTACTCTGGTTATTTCGCTATATCATAAATAAAGATTTTTTGTCTGTCTACCTTTTGAAATTACCATCTTTAAAAATAGATGTATATTTTTTAAACTGCTACTAAACATGTATCAGCTAAGTCATGATCGATCAACCCATAATTTATTCCAATGACCAGGAGGACTCCATTCATTGAATCTTTAGATGAGTGTTTCATCCCAACATCCCCTGTTGTCAAGTGAATTTACCCAAAGCTCTATGCCTATCCAAACAGGCCTGGGCTTAACTAATGACACAACTATAAGTTAATGAGCAGGAAAGGGAATTGAATTAGGATGGTGTGCTGGAGGATTTTCAACGTTGTTAAAACATTACAGCTTCTTATATCTTCACAACGATAAAAGGGAATTAAATAAACTTTTATAGCGCTGCCCTGTTCCTAACAAATTTGTTTGGCATTGTGACATTTACTGCTTCTGTTTAGAATGTGGACTGAGTTCAACAGTATACTTTTATCAAATATGTGAACAATCATACTAGTAATGTTCATATGATTTTTATTTATACCTTCTTTTACTAGGAAAATGAACTGAGAACACATTCTCATGTACAGCAACAACCTGGGGAATTGTTACAGAGGAAAGGATGAATGAGCTAATTCAAAGGTGGGGATGATTAAGTGGCCATGAAAAGCCAGATTAGGAATTTAGCCAGGACACTGAGGTTAACACCCATACTCTTACAATAAGTGCTATGGGATCTATAGTGATCACAGCGAGTCAGGACTGCCATTTAAAGTCAGCAACCTAGGGCAATGTCCCTAATCACTTGCTTGGGTTTTGAGATATTTTTTAGACCTGAGGAAAGACTGCCTCTTACTGGCCATCCAACACCACTTCCAGCAGACTCTGGTCTCCCGTCCAAGGACTGACCAAGACCAAACATGCTTAGCTTCAGAGACAAGTCATTAGTGGGATGCAGGGTGGTATGCTGCAGGCTTAACTTTCTAGTCATTATTTTGCAGCTGGCCTAACATAAATGTATGTTTATTTGATTAAACGTGGTAAGTCTTGGATTTAAAATGTTCCGCTTAAAAGCTGAGAAACTCATTTAAAAAACTCTGCTTTTGCTGTGTTTGTTTAGTTCCTCAAGGGGGTCTGTGTCAAGCTAAACTACTGCATACCTCTTGGGAAATCCAGAGAGGCAGATGATAGACGAATGGGGAGGGTTGTATTAGTGATACAAGGTGGATTCAATGCCTTCTGCTGACACCTGTCATTCAACAGCCTCTCCAATTAGACTGAGAGTGTACTGCCATATGTTTCTTCATGTAGCTGCCTCTCACTGGGCTGTGACAGTACACAGGGGGCTACTGTACGCAAGGCCTTAGGAGTATCTCTAGTCAGAAAGCCTTTAAGGAAGCTGTTCTCATTGTTTTACTAGGTTAAGTTATTCAGAGATGTTGTTTTATCTTAAATTTAGCCAGTGGGCAGAATAATGACTAGAAATAATAGAACGAAGAATAGTGCTTATTCAACAGCTAGGCAACTTGACCATGAATTAGAATTCCTGAATGGTGTACAGTATGATAAGCAACTGCTTGTCATTGTTACGGTTAGGCTTAGGTTTAGAATAAGGGTTAGTGTAAGGTTAGGGCTAGGTTGAGGGTTAAGTTGAGGGTTAGGATAAGGGTTAAAGTTAGGGTTAGAGTTAGTAGATAGTTAGTTGACATATTACTGACTGTCTGTAGATAGTCCATCTGTAGATGCTCTGCAGACTATCCAAATAAAGTGTTACCCGTTATTGAATAAATTGAGTTGGTTAATTTCCTTAACCTGAAGAAATGCTTGACTTCACATGTAATGACGAAGCTGCAGTGTTAATTCAAACAAATGGACTGATGCTTAACAGCATAATTGTGCATTTTATGCCGCAAAAGGAGACTGAAATAGAGAATAGAGTAGTAATGTTCACTTTTACAACCCCATAACAGGCTGCAAATCCAATTATACCTACACTGTTCTGTTAAATTGCAATCAGTCGACTATACCGAAATATCACAATACTTTGTACCCCCATTTGTGTGCAATGCCAACTTTTTAAGTTACGTAGAACAATTTAATTTCCAAACACAGGTCTGTAATTGTGTAACCCAGCACAACAGGGTGCAGAGAGAGACAACAATAACTCCCTTATCGTACCTGACAAACATTATGCTCCCCTGGATAAATGCACACCAATCATTTTGGTGTCACATTACGAGTGCCTGATAAAAGTGGCAATGATTTCCTCTGAGCAGAATGACAGCAAATTGTCACATCCCCAAAGGCCAAATGGGAATAGGTGAATAATTTATACCTTGCCCATCTACTGCTGCTCTAAGCCTGTTTTAACATGGTTAGGAGGCAGGTGAAGGCTGTCATTTACAATGGACTTTATAGCACTCATACAAATACTATTTACATAAATGTATTACTCAACTTTGATGCTAAATGAAATAGGTTTGGTTATGTTTCCACTTGCCACTTCAGAAATATGTATTCAATGTTTATGTATTTATATTGGTTGGTTCAAGTCAGACGTCAATAAGGTGTTATGTCACTGGCTACGCTTGCAGATAGGGGTAGATCACAAAAATGTTCCCAATCTGACAGTGAGATACAAGCGGTAGGTCATGTTCTGAAATAGTGTATTCTATTTACGTATTAACAATGTGTACAAGTTCACTATGTGCATTTCCTGATATATACTGTATATATACTGAGATCCAAAAGTGTAAGAATAGGGAAATGTTTGATTGTTGTTTTGGCTCTGTACTCAGCACTTTGGATTTGAAATGATACAATGACTATGAGGTCACTTTTTTATTGTCAATAAGAATATAATATGTTTTTAAACACTTCCACATTAATGTGGATGCTACCATGATTACGGATTATCCTGAATGATTTGAGAATAATAAAAGTGACTCCAAAACATTATTTACCATTCATTACTATTGGGCACAAAATAATCTGAAACACAACTAAAACAAACAGCAAATGCATCCAACAAATTTGAAGAGTCACATGCTCTTTGTGTGCTATTGATATGGGACCAAATACTTACCTTTTGACTACTTTAATACACATATAAGGTAATTCGTCCCAATACTTTTAGTCCCCTAAAATGGGGGGGGTCTATGTACAAGAAGTGTGGTAATTTCTAAACAGTTCACCCAATATGGATGAAAATACCCTCAAATTAAAGCAGGCAGACTGCACTTTAGCCCCATAGTCATTGAATAATTTAAAATCCAAAGTCCTAGACTACAGAGTCACTGTCCCAATACCTTTGTATGTTATTGCTTTAAGAGTGAGTTAGCTAGCATGCTCTAATTGCAATGGTTGCATTAGGTCCCTGCTAATTCACAGTTATTTCCATGCTAACAGATGAATCACAAATCTACAGCCATCAACATACTGTTGTCCTGCACATGTAATGTGCTTCCTTGTGTCTATTGTTAGAATTAACACCAATCGACTGGGATTGCTGGCTGGGCAGTCCTTTCTTTAAAAACATAACGCAACAGTTATGAAATACGATCACATCTGTTACATATATATCAATTGCTTACAGTTCAAATAAAATGATATTAGTCACATGCCACGAATGCAACAGGTGTAGACTTTACAGTGAAATGCAAATAGTCTGGGTAGCCATTTGATTGGATGTTCAGGAGCCTTGTAAGCCATAAGCATCACTGCCTGGTATGGCAGTGTGCCCGGAGTGCCCAGTCTAGGTCCAAGAGGCTTCTAAACAGTTTCTACTAGTCTGGGTAGCCATTTGATTGGATGTTCAGGAGCCTTATGGCTTATAAGGCTCCTTAACATTGAATCAAATGGCTACCCAGACTAGTAGAAACTGTTTAGAAGCCTCTTGGACCTAGACTGGGCACTCCGGTACAGTCTGCCGTGCGGTAGCGGAGAGAACAGTCTATGACTAGGGTGGCTGGAGTCTTTGACAATTTTTAGGGCCTTCCTCTGACACTGCCTTGAATAGAAGTCCTGGATGGCAGGAAGCTTGGCCCCAGTGATGTATTGGGCCATACGCACTACCCTCTGTAGGGCTTTGCGGTCGGAGACGAGCAGTTTCCATACAAGGCAGTGATGCAACTTGTCTGGATGCTCTTGATGGTACAGCTGCAGAACATTTTGAGGATCTGAGGACTCATACCAAATCTTTTCAGTTTCCTGAGGGGGGAATAGGTTTTGTCGTGCCCTCTTCACCAATGTCTTGGTTCGCTTGGACCATGTTAGTTTGTTGGTGATGTGGACTTAACACTGTAACACTATGGGTATTTTACAATGAAGAACTAGTGATCTTAGAGAACATGCTTCTTGGCAGGGGGAGGGATCCCTCACTCTCTCCTTCCTCTCATGATGGATATGCCTGTACTCGTTTCACGGTGCCCATCAGGAGGCTTCTACAGCCATGCCAGGAGACCTGGGTGCCAGATCAGTGGCCATCTGAATGGATTGCTCATTTAGCTTATCATGGGAAACAAATGAGGATGAATTTGGAGCAGTGGTGTGATTTGACGCCAAACAAGAACTCCCTTCAATAGCGTGTCTATTTATTGCTGAATTTTATTTTTGTTGAGTTGTTAGCTTTTTAATTTTTTTTGTGCCTCTCATTGAGAAGGCAATTTACATGGGAACCACCATGAAGAAATGTCAGAATGTTGACTTAAGTGAGGAACTTGCTACCAGTTCTATTTTTTAAATTGTGAAATGCAGTTTATTAGTGTTATTATTCTGTTTAAATATGTAGAAGGAGGCGCTTCATACTTTTTATTTTCCGGGTGGTTGACAAGTGCCAAAGGTTTTCCTGTGTCCGTTCCCCTACACATCAATACTGTACTTTGTCACCTTTTCTATATTGTTACCTCAGTACATCAAAGTGAGTTATAATTGCAGAAAAAAACTTGATCCACTTCAAGCTTCATATTTCTCTTCTCTCATACAAATTTACAACCACTACAAATCTACACGGCATGCCAATAGGCAGCCAACTTGAAAGGAATGTCAAGTTGTTTTTAAAGCTTTCTAGCTTCTTAGGTATCGCAGTTAAGAGGTTTTCGTCATGCATTTATGCAAGTTAGATTTACAATGGTCCAAGGAAAATCAACCTGGCTGTGTCGTTTAATTATAACTGTTTGAAATTCGTTTTTTCTCCTTTATTGTTTATTGGAATTGGTAGGAGGGAGCTCTTCACATTACACTGTGGTGCTGTGATTCCCATTGTTGCAGCTCACTGCCTAATAGTCCCATCAGAGAAGCAGGCAGACACTCAACTATTAGCTAAAGAGAGTGTAGGTGCTAATGGCTAGGAGAGGGAGAGCAAGAGCAAAAAAGAGAGAGATGAAGAGACTAAGTAGGGGGATAAATAGAGAGAGAAGGGGAGAGGAAGAGTTAGAGAAAGAGAGATTGAGAGAGAGAATGAAGGGGTAAACAGAAAGAGAGAAGGGGGAGAGAGGGGAAGAAGGAGTCTCCAGCCTGGGGGAAGACAATCTCATTCGAAGACTGCACATATATGGAAGCCTACGTGCCATGCAGATCCACATTCAGCAAATATTTAACCTCTAGCTCTAGACAGTTGTAAGTAACAACAAACTTTCCAGGACATAGACATGTCTTATATGGACAGAAAGCTTAAATTATTATTAATCTAACTGCACTGTCCAATTGACAGTAGCTATAACAGTGAAACAATTCCATGCTATTGTTTGAGGAGAGTGCATAACAAGAAAAAACCTTTGTCACGGCAACTGGTTTGATACATTCACCTCTGAAGGTAAATAATGTACTTACATTCAGTAATCCCAGAGATAAAATGTAGCATATGTAAACTTAAATGTTGTATTACCATATCATTTAGTATGTTCTCTATAGGCACATAGTTGAAAATGTATCCATTTACCAATTCGGCACATTTGGGCAGACTTGATACAAATTATTGTCCAGTATTGCCATGCTTCACTGGATCAATCTGAAACTTTGCACACACACTGCTACCATCTAGTGGCCAAGGTTTAAAATGTGCCTAAACTGCAATAATACAATATTACCTTTCTCTTGCATTTCAAAGATGATGGAACAAAAAGGTATTATCTTTGACCAGATCTAATGTGTTATATTCTTCCTACATTAATTTCTAAGTTCCACAAACTTCAAAGTATTTCCTTTCAAATGGTATTAAAAATATGCATATCCTTGCTTCAGGTTCTGAGCTACAGGCAGTCAGATTAGGGTATGTCATTTTATGCGAAAATTGAAAAAAAGGGTACAATCCTTAATGTCAGTCAGTGAGAAGGAGAAAATATACAGTCAGAAATTTACATGCACTTACATGCACTTAGGTTGGAGTCATTAAAACTCATTTTTCAACCACTCCACACATTTCTTTATAACAAACTATAGTTTTGGTTAGGACATCTACTTTGTGCATGACACAAGTAATTGTTTATAGACAGATAATTTCACTTGTAATTCACTGTATCACAACTCCAATGGGTCAGAAGTGTACATACACTAAGTTGACTGTGCCGTTAAACAGCTTGGAAAATTCCAGAAAATTATGTCATGGCTGTAGAAGCATCTGAAAGGCTAAATTACATAATTTGAGTCAATTGGAGGTGTACCTGTGGATGAATTTCAAGGCTTACCTTCCAACTCAGTGCCTCTTTGCTTGACATCATGGGAAAATCAAAAGAAATCAGCCAAGACCTCCACAAATCTGGTTCATCCTCCTTTCCAAATGCCTGAAGGTAGCACGTTCATCTGTACCAACAACAGTACGCAAGTATAGGAGACGCGTTCTGTCACCTAGAGATGAACGTACTTTGGTGCGAAAAGTGCAAATCAACCCCAGAACAACAGCAAAGGACCTTGTGAAGATTCTGAAGGAAACATGTACAAAAGTATCTATATCCACAGTAAAACGAGTTCTATATATCGACATAACCTGAAAGGCTGCTTAGCAAAGAAGAAGCCACTGCTCCAAAACCACCATCAAAAAGCCAGACTACGATTTGCAACTGCACATGAGGACAAAGATCGTACTTTTTGGAGAAATGTCCTCTGGTCTGATGAAACAAAAAATAACTGTTTGAGATGTCATTGGTCATGGGGGATGCTTGCAAGCCAAGAACACCATTCCAACTGAAGCACGGGGGTGGCAGCATCATGATGTGGGGGTGCTTTGTTGCAGGAGGGACTGGGGCACTTCACAAAATAGATGGCATCATGAGGCTGGAAAATTACGTGGATATATTGAAGCAACATCTCAAGACATCAGTCAGGAAGTTAAAGCTTGGTCACAAATGGGTCTTCCAAATGAACAATAACCCCAAGCATACTTCCAAAGTTGTGGCAAAATGGCTTAAGGACAACAAAGTCAAGGTATTGAAGTGGCCATCACAAAGCCCTGACCTCAATCCCATTGAACATTTGTGAGCAGAACTGAAAAAGCGTGTGCGAGCAAGGAGGCCTACAAACCTGACTCAGTTACACCAGCTCTGTCAGGAGGAAATAGGCCAAAATTCACCCAATTTATTGTGGGAAGCTTGTGGAAGGCTACCAAATACTAATTGAGTGTATGTAAACTTCTTACCCACTGGGAATGTGATGAAAGAAATATAAGCTGAAATAAATCATTATCCCTACTATGATTCTGACATTCACATTCTTAAAATAAAGCGTTGATCCTAACTGGCCGAAGACAGGGAATTCTTATTCGGATTAAATGTCAGGAATTGTGAAAACCTGAGTTTAAATGTATTTGGCTAAGGTGTATGTAAACTTCCGACTTCAGCTGTATACCTGAATATCTTAGAGGAAGTTAAAAGATGTGTCCTGCTTAATATGAATATCTGGAGTGGTGGGAAATTGATAAAATTAGCATTCCTGAAAGATTATTTTGTTGAAAGATACATTTTGCTTTGAGCAATTAGCTAATGGATTTCACCCAAATCGGCCATTTAAGTTTATAGGATTCATATAACATTCAAAACCTGTATTACACAACGTCCAATTTGGACTAAATATCCACTCCTCGTTTCATCCACTGACTATATTTGTTGAATATTATATGAATCGTAGAAATTGAAATGGCCAATTTCGGTGCAATCACTTAGATGAATTTGTCAGAGTTCAAATTGTCTTTCAACAAAATAATGTTGCAGCAATGCTTCTTTTGTCTGTTTCTAACTACATAAACCATTTCAGAACAATCTGAGGTGGTGGTTGTCATGGCTTGCTGAAATGAAATGGAAAGACCCATGTAATATCCTTGGTATGTTTGTGCAGTAAATTGAGATGTTTGAATTACAACAGTCAAAATGACACTGCCAATAAAATTACAGTTGAACAGGTAAAGGGTAATGCTTAGATTACCTATGCAGAAAGACATACATTTTCATTTTGGCTCTAGAACGCAGAAAAAAGCTGTTTCAGGTGTTTGAAAACTTTTCCAACCTCCACCCCCCCCCCCTCTAAACTCATGTATTTCATGCCCCCCCTGAATACTATCTATAGTAGATATGCTATATTTGATACGCACGTGCACACACCCACACACCCTGCCCCCCCACACCAAATGTTTCCTCTTTTGACTGGGTTGAATAATGCATTAGAGGTGACCCCAAAATCAACATCACGAGGCCGTCCTTCCGGTACATCAGGAAAATTGGCTCAAACACCAGGGACTCTGCCTCCACTCGAAGGTACATCGGGGACAAGTGCTCTTGCAAAGGTGGAACAGGCAGAATTGAAATCCTTCCCCTTTGTATGTAGTAAAACAGCCAAGTAGACCCTGCACCTTTATTGCGCCGGGAAGCCTTTTGATGGTGACGTTATGTCATGGCTAATGCATTTACTCTGCTTATGGAGCCCTGGCAGTGAGTCTCACGCAAAGAAGCACGAGACGTCTGGCACAGTACACATGCTGGCCCACTGAGCCCGGCGCAGACATCTCTGATTCAAGTCCATTATCGATTCCGCTGGCTGCTATGGCAGAACAGAACAGGGCATACTGAACTCACTGGAATTCTGGGGCTCATTTGTCAGAAGGTGATGCTGCCTGGCAGGGCAGATATAAGTGGTAGTTTTGGCATATAATTTGTTGTACTTGATGTGGATGGTGATACAGGATACTGTAGATCTCGTAAAGACCCTGTACCCTTGGGACTAGAGTTTGCAGGTGTTGAGTGGGACTCGTGACTGAGTGATTCATCCAGTCAATGACAATCACCACGTGTATACAGATTACAAGCGGCCATAGAGAGTAGACACAGTATAAACAGGTAGAGCTCTGGGTACTTACCTGTTGTCTGCAGGTTGACATGCCAGGACAGAGAGGCTAGTTGAAGGCTGATCAGTGGAAACACAAATACTGTTTATTCAGCCAACCATAGCCTGTGCAGAAGATTACAGGGGTACAGGGTCAGTGTAATGACCATATGTTTCAATGAACTGGAAACAGAGACAACAACAAAAACATTTAAATAATGGGTGAAAAAAAATAGTGTAAGACTAATTGGAAGCGAATTAGCACAAATTAACAATGGGGCATTGATTTTTAGCATTTAAAGGTTAATGTGATTTCTGACTATCTGAACTGTTCCTGGGAGGCACCGCAGTACCTGTGGGTGAGAGAGAAAACAAGAGTGTGTAAGAGGGAGGGGGAAAGAGAGAGGGAGCCTGTTCATGAATGGCAGAGCAGGACTATAAGATATGGTAATAAATGCGTGGCGGGGAGCGTTATCCCTTTACCTTTGGGTGGAGTGACTGAACCGGGGTCTGCTCCAGGGACCTGACAGGAGACACAGTCTCTGGTCCATCCCCCATGACCAATGACATCTCAAGCCCGCTTTCTTATCAGCAGCCTAGCACATGGCTGATACACACACAAGCGGCTCCTCCTCACCGCTGAAATATGTCTGATCAACTGGGTGTTAGCTTGCTTTCTCCTCTGTCTCTGCTTTCCTCCAAAAGACAAGGTTTTCAAAGAGATTGTCATTGGGTATTAAAAATGCAATGACATTGTGCTTATGTGTGTTTGAGTTTGTGTGTCTGTGTGTACATTTTGATTATATGCACACTTGTGAGGGAATACTGTACTCTACTCACTGTACGTGTGACATGAATTTGCTCAACAGTACATAGGCCGAATTTCTATAGATGCAGATAGCAGGTTTTGCACTGGATTTTCATAACTGGACTGCCATAAAAAACAACTCTCTCCATCCAGGGACACTGCTGTGCACATCAATTCCGCTGTCTGTAACTATATCATTCTGGACGTACAGTACTGTATGTAGTCTTCAGATTCAGCACAACTTCTCAGTGACAGCAGCGCACATGTCATGATTGGGCTGTTCAAAGTTATATTTTCTGATCAGTTCTATAATGGAGTAATCAGTGTGAAGGAAGGCAATGTTATCCTCCCTGCTATAATCAAGGTAGGGAGTAGCAAACAGCGATGAGGATCCAGTGACAGGGTCATGATTAAATGATTAAACAGGTCCTTTGTCCGTTGACTGTCCTGGTCTATTTGACTTGCAGGTGAGGTAGCTTTCACCCTTGGGCTAGTATTCATTATGAACTTAGGACTTTGGCCCTAGCTATATTCTAGGATGTGTTTGACTATTCAATATCATAATCAAGTTGGTCATCATAAGTACTGAATTTTTCATTAGGCTCAATGAATTTGTGAAGTATACACTTTTACCGATTCCTGCCAGACTTTTGGAGTGGCAGAGAAATGTTATCAACATGTATCTCAGATTTCCTCTACTATTCCAAACATGGCCTTTCCCCCTCTCTGGATCAGTGTGTTCTGACCCCACTCCACTTTTCTAAGGGCAGCGTTGACATTCAAGTTTATGGGCAAATCAGTTATTGAAAGCCCCATCTCGGAAAAATTTTTTTTATATGCCCAGGCAGAGGGCAGTGTCTGACCTTCAACTCTTAAGGTAATGAGACTGAACACGTAAACAACTTTTTGTGTTTTTCTTACCTGAGGAGAGACTCCTCCGTTTGGCTTGAGAGGTAAAGGAATGTTAGTTATTCCAGTGCACCTTTCCTCTGCTCATTACCACTGCTCTCTAAGGGAGGCCTGGACCACACCACACTTAGCATAGATTTAAAAAGATGAGATCTCTCAAAGTGTAGGAATTATATTAAACTTTTCTCCAGAGTGTGGGAGCTGCAAAGGCTGCTTCAGAGCAAACACACATGGAGGTGTGCTCACCAGATTCGGCTGCCTGGGGAGATTAAAATGGCTGCCTCACTGGCCCCCTCGCTGAGCGCTGTCATATCTGTTTACTGATTAGCGCCGCACCGCGGCCCACAGCCACTTACCACACGATGAGGCAATGAGAATCATTCCCACGTATTTCCCTACCAATACTTATCAATGTGGCAGGAATGAAATGAGGAGCCGCTCTTAAGGAGGTGCTTGTCAACAGTTGTTTGTGTAATGGATTGAGGCGTCTCAATCAAATTAAATGCAATTGTCGTGCTGCAGCATTCCTCTCTCCCTAAATTAAACCATTTGTCCCCCTAGCTGCACCAAGATGATCCTGTGACAGTGTCCGTCAGAGGTTTAGATTGTCATTGTCTAGTCAGGTTTGCAAGAATGATAATTGCAATGTGGTTTTGTGATATTTTGGTTGCCACTTCCTGCCCATGGAGAAAATAATATGAGACATTCACTTAAAACTCTTGCAATATTGTCTTTCTCCCATATTTCTTCCTTTCTACCAGCTCAGCAGTGATTGACTGCAGACCTGAACTGTAGAGACAATCAGGGCTTCGCTGTATACTGTCGGCCAGAGTTGAAGTGTTCAGATTGCGGTTTGCTCATCACTGTCTAGCTAAGTAAATTGTCATTTTCATTGCTCTCCTTAAATGGCAAGGCATGCAATCTCTCCAGGCGGTATCATCATCTTCCTTGCCTTTCATCAGATTAAATTGCCCATCTAATTGCGGCAACATGCTTCATCTCGAAGGAAAGAGTAATTGGCACCTAACGATTCCAGCAAAGCTATGATGGTATCTAGCAGAGAGCATTGACGTCTACTGCCTAAAATCATTACTTTTTCTTTTCAAAATAGGATTATTAATTAGTATGGACTTTCCACACGCACTGCTTTTTTGCATCATTAAATATTAGTATGTGGTGATATCTCGTCATATTAATTAACCTTCCTGATTTTGATTCAGTTGTTACTGTAAAGCACGTCAATACGTTGGATCAATGCACGTATAATTCCCTTAATCAAAATCCATGGTACATGTTGTAAAAAAACAAGTTCATTTAACTTCTGAGACTAAGTATGCCACACAGAAATGATTTGAAGTTGAAAGATCCTAAAACTTAAAAATCACCAGGGTTCTTGCATTGGTGTTTATCAAAGAGACGTAATATACTGTATATCAGTTTTTTATACTTTGAAGTTGTTCAATGCACAATATAAATTAATTTTGATTTTAGGTTAATAGCTGGTGTGAAAGGTCAAATCAATCATCACACTTGATTCATACAAATGTTGGTGGTTGAAGATATCCCTCTAGTGGTGTGGGGGCTGTGCTTTGGCAAAGTGGGTGGGGTTATATCCTTCCTGTTTGGCCCTGTCCGGGGGTGTCCTCGGATGGGGCCACAGTGTCTCCTGACCCCTCCTGTCTCAGCCTCCAGTATTTATGCTGCAGTAGTTTGTGTCGGGGGGCTAGGGTCAGTTTGTTATATCTGGAGTACTTCTCCTGTCCTATTCGGTGTCCTGTGTGAATCTAAGTGTGCGTTCTCTAATTCTCTCCTCTCTTTCTTTCTCTCTCTCGGAGGACCTGAGCCCTAGGACCATGCCCCAGGACTACCTGACATGATGACTCCTTGCTGTCCCCAGTCCACCTGGCCATGCTGCTGCTCCAGTTTCAACTGGCCTGGGCCCTAGGACCATGTCCCAGGACTACCTGACATGATGACTCCTTGCTGTCCCCAGTCCACCTGGCCATGCTGCTGCTCCAGTTTCAACTGTTCTGCCTTACTATTATTCAACCATGCTGGTCATTTATGAACATTTGAACATCTTGGCCACGTTCTGTTATAATCTCCACCCGGCACAGCCAGAAGAGGACTGGCCACCCCACATATGCTCTCTCTAATTCTCTCTTTCTTTCTCTCTCTCGGAGGACCTGAGCCCTAGGACCGTGCCCCAGGACTACCTGACATGATGGCTCCTTGCTGTCCCCAGTCCACCTGACTGTGCTGCTGCTCCAGTTTCAACTGTTCTGCCTTATTATTATTCGACCATGCTGGTCATTTATGAACATTTGAACATCTTGGTCATGTTCTGTTATAATCTCTACCCGGCACAGCCAGAAGAGGACTGGCCACCCCACATAGCCCGGTTCCTCTCTAGGTTTCTTCCTAGGTTTTGGCCTTTCTAGGGAGTTTTTCCTAGCCACCGTGCTTTTACACCTGCATTGTTTGCTGTTTGGGGTTTTAGGCTGGGTTTCTGTACAGCACTTTGAGATATCAGCTGATGTACGAAGGGCTATATAAATACATTTGATTTGATTTGATACAAATGAACACATGGGAGGTAAATAACTGTAACTGTTGTCACTGGGGTAAATATGAGCAGCTGGGATGCACATAGTTTGCACCTGTTTCTTCCAGAAGTAAGTAAACATAGACGCTATAACAACAATGCAAGACACTGTTTACTGTATATGACTTAATAAATACAGCTTTATGGTGTAGCCTTCTTGTTTTTCCCCTATATAAAAAAGGTAGAACGCTTATGAAATGTGGCCCATAGTCCACTTTTGAGGACTGATCATTCAACTCGAAATGTATTTTTAGTTTTTGTGTCAATTATCAACATGGAGGAAACATCTCCAGTCACACCTTCAGTAACTCTACATTTAACTTAATACACCCAGAGTCTGGAGCAACAATGCCACAACCCTGTCTTTAAAGTGCCAGTCTGTGGTAAGAGCATGCTTACCTAACCTCCCCCTTGGTCGTCAGGATGAACCCTATTTCCAGTGAGGTCATGGATGAGTAATGGCCTTGCTCTTCTCCCCCTTATTTACTCCAAGGCAACTGTCAGCATTATGATTATGTATTTTCAATTTACAGGCGCTAGAGAGAGCCTTCTATACCCTTGAGCCATGTCTTAACTATTTACTCCCACCGCATTTCATTCCCCAGACACCCAGAATCAGAGCCTCCTTCAATAATTAACTTAGTTCCACTTTTCAATCTCAAGTCCAACACGGTTTAATTTGTCTGCAGTGTAATTTTTCATCTGGGCTCCATATTTTAACGTGTCCTTAGCTTATAGGACCACGTTGTTACTCTGCTTAACCACTTCTCGCTAATTGAACCAATGTTTTAGTTGCACTCCAGGAAAAGTACTACTTTTCGCAGAATGGGAACAAAACACATATCTTTTGATTATACTCAAGTTTAAAAACCTGATTAGGTCCAGCATTACTGCATATAGTGTGTGTGTAAGTGTGAGTCAGTATGGTCTAGCACCACACCACTCTTTACTGACAGGACAGATAGTAATCGTAGTCATCATGACACAGATACCCATATGTAAATGCCACACAGACACAGTCTGTTATGTATCTATAATCAGAGGCTCAGCCACTGTAAACAGCTGTTTGTAATGACACTCGCTCGAGGGATTTCCTAATTGGCTTCTATAAATGGATCTGCCATACAGAACCAACAAGCTCTCTCTCTCTCTCTCTCTCTCGGCCCTCAATCCTACCATCCCGCCATCTTTTTCCTTCTCCTCCGTCCAGACCATCCTTTTGCTGTTGTATTTTTTCACAGCGACCCTCTGTAACAGATCAAATACTGGTGAAAGAATCCATCATGAGGAAGGCAGTAACCCTAGCCGGACCCCGCCATACTGACTGATGACTGACTGGCTGACTCTCAGAGGGGGTCGGTGGGGTCTACTCTGTCTTTCCTCTTCTTGTGAAAGGAGACGTGAAGTAGGGCCACGTACTTCAACATATTACAATTGAATAGTAGATCAAGCAAATGACACAGCATGCTCTGAACATCGCAGCATCAGGTTCATTGCAGGTGAGGTGATAATCATACTGCACATACAATGAATGTGTGCATGAGGGCCGTTATCTCTGTGTTTGTGTGCGTGCCCGTGTGCGTCTGTGTACAAATACAAATGTAACTAATTCATATTTTGGTGGACTTTGCCCCAATCTAGCACATTTAGCACAGAACTGTGTACAGTATTCAGTATTGGTTTATCTCTGTTTCCCAACTGCATTATAACATCCTAAGGCTCTCGCCTCTTCTGTTTCAAGTTCATCTGCAATTCAGTCAATTCTATGTCAATTCCTTCCCACTGGGCACATATCATTGTTGTGTCCACGTAATTTCAATGAAATATGTCTGCGCCTAGTGGGTTGTCTCGAAGGTACATTCTGTTCTAGTCTGTTCTAATTTTCCTTACATTCAAAATACATAAAAATGCCCCCTTATCGAAATTCTATAATGTACTGTATGTATTTAGACAAGAGAGCTGTGGTAAACTGGTTCTATACTCTGTGTCAGATCACAGCAGGCTAAGGAAATCAACCAAGATCGTCCAGGTACAATTCATTCACATCCCACAGGACAGTTGTGCTAATGCATTACATGTACTGCCTCTGGGGTCTCTCCCTCTCTCCTTTTCTCCTTCTACCCCCTATACCTCTTCCACTCTCTTTTTTCCTCTCACTCCAGCATATACCAATCACTAGGAGAGAGTTGGAAGAAGAGAGGAGATGGGATGGAGTCCTCAGTCTGTAATGAGATATGTGTTCCATAACAGCTGACCAGTCCCATTGAACAGGCCTCCTCACCCAGGATGCTTAATTACTTGGTGAGAAACACATTACTGTGCGCAACAGGACACAGGGATATAGGCATGAGGGAAACCTCTGGAGCAGGGTTATAATCAAACAGATCACAAAGGGCAGGAGCGAAGCCCAAAAACTGAGGCTTTGTGTTGCAATATACGCTCTACACCCTGCATTTACTTTGCACATCTACAGTATGTATAAAAAATGTGGCCATTAAAGGAGAATTTCACACTGGCTCTGTCATTACTATATTAACAACATTATGTTTTTCTCATAAACATCACAATTATCCAAACCACAAGCTAGAACTAGCACATTTTCATTTCACTGGTAGAATCGGGAAGTTTCGAATCCCTGTGTATTGGTTTGCTCATAATGAACCACAAAATCCGGCATTCATGGAGAATGCTTATACTGCCCAATAGGTAGAGGGTGCGTGCCCACAAACTTGAATAATGGCATTGTTTACTTTGAACTACCAACACACAGTAATCTCAGAACATCTCTAGGCAATAATTTTTTTGAACACTTTTGTTTTTCTGTTTGTCAGCATGCCTGTTTGGTGTCCTGTGCCTGGCTGTGGTAATTACAAACAAGTGCAAAAATGTGTTATCTTTCACCATCCTACCTACAAGAGATTCACCCCAGCTATCAAGAATGATGTGGTGATCAGACTATCAAATGGATCTTCAGTCTGAACTGTTGGGGAATCCATTTCGACGACAGCTGAGAAATTATGCAACACCAGCGATGTTTTTCTTTCACAAAAAAAAACAGAAGATTCTCAATTAGAGCTAACCTAACGTCAGCTAGCTTGCTAGCCTAGCTGGGTAAGTTAGCTAGCTTGCTAACGTTACAGTCTGGTATTGAACTCTGAAAGCCATCAGCTAAATCATACTGTCAATCAATTTTGTCTATGCCATGATAGTTACTGCTAGGCTGGTTGCTACCTTCAGGAGGGTAAACATGTTTGTTTGTTCGACCTATCTTTGACTGTCGATAGCTAACGTAAGCTAGCTAATGTTACCGACCGACTCGGTCTTGTGTAGCAAAATTTTAAATTGTGTTTTTACATTGGATAAAAGTAGAGACTCAGAGCTAGAAAATAGTATATCATACACTACAGTTGAGGAACAATGGGAAATAAATTTACTTTGAAAGTTGATAAACTTGTAACCCCACTTTTGAGAAAATGTCCCTTGAATAATTTGGTACACCTTCTGTAGAGCTCTGCTTTGTCTACACCCATGCAGCATCATTCACACCCTCTGAAGCCAACTCTTTAAGGATTCACTTCTAAGGCCATGTGCTAAACAGGGTGAGTATGACGGTAGTGTACTAAACAACCAAAGATTTCAAGACTAAAGGCTTGTTTATACTATCAATCAATCAATCAAATTGTATTTATATAGCCCTTCGTACATCAGCTGATATCTCAAAGTGCTGTACAGAAACCCAGCCTAAAACCCCAAACAGCAAGCAATGCAGGTGTAGAAGCACGGTGGCTAAGAAAAACTCCCTAGAAAGGCCAAAACCTAGGAAGAAACCTAGAGAGGAACCAGGCTATGTGGAGTGGCCAGTCCTCTTCTGACTGTGCCGGGTGGAGATTATAACAGAACATGGCCAAGATGTTCAAATGTTCATAAATGACCAGCATGGTCGAATAATAACAAGGAAGAACAGTTGAAACTGGAGCAGCAGCACAGTCAGGTGGACTGGGGACAGCAAGGAGTCATCATGTCAGGTCGTCCTGGGGCACGGTCCTTGGGCTCAGGTCCTCCGAGAGAGAATTAGAGAGAGCATATGTGGGGTGGCCAGTCCTCTTCTGGCTGTGCCGGGTGGAGATTATAACAGAACATGGCCAAGATGTTCAAATGTTCATAAATGACCAGCATGGTCAAATAATAGTAAGGCAGAACAGTTGAAACTGGAGCAGCAGCATGGCCAGGTGGACTGGGGACAGCAAGGAGTCATCATGTCAGGTAGTCCTGGGGCATGGTCCTAGGGCTCAGGTCAGTTGAAACTGGAGTAGCAGCATGGCCAGGTGGACTGGGGACAGCAAGGAGTCATCATGTCAGGTAGTCCTGGGGCATGGTCCTAGGGCTCAGGTCGGTTGAAACTGGAGCAGCAACATGGCCAGGTGGACTGGGACAGCGAGGAGCCATCATGTCAGGTAGTCCTGGGGCATGGTCCTAGGGCTCAGGTCCTCCGAGAGAGAGAGAAAGAAAGAAGGAGAGAATTAGAGAACGCACACTTAGATTCACACAGGACACCGAATAGGACAGGAGAAGTACTCCAGATATAACAAACTGACCCTAGCCCCCCGACACAAACTACTGCAGCATAAATACTGGAGGCTGAGACAGGAGGGTTCAGGAGACACTGTGGCCCCATTCGAGGACACCCCCGGACAGGGCCAAACAGGAAGGATATAACCCCACCCACTTTGCCAAAGCACATGTCTTTTGACAGTTGTTGCAATGACACATGAAGTTTCTATTGTTGTCTAACATCAAACTTGTCATTATGAAAAAGTATAAGCACAAAAACGACAACCTGCATGACATCAGCAGCCTAGTGGTCCTGGTGCATTTTAACACCAATAAACCAATCCGTTGAAAAATTAATTTAGGAAATATTCAGACGAATCAACTTTTTCCACATATTGTTACGTTACAGCCTTATTCTAAATGTGATTAAATTGGTTAGTTGTCATGCATAGGTGTAATAGGAGGCAGGGAAGTCAGGCGCAGGAGAGTCAAATGGAGTGTAAAATGGAGTATGCTCCATAACACTAAATGTACATAAACAAACAAACATGGGTACGAGGACCCGACGCGCACCTATACAACAATCACACTACACTGACAATAAAACAATCTCTGACAAAGACATGAGGGGAAACAGAGGGTTAAATACACAACAGGTAATGCATGGGATTGAAAACAGGTGTGTGGGAAGACAAGACAAATCCAATGGAAATTGAAAAAAGGATCAATGATGGCTAGAAGACCGGTGACGTCGAACGCCGAGCACCGCCCGAACAAGGAGAGGCAACGACTTCGGTAGAAGTCGTGACATTAGTTTTGTTTTCTCATCAATCTAAACACAATACCACATGATGACAAAGCAAAAACAGGTGTTTAGACATTTAAAATATATTAAAAATAAAAACTGATTCAATTTATATAAATATTCAGACCGTTTACTCGGTACATTGTTGAAGAACGTTTGGCAGCGATTACAGCCTTGAATGTTCTTGGGTATGGCACTGCAAGCTTGGCAAGCTTGGTATTTGGGCCGTTTCTCCCATTCTTCTCTGCAGATCCTCTCATGCTCTGTCGGGATGTATGGGGAGGGTGGCTGCACAGCTATTTTCATGTCTCTCCAGAGATGATCTATCTGGTTCAAGTCTGGGCTCTGACTGGGCCACTCAAGGACTTTCAGAGAATTGTCCCGAAGCCACTCCTGCGTTGTATTGAATGTGAGCATTGGGTCATTGTTCTGTTGGAAGGTAAACCTTCACCACAGTCTGAGTTCGTGAGCGCTCTGGAGCAGGTTTTCATCAAGGATCTCTCTGTACTTTGCTCCGTTCATCTTTCCATCGATCCTCACAAGTCTCCCATTCCCTGTTGCTGAAAAACATCCTTACAGCTGCTGCCACCACCATGCTGCCCCGTAGGGATGGTGCCAGGTTACCTCCAGATGTGACGGTTGGCAATCTCGATTCTCAAGGTCTGAGAGTACTTTAGGTGCCGTTTGGCAAACTGCAAGTGGGCTGCCATGTGCCTTTTACTGAGGAGTGGCTTCCACCTCGGCACTCTACCATAAAGGCCTGATTGGTGGAGTGCTGCAGAGATGGTTGTCATTCTGGAAGCTTCTCCCATCATAACAGAGGAACTCTGGAGTGACCATCGGGTTCTTGGCCAACTCCCTGATGAAGGCCCTTCTCCCCCGATTACTCAGTTTGGCTGGGTGGCCAGCACTAGGAAGAGTCTTGGTGGTTCCAAACTTCTTCCATTTAAGAATGTTGGAGGCCACTAGGCCACTGTGGGGACCTTCAATGGTGCAGAAATGTTTTGGTAACCTTCCCCAGATCTGTGCCTTGACACAACCCTGTCTCGGAGCTCTACGGACAATAATGACCATAAGACATAGTTGACAAAGCCTTAACTTTAGTTAATTTGTATGAATTATTATAGATTTTTTTTTTACATCAAGATCATTATTTACAAATTAATGGCGAGCTAATTACAAAAAATATCTTACAGTTGTGAGTGTGACAAAATAAAGGCAGGGCCTTCGACCGGAGAAGGCAGATTACCAGGACGTGTACTGCGAGCATGCGCTGACCAACTGTCTAGTCTCTTCACTGACATTTTCAACACTAAGGTAACCTGCCTAAATGACTACAGACCCATAGCACTCAGGTCTTTAGCCATGAAGTGTTTTGAAAGGCTGGTCATTGCTCACATCAACACCATTATCCCAGAATCCTTGGACTCACTCACACTTGCATACCGCTCCAACAGATCCACAGATGATGCAGTCTCTATTGCACTCCACACTGCCCTTTCCCACCTGGTCAAACGGAACACCTATGTGAGAATGCTATTCATTGGCTACAGCTCAGAGTTCAACACAATAGTGCCCTCATAGCTCATCAATAAGCTAAGGACCCTGGGACTAAACACCTCCCTCTGCAACTGGATCTGGACTTCCTGACGGGCCGCCTCCAGTTGGTAAGGGTAAGTAACAACACATCTGCCACGCTGATCCTCAACACAGGGGCCCCTCAGGGGTGTGTGCTCAGCCCCCTCCTGTACTCGCTGTTCGCTCATGACTGCACGGCCTGGCACAACTACAACACCATCATTAAATTTGCCGATGACACAACAGTGGTAGGCCTGATCACCGACAACAACGAGACTCTAGGGGGGAGGTCAGAGAACTGACCGTGTGGTGCAAGGTCAACAACCTCTCCCTCAACGTGATCAAGAGAAAGGAGATGAATGTGGACTACAGGAAAAAGAGGACCGAGCAAGCCCCCATTCTCATCAACGTGGCTGCAGTGGAGCAGGTTGAGAGCTTCAAGTTCCTTGGTGTCCACATCAACAAACTAACATGGTCCATGCACACCATGACAGTCATGAAGCGGGCACGACAAAACCTATTCCCTCTCAGGAGACTGAAAAGATTTGGCATGTGTCCTCAGATCCTCAAAAGGTTCTACAGCTGCACCATCGAGAGCTGGTTGCATCACTGCCTGGTATGGCAACTGCTCGGCCTCTGATACTTCAATAGGGTAGTGCGAACAGCCCAGTACATCACTGGGGCCAAGCTTCCTGCCATCCAGGACCTCTATACCAGGCAGTGTCAGAGGAAGGCCCTAAAAATTGTCAATGACTCCAGCCACCCTAGTCATAGACTGTTCTCTCTGCTACCACACGGCAAGCTGTACCAGAGCACCAGGTCTAGGACCAAGAGGCTTCTGAACAGGTCCTACCTCCAAACCATAATACTCCTGAACATCTAGTCAAATGGCTACCCAGACTATTCACATTGCCCCTCCCCACACCACTTCCACTCTCTGTTGTCATCTATGCATTGTCACTTTAATTAACTCTACCTACATATATGTACATACTACCTCAACTAAACGGTGCCCCCCGCACATTGACTCACTACTGGCACCCCCCTGCATATGTTGTTATTTTTTACTGCTGCTCCCTAATTACTTGTTACATTTATCTCTTATTCTGATCCGTAATTTTTTAAACTGCACTGTCGGTTAGGGGCTCGTAAGTAAGCATTTCACTGTAAGGTCTACTACACCTGTTGTATTCGGCGCATGTAACTAATACAATTTGATTTGATTACCTACACATACTGAGCAGCTCATGTAATAGACAGAAGCGTACTGCATAGCAGACAAATCTGAACTCATCTCTTGGCATGTCCAGCCCATCCATTATCTCAGCCAATCATGGCTAGCAAAAAGGTTCCTGCCTTTTTCCATGTCTAAACCAACTAGGCTCGTATCTTAACAATTTTATTAGTATTTACAGATGGCATACACGTTTGATATTAAGACACATGAAGTTCACATGTTCCAGAAGGCATTTCTGCCCAAAAATGTTTTTTTTTAAATAAAGAATAACCAACAAAACATGTCAGACATAAAGAATATCCTTTTATCTGGGTAGCCACCCTCAAAATAGAACTGTCAATATAATTAACTCACTACTTTTGTGTGTTGGCAGCAATGATGAATGTGTATAAGTTATCTATTGTTTGTTAGTTGGTTCTCAGCCGGTCTCAGCTGACTAGCAATCTTGCTACCAATTTAGTGATGCTAGTTACCTGACAATTTTGAAATGTCTATGTTAGGTATGCTTAGCTAGCCAGTCTAATAGAGATCAATACAATTAGTGGGGTGGTTAAATAGTGTATTGTTGTCTATTTTGTTGTAGGTGGTACATAATCTAAGTCCACTAACATGCGCTTCCAACCCCTAGCTCTGCACTAGTTGAAAGTAAGTTGGCCTTAACATTTACAAGCTGACAGCTAAGATAGCTCAATTTACAGTAAGCATGGTATAAATATGAATTAGGTAGTGTTTGTATGGTTTGTGTTATGGGGTTACAGGTGGCTGGAGGTAGCATGAGGATCACATAGTACCTTCCAAACCATGTAATCATTTTAGTCAACCAAGCTTCTCTTTTTACATTTAGTTTTGTAAAACTCAGGTTATCTGGAATCATTCCACAGTGCCCTGCTGAAAAATACCCCAAAGTGTCTGCAATTTGGGTACACAAGCCTGAGGGAGCGGACACACCTTGCAGATATGGAGCACAATAAGATTGTGGGACAGAAACCAGCAAGGGACACTCAAAAGTCTAAAATCAAGACTACAACAGTAATGACACAACCACCTCATTATTCTATCAGCAGATTCTCAAAACACAATACAAAGACATGTCTACAACATTCCCCTGCAAATGGCTACTATTGACAATAATGATTTGTCAAAATCAATGGGCTGGGAGAGGTTTACAGACAGTACGTTGAGATGGCGAAGGGGTTTTTGGTTGTGCAGGGTTGTGCTTAGACAGTAAATGTACAATTTCTCCTCAATCTCCCATACACAACTATTTATACTGTGTAAGAACTGTCTTCCTAAGACTTTTCACACCTTCTTTAGTCCCCCCAGCCCATTCACTTTGTTGACTGATCTTTTCTCTCAAAAGCAGCTCCCAAAGTCCCCTCATTGTCCCTAAAAAATATGCTAGCCGGTCCGATTCGTTGATACCTTTACCAACAAAGGTGTGTTGCCCTATGTCCCTTCGACAAAAGTGTAAGATGCTAAGACCACAACCATGTCTTTACAGGAGATGTGCAGTCCCAGCAACTATTCTGCAAGAGGACCAAACAGTTGATGGTTATGAAGCCTTACACCACTTTCAGCAGAGCAGCTGGCCATTCACCACAGACAGGACAAGCCCATCGCCATAAGCACAAAGAGTCTCAGCTTCCCCAGTCCACCATTGCCAGTGTACCAATGTTCTGACTGTATAAACACAGCTAATTATTAGAATCAGGTGTGCTAGACTAGGGTTGGAGTGAAAACCTACAGGACGGTAGCTCTCCAGGAATGGGGTTGGAAAAACCTGATGTAGATCCACCATAAAATAAATATGGAGATTTTCTATCAATCTTTGAAATGTTTCTGCCCTTATGGATTCATAGAAGATATTTATAAGCTGTAAAGGGCTCTGTACCATCAAGCAGATGCGAGACATTCAGATATCCATAGAATATTTGTTTATTTGCCAATCTAAAATACAGGAGAGTGTACACTATTTTAGTGCTAACTCAAGAGAAGTGAGTATTCAACAAAAATGTTATATGGTAAGGGTAACATACAAAAAAATGTATGAACAGTCGTAGTACAGCTCCATGTGTAGAGGAATGCAAGTGCAGAGAACTGTAGTTACAGACAATTACACCAGGTAATGTGATTTTCCCAAAGATTTTTGCCCAGATCTTGTCTATTTCAAGTCGTCTCTCATTGGTTGAGACAGCTGGGTGTTTACCCTAAAGTGCTGCATTTCATGATAACAGAAACCTGTCTTGATCAATAAGTTAGAAGACTGGAAATAATGATGGCGGTGCACATATTGTTGGATTACTTTATTGAGCAAAAAAACGAACCCCCTAAACTAACCCCCCAGAAAATTGGACACAGACATTTTATGCAAATCCTGTTTCTCCGAATTGAGGATGAAGACGACATTTCTAAGTTTGGTTGTACATTCTCCGTGCTACACCAAACAGTACCTATCCTGTAACTCACCATAACGGATACCAAAAATCTTTGTTACACCAGATAATGAGATTTTACCAATCTGTAGCTTAGAAAACTGGTTATCAGCAGATGATGGGAGAGGTGGTAATGATGAAATTCCAAAGAAACGTTCAGATTGTTCAGGGAATACTTGTAAAGCTGTGGGAGGAGCGCATTCAGCTCATCATGAGTCTTCTGCTTGAAATCCAGCATCATGAATGTCTAATCACTCAAGAGGGATACAGTTCACAGGATACAGTTCTGTGACAATGACACACGCAGGCAAAGGAATTCTGTTTCTGTATCTAGAATCCACTCCAGGAAGAATCGCAGGTACTACACAATATTTTCTGTCAGACAAAAAACAAAAAGAGTTTATACTCTTTCGTTCAGTTGAACAACAGTTGATCCATGCCAGCATAACATCAACAACATACAAGTGCACAGGCACAGAGATTACATTTACAACAATATCAAGCCTTATAGAAATAAACATAGCATAAACTCAACATTTGCACAGTGACCAGACCGTAGAAATCAGCTGACGTGATGTGACTGTTATTTATCGAATAATTACAGACTATGTTTAATTGTTACCAGATTCAATGAATCATGGAATTTGGGGCAAAATGGAAGAAGTTGTTTAACGAGTTACCGTCTCCCGAATTAAACTCAAGAATATATACAGTATATTGACAACAGTCACTTATTAATCATTGTCTCATATCAGACTCATTCTGAATGTCGCAGACTTCTTGAATCTGCACAAACCCGAGTCTTACTGATCATGCCGTACCACACAAATTGATTTGATTATATATTTACGAACAAACTAAATGATTACACACACACACACAGTATAGGTTATTGATTAGAAACTTAATATGATGAAAACAGGTCCCTAGCGGACTATCACAATATGACGCTTGTTACAAAAGATGGAGAGTTAAAGAGAGAGAGAGAAAGAGAGGCAACCCTTGGAAACATTTGGAAACAATGCTCACAGTAATCCTAATACCTTGCCCCGAACTGTCGCCCTTTTGGGTAAGAAGTAATATATGTATATCTCTGTTGGACCCAGGCCTTCGTGAAAAGGGTTCCGCTTTATGAAAAGGGCTCGATTGGGTCTTCTCCTTTGTTCTTAGGTGGAAGGCTCTGATTGTCCACAAGAGGTCACAATGTCCTTCTCCTTCGTTGTCTGTGTTTACTTTCATTCATTCTGGAAAAGTGTTCTTCTGAGGACAGCTAATCAGCCATGTCGATGATCCCTAGACGGAGTAATGAAAGCAGTGTAGTTGACGATGATTTGAAAATAATATCTGAATGGTCCTACTTAATTAACTTCTTATGGATCATTGGACGCTAGCGTCCCACCTCGACAACATCCGTGAAATTGCAGAGCGCCAAATTCAAATGACAGAAATCCTAATATTAAACATTCATGAAAATACAAGTGTCATACGTAATTTAAAAGCTTAACTTCTTCTTAACCTGTTGAGTGTAGGGGGCAGTATTTTGATTTTTGGATGAAAAACATACCCAAATTTAACTGCCTATTTCTCAGGCCCAGAATATGCATATAATTGTCAGATTAGCATAGAAAACACTCTAAAGTTTCCAAAACTGTCACAATATTGTCTGTGAGTATAACAGAACTGATATTGCAGGCGAAAACCTGAGGAAAATTCCACCAGGAAGTGGCCTCTATTTTGCAAGCTCCATGTTCCATTGCCTGCCTTCGCTCCATTTAAAGGGATATCAACCATATTCCTTTTCCTATGGCTTCCTCATGTTGTGAACAGTCTTTAGACATAGTTTCAGGCTTTTATTTTGAAAAATGAGCGAGAAAGTTCACTTCATGTCAGTGTATAGCTGGGTGTCCCCAGAGTTTTGCTTGGCGCAAAAGTTTGGAGCAGTCATTGTATCTCTCTCTCCTATTGACGAAGCTAAAGTCCCGGTTGATATATTTTCGATTATATATAGAAAAAACAACCTGAGGATTGATTATAAAAAACGTTTGACATGTTTCTGTGAACATTACGGATACTATTTGGAATTTTCGTCTGCGATGGATTTCTGTACATAACGCGCCAAACAAATGGAGGTATTTTGGATATAAAAATAATCTTTATGGAACGAAGGAACATTTATTGTGTAACTGGGAGTCCCGGGAGTGCAAACATCTGAAGATCATCAAAGGTAAGCGATTTAATTTATTGCTTTTCTCACTTTTGTGACCAATCTACTTGGCGGCTAGCTGTTTGTAATATTTTGTCTACTGAGAGAGATGTTCTTACATAAACGCTTGGATAGCTTTTGCCGAAAAGCTTTATTGAAATCTGACATGCCAGGTGGATTAACAACAAGCTAAGTGATATATTGCACTTGTGATTCTCTAACAGGATGGGTGCATCAAGAAGTTAATCCAGCCACTTTCTCAGATTTCAAAAAGGCACACCATGCGATTATCTGAGGACAGCTCCCTGCACACAAAAGCATTACATACATTTTCCAACCAAAATCAAATCAAATCAAATGTATTTATATAGCCCTTCGTACATCAGCTGATATCTCAAAGTGCTGTACAGAAACCCAGCCTAAAACCCCAAACAGCAATCAATGCAGGTGTAGAAGCACAGTGGCCAGGAAAAACTCCCTAGAAAGGCCAAAACCCAGGAAGAAACCTAGAGAGGAACCCGGCTATGTGGGGTGGCCAGTCCTCTTCTGGCTGTGCCGGGTGGAGATTATAACAGAACATGGCCAAGATGTTCAAATGTTCATAAATGACCAACATGGTCAAATAATAATAAGGCAGAACAGTTGAAACTGGAGCAGCAGCACGGCCAGGTGGACTGGGGACAGCAAGGAGTCATCATGCCAGGTAGTCCTGAGGCATGGTCCTAGGGCTCAGGTCCTCCGAGAGAGAGAAAGAAAGAAAGAGAGAATTAGAGAGAGCATATGTGGGGTGGCCAGTCCTCTTCTGGCTGTGCCGGGTGGAGATTATAACAGAACATGGCCAAGATGTTCAAATGTTCATAAATGACCAGCATGGTCGAATAATAATAAGGCAGAACAGTTGAAACTGGAGCAGCAGCACGGCCAGGTGGACTGGGGACAGCAAGGAGTCATCATGTCAGGTAGTCTTGGGGCATGGTCCTAGGGCTCAGGTCCTCCGAGAGAGAGAAAGAAAGAGAGAAGGAGAGAATTAGAGAACGCACACTTAGATTCACACAGGAAACCGAATAGGACAGGAGAAGTGCTCCAGATATAACAAACTGACCCTAGCCACCGACACAAACTACTGCAGCATAAATACTGGAGGCTGAGACAGGAGGGGTCAGGAGACACTGTGGCCCCATCCGAGGACACCCCCAGACAGGGCCAAACAGGAAGGATATAAACCCACCCACTTTGCCAAAGCACAGCCCCCACACCACTAGAGGGATATCTTCAACCACCAACTTACCATCCTGAGACAAGGCTGAGTATAGCCCACAAAGATCTCCGCCATGGCACAACCCAAGGGGGGGGGGGCGCCAACCCAGACAGGATGACCACATCAGTGAATCAACCCACTCAGGTGACGCACCCCTTCCAGGGACGGCATGAGAGAGCCCCAGTAAGCCAGTGACTCAGCCCCTGTAATAGGGTTAGAGGCAGAGAATCCCAGTGGAAAGAGGGGAACCGGCCAGGCAGAGACAGCAAGGGCGGTTCGTTGCTCCAGAGCCTTTCCGTTCACCTTCCCACTCCTGGGCCAGAATACACTCAATCATATGACCCACTGAAGAGATGAGTCTTCAGTAAAGACTTAAAGGTTGAGACCGAGTTTGCGTCTCTTACATGGGTAGGCAGACCGTTCCATAAAAATGGAGCTGTATAGGAGAAAGCCCTGCCTCCAGCTGTTTGCTTAGAAATTCTAGGGACAATTAGGAGGCCTGCGTCTTGTGACCGTAGCGTACGTGTAGGTATGTACGGCAGGACCAAATCAGAGAGATAGGTAGGAGCAAGCCCATGTAATGCTTTGTAGGTTAGCAGTAAAACCTTGAAATCAGCCCTTGCTTTGACAGGAAGCCAGTGTAGAGAGGCTAGCACTGGAGTAATATGATCAATTTTTTGGGGGTTCTAGTCAGGATTCTAGCAGCCGTATTTAGCACCAACTGAAGTTTATTTAGTGTTTTATCCGGGTAGCCGGAAAGTAGAGCATTGCAGTAGTCTAACCTAGAAGTGACAAAAGCAGATGCGTCACGAAAGTCAGAAATAGTGATAAAATGAATCACAGATCTTCATCTGGTTGCAATCACAAGGGTCTCAGCTACATAACAAATGATCCTTTTGTTTGATAAAGTCCTTCTTTATATCCCAAAAGAACAAGTTTCAATGGCGCACACCAAATGCATACCAAATGAATCCCTTAAATTACCAATAAACTTCTTCTAAACAAGTCAAACAACATTCCTAATCAATCCTCAGTTACCCTATTATGTAAATAAACAATACAATTTAAGACGGAGAATAAATAACAAAGTATGTGCAATCACCGGGGCACGCTACAAACACTACTGCCAAAATGGGAGCCACTTAGAAAACTACAAATTCTAGCCCATTTTTCAAAAAAAGTCTTAGACTGTTGACATGCCCTGGGAACTGCAATCTGAGAGGATTTCCTTGAGGTGAGCTGGAAAAAAAATCTGGATCGATTGTCCTCAGATTTTCACCTGCTATACTCTCAAACATTATCTTAACAGTTTTGGAAACTTTAGAGTGTTTTCTATCCAATACTACCAATTATATGCATGTCCTACAGGCAGTTTACTTTGGGCACCTCATCCATCCAAACTTCCGAATACTGCCCCCTAGCCCGAAGAAGTTACATTCATTTTCTTAGATACAGTAGTTAGAACAGCTACTCAACCGTAACCTTTGTCTTCAACTCGTGTCAATTTTCAGGGTTGTGAAACAATCCAAATCTAAGTTCTTTCCTCTAGGTGGGGTTTCCCCTCCACTCTAGTTCCTTGGATCAATTATATTGGTGGCATGCCTATACATTATTTCCAGAAAATAATATGTACAGATTACTATAGGCAATTATAAGATTGCTACATGCCATTATATGATTAAGTACAGGTAACTATAGTCCATTATAGAATTATACCAATAAGTACACTCAATCCCAGGATTGCACATAGTGCTTTTGCTTACTCTTTTGGTGCTATTTTGCCTTTTAACCTCTCTAGGGTATGTGGGACGCTAGCGTCCCATCTGGCCAACATCAAGTGAGGTTGCAGAGCGCCAAATTCAATTACAGAAATGGTCATTATAAAAATTCAGAAAACAAAACATATTTTACCTAGGTTTAAAGATGAAGTTCTTGTTAAACCAACCACAGTGTCATATTTATAAAAGGCTTTTTGGGGAAGGCATACCTAACCCAGAACATACCTAGCCCAGAACATAGCACAGTTGACAAATTATTACAAACAGTAACCAGCCAAGCAGAAGCGTTACAAAACTCAGAAATATATATAAAATGAATCCTTTACCTTTGATTATCTTCATATGGAGGCAATCAGAAAACATTAATTTACTCAATAAATGTTCCTTTTGTTCGAAGTCTCTTTATATCCAAAAACCTCCGTTTTGTTAGCGCGTTTTCTTCAGTAATCCACAGGCTCAAACTCAGTCAAAACAACCAGACAAAAGAAATACAAATTGTATCCGTAAAGTTCAAAGAAACATGTCAAACGATGTTTATATTCAATCCTCAGGTTGTTTTGTTGCCTAAATTATCTATAATATTTCAACCGGACAATAACGTCGTCAATATAAAAGGTAAACAAGAAATGCACATGCGCCTGAAAAAAACTCTGCGTCACGTTAGGGTCCACTCGTTCAGACTGGTCTTACTCCCTCATTTATAAGACTGTTGACATCTAGTGGAGGGCATAGGAACTGCAAATGGAGTCCTAAGTCAATGGATACTGTAATGGCATTGAATAGAAAACTACAAACCCCCCCAAAAAACTACTTCCTGAATGGATTTTTCTCAGGTTTTCGCCTGCTAAATCAGTTATGTTATACTCACAGACACTATTTTAACAGTTTTGGAAACTTTAGAGTGTTTTCTATCCAAATCTACCAGTATGCATATGCATATCATATCTTCCTGGCCCGAGTAGCAGGCCGTTGAATTTGGGCATGCTTTTCATCCAAAATTCTGAATGCTGCCCCCTACCCTAGAGAGGTTAACAAGAAACACATTCTCTTAACAGAAAACACCCATATGACTAATTTAGAACTAGCTGCAGCTTGTGGTCTTTCTGGTCTAGTATGTTAATTCTTAACTCAATCTTTTATACCCTCGGGTAAAAAGGGGCATTTTCGTCATGCTGACACGCTCTCTGAGCTCCCTGGGACATAGCTAGTTACGAGGTAAAGTATCATCATTACTATTATCTCGTTGGAGAACTAAAATCACATTTCTATCTTAACAGAAATATTCTCTTCATCCTTGATATTTCCTACATAACGTAAAGGATGTAAACTTGATATACACCGTGTGAAAGCTCTTCAAGTTACAATGTTCTCATAATAACATCACAAAATAGACATTAATTTCCCATATTCCATCTCTCATCATTTCCAACATACTGTCCTGTCCCAGTGTTCCGTTTTGGATGTTAGTTTTTTGGGAGCAAAATCTTCTGGAGACAAAGGGATATTTATTTTCCCAATACTGAGGAGCAAGTGAGTCACCTGCCTACAAGTTATGATCGACATGAGGTGTCATAAAACCCCCACATCAATCCCCCCCCCCCTCTGCGGGTGAGAGGGCTCTGTAGACACTGATCCACTGTAACCTGATCTTTGGATCCTCACAGGAGAGTCATGACAGAGCCTAGGTTGGTAGGTAAACAGTATATACCTACAGCTATGTCTGTCAGGCATGCTTAAAATGTTGTATTATTGTTTCTCCTCACTGCTTGCTGGAATTGCAATACTTGTTATTTACATATTTTTGGAATCTTATCTTGCATCATTTTGTGATATTAAAATGCTTCCAAGGTCATAATCCTAACAAATGTAAACCCTCGTCAATTATGTTACATAGCTAGCTATTTCAATTTACAGTTGCCGATGTTACAAACAAGATACTAATGTGAGGTGTGTTACGGTTTTCTTCCGTCGAAGGAGAGTCGGACCAAAATGCAGCGTGGTTAGTTCGATACATCTTTAATAAAGAAAAAACACGAACAATACAAAAACAACAAACGGAATGTGAAAACCTATACAGCCTATCTGGTGACAACTAACACAGAGACAGGAACAATAACCCATGAAATACTCAAAGAATATGGCTGCCTAAATATGGTTCCCAATCAGAGACAACGATAATCATCTGACTCTGATTGAGAACCGCCTCAGGCAGCCATAGACTATGCTAGACACCCCACAAAACCCCAAGACAAAAACGCACCACAAAAACCCATGTCACACCCTGGCCTGACCAAATAAATGAAGACAAACATACTATACTTCGACCAGGGCGTGACAGAACCCCCTAAGGTGCGGACTCCCGGATGCACATCAAAACAATAGGGAGGGTCCGGGTGGGCGTCTGTCCATGGTGGTGGCTCCGGCTCGGGACGTGGACCCCACTCCATCAATGTCTTAGTTCCTCCCCCTCGCGTCCTAGGATAGTCCACCCTCGCCGCCGACCATGGCCTAGTAGTCCTCACCCAGAACCCCACTGGACTGAGGGGCAGCTCGGGACTGAGGGGCAGCTCGGGACTGAGGGACAGCTCGGGACTGAGGGGCAGCTCGGGACTGAGGGGTAGCTCGGGACTGAGGGGTAGCTCGGCACTGAGGGGTAGCTCGGCACTGAGGGGAAGCTCGGCACTGAGGGGAAGCTCAGCACTGAGAGGAAGCCCAGCACTGAGAGGAAGCTCAGCACTGAGAGGAAGCTCAGGCAGGTAGAGAGAGTCTGGTTGACTGTCAGATTTGGAAGAGTCTGGCTGACTGGCAGATCTGGAAGAGTCTGGCTGACTGGCAGATCTGTAAGAGTCTGGCTGACTGGCAGATCTGGAAGAGTCTGGCTGACTTGCGGATCCTGGCTGACTGGCGGATCCTGGCTGACTGGTGGATCTAGCTTCTCTGGCTGCTCCATGCAGACTGGCAGCTCTGGCTGCTCCATGCAGATTGGCAGCTCTGGCTGCTCCATGCAGACTGGCAGCTCTGGCTGCTCTATGCAGACTGGCAGCTCTATGCAGACTGGCAGCTCTGGCTGCTCCATGCAGACTGGCAGCTCTGGCTGCTCCATGCAGACGGGCGGCTCTGGCTGCTCCATGCAGACTGGCGGCTCTGGCTGCTCCATGCAGACGGGCAGCTCTGGCTGCTCCATGCAGACGGGCAGCTCTGGCTGCTCCATGCAGACTGGCAGCTCTGGCTGCTCCATGCAGACTGGCAGCTCTGGCTGCTCCATGCAGACTGACAGCTCAGGCTGCTCCATGCAGGCTGGCAGCTCTGGCTGTGCTGAACAGGCAGGAGACTCCAGCAGCGCTGTAGAGGAGGAAGGCTCTGGCAGCGCTGAACAGGCGGGAGACTCCGGCAGCACAGGAGAGGAGGAAGGCTCTGGCTGCGCTAAACAGCCGGGAGACTCCAGCAGCGCTGTAGAGGAGGAAGGCTCTGGCTGTGCTGAACAGGCGGGAGGCTCAGGCAGCGCTGTAGAGGAGGAAGGCTCTGGCTGCACTAAACAGGCGGGAGACTCCAGCAGCGCTGGAGAGGAGGAAGGCTCTGATGGCGCTAGACAGGCGAGGCGCACTGAAGGCCTGGTGCGTGGTGCTGCCACTGGTGGTACTGGGCCGAGAACACGCACAGGAAGCCTGGTGCGGGGAGCTGCCACCGGAGGACTGGTGTGTGGAGGTGGCACTGGATAGACCGGACCGTGCAGGCGCACTGGAGCTCTTGAGCACCGAACCTGCCCAACCTTACCTGGCTCGATGCCCACTCTAGCCCAGCCAATACAAAGAGCTGGTATGTACCACACCGGGCTATGCACCCGCACTGGAGACACAGTGCGCTCCATAGCATAACACGGTGCCTGCCCGGTCTCTTTAGCCCCCCGGTAAGCACAGGACGTTTGCACAGGTCTCCTACCTGGCGTAGCCATACTCCCTGTGAGCCCCCCCCCCCAATACATTTTTTGGGGCTGACTCTCGGGCTTCCATCCGCGTCGCCGTGCTGCCTCTTCATACCAGCGCCTCTCCGCTTTCCCCGCCTCCAGTTCTTCTTTGGGGCGTCGATATTCACCAGGCTGTGCCCAGGGTGCTTTTCCGTCCAAAATCAGTCCCAGGGTCCTGAGCTTGGAGGGGACTATAGAGTTGAATGCAAGCTGTAGTCAATAAACACATACATACAGTTGAAGTCGGAAGTTTACATACACCTTAGCCTGGAGAATAGATTCTAGCACCACCATAACTTTCACAAATACAGAGACGTGATACAGTGAAATAATCTGACTGTAAACAATTGTTGGAAATATTGCTTGTGTCATGCACAAAGTAGATGTCCTAACCGACTTGCCAAAACTATAGTTTAACAATAAATTTGTGGTGTGGTTGAAAAACAAGTTTTAATGACTCCAACTTAACTTCTAACTTCAACTGTAGGTATTCCTTTTGTCCAGGTGGGTGAGGGCAGTGTGGAGTGCAATAGAGATTGCTTCATCTGTGGATTTGTTGGGGCTGTATGCAAATTGGTTGGGTCCAGGGTGGCTGTGATTATGTTATTGAGCCATTACCAGCCTTTCAGAGAATTATGGCCCACCAGATGTTGGTTCCCTGGCGCTCATTGTAGGAACTGATTGCCTGTAAAATCCATATATTCAATTATTACATCAACTACTTTCAACATTTTCATTAAAAATAATATCCCCTTTTCATGAAGTACATTTTATTGAATGTCATTTATTCTATTGCATTCTAATCTATTCAAACTTGCACCACCAGATCTTATCAGTAGGTGTCTCTATGCTAGTAGGCTTGTCGAAACACACTGACACCATGGCTGCACGTCTCTGTATTTGTGAAAGTTATGGTGGTGCTAGAATTTATTCTCTCTTTCTGCATTAGCCATCCGTCTCTTCTATTTGGACAAATTTGTTCATACCTTTGTAGACTGCTCTTTGGTGGAATTTGTATTTTTTTTTACCTTCAAGACAGTGACCTTTTTGCCACAAACATTTAAGTGATAATGCCCGAGAGAGAAGCCGGTGTTGAGGAAATATTGGCACGTGGACGTTAGGCCTGAGAAGAAGTTGTTTGGCGTGGCCCGGCAAACTGTGTCGATATATCCTACAAAACATTGTCTTCGAGGGCACTGTCACTTTTATACAACGGGTTACCAACATGTTTCCATAAAAATCTATATTTTGATTAATTTATTTATGCTACTTCATCCTTCCACGAGATATAGTCCCAACACAAAGCTAAGGTTGCTACCCAAGCCGGCTGGTCATTCATTCTATCGGTTCGGGTGGCCCAGTCGTTAAGTCTTTTTGTTCTGTATCTATAGACGCTACCCAGTCGTTTGGTCTAAATGTTCTATTGCCATACTGGCTGGCAACGTTTTTATCCCTTGCTTGCTAGCTAGCCAACTTACAGTCACGGCAAACAGTGCATCCAGAATAACAGCAAAGTAGCTGCATTTGCGTTTGTTTAAGCTGTTGTCTAGTAACATTTATTTGGTTACATCCATAACAAATAGCTAATGATACGCGATTTTGCCTGGCATAGAAAATGTGCTCTCTCGTCACTGTTGAACAACAATGTTGTTCAGAGGAGCTAGCCAACAACACAGCTAACACAATCACTTCAAACTAAAGCTGGGAAGTCTGCAAACTAGCTGCATTCATTTAGTTTTACCTGTTTTCTATTGACATTCCGTTGTATTTATCCATAAAAATTATGCTGGTTCATGATTTCGAATGGCTGAGAAAAACTGCATACCTGTCATCCCGACTGGACGAGACAGACAGGCAGACAGCTTTTCTCAGCCATTCGAAATCATGAATTAGCATTATGTCAATAGAAAACAGAATTTCAATATTGAAACAATGTTGCAAATGTCGAGAGACAACAGCAAGGTTTATACAAATCTCCGCTGTTGAAAACCTAAAAGAAATGTGAATTAAGTGTCTAGATGCTTTTTATAGTGGAGTTCAAGTTTATAAATTGCCTGACTAGGCTGATGAGACAGTGGATTGCGCAGTCAGATGGAACAGAGTAAATTGTCGTTTTAACGTCATAGATTTAGCCGGTGGTAACTTGTGGAACAGACACCGGCTGGAATGTGGTTTTAACCAATACGCATCCAGGATTAGACCAACCCATTGTATAATTGTGAATAATCACCAGCAGTGGAAATAAAGTAATATGCCAACAAATATTACTGGACTAACAAACTGACTGACTAACTTTTTCAGAAACTTCAGTATCCAGTGGCCTTTGGTAAAAGCAGATTGTTTCATCTTCTTTATCCTGTGCCAAACACATTTATCCATGGGGCGGCAGGTATCCTAGTGGTTAGCACGTTGTACCAGTAACCTGAAAAGTTGCTAGATCGTATCCCGAGCTGACAAGGTAAAAATGTGTTGTGCACCTGAACAAGGCAGTTAACCCACTGTTCCTAGGCCATTGTAAATAATAATTTGTTCTTAACTGACTTGCCTAGTTAAATAAAGGTTCAATTAAAAAAAAATACAATGAGTCAAAATTATTAATGTTAGCTATCTATCTAGCCTACTCTAAAGCCAACGTTAGTAGTTTTGTTAGCTAGCTATAGATTGGATCATTCTAGATAAATGACGACTAAACTGCTTTTATTAACTCATTTAATTAACACATACCTTGTTTTCCATTCAAATGTGTTTCCACTAGATAACACAGCCACAAAGTCAAAATCCACTAGGATTCCACAGACCGGAGAGGAGCCTAAGCAGAGTGCTGAGTCAAACAATGAGGTGATGGTGCAACTAAACATAGTTGTTGAGAGGTGTGGTTGATGAGGCATGTAAACTGTAGCAAAGGAGACCTGACAAGTGAATCAAACTATCGCAACGAGCGTGGGTGGTTACAGCGTGAAATCCCAGGAATAGGGTTATATTCACACAACAAAACAGAGGCAAACGGGCTGAAATTGGGGGAGGTACTATGTCAACCTGTCCAATAAGAAGCGCCTGCTTTCTTTTCCATTGCAAAACGTTTTTCTATGACTTGAACTAATGAATATGTCTGGTAAAAGTGTTCGTTGCTGCTGCTTTGAAAGTTTTGTTGCTGTCTCGCCATACATTTTCTGGCAGCTCTGGTCCTGAGATTTGGGAATGCTCCATGTATTTCTAATTTACTCAGGCTTCTTTTGCTTAGACTCAATGTTTTGAATGTTTTCACTACATATACTTTCAGGCCTAGTATCTTGTAAAAATAAATGCATATTTCCTAATAATATGCTTGGGGAATAATGAAAAAAATGCTAATGAGCTTGTTCATTAGAATAAATATATTCCGATATAGTGGGAACCCTATATGTTTGGTCCACTATATTTCGCCTCCCCTCCAAATATATATACCTTATCTCACTGCAAGGAGGCTCGCACCATCACTCTTTACTCACTGAATATTTATTTCAGAATGCAGTATTTGCTATCAAGGTCAAGCAGCAGGCTACTACCTTCACAGAGGAGTCATTTGCCTCCAGAGAGAGTCACTTTTTGGTGCTTTTATCTGCCAACATTTTTCTCCCCGAGCCCTGGGCAGGAATGGCACGAAGCTGAAGTGACAGAGTTAGTGTGAATAAAGTCAACAGAGGCAACTTTGTTTCTTTGAAACTTTGACATCGACGTAACCTCAGATGTAAACATAGCTTGTTGTTTTTTCTCCTCCACTTCTTATTAAATGTAAGTGTTTTCTATCATTTTCTAAATCCCTCAACGCAGATACAATCCATTTCTAACATAAAGCAAAAATGAAAAGACATCTACATGGTCGTGATTTGTCATGACAGGCTGTGAAAATCTGTTTAAGGATTATCTCCACCTGTGTAATAGCCGTCCATAAGCTCCTGTTTATCTGGAGGCATGGGGAAATTATTTAAATTTTGACATTTCTCGTACAGTGCTGTTCTGCAGATGTGTGAGGTGTGTGTATGTGTACACCAACATGCGTGCATGTGTGTTTGTGTGTCTGCATGCATGCATACTTGCATATTTAGGTCTGTTTATGTATTTGTGTGTGTGTGCGTGTCCATATGTACATAGGTGTGTGTTTATGTGTACCAATTCAGTCCCAATGCTCCAGTCCACTCATCCTTTGGCAGTTGTGGGGGAATTTAATAGACAGAGGAAAAAAAGACAGAAAATCCAGAGCCATGCCAATTGTCTACACGTGTTAGATAAATGGACCCTGACGGCCAAACCTCGTTAGAATGCCTCGGTTGACAAAAGCTTACCTGAAATCGGCCGGCACTCGCCCAGCCACTGACAGCTGACAGGGCAGAACATAATCAGTACAAACTGAATGTACCAACGTCCAGTTCAATGAATCTAGCTGGGTGTTAGGTCGGTGGTCTGAAAACCCACATGGAACTGTAACCTTCATTTTATCATTGCAGATAGATTTTCTGCATTGATTGGATGGAGTGGACACTTGATTTCAGAATTGTCTGTTGCAAATGTGCAGGACGGAAAATCTACTATCTGCAATTCTGTCCTCTCTTAAACTCAGTGTTGTTGTGATGAATCCTTTTGTAATCATGTGAGAGAACTAAAATGAAGTGTAATTGGTGGAGATGTATGATGCAGAACTTTTCACCCAATGAACATTGCGTTGAGGCATTAGGAGTGACCTGGTTGTCAACCTCTGAAATGACTTCGGTGAGAAAACAGTCTCATGGTTACAGGGACTGATACTGTGTTATTCAAATGGCTGTTTATCCCTCTCAATCATGCACAAAGCTAATCCTTATATCATACTGTACTCCAGTTTATGGAGCAGATTCGTCTCATTGGCTACTATACTCATCAGTTTTGTTATATCACATTCTGTACTACACTCATGTCACAACCTCCTTCTGCCACAGCTGTGTAGATCTGTAGATCTGTCCTTGCTAGCAAGAGGAGCCTCTGCTGCCACTTGTATTAATTGTCAGACGCTGCTCCAGGGGCCAGAGAGCCAGCTTGGCTCATTGAATTACAGACAGCAGCCTTTATTCTCCTGCCCAGGAGGCGTCGGTGGTGTAATACAACAAAGCAAGGGCCATGCACCAGTAGCAGCATCACTCCACAATGCCAGGCTAGTTTGACATTAGCGGTAGCGTTAGCATGACACTGTTTCATTAGGTTGCTGCCCCCACGTCAGCCCTCGGCAGCTCTGAGGCTAGTTGAAGCTAGCTGCTCGCAGGCTAACTGACACACTCTGTGCATATTAATGTCAGATGTGATACATAGAAAATCATTTGCAATAGTAAATTAGTATGCAATAGTATGCAATAGTTTCTGTACCAGCCCTTTGTAGTGAATTGGTAAGCTTTTAATAGAGCATTGTGAGTACCACACAAATGTGTCCTATAGCTGACAGATGACTATTTTCTTGTTGTATTTCACTCATGATAGTAATCAAATCAAATGCTATTAGTCACATGCACCGAATACAACAGGTGTAGGTAGACCTTACAGGGAAATGCTTACTTATGAGCCCCTAACCAACAATGCAGTTTAAAAAAAATGATGATAAGAATAAGAGATAAAAGTAACAAGTAATTAAGGAGCAGCATTAAAATAACAATAGCAAGACTATATACAGGGGGGGTACCGGTACAGAGTCAATGTGTGGGGCACTGGTTAGTTGAGGTAATATGTACATGTAGGTAGAGTTATGAAAGTGACTATGCATAGATGAAAAAAGAGAGTAGCAGTGCGTTAAAGAGGGGTTGGGGGGGCACTGCAAATAGTCTGGGTAGCCATTTGACGAGATGTTCAGGAGTCTTATGGCTTGGGGGTAGAAGCTGTTTAGAAGCCTCTTGGACCTAGACTTGGCTCTCCGGTACAGCTTGCCGTGCTGTAGCAGAGAGAACAGTCTATAACTAGAGTGGCTGGAATCTTTGCCAATTTTTAGGGCCTTCCTCTGACACCGTCTGGTATAGAGGTCCTGGATGGCAGGAAGCTTGGCCCCAGTGATGTACTGGGCCATTCGTCCTACCCTCTGTAGTGCCTTGCGGTCGGAGGTCGAGCAGTTACCATAGCAGGCAGTGATGCAACCAGTCTGGATGCTCTCAATGGTGCGGCTGTAGAACCTTTTGAGGACCCATGCCAAATCTTTTCGGTATCCTGAGGGGGAATAGGTTTTGTCGTTCCCACACCACAGTAATTGTCTGTATTTGAAAGTGTCTCCTCATTAATTCATGTCTAATGAACACGTTTGAAATTTTTATGTCACAATTACAGCCTTTCTTGCAAGCTCTAACCCCAACAATGAAGTAATCTATAGCAATGTAATGTAGTGTGTCAGCAGCCTACAACCTTAAATAAAGACACTTTGAGTCCATCTGCAACCCTTTCCGTTGCACCTTGGACACTCCCTTCTGACATCAGATGGAGTTGTGTGTCAGCAGAGGTCCTATTTTACAACCTCTACCTTAAAATAGCCTACTGACCAAGTCAGGAAGTCTGTCTGCACACTGAAGCATGGTGATAAGTCCAGACAGCTGAGTTTGACATGGCCTCCCTCTCTCTCTGCTGTTATGCCTGGGACATTACCATTCAGAAGGGGAGACGTCCGTATATGGCCGGGATTGGAAACACTAAAAATATTCCCAGGGAGACACAAATCCAGTCAAGGTTTACCTCTGAAAAACCAAAGGACTTACCATTGTGAAAACATCTGCAACGGTAGGGATGTAGTGCCATTTTGAGTGTGAGTGTGATTTAAACAAGGGTTCATTGGAGGTTTGGCTCTGTGTGTGTGTGGGATCTGTGATCTGCCATGGCAACACGGTTAGTGTTGGTATAGTCTAGGTAAGGCCGAGGACATATAATAGGGCTTAACTGAAGTAACAAAGCAAGATTTTACTGAAATAACTGCAAAAGTCCTATAATGTTGGCAGTGAATATTTTACAAGCCATTTCTGAGGTATCACTGTTGATAGAGTACTGATTGGGCAGTACTCTGAAGTAGCAGCAAAATATTGTAAAAAGTTGTTGTCAACATATCCCTACTTTAGATACATCTGAGTAGTCTCTGAAAGGGTTATGTGAGGTGTCTGGTTTTGTTTCTGAATTGATGCTGTTTTAATTCATGTAGTGAGGCTGCCTTGGATGTCAGTTGTCATTCAATTGCAGAATCCACTGAACTTAATCTAGCACACAGATAAGGATTTTTTTGACCACTGTGTCTGCCTTAAAGAACCTGAATTAATTATATTGTTGGATCCTAAAACCCACTAAATATCCTTGTTCTTTACACTCACATTAGTGAGGTCCTTAATCTATGCTAAGTCAAAATATAAAGGCAACATGCAACAATTTAGTCCATGGGAGGAAATCAATTATTTGAAATAAATTCATTAGGCCCTAATATATAGATTTCACATGACTGGGAATACAGATATGCATCTGTTGGTCACAGATACCTAAAACAGCGGTAGGAGCGTGGACTAGAAATCCAGTCAGTATCTGGTGTGACCACCATTTGCCATCAGGCTGTTGATTGTGGCCTGTGTAATGTTGTCTCACTGCTCTTCAATGGCTGTGTGAAGTTGTTCGATATTGGTGGGAACTGGAACCCGCAGTCATACTCGTAAATCCAGATCATCCCGAACATGCTCAATGGGTGACATGCCTGGTGGGTATGCAGGCCATGGACAAACTGTGGACATTTTCAGCTTCCAGGAATTATGTACAGATCCTTTCGAAATGGGACCGTGCATTATCATGCTGGAACATGAGGTGATGGCGGCTGATGAGTGGCATGACAATGGGCCTCAGGGTCTCGTCACGGTATCTCTGTGCATTCAAATTGCCATAGATAAAATGCAAATGTGTTTGTTGTCTGTAGCTTATGCTTGCCCATACCATATCCCCACCGTCCTGTTCACAACGTTGATGTCAGCACACTTCTTGCCCACACATCGCTATACACGTGGTCTGCAGATGTGAGGCCATTTGGACGTACTGCCAAATTCTCTAAAATGACGTTTAAGGCGGCTTGTGGTTGAGAAATGAATATTCACTTCTCTAGCAGCAGCTGACCACATGTGTGGAGATAGTTTTTCAACTTTTGAGGAAATACTTGAGGAAGTACTCTCTATTGCATGTTTATAATCAAATCAAATATTATTGACATACACATTTATCAGATGTTATTGTAGGTGTATGCTTGTGTTCAATAGCTCCAACAGTGCAGTAGTATCTAACAGTGCAGTAGTATGTAAAAACAATACACACAACTCTGAAAGTAAAATAATGGAATTAAGAAATATATAAAAATACAGTATGTACTGTACATATGAGATGAGAAATGCAGTATGTAAACATTATTTAAACATTATTAATAAAGTGACTAGTGTTACATTATTAAAGAGACCAGTGATTCCAAGTCTACAGCACGTATATTGGGCAGCAGCCTCTAAGGTGCAGGGTCGCGTAACCGGGTCAAAATCAAATCAAATCAAATGTATTTGTCACATACACATGGTTAGCAGATGTTAATGCGAGTGTAGCGAAATGCTTGTGCTTCTAGTCCTGACAATGCAGTAAAACCAACGAGTAATCTAACTAACAATTCCAAAACTACTACACACAAGTGGAAAGGGATAAAGAATATGTACTTAAAGATATATGAATGAGTGATGGTACAGAGCGGCATAGGCAAGATGCAGTAGATGGTATCGAGTACAGTATATACATATGAGATGAGTAATGTAGGGTATGTAAACAAAGTGGCATAGTTTAAAGTGGCTAGTGATACATGTATTACATAAAGATGCAGTAGATGATATAGAGTACAGTATATACGTATACATATGAGATGAATAATGTAGGGTATGTAAATGTTATATTAAGTAGCATTGTTTAAAGTGGCTAGTGATATATTTTACATCAATTTCCATCAATTCCCATTATTAAAGTGGCTGGAGTTGAGTCAGTATGTTGGCAGCAGCCATTCAATGTTAGTGGTGGCTGTTTAACAGTCTGATGGCCTTGAGATAGAAGCTGTTTTTCAGTCTCTCGGTCCCAGCTTTGATGCACCTGTACTGACCTCACCTTCTGGAAGATAGCGGGGTGAACAGGCAGTGGCTCGGGTGGTTGTTGTCCTTGATGATCTTTATGGCCTTCCTGTGACATCGGGTGGTGTAGGTGTCCTGGAGGGCAGGTAGTTTGCCCCCGGTGATGCGTTGTGCAGACCTCACTACCCTCTGGAGAGCCTTACGGTTGTGGGCGGAGCAGTTGCCGTACCAGGTGGTGATACAGCCCGACAGGATGCTCTCGATTGTGCATCTGTAGAAGTTTGTGAGTGCTTTTGGTGACAAGCCGAATTTCTTCAGCCTCCTGAGGTTGAAGAGTCGCTGCTGCCCCTTCTTCACAATGCTGTCTGTGTGGGTGGACCAATTCAGTTTGTCTGTGATGTGTACGCCGAGGAACTTAAAACTTACTACCCTCACCACTACTGTCCCATCGATGTGGATAGGGGGGTGTTCCCTCTGCTGTTTCCTGAAGTCCACAATCATCTCCTTAGTTTTGTTGACGTTGAGTGTGAGGTTATTTTCCTGACACCACACTCCGAGGGCCCTCACCTCCTCCCTGTAGGCTGTCTCGTCGTTGTTGGTAATCAAGCCTACCACTGTAGTGTCGTCCGCAAACTTGATGATTGAGTTGGAGGCGTGCGTGGCCACTCAGTCGTGGGTGAACAGGGAGTACAGGAGAGGGCTCAGAACGCACCTCTGTGGGGCCCCAGTGTTGAGGAGCCGGCTAGTGATGGCTATTTAAGAGTCTGATGGCCTTAAGATATAAGCTGTTTTTCAGTCTCTCGGTCCCAGCTTTGATGCACCTGTACTGACCTCACCTTCTGGATGATAACGGGGTGAACAGGCCATGGCTTGGGTGGTTGATGTACTTGGTAGTTTGCAACCGGTGATGCAATAAGAAGCAATAAATCTGGCCTTCTTTAGACTAGTTAAGTATCTGGAGCATCAGCATTTGTGGGTTCGGTTACAGGCTCAAAATGGACGGAAACAAAGGACTTTCTTCTGAAACTCATCAGTCTATACTTGTTCTGAGAAATGAAGGCTATTCCATATGTGAAATTGCCAAGAAACTAAAAATCTCATACAATGCTGTGTTCTACTCCCTTCACAGAACAGCGCAAACTGGCACTAACCAGAATAGAAAGAGTGGGAGGCCCCGGTGCACAACTGAGCAAGAAGACAAGTACATTAGAGTGTTTGAGAAATAGATGCCTGACAAGTAATCAACTGGCAGCTTCATTAAATAGTACCCGCAAAACACCAGTCTCAACGTCAACAGTGAGGGGGCGATTCCGGGATGCTGGCCTTCTAGGCAGAGTTCCTCTGTCCAGTGTCTGTGTTCTAGACACTCTAATGTACAGGTCCTCTTGCTCAGTTGTGCAGCAGGGCCTCCCACTCCTCTTCCTTTTTTGGTTAGAGCCAGTTTGCGCTGGTCTGTGAAGGGAGTAGTACACAGCATTGTACGATATCTTTGATTTGTTTAACACTTTTGGCTACTACATGATTCCATATGTGTTTTTCATAGTTTTGATGTATGCTCTATTATTCTACAACATAGTTCAAATAAAGAAAAACCCTTGAATGGGTAGGTGTCAAGACTTTTGACTGGGACTAGTTAGCATTGAAAACAGTGGACAACAAAACCAAAGTATGGATTGCTGTCATACCTTGTCCATAGACTGCTTACAGGGTAAGGAGGGTGTGGGGGTTCTGTGTGTGGCTTTTGAACAATTCTTTGGATTCCTTATGTCTATCTCATTCTTAGAAAAAGCTTGGTTCAAATTGGATGTTAAATATTGTATTAGTTGAATATTATATGAATCGTATACATTAAAATGGGCAATTTGGGTGCAATCAATTAGCTTAATTTCTCTGAAATCAAATTATATTTCAACAAAATAATTTAGAACATAGTAAAAATAAAGAAAAACCTTTGAATGAATGGGTGTTCTAAAACTTTGGACTGGCGGACGCTTGTGTCGGTTAATCCTGGAACCAGCCCTGTGTGTGTACTTGTGTATATTCACCCTGTAAATATCAACAGACAAGTTTATTTCCATCTTAGAAGGATTGTGTCAAGAGGAGGAGGTAAAATTGTGAGGGAAAATCATAGAGCAACTGGAGGTCAAATGTTGCTTTCTTCTGGAAAAGTCCGCTCCAATTTATTCTAACTTGCAATGAGCACCACTGGATGCTTGACTTGTCGTGTGAGAGTAGCATCCCACCATATTAATATGTAACAACTATCTGACATTCTGATAGCTCTATTCACATTGCATTCATGAAAAAGTCTGCATGAGACAGTACATTTCTCCATTCCCCAAGCATGGGCCAATTTGGCGTGTGCAGCACTGTATTGAGATGCAATGAATAGTATTGGTTATACCAGCACTGTTCCCTCTCCTCTCCCAGTGAACTCATTAGAGATGCCCTCCAGCCAGCCCCTAAAGGGTTTGAGCAGTGTCAACACAGACAGACAGCCTGGGACATGCCTCTGATTTCCTCTCGGATGTATGCTGTCTCGGTGAACTGAATATTCAACAACTTTAAAATATATTATCTAGCTGTGTTGTGCACTTGCTCCCACTCTCCCTTCCCTCTCGTGCAATAATTGAATTGTTGTTGTTGCGTTGTGAGTACTGTCACATGGCATATTGCATATGCCAAGTAGAGATGACGCTAGAGTGATATAAAGCTATTCCTACATTTACGTCTGTGTAAAATTTCCTCTCTTTAGCTACTGCTGTGTTTTTTGGTGTAGGTTCATTGATTTTTGTTATTCGAAATGTGGTTATATAGTAATGACAAATTGGGCCTGCTGTAATACATAAGCCCACATAAAACATAAGCTCCCTAAGGATACGCTTAACGCAGCCATACGTTTGCTTTACAACAACGCCCTGCTGAGTCGAGCCTGTGATCTATAGAGGCAATAAAACACAGTTCTTCAAAAGCAGAATACAACCCACAGATGCAGAAACCTGCCAAAAGCTCTTACCGCTACCAACCGAAATAAACGTGTCATTATTTAATAAAATCAAACTTTATTTGCCACATGCGCCGAATACAAGTGTAGAGTTTACCGTGAAATGCTTACTTACAAGCCCTTAACCAACGGTGCAGTTTAATAATAATAAGAAAATATTTACCAACTAAAATAAAAAGTAATTATAAAAGGTAACACAACAAGAATAACAATAACGATGCTATATACAGGGGGGCCCAGTACCGAGTCAGTGTGCAGGGGTACAGGCTAGTTGAGGTAATCTGTACATATAGGTGGGGACGAAGTGACTATGCATAGGTGACAATCAAACAGTGAGTAGCAGTAGTGCACAAAAGGGAAGGAGGAACAATTCAATATAAATTGTCCGGTGTCGATATTTATGAATTGTTCAGCAGTCTAATGACTTGGGGTTAGAAGCTGTTGAGGAGCCTTTTGGTCCTAGACTTGGCGCTCTGGTACCGCTTGCCGTGCGTCTATAACTTGGGTGACTGGAGTCTCAGAAAATTTTATGGGCCTTCCTCTGACACGGCCTATTATATAGGTCCTGGGTAGTAGGAAGCTTGGCCCCATGATGTACTGGGCCGTTCGCACTACCCTCTGTAGCGCCTTACGGTCAGATGCTGAGCCGTTGCCACACCAGGCGGTGACTCAACCGGTCAGGATGCTCTCGTTGGTGCAGCTGTTGAACCTTTTGAGGATCTGGGGACCCTTGCCAAATCTTTTCAGTCTCCCGAGGGGGAATAGGTTTTGTCGTGCCCTCTTCACGACTGTCTTGGTATGTTTGGACCATGATAGTTCGTTGGTGATGTGGACACCAAGGAACTTGAAACTCTCAACCCGTTCCATTACAGCCCCATGGATGTTAATAGGGGCCTGTTCGGTCCACCTTTTCCTGTAGTCCACGATCAGCTCCTCTGTCTTGCTCACATTGAGGGAGAGGTTGTTGTCCTAGCACCACACTGCCAGTTCTCTGACCTTCTCCCTATAGGCCATCTCAACATTGTCGGTGATCAGGCCTACCACTGTTGTGTCGTCAGCAAACTTAATAATGGTGTTGGAGTCGTGTTTGGCCGCGCAGTCGTGGGTGAACGGGGAATACAGGAGGGGACTAAGTACACACCCCTGAGGGTCCACAGTGTTAAGGATCAGCGTGGCAGACGTGTTGTTGCCTACTCTTACCACCTGGGGACGGCCCGTCAGGAAGTCCAGGATCCAGTGGAAGTGGGAGGTGTAGTCTGAGTCTGACTACGCTGAGCTGTAGTCAATGAACAGCATACTCACATAGGTGTTCCTTTTGTCCAGGTGAGAAAGGGCAGTGTGGAGTGCGATTGAGATTGCGTCATCTGTGGATCTGTTGGGGCGGTATACGAATTGGAGTTGGTCTAGGATGTCCGGGAGGATGCTGTAAATGTGAGCTATGGCCACCCTTTCAAAGTACTTCATGGCTACCGACATGAGTGCGACGGGGTGGTAGTCCTTTAGGCAGGTTACCTTCGCTTCCTTGGGCACAGGGACTATGGTGGTCTGCTTGAAACATGTTGGTATTACAGATTCGGTCAGTGAAGACCCTTGACAGTTGGTCCGAGCATGCTTTGAGTACACATTTTTGTAATTTGTTTTTTTCACATCGGCTACCGAGAGCGTTATTACACAGCCATCCAGAGCAGCTGGTGCTCTCGTGCATGCTTCAGTGTTGCTTGTCTGGTAGGCTCTGGGCAGCTCGCATCTGGATTTCCTTTTGTAGTACGTAATAGTTTTCAAGCCCTGACACATTTGATGAGCATCAGAGCCGGTGTAGTAGGATTCTTAATCCTGTATTGACACTTTGCTTGTTTGATGGTTCGTCTGAGGGCATTGCGGGATTTCTTATAAGCGTCCTGAGTAGTCTCCCGCTCCTTGAAAGCGGCAGCTCTAGCCTTTAGCTCGATGCAGATGTTGCCTGTAATCCATGGCTTCTGGTTGGGATATGTACGCACAGTCACTGTGCGGTCTTATTGCCAGCTTTGTTTTGTGGTGTTAAACAGACGGCTATGAATAACAGATGAGAACTCTCTTGTTAGATAATGTGGGCTGCAGCTTATCATAAGGTACTCTACCTCAGGCAAGCAATACTTTGCGACTTCTTTAATATTAGACATTGCGCACCAGCTGTTATTTACAAAAAGACACACATCCTCACCCCTCGTCTTACCAGAGGTAGCGTCTCTGTTCTGCCAGTGCATGTAAAATCCAGCTATCTCTATGTTGTCCGTATCTTTGATCAGCCACGTCTTGGTGAAACATAAGATGTTACAGTTTTTAATATCCCGTTGGTAGGATAATCTTAATAGTAGGTCATTGTACATTAGCAAGAAGAATGGAAGGAATTGGGAGTTTACTCGCTCGCCTCTGGAATTTCAGAAGGATCCCCGATCTGCGTCCCCTTTTCCACTGTCTTTTCTTCACGCAAAAAGCGTGGATCTGTACCTGTTCCAGTGGAAGCAGCATATCCTTCTCGTAGGACTCGTTAAAGGAAAAAGTTTCTTCCAGTCCGCGGTGAGTAATTGCTTTTCTGATGTCAATAAGTTATGTCATAACAATGTGTGACTATATTCCTTATCATGGACTACAGGAAACGGTTTTAGGACAACAAACAACAAAGATTTGCATGGATCCTCAGATCCTCAAAATGTTCTACAGCTGCACCATCGAGAGCTTCCTGACTGGTTGCATCACTGCCTAGTATGGCAACTGCTCGGCCTCCAGCCTCAAGACGCTACAGAGGGTAGTGCATACGGCCCAGTACATCACTGGGGTCGAACTCCCTGCCATCCAGAACCTCTATACCAGGCGGTGTCAGAGGAAGGCCCTGAAAATTGTCAAAGACTCCAGCCACCCCAGTCATAGACTGTTCTCTCCACTACTGCATGGTAAACTGTACCGGAGAGCTAAGTCTGGATCCAAGGGGCTCCTGAACAGCTTTTACCCCCAAGCCATAAGACTGCTAAATAGTTAACCAAATAGCCCACCTGCGTTGACCCTTTTTGATTCTATGCACACACAGTCACACATACTTACACTGACACTCCAACACTCACACTGTGTCACGTTCGTCATAAGAATTATCGGACCAAGGTGCAGCGTGATATGGTTTCCACATGTTTATTAACTGAAATGCACAAAAAACAATAAAGAATGAACGAAACGTGAAGACAATGGAGTGCTCGCAGGCAACTACACATCAACAAGATCCCACCAACACAGGTGGGAAAAATAACTACTTAAATATGATCCCCAATTAGAGACAATGTGTGACAAACACATAACATGTACGTACACACAGGAACAAATTCGCCACACACACACTTACACACGTATCACATACGCTGCTGCTACTGTCTTATCTATACTGTTTCCTAGTCACTTTACTCCTACCTATATGTACATATCTTCTTCAATTACCTCGTACCCCTGTACATTGGAAGTCAGGATCTCGAGTCTTCACCTAGTGTTGTTAACCTCTAGCGACGAGCAATCCCGTATCCGAGAGCGTAATCATAGCCTCAAGCTCATTACCATAACGCAATGTTTCCTATTCATGAATATCGCAAATGAAATAAATATATTGAAACACAAGCTTAGCCTTTTGTTAACAACACCGTCATCTCAGATTTTCAAAATATGCTTTTCAACCAAAGCTACACAAGCATTTGTGTAAGAGTATCGATAGCCTAGCATAGCATTAAGCCTAGCATTCAGCAGGCAACATTTTCACAAAGACAAGAAAAGCATTCAAATAAAATAATTTACCTTTGAAGAACTTCGGATGTTTTCAATGACGAGACTCTTAGTTAGATAGCAAATGTTCATTTTTTCCAAAAATATTATTTGTGTAGACGAAATAGCTCCGTTTTGTTCATCACATTTGGCTAAGAAAAATACCGGAAAATGCAGTCACTTACAACGGCAAACTTTTTTCCAAATTAGCTCCATAATATCAACAGAAACATGGCAAACGTTGTTTAGAATCAATCCTCAAGGTGTTTTTCACATATCTATTCGATAATCTATCATTCGTGGCAGCTGGCTTCTCATCAAAAGCAAACAGAAAAATACTGCAGCTGGAGATTACGCAATAATTGCAACGGAGGACACCAAGCACCTGGTAGATGTAGTCTCTTATGGTCAATCTTCCAATGATATGCCTACAAATACGTCACAAGGCTGCAGACACCTTGGGGAAAATGTGGAAAACGTAAGCTGACTCCTAGCTCCTCCACAGCCATATAAGGAGTCATTGCTATTGTAACAGTACTCTTCTGGCGTTGTGTACATCAGTCATCGACACGGAACTCCAATATGTAGCACCAATCATGTAGCTTTATTCTGATAAGAACGACACAAAATTGCACGTCATGCAATGCCCGTCTCACCATCCAACTCTGCACTCACGCACGCTGGTTTGGTGCTTGTTCACTGGGGCAGTTACCAAAATAATACAATTACAATATACAATATAATATTTTTAACAATGTACCTGATAAGAACGACACAAAATTGCACGTCATGCAATGCCCGTCTCACCATCCAACTCTGCACTCACGCACTGTACAAAATATATTAACCCCCCCCACCAGACACAGTAAGTTGCTAGCTAATACTGGCGAGAATTCTCTACAACAAAATGTACAACAAATATTCTCCAAAAACCCCTGCATCTTATGTGTGATGTTTGAATAACATTTACGAACTATTTGATATAAATTTGTACATTTAAATCATCACTTGAGAGCATAAAATCACTTTTGATGTACGGTGCTTTGCGACCAACAACTTACCGCTGGTTTGGTGCTTGTTCACTGGGACGATTCTAACTGGAACATCCCCCCGCGTAAGCAAGCTACGCAAACCAGCCAATAAGATGCCATGTTGAGTAGGTGAAGGCAAGACAAACTCAAACCAAAAACCCATTGGCTTAACAATAAAGTGGCAAGGGGAATCACCAATATAACCCTGTTACACGATGCGGCGGTTTAAAAACATGAGGCACTTCCTGATTGGATTTTTATATTTTCTGTAACATCAGTTCTGTGGCACTCACAGACAATATCTTTGCAGTTTTGGAAACATCAGAGTGTCCAAAATGATATGCATAGTCGAGCATCTTTTCGTGACAAAATATCTTGTTTAAAACGGGAACGTTTTTCATCCAAAAATTTAAAGAGCGCCCCCTATATGAATGTGGTTAACAACCCATGGTTCCCCTTTATCCAACTGTCAGTGGAGAAACAAGCTTTTGAGTGTTCAGACATAAAAGTTCTTCCGACTGGCATGGAAGTGGCTGAAGTCTCAAGAGGTGTAAAGATAATTAGGAGTCTGAAACTAGGCTATTTGGTGCAGTGTGTGTGTGTGTGGGGGGGTGTAACGGTTTCTTCCGTTGAAGGAGAGGAGGACCAAATTGCAGCGTGGTTAGTGTTCAACATGTTTAATTTAGACGATAAACTTACAAAATACAAAACAAGAAATGTGAAAACCGAAAACAGTCCTGTCTGGTGCATAGACACAAAGACAACCACCCACAAAGTACCCACAGAATATGGCTGCCTAAATATGGTTCCCAATCAGAGACAACGATAGACCTCTAATTGAGAACTAATCTAGGCAACCATAGACATACAAACTACCTAGAAAGAAAACAGCCCCATAAACATACAAAAAACCCTAGACCAGACAAAACACATAAATGTCCCTTGTCACACCCTGACCTAACCAAAATAATAAAGAAAACAAAACTAACTAAGGCCAAGGCGTGACAAGGGAGGGGGGGGTGTGGGTGTGCATGTGTTGTGTAGATGTGTGGTGTACCTCATATGTGTATGGGGTGTATTCATATCATATGTGCATGCCTGTGTGTGTGTGCAACAGAGGGGAGTCAGAGCGAATCAGAGCATATAGCAGATGTGCATTCTTTCTCTCCGCAGTCTGAGCCCCAAGGTCCCTCTGCTGGCCAATGATTGTTAATCTATCTGCTTTACTATAATTATGCCTTTTTTTCCCTGCTCCTCACGCTCCAGTGCCTTCTCTATAGCCCTGCACCACTCTGAAAAAATGCATTACAGTACATACTGTGGCTTCCTGTAACAGGATAGTGATACTTTACAGTCAGGCCTTGATTCCTACTCTTATCTACTTGAAAATGACTTATTTTACTACAGGAAAGAACATATTCATGTTCTTATAGCTAGATTTTGATTATGGGTAGCATATCTTACATCTGACACTAAAAGAGAATGGTACTTGTTAGATCACCAAATGGTGACCGTGCTGTTTAATGGTAGGGTTGGGCAGGATACCTTATAAATGTAGTCTGTTACAGTTACTAGCCTGTCCTAAATTATAATCAGTAATGTATTACCTAAATTACCTAAACTCAGTAACATAATTTGATTCCTTTCAGTTCCTTTTAGATGACTTTCCCCTTAAAAGGCACAGGTTAGTATCTAGCAAAGCCATAAAAGCACATTTTTGTTTTCTGGCCCATCTGGTGGAAATCACTCAGTTCTGCTTCAAGGATATCCCAATAAACGCCAACCTGCTTAATATGCATTCGAAGAATACAAAAAGGAATATTTCCAAATGAAGGACATATTTTGCAGGATAAGTCAATGTTAGAGTTTACATAGCTGGACATAAATGGATGTTGACTTTTACTTAATGGGTTGGTTATGTACTGTATGCATATTCTAACCCATTGCTTTCTATTACAGATAATACTATTAGGCTATATATTTACATTTAACAAAAAGAGTCTGTCAGATTTCCAGTCATTCCAAATAGTTCAATATCCCTTGATCATGAAGAATACAACTTGGAAATATGTAAATATAGATTAGCCAAATTGTTTTAGGCCTACCTGAGCATTAACCAAAAACTGAGGACTATGTAAATGTTTTGTCATGAGGACTGATTAGATTCATTGCTTTGAGTTAAAAAATAAATTCTGCTCTCGGAATGGCATGCTTTGAGTACTACTGAAAAGTGCTATTTGCATGTGAAAGACTAGATGGTAATTTTCCATAAAGAAAATAAAAGTCCCAATCTTGGTCTTCTTAAATTAAACTAGTTTTTGACCGTATGGAGCACAATACCACTGGGGAGTTTCGAAGGGAGGAACTCAAACTTTTATTCCATAGGCTGGGATCCGCACTATGCAGCTGTTGCAAGAGCTCATTTTTCACTGGCTGTCTGTCATTTCACTGGTTGTCTATTCATTACTCCAATTCTGTTGCAAAACGTTTCTTAAATGGAAGCAAATGGAACGAAACACGTATGGACATAGCCTACCGGAATTTGTCCAATAGAAACAACCACAATGTGCTATGTAGCCTATATATCAATAATAAGTGATATCAGTATCACCCGTAGGCCACACCACTGCTGTCGTCCTTATCCCCAAGCGGTTATTCAAGTTAGATCATCTTTGGATGCCGACAACAGTCGCACCATTGGAAGAAATAGCTTGGAATGTAGCCTATTCCTGCTCTTTTCTCGTAATTGATCAAATGCATTTAGTGTGTCGTCATAGTGGCATCTGATCAGACTTGTTAAGGCGTAACAAATTTAAAAACTTGCAATTTTATTCAATGCTGATTTGAATGTCATTGAGAAAACAAGCAATTTTTCAGTTAGTGGCCCAACGCCCTTGACCGCTAGGATACCTGTCACCTCTTGATTTCACCTTTTGAGTTCGCCTTATCATTTCAGTGTTTTACAATTCAATTATTGATCTCAGATGGGTAATTTTGATGGAGATAAAATCGTCGTCATCGTTTTCATATTAATGGGTTCACACTTCATTATGGTCAATCATTGCCGAATCCTCCTTCGCTTCACTTGTATTATGCGTCAGTACCATTTATGTCTATAGCATGTTGGCAGAGTGTATAGCTGAGACAGAACAGTTTGTTCCCAGGCCAGCACAGAGAGACAGACAGACACTGTGTATTGCGCTGGCACTGGACACTACCAAAGCATCTTGAACTATTAGGGGCGGCAGGGTAGCCAAGTGGTTAGAGTGTTGGACTAGTAACCGGAAGGTTGCAAGTTCAAACCGCTGAGCTGACAAGGTACAAATCTGTCGTTCTGCCCCTGAACAGGCAGTTAACCCACTGTTCCTAGGCCGTCATTGAAAATAAGAATTTGTTCTTAACTGACTTGCCTAGTTAAATAAAGGTAAAAAAAAAAAAAAAAAATTTTTTTTATTATAATAGAAGGGTAAGCATCACATTGAAACACTGCAGAGTAACATTGGTGCTTTCAGACTCTCTCTCCATTTATTTTTCACCAAATGTGATGTCATATTCACTTCTGTTCAGGTGTACTGCATTGCTGCATAGACTAGTTTATGAATACTCTGCATTATAACGTATAAAAACATAACAAAGGGAGAAAGTCCATTGTTGGAGGATGGGGGTGGAGTTTTGCTTATCAGCAGATTTGGTCCACAGGAGTTCTATTTATAGAGAGCTACGGGCTATAGATGTTTTCATAGTGGAATGGGGAAGTTAAAGTACACTACATGCTATATCTATCTATCTATTCTACTTTGAACCTAACACCTATCAGCCGCCTGTCAAAGATTTCTGTGAGTAAATACATTCCACGTTGAGAGGTAAAGAATGACAACAAATATAAAAGTGTCCCTGCGTGCCCCTGCAGGAACATGGCTGTCTACAGCTGATCAGCTCTATTCTTCATTATTCTCCCCGTCCCTGATATACTGTGGGTTGGAACCACAACCCCTGTCCCTCCCTCTTCCAGTTACAGTATCAACCTGCCTGCTAGAGTAGGTCTCTCTCTCTCTCTCTGTGTGCCAAGTGGCGTGAGGAAAATTGACATGTTTGGCACACGTTGCTGGTGGACCTCAGGGACCTAAATCCTCCCTGGGACGCATCTAAACGCATCTTTGTTGTTCCAGGTCAATGCTGGTTCTCCACAGGGCTGTCTAAAGTCCCTATATTCTGTCAGAGATGGGCCAGTTTCTGTCAGGGTGTCAAAGGAAGTAACAAGCCGGAGTTGATTTATTAGTTTGTACTTTAGCTATGGGCCCCATGGGGTGGAGCCAAGAATTACTGGCAACATTTAATTGCGTTAGATGGGAAGTGAGGGGGGTGTGTTGTATAAAGCTGACTTGTTGCCTCCATTCGTGGAATCTCCCAATCGAAGGCAAGCTTGCACCTGCTATCCAAATATTATTTTCGTTTTGTGTTTGTTTGTTTGAAAATGGCCTAAGTGTGTATGTGAACAAACTCTCTGTGGCAGTTTTCAATCATATTCCCCCTCCTGCCTGGGTTGAGGTGAGGGCTTCATGAGTGATATTGTACGTGTGTGTGTGTGCATGTGCGTGTGTGTACAGCTGTATGTGTATGTGTGTGTATGTGTGTGCTTGCCTACATTATTAAGCGGGTGCATTCTGGCATGCTCCTGAATAGAACAACAATGATTTATACCATGTCATGGTGTAATGTGAGACGTGTTATTCTGGGTGTTATGCTGCCAAAAACTGCTTTTCTAACAGGTCTCATGAGAATGTATTGTTTTGGAGTTGCACAAAAAGAATGTCTGCAACAATGATCTCATTCGCCTCAGTCATGGAGAATGTCTGGACAATGTTATTGAGTAGCAGATCTATAGCAGATAATCAGTCTTCAGCTCCAAACCTCCTCATTAATTTTGGTGGATAGTTAACATCAGACAACCCTGCCTTTAATCGCATGTACAGATGACATTCTTTTAACTGGAAAACTCCACTGAAACCCTATTAAAATGAACACAATTTCCTTCTGAATAAATAAACAACAACTTCATATTCTTCCCTATCTTCATGAAACAATGAACAATGATAACCTTTTCATGAATGGTATTGATTGACTCTGACTGAGCCTCCCTCTCCAACTGGCTCTTAAATGCAGTGTGTTACTTTAAATATTCTAATCAATGTTTATGACCTCTAGTGAGACTCATGCTGTCAATTTGCCAACTTCAATGCAGCTGGAAACACTCTCTGCTAATTCTGTCTGCCTTCTCTTCTTCTCTCGCTCCTCTCATCCTTTCTCTCCCTCTTGTACATTTTCTAACCTCTACACCTCCTTCTCCCTCATCCCGCCTCTATTCCTCCTCCATCCAGTCTTCTCTCATCCTCTATCTTCTCTCTCCCTCTCTTTCTTTCTCTTCCTCACTCTCTCTCTCCTCCTTTGGATTTCAAATCATGATCCCCTCTGCTGCAAAGAAAACCCCACCTACTCAGCACTGCTAATGTAGTCACTGACAGTGCAAGTGTTCTCTCTCTCCTTCGCTCTCTCCTGCTCTCCTCATATCTCACTCCCTCTTTCTCTCTCTCTGATGCGCTCTCTCTTGCTTCTCTCTCTTCTGCTCGCACTCTCTCTCCCTCGTTGTCTCATACTCCCCTCCTCTCACTCCCTCTCGCTCTCGCCCTTTCCCTGATATCTCTCTCTCTCTCTCTCTCTCTCTCTCTCTCTCTCACAAACGCACACACACACACACTCTCTCATTGCTCCAGTCCCAAATAAATAAAGAGTCAGAGAAGGATGTGGGGGAAAGAGAGAAGTTGCTACTTTAGGAAGAACAATGTTGATGCTACCCAACCTTCTTCATCTCCTGCCTGCTTTTGAGAATGTGTGAGGATTAAAAGCGCGTGGCGGCGATTACACAGGGATTTCTACACCACAAAAGGATGCTCAGTTCTCCCTCCTCTCCTGCTGAAGCCACAGAAGAGAGGACTACCGTAGAGAACTTGTCTACTCCTGTCTCAGCGCTACCTGCCTAACAGTCAGCCGTGCACAGCCACCAGAGGCAATGACAGCCTTGCTGCTCTAGAGCCCCATGGAGCGCAGTCCGACGCTGGATTCCATGCTTTGTAGATATACATTCTAAGAAATTCGTTCTTAGAAGCCAAACCGAGAGAAAATAAAAACTGGCTGCTCACCAGCTCTATGGTTTTCTGACTCGTCCAAGATTGTGATTTTTGGCATCTGACTAAGAGGTAGGTTCTTGCTTTACTTTATCTTGTGTTTTTTGGTTTGTTAATTTGCTGCACTGCTTACTGTCAAAAAATAACTGTTTCCTTCTTCAGGAAATTATTACTCGCAGGGAAATTGTGCTCAAAGAGAGGGGTTTGCCTAATGTTGGTGTATGTCTTTAACTGTCCTATTTAAAAGACTTGTCAGACATTTTTTCCCACTTACACTTGGACTACGGTAAGCTGTGGCTCTGTCCTAGGTACTGTTAGAGAGGATTATGCACAGCTCAATGACACAGAGGAATGGTGACATAGATACATTCCCAAATATGACTAATTCTCCCACATGCAGGATGAGAAGTTAGCTTCAGTCTGGGAAGTTTTTAATCTAATGCTTTGTTGCAGTGAACAGACATAATACTTGAACATTTCAGCTCATCACTCACATGGTACTTTTAACAAGTCAGGAGTAAAATTAAAAGAATGTAAATCATTTTATAATAGATGCAGATAACAGGGTATTTGAGAAGAAGGGTACTTACTCTAGGTGACTGAATAGTTTCTTACAACAAGTATTTGTGTTTGTGTTTTCTTGTCATTTTGTTGAATGTTTTCTCTTTTGGAAACTCCCAAGAAACAGTCCACTGCAAAAAGGAGAGTGGTTACGTACTAAAATGAGACGGTCGGATGAAGAGAGAGATGGATTCATCTTTGTTATGCCTTCCTCCATTACTCTCTGATAGTGAGAGATGTCTCGTACTTTAAGTGACAAACACATACACACATGAATTCAGATGCAGGAATGCCCCCCCCACCTGGCCTGATGTACAGCCCACAGTTCCCTTCTGTGTGGAGTTCACCCTGTGCAGGATGCATATATGCCAAGTGGGGAGTGTGTGATCATATACACCTTTTCTGGGGCTTGCAACTGCCTGGTGCATCAGGTCTCATCAGGTCGGCTCATATTTGGTCTTTGGTCTGATTTGAGTCTTCCTCAATCAGTTTGTGTCCTTTTGCATGTTTGTAGAGTTATTAATATTGTGTGCTCTCTCTCTATCGCGGTCACTATCGCTCTCCCTCTCTGAACACTTATCCAGGTACTCTACATTTACACAAAGGTCATTTGAAAAACCAAATAAATGTTGAGCATGTGTCCACATGCTGAGCCCTCTGAATGCTGGAGAGAGGAGAGAGTCTGGCCTCAGAGCGAGAGAAGCTCTTCCGAAAAGAACTCCCGAAAAGAACGCAATTTCCCTTGGAAGTGTAACAAGCGCTGGGGGGCGAGTTGGCAGCCTGCCCGGCCACTGAAGAGAAATCCCTCCACGCCTCCAGAGGAAATCAATTGACAGAGAGACAGAATTAGCTGCTTTGCTCACCTGCTGAAGATAAGATTACTGCTGTGCCTCCGTCTTTTGCGTTGGCCTGGCGGTAGAAAGACACAGTGGAGGGAACATTGCTACTCACAGAGGCAGAGAATTATTCATGTAAAATAATGACACAAAGTTTGATTTGGGAGTTGATAGAAAGGCAGGGGATGCTCAGTGCAGGGCAGAGCTGAGGTTCCTACTGGATTATGATATTGTGGGGGTGAATAAAGAAGATGCTTGTGATTGCAGAAAAGTGTTTGAGATGGAATATGAATACTGCATCACACACACACACACACACACACACACACACACACACACACACACACACACACACACACACACACACACACACACACACACACACACACACACACACACACACACACACACACACAGAATAACCACATTAAATTGAAAAGAAAATGACCTGAAAGTCCTTCAACTTCAATTCAATGCCAAGAACAGCAAAGGCATCCTTGGCTCTCACCATTCGGTACAGAATTGCCCCTCAAACAAATCAAGTCCTTTTACAGATCTGATCTCACTCCTCAATGTCCTTGTTACATTCAAATCTAATCATATTGGTTACATACACGTGTTTAGCAAATGTTATTGCGGGTATAGCAAAATTCTTGTAAATGCATTCAGAACTTGCTGTGTGTGTCATTAAATGAGGAACTGTCAGAGACGGTATTGGTTTATGTTTCGGCTTCTTTTCGATACATTTTTTATGTCTTTTTCCAGCTAGGTTTCCATCCAATTGGCAACAGCTTTTCGTGCAAATATTTCCATCAAATTGACTTATTTCGAATAAGGCTGTGCGTGATGACATAAAAATGAATTCCCATGTACCGAATAAAAAATCCAAATTAAATAGGTTTCCATTGCATTTTCAACTCTACTGGTGGTTTTAAATGAAACATTTTGTGTTATATAGCGAATGTGCACACTCTGGTCTTGCCACGTGCGCATTAGCCAACACCTCACAGATACAATGCGGGTATAGACAACATTATGAGATTATTATGGACAAAAGAGCTAGATTATTCATATTTATAAAACGGCAGCCAAGCACTGATCATCATGTTGCCAGAATAAGACCCTTGACATTTATTGGAAAGGGGCATCAAGCGCATCACAGTGCACTTTCACCACTCTGTGAAGTTCAACATAATTTATTTTATCCGTAGCCTAATAAACTGCATGCTTTCATTCGTTGTTGTGGGAGGACCAACAAACCAATCATTGAGTGACTCCAAGTTTGCTTCAATATGATGGTTATTATATCAATATTAGCCATTTCTCGCGTAATTCATTTTACAGTTACAAAAAGAGCCCACCTTGTCTGGCTTATTTTGTTTTGTCGACATTTGGAAAGTTTACAGACAAATTTTCTGTTTCCATCAGGCCTGTTGTGCCATTTAAAAAAAAAAATCTGATTTGTACTTTACTCACGTAAAAAAGGTTGGATGGTAACCTGGTTATTGTCAGGCTTCTATTGAGAGTGAAAAGCAGTCTTTTCTGACACGTTTTAGGTAGGCCTACTTTTTATTTTCTGTTATTGTGTTATCTTACTGTAGTAGTGAATCATGTTTGGGGCGTGTGAGGCCTGGATATCTACTGTGCTTTGAGGACAGAGGAAATGGGAAACTGACTTTCCTTTGACTAATTAACAGCCAATCAGACCTCCTATGATTGGCTGGCACTTCACATGTATTTGTGTTTAAAAACTCTTAAATAGTAAATATGTATACAGTACCAGTTAACAGTTTGAACACACCTACTCATTCAAGGGTTTTTCTTTATCTTTATTATTTTCTACATTGTAGAATAATAGGGCGGCAGGTAGCCTGGTGGTTAGAGCGTTGGACTAGTAACTGAAAGGTTGCAAGAGGTAAAAATAGGTAAAAAAATCTGTTGTTCTGCCCCTGAACAAGACAGCTAAAACACTTCCTAGGCTGTCATTGAACATTTGATTTGTTCTTAACTGACTTGCCTAGTTAAATAAAGGTTAAAGAAATAGTGAAGTAACCAAAAAAGTGTTAAACAAATCAAAATATATTTATATATTATATATTCTTTAAAGTAGCTGCCCTTTGCCTTGATGACAGCTTTGCACACTCTTGGTATTCTCTCAGCCAGCAGGAATGCTTTTCCAACAGTCTTGAAGGAGTTCCCACATATGCTGAGCACTTTTTGGCTGCGTTTCCTTCACTCAGCGCTCCAACTCATCCCAAACCATCTCAATTGGGTTGATGCCAGGTGATTTTGGAGGCCAGGTCATCTGATGCAGCACTCCATCACTCTCCTTCTTGGTCAAAAAGCCCTTACACAGCCTGGAGGTGTGTTTTGGGTCATTATCCTGTTGAAAAACAAATTATAGTCCCACTAAGCGCAAACCAGATGGGATGGCGTGTCGCTGCAGAATGCTGTGGTAGCCATGCTGGTTAAGTGTGCCTTGAATTCAGAATAAATCACCAACAGTGTCCCCAGCAAAGCACCCCCACATCATCAATCCTCCTCCTCCATGATCCATGGTGGGAACCCCACACTCTGAGATTATCTGTTCACCTACTCTGCGTCTTACAAAGACACGGCGGTTGGAACTAAAAATCTCAAATTTTGATTAATCAGGCCAAAGGACAGATTTCCACCGGTCTAATGTCCATTGCTCATGTTTCTTGGCCCAAGCAAGTCTCTTATTGTTATTGGTGTTCTTTAGTAGTGGTTTATTTGCAGCAATTTGGCCATGAAGACCTGATTCACACAGTCTCCTCTGAACAGTTGATGTTGAGATGTGTCTGTTACTTGAACTTTATTTGGGCTGCAATTTCTGAGGCTGACAACTCTAATTAACGTATCCTCTGCAGCAGAGATAACTCTGGGTCTTCCTTTCCTACGGTGTTCCTTATGAGAGCCAGAGCTTGATGGTTTTGGCGACTGCACTTGAATAAACTTTGAGTTCTTGAAATGTTCTGCATTGATTGACCTTCATGTCTTACAGTAATGATGAACTGTCGTTTCTCTTTGCATATTTGAGCTGTTCTTGCCATAATATGGATTTGGTCTTTTACCAAATAGGGATATCTTCTGTATACCACCCCTACCTTGTCACAACACAACTAATTGAAATGCATTTCAGATGACTACCTCATGTAGCTGGTTGAGAGAATGCCAAGAGTGGGTAAAGCTGGCATGAGGGCAAAGGGTGGCTACTTTGAAGAATCTCGTAAAATATATTTCGATTTTTTTAAACACTTTTTTGGTTACTACATTATTCCATATGTGTTAATTCATAGTTTTGATATCTTCACTATTATTCTACAATGTAGAAATTGGAAAAATAAAGAAAGAAATTGGAATGAGTAAGTGTGTCCAAACTTTTGACTGCAGTCCCGCATGAACGAAACCTTCCACCAGTTGCAGTGCTCAGAGCAGGGAGTTGATCTTTTTAGTTTTTTGAATGCTCACAGATGAAGCCGGAATAACGTACTGTCTGAGGACAATCACAGACCCTGTTTTATGACAAAAAAAGGTTGATCCCGCTCCACTAAAGGATAGTTTGTTCCAGTGAAATTAAGTTAGCATATGTTATTAATGAATGTATTTAGCTTAATATTTGTTTTTTATTCTCTAAATATAGAAACGGGTACTTTGTAGATGTACAAACTAGGCTTTGTATCTTGAACCCATACTGTATATGGCATATGTACATTTGTCATATACATACAGTACATGTATGTGGACTAACTGTTTGATTTCTTGAGGATAAGAACAGGTCTTCTCAGGCAACTTCCTAAATAGCATTGTACTGTACTTTAGTTTTGTATTGCTGCGTCAAATGCTTGACGCTCATTTCTTATTTTTTACATTGTTTTTCCACAGCACCTCACAAACAAGACAAAAGCAAAATGCCTACTATACAACACATTCCCTACTATACAACACATTCCCTACTATACAACACATTAACTTAACAATATAAACAATCCAACAGGATGTTGCTAGATAATTCAGTCCTCCAGTTTGTTATTGAGGGTGGATATGAGGCTTTCCAATTGATGCTAATTTAAAAAATGTACCACACAAAAAACTCGGTACTGCTACAGGTCTGTGTGTGCTTGCGTGGGTGTGTGTGCTTGCATGTGTGTGTGCTTGCGTGTGCGTGTGTGCTTGCATGTGTGTGTGCTTGCGTGTGCCCACAAGCTTGTCTATATCAAATGTGTATGTGTCTGTGTTGGTGTACTCACAGTGTTTCTGTGTTTTTTTTGCGCATGCATGTGTGTGCGCGTGTCTATGACTGAATGTGTTCGCTTCAACAAATGCACACCTGCATTAGTAATTCATGAGTCATTCTCTATGGCAACAAGACATTTAACAAGCTGCTGACAATGTTCACATCCTGCCTGTTGCTATTGAGATTAATGTTGTGTTGCATTGTGTTTGTGTGTTCAAGGAACTGAAACTGTGTCGTCAGCAATTTGAATCATTCCAGTTATACAACCTGTCCTCAAATCCCTATAAGAATAGCTAATGTTTTCAGACATTCTTCTACTATATGATATCCTGCATTGGGTTCCAATTAACTACACAGATTTTAAAAGTACAAACATGTTATTACTATGGTATAATAATAACTTTAATAATATATTTGTTTGTATGGCAGGTTTCAATACAGGTAATGAAGTGCTTCACATCATAAATATAAAATAAAATACTAATAAAGAAGCAAAGACTGGAGGAAGGAGAATGAAAAAAGATCATTAAAATCATACATTCAATGCATCTTTACAAAACGGTGTCTTCAGCAGGGATTTAAAAAGAGGCCCTGAATCTGCCAGCCTGATCTCGTCTGGCAGACCATTCCAAAGTCTAGGGGCCCTAATGGCAAATGCCCAGTCTCCTTTCATTTTCAACCTAGACTTTGGACTGGTCAACTGTGCCCTGCCAGAGGATCTCAGGCTGCGTCCTGGCTCGTCGGGAGATAAAACATCTGAGATGCATGATAGGTGTAAACCAAATCCAGCCTTAAACGTGATTAATACAATTTGAAAATATATTCTAAAAGTGACTGGTAGCCAGTGTAGAGAAGCTAAAATAGGTGTGATGTGGTTTCGTAAATTGTGCCTTCCTGTATTATACATTTTTATGATTTTCTTCGGAGCCAATATCTTTGTCCGTATTCTTGTTTTTTATGATTTCTTATTGTTTTTGCATTGTCGGGAAGGAACCTGCAAGTAAGCATTTCTTTGGACGGTGTATACCATGTGTAATATGACAAATTAATCTTGAAACTAAACAAAGAGTTACAAAGAGTATAAAGCATATCTATTGTAAATCAGAACCGTGCACTATTTTGTTGACCCATGTGATCATAGGACAATGTATATGGGTAGAATGCACATTGATTTGTTTGTCAAACGGAGGAATAATTCTGATGGTTTATTGATTACAGTACATCAAGGCATAAGTCACTTTGGATTTGGCCATTGCCTTGGAAGATAATATGATTATTGACCTATGAAACAAGGCATTGACAAATTACCACTTTGCTGACTGGTTGTTTAGGCACATCATTCACTGTGGTAGTTATTGACAAGTAGAGGCAACACGATTGCTGAGCACCATCAATGATCTACTTCTATTCTGTAACTGATTGAGTTTTAAATTGAGTTTCTTACTTCTCTCTGCTCTCACACCTAGTGGGGTAGGCATACTTCTCCAGGCATTTTGGAGTATAGTTACGATGTTTTGTGTTCTGTGAAAGTCACCTGTCAGGTTTAGCTATTGTACCTGCACTCTATGTGGATAACAAAGCAGAATCAATGATTTGGTCATGTTCTTAGACTTTGACAAGCGCTTTGACACACCCCTCAGTTTCATCATTCTCTTTGGGAATTTAATATTTGTCAATGTTCCTCACATAAATACAGGTAACTGCCAAAATAAAGAAATACATGAGTAAATGAGGGTTACAAAGTATATTGAAAGCAGGTGCTTCCACACAGGTGTGGATCCTGAGTTAATGAAGCAATTAACATCCCATCACGATTAGGGTCATGTAGAAAAATGCCCTGTGGTCCATTATTTTGGCTACCATAGCTAGAAGAAGAGATCTCAGTTATTAGTGAAAGAGGGGTCTCAAAGGACCATAGAAGCGTTAAAGGGTGTGTGTGTGTTTGTGGCACCTCCATCAGGACTGCTGTGCAGAAGAAATGCTGAGACGCAAGAGATTGAATTTCACTAAGTTCGCCCCATTAGTTTGCATTATATAGATCAATATTTTTTGCTGTGATCAAATCAACATTTTAACAGCCCCTTTTCAATGCAACAAATCTAACTTTGCACGATTAAGTCTGTGATTTTGTTGTAGGCAGTGCCAGAGCACAACTAAGTAGTGTGCTTTTCAGATCAGTTCGGAGCAGAGAGCTGCAGTTGTGCACATTTTTTGTTGATATTCTTTGCTTGTTAGTGAGTTATTTGCCCAGTTATAAATATGTTTAGGTCAGCAATGGGGAGTTATTTCTTCCCACAAGAGCACAACAGGCTACATTTCAAGCTGTCTTTGAATGGCCAGTGAGGGAAAAAGCTTATGTCTTAATTAAAGGGGCAGTGTTGTATTTTGAGACAGGCTTGAATATGCAAATAAGTCAATAGGCAGACAATAATAATTACATTTTACATTGTAAAGTGGTTTCTTGCACCATACAGCACAATACAATGCACTTTACAGTCACCTATTGGCCAATGGAGTTACAGACCAAGTAAGCCCTTTTTAAAAGTCTCATGCAATGTAAGCCTGCATTGAACACCACATACACAGTACATTTGGAAAGTATTCAGACCCCTTGACTTTTTTCCACATTTTGTTATGTTGTAGCCTTATTCTAACTAAAATGGATTCAATATTTTTTTCCCTCATCAATCTACAAACAATACCCTATGATGACGTAGCAAAAACAGACAGTGATGGAAAAAGTACCCAATCGTCATACTTGAGTAAAGGTAAAGATACGTTAATAGAAAATGACTCAAGTAAAAGTGAAAGTCACCCAATAGAAAATGACTTGAGTAAAAGTCTTAAAGTATTTGGTTTTAAATATACTTAGGTATCAAAAGTACATTTAATTGATAAAATGTACTTAATTATCAATAGTAAAAGTATGAATAATTTCAAATTCCTTATATTAAGCAAATCCGCACCATTTTCTAGTTTTTTTTTAAATTTACGGATACCAAGGGGCACACTCCAACACTCAGACATAATTTACAAACAAATAATTTGTGATTATTGAGTCCACCACATTAGACGCTGTAGATGACCAGGGATGTTCTCTTGATAAGTATATGAATTTTGACCCTTGCCTGTCCTGCCTGCCTGCTGACCTGTACCTTTGCCTCACCTCGGTATTGTTGACCTCTACCTACCCTGACCCTGATCCTGCCTGATGTCCGGTACCGTTGCCACAAATTGATGTGTCTGCATCTGGGTCTTACCTTGATTCCTGATAGTACGAACTGGCCATGACTGACCCAGCAGACTGTGCAAAACCATCTCCACCCAGAGAGCCACCATCGGAAGGCATGAGGAATTACTTTGTGGCCTTGTGGAGGGGGTCCAAACGTTGGCTGAATGCCATGACCCGGGTGTTGGACAGTTTGCTGGAGCAATTCCACGGTTTGTCTGGGAGGCCACCTGCCACGGTGGTAACCCCACAGCTCCTCAGCGACTCAGCTGCTAGCAGCGTCGTCTCATCGGTCTTTCCAACTTCTTTCGAGCCCCAGAACGCTTCAATGGAGAGCCGAGCACCTGTCGGGCGTTCCTAGCTCAGTGTGCCCAGTGTGCTCAGTGTGCCCTCGTCTTCGAGCTTCAGCCCTCCTCCTTCCCCTCGGATCTCGCTCCAAGATAGCCTACCTCATCATGCTGATGTCCGGGAGGGCTCTCACCTGGGCCTTGAGGGAACAACAGCCGGCCATATGCGCTAGTCTGGAGGGGTTTGTGGGAGAAGTGAGGAAGGTTTTTGATGCCCCATTCTCTGGGCGAGAGGCCAGCCAGAAGCTAATCCAGGTTCGGCAGGACTCCCGCAGTCTAGCTGATTATGCGGTGGATATATGCACTCTGGCAGCGGAGAGTGCTTGGAATCACGAGGCACCTTTTGATATGTTCCTGTCTCTGAGGAGGTCAAGGATGAGCTTGCAGCTTGGGAGTTACCTACGGCGCTCGATTTCCCTCATCGCTTTGATCATCCATATCGATGGGCGATTACGGGAATGACGGAGGGAGAGGAAATTGGATTTCACTCGCATGCCCAGGGATCCCACCTTGCCTCCGAGTCATCCCGGAAGCTCCCAATGATCTCATTGCCGAGAGAACCCGAGGCATCCCAATCTGCCCCGAGGGCTGCCGAAGACGGCTGAGTCACCGCTTCCTGAGCCTATGCCACTAGGCAGAACTGGGCTGTCGCCAGCAGAACGGCAACACAGGATTGACACAAAGAGTTGTCTGTATTGCGGAACTCTTGGTCATTTTGTTTCCTCTTGTCCTTTAAAAAAAACAGGCATACCGGTAGGAGGGAGTATTCTGTTGGGCCATATGGAGAACGTTCCTGCTTCCCCTGCTCGCACCCCTTTTCATGATATTCTCCTGTGGTGAATCCAGTCCAAATCTCTCCGGGTTCTCGCTAACTCTGGGGTTCATGAAAGCTTTTGAATGCTACCCTGGTGTCCGATCTGAACATTCCCACCCAGCCCTTCTCCATTCCCATGGACGTTAGAGTGCTGGACAGGCGCTCTATAGGCCGAGTCACCCACAACACCACTCACATCAACCTACGTGTGTCAGGGAACCACAGCGGGCTGGAGCCCGTTCTGCCACGCCCATTGCCTGAGGTCAGCACAACCTGCCCCGGGACGTCTTCGCGGGGGCTCGGAAGATGCCACAAACCTCTCCACCATTCCCGCGGAGTACCAGGACCCCCGGCAGGTGTTCAGGTGTCCAGGGCCTTGCTTTCGCTCCCGCATCACCAATCTTATGACCTCGGGATTGACCTTCTCCCTAGCACAACTCCGCCCCGGGGACGACTGTACTGTCTGTCGGGACCAGAGATAAATGCGATGGAGACCTACATCGGGGACTCCCTTGCTGCAGGATTAAGCCATTACATCTTCTTCTCTCACCGGCGCAGGGTTCTTCTTTGTGGAGAAGAAGGACACTGCACCCGTGCATCGACTACCGGGGTCTCAATGACACAACGCTGATGAACCGCTACCACTCATCTCCTTGGCCTTCGAGCCGCTCCAGGGGGCCACCGTGTTTTCCAAGCTGGATCTATGGAACGGGAAGGGGACGAGTGGCAGACCAGCTTCAACGAGGCCAGCGGTCACTACGAGTATCTGGACATGCTATTTGTCCTTAACAATGCCCTGCTGTGTTCCTGGCTCTGGTCAATGATGTTATCTGCGATATGTTGAACCGGTTTGTCTTCATCTGATGACCTGATGACCTCCTGTTCCCCTCAATGTGATTCTCTCCCCCAAGGCCCTTCTCCCCCAATTGCTCAGTTTGGCCAGTCAGCCAGCTCTAGGTAGAGTCTTGGTGGTTCCACACTTCTTCCATTTAAGAATGATGGAGGCCACTGTGGTCTTGGGGACCTTCAATGCTGCAGAAAGGTTTTTGGTACCCTTCCCCAGATCTGTGCCTTGACACAATCCTGTCTAGGAGCTCTACGGACAATTCCTTCAAACTCTTGGCTTGGTTTTTGCTCTGACATGCACTGTCAACTGTGGTACCTTATATAGACAGGTGTGTGCCTTTCCAAATCATGTCCAATCGAATGTATTTTCCACAGGTCAACTATAATCAAGTTGTAGGGACATCTCAAGGATGATCAATGGAAACAGGATGCACCGGAGCTCAATTTCGAGTCTCATAGCAAAGGGTCTGGATACATATGTAAATAAGGTATTATTATTGTTATTATTATTATATATACTTTTTTTGTTTAAATTTGTGAACATTTCTAAACTTATGTTACTTGTCCTTATGGGGTATTATGTGTAAATTGATGAGGAAAGACATTAATTTAATCAATTTTGGAATAAGCCTGTAACGTAACAACATTTTGAAAAAGTCAAGGGGTCTGAATACTTTCCGAATGCACTGTAGGCTATATCAAAATGTATTTCCATGTGAAAATGTTATGGGATTTGCTCCATTGGTTTTGTTGGTAGGCCTACATTTTGCTCAAATAGCCACATTAGCCTATTGGCTACTGTCTAAAACTGTAAGGGTACAGTCTCAGTGTTCATTGTAAACGTGTGCCGGAATTTGCACAACACTCTCACAACGTTAAATTTTCCGCTCACAATTTGCTGAGTGCCACCCCGAAATTGAGGGAACATTGATCTGAATCCAATTGAACACTTATGGGAGATTCTGGAGCAGCGTCTGAGACAGCGTTTTCCACCAACCATCAAAAACAACAACTAATGATGGAATCTCTCGTGGAAGATTAGTTTTGCATCCCTCCAAAAGTGTCCAGACACTTATAGAATCTATGCCAAGGCGCATAGAAGCTGTTTTGGCACCTCGTAATGGCCCAACACCCTATTAAGGCACTTTATGTTGATGTTTCCTTTATTTGGCAGTTACCTGTTGGTGAGTGTGGGTGGATGTGTGCGCGTATGCATGTGTATGTACATGCGCGTATGTCTGAGTGCTTTTGTGCGTGTGTGATGTGTGTATACACAGTATGTTCACCCTTAGTGTGCACTTGGTAACATTTACACAGATGAAGAAATCAGTGTCGGCTTTCAGACATGATGGCCCTTTGAGATGTGGAGAAAATTAAATGAGTCAGGAAGCAAATTCATTTTTTATTTGATTTCCATCTCCAGATGCGAGTCACTGAATTCTCTGGTTTAACAAACTCGGCACAAGTGCCTCTGGCACACATTTATGGGCACAATAACACTGCATATCCTTTTAATGCAGATTCTCCCAGCAAGGGGTCCTGGAATAATGGTTGCGTTGGCAGCATCCAGGTATTACTCATTTTCTTTATTTAGATGCTGCTTTTTAACATGGCTAACTATTCCGACATTACCATATTGTAGTCCGTAAGTACATTTGCAAGCTCAAGTGTGTATTTAGTTTATACCGGAGGGCAGAAAGAGCTCAAGGGATATTTACAGTGATGCTAACGCTGTCAGGCTTCATGGATAATATTGACTTTATGAGCGATGGACTTATTTACCTGCTGAATGGATGGCTGCTTTGACTAATGAGCTTCTGAGATTTCATTTTCTTAATAATGCACGGTTTTCTGGGATGACCGGACTAAATTAAAAGATCTGGGATTGGAGGGATGAGAAATGGCTAACTATCCCTGTGGGCATATTTCAGCTTTTATAGGAACATTTGTCAATGCAAACGTTTGTGTTGTAAAAGTCCACCCCAGGCCTTTTATCTCAGGTTCACTCATGCATTCTATATGCATAGCTCTTTCTCATTCACAACACTGTTACACATGAACAAGCAGTGTAAAGCCCTGCCTTAGCTTTATTTGAAAGCACCACTTGAAGCCATTGTTTAATTTTGCATTAGAGTTAGGACTCATTGGTTGTGTGCCCGAGGCTCTTCACTGAGTTTGCCAATAAATAGTAGTATAGACCTTGGTCTGTCCTGTCCATCCTAACTTTACCAAGCATTCAGAAGGAGTAAAGACACTTTTAAGGTACGACTGCTACATATGCTAAGCGACTGTGCTAGATATGCTAAGTTACTGTGCTAGGTATGCTAGGGGGACCATATTTCCCAGATGTTGGCCCTCACAACCAAACAATCATGTCCTGCATTTTATCAACAAATTCAAACACCACCAATTTAGAAAAAAAAGTTAGATTTGTCCCATATTTCAGTCGGACATTCCAACCTGTCTCGTGCAGTGATGTTGCACTTATGAAAACATATCATAATGATGTGGTAGTCTAAACTTACTATGTTAAACACTCCAACCATTGTCGAGATCTGATACCCTGCACAGCACAGCGCAAGACGTAGGTCAATGTCATAGACCTATTGTCAACCAATCATATTCGGGATAAATTCCAGCTAAACTTGGAGAGGATGGTTAGGCCTCACTACTTACAAAAAGCGTACTTTTGATGAAGAGCTACAAAAGTAAGTAGAACAGCCATATTAGTCTGAAATATATGTAATTTCATTAAACTTGTGAACCTCTCCATGCTAATTAGTTTGTTTCTCATTCAACATATGTTCTGCTACTTCACTCAATCTGTTTTTAAAAGATTCCCATCCTAACGGTTTCAAATTCCCTGAGACCAACCAGAAATGTTCCCAAGCAGAAATGTTTCCGTAAAAAAAACAGCCACACATGTGGTCTCTCATTTCTGCATCAAGAGTAGGCTATGCTTTAACTGCATGGTCGGTGCAGCTAACTGCAGGGGTGTAGTGCCGCGAGAGCACACCTAAGCACCACTTCTCACAATGGTGCTTGTTTAGCAAAGTTAGATCAAAGCTGAATCAATGTATTAGAACATCACAATGATAGTCGAGTTTTACTGTTACACCAAAAACACTACCTAATTTATTCTGAGATTTTAGGATGGTTAGCTGAATAGCATGCTGCCAGAACTCAACAATGCGCACACACTAGGCAGAATGTGATTTGATTGAAACAAAAAACAGAAAGGCTATATAGTTTAATGCCATCTGCTCTAATTTGCTCACAAAACAGTAATTCAAGAAGATCTAAATGCATATTCCCATGAAACTGATTGAGATCAAAGGATTGACATTCAGACACAGTTGGAACATTTCACTGTTAAAATGGGAAGAATTATCATTCACGATTGACAGTGATGATGCCATGGCCTATATTAAAGTTAGGTATGCCTAACTTGGTGTTTGAAGGTATTAAAAATAGTAAATGTTATTGAGACAATAGGCAGAGGTTGCAATTGGAGTATGCATTTTATGAATATTCTATAATGATATTCAATATCTGTCGGTACAAACTGAGAAATTATGACTCATTTACATTTGTATTGCTCTCGGTTTAACCATCCTCTCTAATTGTCTCTCTTACCATCTCTCTCTCTCTCCGTTCCACTGCCTCTAGCCACTGGGGCTCCAGTTAGCTCTGCAGACTGTTTAAAGTAGCTCTGGCACTGACAGATTGATTTCTCTCCATCAAAAGTGTACATCTCTGCAGATCTATAAATACACACTACCCAAAATGGAGTTCCATTTTGATGAGCAAGAGTGCCGAAATGTATTGCTAATATGTTTTGAATGCAGTCAGCCCGAATCTTTGTGGGGTGAGTCTATTTACTCATTATAATAGCACTCAATCAAAAGTCAAGCCAAGGTTGATCTGGCATCAGCATAGTTATACAGCACTAACTTTTAATGCTGAAACAAACACTTTCCTTTTCACCTCATGCGTATCGGAAATATGAAGGTAAGCCTTACTCTAAAATGGATTCAATTGTTTTTTCCCCTCATAAATCTACAAACAATACCCCATGATGATGAAGCAAAAACAGGCAGTGGTGGGAAAAAGTACCCAATTGTCATACTTGAGTAAATGTAAAGATACCTTAATAGAAAATGACTCAAGTAAAAAAGTCACCCAGTAAAATACTACTTGAGTAAAAGTCTTAAAGTATTTGGTTTCAAATATACTTAAGTATCAAAAGTAAATGTAATTGATAAAATGTACTTAATTATCAAAAGTAAAAGTATAAATAATTTCAAATTCTTATATTAAACTAACCAGACGGCACCGTTTTCTTGTTTTTTTTATGACGGATACCCAGGGGCACACCCCAACACTCAGACATAATTTACAAACAAAGCATTTGTTTTTACAATTTGTCTTAAACAAATGCAAGGCTAAACTGTAGCTTTTAGTGTGTGTTTAGAGAGGGTTAGTTTAGCTAATGTCTTAAAGAATGTTTATGTTTTTCCAGATCCATCCACTGACACCTTGTCATGTACAGTAGTCACCATATGGGATACATGTGTATACAATTCCCCCTTCCATTTAAAACACACTCAGATTAGAATAAAAGAATGAAGACCCCACTAGATCTGATCCACACATGTCTCATGGGAGTAAACCACGCTGTCAAAGATTACCATGGATTTGTTCATCTCTCTGTTCTTTCCTTTCAAGACAACAAGCCCACAAACATGCAAATGCGTGTGCACACACACACACACACACACACACACACACACACACACACACACACACACACACACACACACACACACACACACACACACACACACACAAACACAGCAAAAAAAGAAACATCCACTCACTGTCAACTGCATTTATTTTCAGCAAACTGAACATGTGCAAATATTTGTATGAACATAACAAGATTTAACAAATGAGACATAAACTGAACAAGTTCCACAGACATGTGACTAACAGGAAAGGAATAATGTGTCCCTGAATAAAGGGGAGGTCAAAATCAAAAGTAACAATCAGTATCTGGTGTGGCCAGCAGCTGCATTAAGTACTGAAGTGCATCTCCTCCTCATGGACTGCACCAGATTTGCCAGTTCTTGCTGTGAGATGTTACCTCACTCTTCCACCAAGGCACCTGCAAGTTCCCAGACATTTCTGGGGGGAATGGCCCTAGCCCTTACCCTCCGATCCAACAGGTCCCAGACATGCTCAATGGGAATCAGATCCGGGCTCTTCTCTGGCTCTGGCAGAACACTGACATTCCTGTCTTGCAGGAAATCATGCACAACATGAGCAGTATGGCTGGTGGCATTGTCATGCTGGAGGGTCATGTCAGGATGAGCCTGCAGGAAGAGCACCACATGAGGGATGAGGATGTCTTCCCTGTAACGCACAGCATTGAGATTGCCTGCAATGACAACAAGCTCAGTCCGATGATGCTGTGACACACCACCCCAGACCATGACGGACCCTCCACCTCCAAATCGATCCCGCTCCAGAGTACAGGCCTCAGTGTAACGCTCATTCCTTCGACGATAAACGCAAATCCGACCATCACCCCTGGTGAGATAAAACCGTGACTCGTCCAGTGGAGAGCAGTTTTTGCCAGTCCTGTCTGATCCCGTGATGGTGGGTTTGTGCCCATAGGCGATGTTGTTGCCGGTGATGTCTGGTGAGGACCTGCCTTACAACAGGCCTACAAGCCCTCAGTCCAGCCTCTCTCTGCCTATTGCGGACAGTCTGAGCACTGATGGAGGGATTGTGCATTCCTGGTGTTGCTCGGGCAGTTGTTGTTGCCATCCTATACCTGTCCCGCAAGAGTGATGTTCGGTTGTACCGATCCTGTGCAGGTTTTGTTACACTATGTCTGCCACTGCGAGGACGATCAGCTGTCCATCCTGTCTCCCTGTAGCACTGTCTTACTCATCTCACAGTACGGACATAGCAATTTACTGCCCTGGCCACATCTGTAGTCCTCATGCCTCCTTGCAGCATGCCTAAGGCACGTTCACGCAGATGTGCAGGGACCCTGGGCATCTTTCTTTTGGTATTTTTCAAAGTCAGTAGAAAGGCCTCTTTAGTGTCCTAAGTTTTCATAAATGTGACCTAAATTGCCTACCGTCTGTAAACTGTTAGTGTCTTTGTCACGGGCGTAGTCGTTGATATGACCGGACGTAGGTGCTGTGTGGTGTGCGTACATTTTCGTTTATTTATGTAAATGTCGCCAACAAAACAAGAAACAAAGAAATGACCGTGAAGCTTACTAGAGCTATAGTGCCACTAACAAAGATAACTACCCACAAAATACAAAGGGAAAAAGGCTGCCTAAGTATGGTTCCCAATCAGAGACAATGATAGACAGCTGTCCCTGATTGAGAACCATACCCTGCCGAAACAGAAAACATAGAAATAAAGAAACTAGAATGCCCACCCTGGCCTACCCAAAATAGATAATAAAAACCTCTCTATGGCCAGGGTGTGACAGCCTTAACAACCGCTCCACAGGTGCATGTTCATTAATTGTTTATGGTTCATTGAACAAGTATGGGAAACAGTGTTTAAACCCTTTACAATGAAGATATGTGAAGTTATTTGGATTTTTACTAATTATCTTTGAATGACAGGGTCCTGAAAAATTGACATTTATTTTTTTGCTGTTTATATAAACATTTGAATACACACAAACACGCACCATCAAACCCTAACCATCAGTTCTGTCCCAGCGGTTTCTTAGGCTAATGGAATATGGTCTCGACACACACTATTACATGAACAGTTACACGTACACATTAATTTAGAGACGATTCTAAGTTCTGCTGTAGTGTGTGTGTGTGTGTGTGTGTGTGTGTGTGTGTGTGTGTGTGTGTGTGTGTGTGTGTGTGTGTGCGTGTGTGTGTGCCTGTGTGTGTGTGTGTGTGTGTGTGTGTGTGTGTGTGTGTGTGTGTGTGTGTGTGTGTTGGGTCAAGGTCTGACAACAAGGAGACAGGTGCTATTACCCTATGGGCAGCACATCAGAAGGTGGAATGTGACCCACGATGATTGTTTGAATGACGATTGGACATTTGCCGAAACTGTCTGCTAAATGTGGTCTATACTTACAATTGTTCTACACTTTTCTATTCCTCTGTTCAGAGTGACCCCCCAGGATAATGTTGACAGGCATGTGAGTGTTTCCTTAACCCTGAAGTGATAGAACATTTTGGGACCTTGATAACCTGTTTTTTTAAGCATGAGACATCTATAGCCTTCTCTTGGTGAGACCATCTTTAGTTGCAGGTGTATGAAGCTTGTAAGTGGCCACTTTTGTCAAACCTTACAAATCTCTTTGGCTCTAGTGCCTTTTCGCAAAACCTCCAAGGAGAGAGAGCTGGACAAAAATCCCATCTTAAAGGAATGGTTTTTATCTCTGGCCTCCAGGAAATAATTAGACTATTACTAAATGACAGAGCATTAAGAACAGATTTGGCTGCCAACCACCATAATTGACTCCTTTTTTTGCACCGAGTCTCTAGCACTGACTTTATGCACACTCACACATACTTACACTGACACTCCAACACACACACACACACACACACACACACACACACACACACACACACACACACACACACACACACACACACACACACACACACACACACACACACACACACACACACACACACATGCACACACACACATACATTGACTCAGTACTGGTAATCCTTGTATATAGTAGCCTCATTGTCATTGTCTTGATATTTATTTGCACATTTTCTTACTTTTCAACTCTGTATTGTTAGGAAATGGCTCGTAAGTAAGCATTTCACGGTAAAGTGCACATCTGTGTATTCAGTGACGATGACAGATAACATTTCATTTGATTATATATATAATTGTGTAGGCACAGGACCTTTGTCCATTGTTATTTTTGTTGGAGGCTGTAGTCGGAGATTTGTAATACATCTAATGTCTCTAATACATCTTACCACATTGCCTATTTTCTTGACCAAAATCCACTTAGGAATTAAGTTCTTAATGATTAATTATTTTCGGCATTAATAATACACCATGGTTGAATTTTCTTCAAGCTCTCTACGCAAGCTAAACCTGAGATGCAGCTTCATCCACCCGGCAAAACTAATCTTGAACTATCAGAATAGAACACCCACACATCTAGCACATCTGATTATTGGAACAGACATGAATGCCATTTTGGACATGAGGGATAAATATAATAAGACCAACTACAATCAACACACAATCAAGGCTCTCCAGCATATACTCTCTGATTACAACCTCATTAAAGCCTGGTGAGCACATAATCCTAAAGCAAAAGAGTACACGTTCTACTCAAACAAGAATAAATCATTATCACAAATCGATTAAATACTATTATCTACACCTTCATTCGTTTCAATCAGGAAAATAGAAATTCGACATATGAGCTTGTCTGACCATCACCCTTACTACTCTGAATCTTCTACAAGAGCCACAAGACGGCCTTTCAACATTTAATTTCTACAAAATCCTACAATATGTAATCAATTTTAAATGAATGAAATGAATTCATAATGATCAATACAAATTCAGTCGATGACCCCCAGATTATTAAAAATAATGTAACTGCATTTGCATCTTGGTTGAATAAATCACAATTAAAGAGGATTTCAGATTTGGAAATGTTCTCAACAAACACTTTTAAGACCAGGTAGCTATTACTCTTTCCAAAATCAAGACATAACTTAATTTATTGATAAAACAGAGAGCAGATTATGACATCCATTGAGTTAGACTCAACCTCTATTTCCATGGTCATTGTCCCAATCATTTGCTGGCCAACAAGCTACTCAGTAATGATACATTAGCTGATGTATCAACTATTGAATCTGAAACAGGGGAATTACTATCAGAGACCAAATTAATCAATCAATGATTCTCCCACTTCTATAAAGAACTGTACAAATCTGATTGTAAATCCACACCAAGCCAGACAAAGTCCTTTCTAAAATGATTAAGAACTCCTCTGAACAGAGGAAGCCACCAATCTCTGTCAATTAACTCACATTGGATAGCGTGAATAAAGGCAAATCACCTTGATGGGACGGTATTCCTCCTGAGGTATATTTAAAATGTTATAATCAATTATGTCCGCTATTAATACAGCCGTTCACAAAGGTTCATTTGGGAGAGAGGTGAATACAGCACTAATTTAGCTTTTCTACATTTTTTAAAGAATGCCACCCAGTGTTTTCACTATCACCCCCTATCTAAACTGTTTTCCAAAATGTTGTTGTCCCGTCTCAAGACTTACTAAACCAAATTGGTCCACACGAACAAAAGCATGTTTCTTAAAGATAATGTATCATCTCAATGTAGAATGGTCATATCTCTGGTCTGTCTTGGAACACATGGAAATTAGCTTGAATTTCATGAATATTATTAAAATGCTATATGCTAATCCTTCAGCCATAGTTATAACAGGCAATATCTGCTCTGCTCCATTCAGAATCACCAGTAGCAGCTGACAAGGTGATCCAATTTCGCCTTTGCTATTCTTATTATCCATGGAACCACTGGCCTAGGCAATTTATCATTTGAAGGAAATAACACCAATTTCCATAAAATCTACTGATCACTTAATTTCATTATGCACAAATGACATTTTACTATATCTAGACAATGTATCTCGGTCACCTCCCAATGCATTGAAGATCATAAATAAGTTATAAATTGAATCTGACCAATTCAGCCCTAATGCCTCTCAAGACCCCGATGGAGCACTCCATCGGTACTTATGGAATTCTCATTTTATATATTTGGGAGTAGATATATTTCATTCCTTAGATAAACCCACTGCCAGAAACTTTAACAGACTACTCAAATCAATTAAATTTGACCTTCGTAGATGGAATAATATCCCAGTTGCTTTAACCGCTAGAATATCTATTATCAAAACTGCCATGGCTGAATTTCTGTAGTTTAATGCTTCCCTTGGCTCCCCCTTCTGGCCATTGAGATCAAATTCATAGTCCGGTTTCAAAATGTATATGGCAAGGTAAACAATCCCAGATAACACTATCTGCATCAAATGTTTAATTGTATTTCCAGGCACTAGCATTTTACCCCATCCTAAATTGGTATAGACATGAATCTTCTTCCCCCTGCGTGAGTATAAAGATGAATATGGTGTGCCTTATTGCCCTGGATGAGGTGTTCTTCACTGATATATCCCTTACGCTTTGGTCCTATTATTGCTCACACAATTTCTATATGGGGCAAAATGTTAAAACAATGTAACTGGGAATCAAAATGACATGCCCATTCTCTAATATTTCAAAATAATGCCTTGTGATCTGAAGGATGGCCTTTTGTATCCCACCCAATGTTCCAAATGTGGAATCCGTATCCTTACACATGGACAGTAGTGGTTTCAGAACATTCCAAGATTTGAAAGATACATACATATTACCAGGCAATTCCCTTTTTTATATTTACAAGTTAGGTCAGTTCCTTGGGAAACCCAACTACCGAACCATCCAATTATGAAATGTATAAATAAATGATCTGGGCACCCGAATGGACTGATCTCTATAATACAGTATATAGTACAACTTTTGGAAAGCTCATATTCTCAGCTAGCCATGAAAAAAACATGGTCCATAGATCTAATTGAATTTCAGCAACCCTTTAACTGGAACAGAATATGGAAAAATATGACATTAGCATCCAATTATCTGAACCAAGTTTGTTCACAGTCTGTATTTAACACCAAGGAACTGTTTTACGATGAAACTTACTCCAAATACCAACTGTTTACTGTCTCTCCTAAATCAGTTAGGCACATTTCTTCATATGATCTGGGAGTGCCCTGCAGTTAAATATTTCTGGGGCAAAGTTACACTATTAATTTTGAAGTAAATGAATTGCCAGTAGCAATCGAACGTGAGCATCTGCCCAGTGAAGTCGGGTCAAGACCCTGGTGAGGACGACGAGCACGCAGATGAGCTTCCCTGAGACGGTTTCTGACAGTTTGTGCAGAAATTCTTTGGGTATGCAAACCCACAGTTTCAGCAGCTGTCCGGGTGGCTGGTCTCATACGATCCCGTAGGTCCTGGGAGTCCTGGGTGTGCGGTTGTGAGGCCGCTTGGATATACTGCCAAATCCTCTAAAACAACTTGAGGCGGCTTATGGTAGATAAATGGACATTAAATTATCTGTCAACAGCTCTGGTGGACATTCCTGCAGTCAGCATGCCAATTGCATGCTCCCTCAAAACTTGAGACATCTCTGGCATTGTGTTGTGTGACAAAACTGCATATTTTAGAGTGGCCTTTTATTGTCTCCAGCACAAGGTGCACCTTTATAATGATCATGGTGTTTAATCATATTCTTGATATGCTGCACCTGTCAGGTGTGTGGATTATCTTGGCAAATGACAAATAAGGTAGGTGTAAGTAAGGAGGATGTGGGCAGGTGGATGGAGACTAAGGTGGGACAGGTTGGGGTTATCTTTGTCTGCATTTCTTTGATCGTCTTTGATCGTTTTTGTACTTGAACTGCTCCTTAAAACAAAAAGACAAAACTAAATAAATTGTTTAAAAAAATATATATCTCTAACACCCTGATTTGCTTATATTCTGTCCCTTTACCCATGGCGTTGCACATGGCACTTGCGAATTGCTTCCATTGCTTCTGCTGACCTGTGCTGATATATGTACCCCACTTGTCCCCTAAAAAAGGAAGATAATTTGGGCTCCAATTAGAGAGGAGCTTGGCATGTCCCTGGGAGGAATGATTAGAGAAAATAAGAGCTTTTCACAGGCATGCCTGCCATAAGGCAATCAGATCAGCCTCCGAGGAAGATAATGCCAGCTTCAAGAAAACCCATAAACGATGCCCCGGATTGGGAAGATTGAGAGACTGATGCATTATAACAACACAATCAGTTTGAATGTTGTGCCAGAGTGATCAGACGGCAGTAGAGAATGTCTGATGACAGAGTCTGAGTATCTTCACTAAATGCCAATGAATTGAGTGTGGCAGTCATTGTGTTTGTTGCATCATCAGCCATCTTCAACTGCCTATTTGCGTGTGATCGTTAGGAAATGTAAGTTTAGATGTGTTCATTGTGTTAATGCAGTCTTAAGTGACTTCCTGCACACCACGTTTGAGACAGAGGGGAGACATGGGTGTGTGAGTGTATGGTTCCGGTTCTGAATGTCAGCGTAGAGGTCAAACTGCTCAAATGCTGAACAAATAAACACATGTTTCACTCAATAGAACCTGCATACATTTTACTTCAAATCTTTACTTCAGATTTTGTGCCTGCTTTGTTTTATTACGTTAGCTACAGTCACACACTGTTGTTTACACAATTACTATGAGGACACAAGAGTCAATCTCAGTCAGTCTAATCCCATGAAGGAGATGGAGAGACTTTTCAGAATTGCAGAGCCATTATATATATAATATCAGTGGACTCACTATACAAAAGCTCCCCCTAAAAAATGATTTACAAATCAGAATTGTTACGCAAGGGAATGCCCGCAGCAAACACACTGTGACCTACATTTCACCAGAAGCAAGTAAATGAAGGTTACAATGACAACCTTAATTTGATGGTTGTTAAAATCCATCCAAACTCGTCAACAGTTTTGTTGCTCACAACTTTTATTTGCCCTTTCATTTGTGTTGCCACACCGTTTTATGTCATCAAAATTCTTCAAAAGAGCACTTTGAACAGGTATGAGCATGTGTGTGAAATAGAAAGGGAATGAGATATAGAGAACGAGACAGAGAGAGAGAGAGAGAGAGAGGTGTTTGAGTGTGTAATGTTTTATTTACTGTAGGCTCTCTGCAGGTCTCTCTCTCTCGCTCTTTCTCTTACACAGGGAAGACAGCCCCTAGAGGCTGAGGTGAGCTTCTTACCTCAATTATGTTATCATGTTCATGAAATTATATTTATCTTTTATCATTTATTCACTTTCTCAGCTCGTCTCTGTTCTCTTGGCTCCTGGCCTTTGATTTCTCTTCATCTCCCTCGCTGTCCTTCAATGCAACATTTTCTCTGTCCTGAAGGTCCCACTTGTCCCTCTTTGTGTTTATGTTGGCTGCCTGCTTTGTGGTCTAACCTGGCTGGACGTAAAACATTTGGAGGCCGTGCAGGGCCTGGCCAGGTCTGAGCACTTAAAGTCAGTCAAAGGGATTGAAGTATTTAAGAATAAAAAGTAGGCTCTTGGCCCTAATGTAGTGAAGGTTCAGTGAGGTATTCTTGTGTGACGAGTAGCCTTGCCTTGTAGAGGAATCGTGTCAACTAAGAGCGTTAATGCCTAAGCTTCAGCTCAGTAGGCCAACAGTCTTGAGTCACACAGGAGCCCCAAGTCACACTAACAATGTATTTTCTACAGTACATTGTCCCAGCAGGAAAATATCTGAAATACTAATTTTGTTATTCTTCATGCTGATGATACAGTAGTTATTCAGCAGAAAACTGACCAGAGATAATCGTATGAGTCACAAACCACTACTAACAGTTCATGTAAATACATTTAGCAATATTTATGATCGACCACAAGGCTCCTTTGTAAGGATAAGTACCATTATGATGATAAATATCATCTGCAGACATTCCTCCCTGCCGCTTGGTTTGGCTCTGTTTGCAGGATCACAAAGCAGGGGAGGGCTTGTTAGTGCTTGGGTGGTAGACCTCAGGAAACAGAATGCTGATGGAAAGGTGGATCCCTTCTCACTGGACCATATTAAATCACATTATATCATAACTCAGTACCACAGTACACTGCCTTGGTGGAGATGCAGTTTTGTTTAAATACGATCTTTTTGGCCTACCTGTGACATCAGTGCTGTACCTGTCCGGGAGGGCGGGTAGTTTGCCCCCGATAATGCGTTGGGCAGAACGCACCACGCTCTGGAGAGCTTTTCGGTTGCGGGCGGCGCAGTTGCCATACGAGGCAGTGATACAGCCCGACATAATGCTTTCAATTGTACATCTGTAAAATTTGTGAGGGTTTTAGGTGACAAGCCACATTTCTATAGCCTCCTGAGTTTGTAGAGGTGCTATTGCACCTTCTTCACTACACTGTCTGTGAGGGTGGTCTATTCCAGTTTGTTAGTGATGTGTATGCCAAGGAACTTGAAGCTTTCCACCTTCTCCACTGCGGCCCCGTCGATGAACCCTCTGCTGTTTCCTGTAGTCCACAATAATCTCCTTTGTTGTGTTGACGTTGAGTGAGAGGTTGTTTTCCAGGCACCACACTCCCAGTACTGTGTATGGTGAGCTTAGGGGCAATGGTACTATGTATGCAAATAAAATCTCCCAGTAGCTCATTTCATCCATGCCTCAGAGCACAGAGCCAAGTAACCAGCACTTGTTTCCCCCAGAGAGTCAAAGACTATTGTGACTTAATTACTGCGCTCTGTTGATGAGGCATTGTTTCCAGGGCAGGGATGTGCAAAGGCAGGCTGGATCAGAGACGACGAGACAGTAGACACCAACGATGTTCCATAGCCAGATAATTTAGAGCCTTTCTCTGCTCCTCTCTGCAACACGTTTGTGTCCCAAGGGTCATTCCACATCAAAAAGCACTCCCAGGATTAAAAATCCTACAATGTGATTTTCTGAATTTTTTTTCTCATTTTGTCTGTCATAGTTGAAGTGTACCTGTGATGAAAATTACAGGCCTCTCATCTTTTTAAGTGGGAGAACTTGCACAATTGGTGGCTGACTAAATACTTTTTTGCCCCACTGTAGGTGCCATTGACTTGAACTGGATTTGTGTACTAAATGGTAAAAAGTTAACATTTGAAACAGTGGCCAGGTTAAGAAAACCAAAGCATAGGTTGCTGTCATACCTTGTCCATAAACTTCTTACAGGGTAAGGAAACCAATGTAATGTATTTGTTTTAAATCATTCAATAGCAGGAACAGCACCATATAGGTGTCAGCACCTAGTAATATCAGGTTGTAGGATGGGACAACTTCAATGACTAACTTCTCTGAAAAAGGGAAAAAACATTCAGCAAATTCACTGAGAATACATTACATAGCATGAAGAAACAACTCTGTTCCACAGCGCCATACTACTTGTCAGACAGGGAACTGATACTGTATAGTCATTGTTGGGGTGGGATTGTGGGGTGTGGGAGTCTAAGGGCATTTGACTATTTCTTTGGTCTTATTCATTGTTATTGCATATTTTATGAATCCTATACATTAAATTGTCCATTTGGTTGCAATCAATTAGCTTAATTTCTCAGATCTAATTATATTTCATCAAAATAACAAAACAAAAAATCTTTCTTACCACAAATTATTTCAGAGCAATCTGAGATGGTGAGTGTCATGTTTTGCTGAAATGACATGGAACTATCACCAGGCTATGTATCTGTCCTCTAAGGAAAGTGAGAATCTAGTGAAGTTGTGCAGTGAAGGAGAGAGAATTATGAGGAAGATAAGGAAAGATGGTGTTCAGGAAAATGATGTGGCGAGAAGAGGAAAAAGAATCACCTCATGAAACATTTCACTGTCAGAGGGCCCTTAGATTTATCGATGGTGTTTTCTTCACCCTCTCTTTAGATAATTGGAAGCTTGCTGTTGTGTGTACCGAGCACAGAGGAAAGAAAACATATTTTGGCAGGGCTTTGACAGGTTAGACAATGGTGTAAAAAGAACAAATGCTGTCAAGAGAAGAAACAGAGTAGTGGTGTGTGTCTGTTAGGTGAGGAAAAGTTCCCTCTAAAGGGAGACCAAACAAAATGTGTGCTTCTGGAAGCATCAGAATCGAGAAGCTTCAAGTCAATGGGAAATAATGCCCCTTGAATCATTGTGTCCATATTCAGGGTGGGGTAGCATAGCAGGAAACCTCATTGATTTATTCACCCCCCTTCATCTCTCTCATCAGCACAGTTGCCTTTAATTGGTTAGGTGATCAGGAGTATGAAGATTACTTATGCATATTTAAGACACTGGAGTCACACTTGGTCAGTAAATAACCAGACTGAGCGTGATCCAAGCTCTCCAGGTGGGGGGGTCCACGTCTCAACCTCCCATCCCTGCCCATGAATATCAACTACCTCGGCTCCCTACATTAATTCCTGGACCCCCCCGCAGCTCTCCTTAATGGGAGAGTCCAGCATATGCTCCGGGGGTCATCAGTGATGAGCGTGTTGGCTCGAATAAAAGGAGAATTACAACCTTGTTTAATGGTCTGGTTTAAAATCATGCTGAGGATGGAGATAGCCGGGGCCTTCGCGAGATGTACTGCAGAAAGGTGCTGGCTGAGTGCAGATAACCTCTGCAAAGAAGATGTGAATGCTTTTAAGCCACCAAACAGAACCTGAAAATGCAGCTCTGAGTTTGCCCATCCGTCTAACAGCCTCAGCATTTCCCCATTAGCATCTGCTCCTCCTTTCCAAATCTGTCTAATGCCATCCATTGTGTGACGAGAAAATCACTGTTTGATTAATACAGTGCCATGAACTGCCTAGCAAACTGCAGTTATCAAAGGCATCTCAGAAATTGGAATAAATAATCAATTATTTCAGCAATGACCTAACAAGATACCCTTTAGAGGAGGTCAAGTTTCCTCTTGGCAGGTGCCTTGTCCTCCCGTGGAGGGAACAAGCTATCTGCATTAGAGCACTGACAACTCACTGCCTGCCTGACAAGAACTGCCTCTCCTCTGCATCTGCACAGACACAGGAATGTACCTAGAGCTGCATGGGCTGTCCTCTGGAGCTGGAGGTGATCCCTCCTTACAGTCATGGAAAAGTTTGACATGTCATGTCACCAACATTCTAGAAGTATAAATCACAGCACATAGGTTGCATTGTTGTATAGTGAACGGAGGGGTTTCACGTGATTAGGATGGGGCTAAATTACTGACTGAAATGGTCAGACTGATAAATTCCAAAGAAACGATGACTCAATCTCAGTCGTGAAGAGGGCACAACAGCGCCTCTTCTTCCTCAGCGGGCTGTAGAGATTTGGCATGGGCCTTCAGATCGTCAAGAGATTCTACATCTGCAGCATCAAAGCGTCTTGACTGGCTCCATTATCGCCTGGTATGGCAACTGCACCTCCCTTGACTGCAAGGCTCTACAGAGGGTGGTGCGGATGGCCCAGTACATCACCAGGACCAAGCTCCCTGCTATCCAGGACCTCTATATCAGGCGTGTCAGAGGAATGGCTGAAAATTGCCAAAGACTTCAGCCACACAAGCCATGGACTGTAATCTCTGCTCCGTCTGGCAAGCGGCACCAAAGCATTGGGTCTCATACCAACAGCCTCTGAGATACCGTGGCTTCTATCCAGTAGTGTAAAGTACTTATTTAAAAAATACTTTAAAATACTACTTAAGTAGTTTTTTTGGTATCTGTACTTTACAATTCATATTTTTATTTTACTTCACAACATTCCTGAAGAAAATAATGTACTCTATACATTTTCCCTGACACCCAAATGTACTCAGGAAAATGATCCAATTCACACACTTCTCAAGAAAACATCCATAGTCATTCCTACTGCCTCTGATCTGGTGGACTCGCTAAACACATATTATTCATTTGTAAATTATGTTTGAGTGTGCCCCTGGTTAGCCCTAAAATATATATGGAATTTGAAATTATTTACACTTTTACTTTATATATATAGTATATTTTAGCAATTCCATTTACTTTTGTTACTTAAGTATGCTTAAAACCAAATACTTTAACTTTTACTCAGGTGGTATTTCACTTTTACTTGAGTCATTTTCTATTTAGGTATCAACTTTTACTCAAGCGTCACGTATACACCCTCTCCAGCCTCTAGGTCATCAGGCTGCTGATTATCCCGCACACATGTCATTATCCTCTCGCGCACCTGCGCCTCATGACACTCACCTGGACTCCATCACCTCCTTGATTATCTTCCCTATCTGTCACTCCCCTTGGATCTTTCCTCAGGTGTTGTTGACTCTGTTTTCATGTCGGTGCGATGTTTGTGTTTGGTGTTCATAGTTTCTTTTATTTATTAAAACACTCAACTCTGAACTTGCTTCCCGACTCTTAGCACACTTGTTACAGAATAGCACCTCACCTAAGGGAAGCATCAGGGAGTGTTTTTGTTATTAAAAAAAATGTGTTAGAGTAATGACTTCGGGTCTGGGAAATGATACAGGCTCTCGTGCCTCAACCAGGTCGCCAGGCTCCCCTGCCTCAACCCATCTGTCAGGTTCCCGCGCCCCAGCTGACTCGACAGGTTCCCGTGCCTCAGCTGGCATGACAGGTTCTCACGCATCAACAGGAGTGACCGTTCCACTCCTGATCCCCGGGTTCGTCCCCTATGACGGCGTCCTGTGGCTGGAGCCGTGCGTCGGGGAGGGGGTACTGTCACGTGTACTCCCTCTCCGGCCTCTAGGTAATCAGGCTACTGATTATCCCACACACCTGTCACCATCGTCTCGCGCATCTGCGCCTCATGACACTCACCTGGACTCCATCACCTCCTTGATTATCTTCCCTACCTGTCACTCCCCTTGGTTCTTTCCTCAGGTGTTATTGACTCTGTTTTCAAGTCTGTGCGTTGTTTGTGTTTTGTGTTCATTGTGTACTTTATTTATTAAAAAACTCACTCCCTGAACTTGCTTCCCGATTCTCAGCGCACTTGATCAAATCAAATTTATTTATATAGCCCTTCGTACATCAGCTGATATCTCAAAGTGCTGTACAGAAACCCAGCCTAAAACCCCAAACAGCAAGCAATGCAGGTGTAGAAGCACGGTGGCTAGGAAAAACTCATTAAGAAAGGCCAAAACCTAGAGAGGAACCAGGCTATGTGGGGTGGCCAGTCCTCTTCTGGCTGTGCTGGGTGGAGATTATAACAGAACATGGCCAAGCTGTTCAAATGTTCATAAATGACCAGCATGGTCAAATAATAATAATCACAGGCAGAACAGTTGAAACTGGAGCAGCAGCACGGCCAGGTGGACTGGGGACAGCAGTCATCATGTCAGGTAGTCCTGTCAGGTTCCTGCGCCCTAGCGCGTTACATCAAGTATGACAATTTTTCTGCTACTGCTTCCTTCCCCATCACAATTTCATCAAGTTGAATACTTAATGAAATGGCTACCCAGACTGCACTGACTCTATATACCCTTATGGGACTTTATCCACACACTCATACACATTGTCACGTCTGCTCCCGTTCTTCCCCCATGGCGCTTGAGGGCGACAGGCTGCCCTGCATCACGCACTCCTGCCATCTATTATGCATACCTGCCTTCCCTCGTCACGCGCATCAGTGATATTGGACTCACCTGTTTATAACAACCCCTATATTTGTCTGTTCCCCACTGCTGCATTACCTGTTTTTTGTCCGTATTACTCGTTTGCTGACGCTGTTCCTGTCTCGTTCCATGTCCGTTCTATATTAAATGTTTGACTCCCCGTACTTGCTTAGTCTCTCGAGCGTCATGCATGTGACACACACACTGACATTCTCATACAAACACAAACACACACTTAACGCACACACAAATACACACACATATTGAGGCGTGTGTATTTAATGACATGTAAACATACAATCATATAACACTGCTGCTACTTTGTTCATTTTCTTCAGCTTCTCTATCATGATTTTTTTTCGTGGCTGTTAGTGATAACTATATACAAGTGAAAATAACACACTTTGCACTGTCTCTGAAGCTCAAATTAAGGTTTTGTTTTTCACTTGACTTATTTTGCCTACCCGGTGGGAGCTGTAAATATGCTTGCTTAACAAAATTATGTATTTTGAATAGATGATGTTCTATACTCTAGAGCTAATAGCATTCAGCATAAATTGAATATAGATGTATACAGCACAGTTATTTCTCAGTGTGTGAGTCGAGTTCCTTGTTTTTGGAGCATCTTGCTGCTACTGCTGATGTTAATTTAGTCTCATTGGGGTGTATATGAAATATAACAGTAACACAGTGGAACTACTACTGTATAACTATACTTCATAATGTAGGTACAGTACAGCACACAGAGAACATGTTCATATCCAACATAATATAGTATATTGTAGTGCTATTTTAAATCTGCTTCATCTCTGACCATGTTGCTTCATAAATTAAATACATATTCACTGTAAGTAGGCGGGCATCATAATTTGCATTCATCTTCCAAGTCATTATGTAATTACATATATATCTGTTACGGGTATTCATTAATATGTCTAGAGCTTGAAACACTTTCAGCAGTACAATCATCAATGTCAATAATTTGCTAAGTATCATCTTCACGCTAATGTTAAGGAAAGTTAACCAAAACCCATTTCACTTCAGAAGCGGAAGGAAAATATTGTGATACAGTTGTCACTTAAAGTAATAGCATAACATTTCTGACAGCAGAGCTGCTTGACAAGCATTTTGAGGAGGGGGGTGGCGTAGCCTTGTTGGAATGCAGGGAGATGGAGCTCGAGCAAAGGAGGAAACATTGACTAAAACCCTCCCTCATTCCCTCCAACTATCAATCACACAAGGAGCGCTCTAAAAGTCTCATACATGATTAATAGCTAACACAATTAATCCTTTTTTCTGCTCAATAAAATGTATATTTATCTGTGAGTGTGATGTGCAGTGACCTTCATTAGAAAGTGTAGAATTAATATTCCACCTGAACTAGTGACCCCTAAGGTCATGATCCCCAGGTCAAGGGTCAAGAGGGCTAGCAAGGGCCTCTTTCTGGCTGGCTAGTTAGGAATGTTTGTTGTGAGGGTGGATGCTATTCCCCTCTTTGCTAAGGCATGCAGACAGATGCAGGCAGGCTGAGTCAGTCAGCGATGTACACTACAGAGATGAGTTAGGCTTTCTGGTAGATAAATAAATAGGCTACCATGTGGTATGGGCGTTGGCTGGTTTTCAAATATGCATTTATTAGCATGAAGATGGCTGCTGAATGTACGAATGCTGGAGACGGGTTACATTTTGAAGTGAGTGAGAGAATGGCTTTAGGAACATAACAGTATTATTAAGATGAGATCAACCATTTGACTGGTCTTACCATTTGTTATTTTATTTTTTTAAAGTATAAAAGAAATAGAGCCCGCACACTCATAAGCTCCTCCACATACTTTTATTCACAACCAAACAAATGTTTTGATCCTTGCAGGATCTAAATGTTGTTTTTGTGTGAATAAGGGTACGTGGTGGAGCTTAAGAGTGTGCGGGCTCTATTTAATTTATACCAACTTTTTTCAGCCCTGCACCCCACTAAAAGATATGAGTTTGATCACACTTGACCCTTTCTTAATGTATTGATGGGGAAACAATAATTATTGTACTGTTATCAGAGGAAGACTCTAATAATTTGGTATATTGATTATGAGACAATGTTATCAAATAAATGCAGGGACATTGAACAAAGTCAGCCATTTATTAGTTTGTCTAAATATCAACAGATCCAGTGAATTTACAGAATGGACTGTACATATCAAAGCTGTAGCTCATAATGTTGCCTGGATCTTATAAAAACCTATGTTATTCCTCATGGTGACTCAGAAAGACTCCTGAAAGAGATCAACCAAACAACTCAGCACCACTGCACCTGGCATTTCTAAATGAGCATTTGCCCTATTATGTGACAAAAGTACATTTTCATTTGTGTGTTTTAAATCTAAATGTATTTTTCTGCACTCCTTAGTTCTATGACAAAGACACTTATGGAACCAAGAATTCCAATCCAACTATAGCTTGCTTGGTGGCAGTTTGGCTATCTGACACCTCCTGAATGTTGAATATTTCCTACAGTCAGCGGCAAGTCTAGAAAGCACCTGAATGCAAATTAGATATTTATTTCCCCTCCTACAACATACCACCCAGTCTAAGAATGATTGGAAATGTATTCAACAAGGCCAACTACAGAACTAATGATGGAATAGGCTACAGTATAACAGTTAATGGTCCACAACCAAGAGAAAAAACAACAGTAGCCACAGGGGAGGAAGAAGAAGGCCAGAGAGGGCAGAGTAAAAACACAGCTTCTTTTGCAATGACTAGGTAGTCTCAGTTGCACTGTATGTTGATATATTAGCTGCCCCACATCCCCTGCATACCAATGAACGTCCCCTAGACAGGAGAGAGAGGAGAGTCAGGGGAGTTGGGGGAAGGAAGTAGAGTGGTATTAAGTGATGTCAGTCCATGACCAGCATTAGAGATAATCATTTAAGTTTGGGAGAAATACCTTTTTTTTAACCTGATTTAACACAGAAGCATCTTTATACAGGTATGTTGGTTTTTCAGGATCGGAGTCTCCCCCGCAGGATGTTTGTAAGAAACAAGAACATTTCCCAGGACATACACATATCTGATATGGGCAGAAAGCTTAAATTCTTGTTAATCTAACTGCACTGTCCAATTTACAGTAGCTATTACAGTGAAATAATACCATGATGTTGTTTGAGGACAGTGCACAGTTATGAACTTAAATGTATTAATAAACCACTTAGGCACATTTGGGCAGACTAAATGCAATGGTTCATTGGATCAGTCTAAAACTTTGCACATACACTGCTGCCATCTAGTGTCCGAAATCTAAATTAGGCCTAAACTGGAATAATACATCAGTGCCTAAGGGTCTGGGCCTTAAGAGGTTTTTAAGTAGTTTTTGTATCTTTACTTTAAATGACTATTTATATTTGACAACTTTTACTACACTACTAAAGAAAATTATGTACTTTTTACTCCATGCACTTGTTACGTTTTGAATGCTTAACATGACAATATATTTATTTATTTAGCTTTTTTAAATGTAACCTTTATTTAACTAGGCAAGTCAGTTTAAGAACAAATTCTTATTTACAATGACGGCTTACCGGGGAACAGTGGGTTAACTGCCTTGTTCAGGGGCAGAACGACATATTTTTACTTTGTCAGCTCGGGGATTCAATCCAGCAACCTTTTGGTTGTTGGCCCAACACTCTAAACATTAGGCTAAATACCACCCCAAAAGTATATTAAGTATACTTCAGTATATTTTAGCAATTATATTTACTTTTTATTCCTTAAGTATATTTAAAACGAAATACTTTCAGACTTTTACTCAAGTAGTATTTTATTGGGTGACTTTCACTTTTACTTAAGTCATTTTCTATTAAGGTATCTTTACTTTTACTCAAGTATAACAAATGTATTCTTTCCACCACTGCTAATCATGTTCCTCCTTGTCAATCCTCGGAACAAACTTGAAGGGAATTATTAACAGAGTTCACTCAGAGAGGATAACTTACTCAATTCATGTGTGAAAAGGGACTAGTGCTGAATCACAGTTTTTTAAGTCTTTCTCCATTTCACAAAAACTGCCAATTTGGCAGATATTTTTTTGTGTGAAGAATGAGACCAGTCTGTCAGCTAAACATTTAACATGTCTGATGGCTCAAAAAAACTGCTTGCCATAGACATTTGGTGGTTTGTACAGTTCTGTAACTCAAAAGCCACAGACTTTCATATTAATGATTGCCTGCAAAACTGCCCTGATGGCATCAGCTACAATAATGAGACATTTCCTCTAAATTAAGCTGCAACATGTTGTTCAATCTCAGTTGTGAGATCTCATGCAGAGGGCAACATCTTGGTGCTGGGGCTAATGTCCACAGATATACAGTTGAAGTCGGAAGTTTACATACACCTTGGCCAAATACATTTAAACTCCGTTTTTCACAATTCCTGACATTTAATCCTAGTAAAAAAATCCTTGTCTTAGGTCAGTTAGGATCACCACTTCATTTTAAGAATGTGGAATGTCAGAATAATAGTAGAAAGATTTTTTTCAGCTTTTATTTCTTTCATCACATTCCCAGTGGGTCAGAAGTTTACATACACTCAATTAGTATCTGGTAGCATTGCCTTTAAATTGTTAAACTTGGGTCAAACGTTTTGGGTGGAATTCCACAAGCTTCCCACAGTAAGTTGGGTGAATTTTGGCCCATTCCTCCTGACAGAGCTGGTGTAACTGAGTCAGGTTTGTAGGCCTCCTTGTTCGCATACGCTTTTTCAGTTCTGCCCATCAAATGTCCTGTAGGATTGAAGTCAGGGCTTTGTGATGGCCACTCCAAAATCTTGACTTCGTTGTCCTTAACCTCTCTGGGTTGGCGGGACGCTTGCGTCCCACATGGCCAATAGCCAGGGATAATGCAGAGCGCCAAATTCAAATACATTTCTAGAAAAATCTAACTTTCATTAAATTACACATGCAAGATAGCAAATTAAAGCTACACTCGTTGTGAATCCAGCCAACATGTCAGATTTCAAAAAGGCTTTTCAGCGAAATCATAAGATACTATTATCTGATGATAGCACAACAGTAAACAATGAGAGAGTAGCATATTTCAACTCTGCAGGCGCGACACAAAACACAGAAATAAAATATACATCATGCCTTACCTTTGACAAGCTTCTTTTTTGGCACTCATATGTCCCATAAACATCACAAATCGTCCTTTTGTTCGATTAATTCTGTCTATGTATATCCAAAATGTCAATTTATTTGGCGCGATTGATCCAGAAAAACACCGCTTCCAACTTATGCAACGTCACTACAAAATATCTCAGGTTACCTGTAAACTTTGCCAAAACATTTCAAACTACTTTTGTAATACAACTTTAGGTATTTCTAAACGTATATAAATCGATCAAATTGAAGACGGGATGATCTGTTTTCAATACAGGAGCAAAACAAACTTGTTACGCGCTTCTATCAAAAGGTACACAAGAAGTGACGTTCGTTCTGAGCTATGGTACTTCATTACACAAAGGAAAAACCTCAACCAATTTCTACAAACTGGTGACATCCAGTGGAAGCGGTAGGAAATGCAGGAAAGTCGATTCCCCATGAAAACTTATTGAAAAGATAGTGACTTGAAAAAAGAAATCTGAATGGTTTGTCCTCGGGGTTGCCTGCTAAATAAGTTATGTTCTTCTCACAGACATGATTCAAACAGTTTTAGAAACTTCCGAGAGTTTTCTATATATTAGGATCTGGGACAGAGTAGGAGGCAGTTCAGTTTGGGCACGCTATATATCCAAAAGTGAAAATGCTGCCCCCTACGCCAAACAGGTTGTAAACCATTTTGCCACAACTTTGGAAGTATGCTTGGGGTCATTGTCCATTTGAAAGACCCATTTGCGACCAAGCTTTAACTTCCTGACTGATGTCTTGATATGTTGTTTCAATATATCCACATAATTTCCTTACACATGATGCCATCTATTTTGTGAAGTGCACCAGTCCCTGCAGCAAAGCACCCACACAAAATGATGCTGCCAACCCCGTGCTTCACGGTTGTGATGGTGTTCTTCGGCTTGCAAGACTCCCACTTTTTCTTCCAAACATAACAATGGTCATTTTGGTCAAACAGTTCTATTTTTGTTTCATTAGATCAGAGGACATTTCTCCAAAAAGTACAATGTGCAGTTGAAAACCATAGTCTGGCTTTTTAATGGAGGTTTTGGAGCTGTGGCTTCTTCCTTGTTGAGCGGCCTTTGAGTTGTGGATATAGATACTTTTGTACCTGTTTCCTCCATCATCTTCACAGGGTCCTTTGCTGTTGTTCTGGGGTTGATTTGCACTTTTCACACCAAAGTACATTCATCTCTAGGAGACAGAATGCATTTCATTTCTGAGTGGTATGATGGCTGCTTGGTCCCATGGTCTTTATACTTGCGTACTATTGTTTGTACAGATGAACGTGGTACTTTCAGGCATTTGGAAATTGCTTCCAAGGATGAACCAGAACGTGTGGAGGAGTGCAAAGAGGCACTGAGTTTGAAGATAGGCCTTGAAATACATCCACAGGTACACTTCCAATTGACTCAAATTATGTCAATTAGCCTATCAGATGCTTCTACAGCCATGACATCATTTTCTGGAATTTTCCAAGCTGTTTAAAGGCACAGACAACTTAGTTTATGTAAACTTCTGACCCACTGGAATTGTGATACAGTGATTTATAACTGAAGCAATCTGTCAGTAAACAATTATTGGAAAATGTACTTGTGTCATGCACAGTAGATGTCCTAACCACATTTGTGGAGTGGTTGAAAAACGAGTTTTAATGACTCCACCCTAAGTGTATATAAACTTACGACTTCAACTGTACATTTTAGCAGATGCTCTTATCCAGAGTGACTTACAGTAGCAATTAGGGTTAATTGATTAAGGGCACATTGACAGATTTTTCACCTAGTTGTCTCAGGGATTCAAAGCAGTGACCTTGCAGTTACTGGCCCAATGTGCTTAACCTCTAAACTACCTGCTGCCCCTCAGATTACCGGAGAGCGACCAGACAAGCTGACCCACTGACCCTTCACTTACCCAGAACTCTATTAGCTATAACCGTGGCAAACACCATCCTACCCTGAGGCCCACAACAAAAGCTTGCCACTGGCACTTGTCTGGTGGATGAAAGTGGAGGATGGCAATGAGTGTTTGCGATGAGTGTTGTGGTAGTTGAAGGAGGTACTGTGACCTGGCCATGCCCCCTCGCTCCGGGCAGAGGCCACAGAGAGCATCAGTGACTGAGTGCCAACCCGGCAACACCTTAGCTCTTTATCAATCAGCCATGGCATCTATTCCAGCCTCCGCCACCTGTCCCACTCTGTCAGTGTCAGCGCACATTTCGCCTGCTGGATTTAGCTACTGGCTCACAGAAGGGTTCCTTCAAGGGTCATTATGTTCTGGAATAGTATGCTGTTTTCAGAAGCATTACGAGGGGCTTGGGATATTTTAGTTTTGGCCCCGTCAATACTTATCTCTGTGTTTATTTAATTTTATCTTGTCACCTGGGATCATGCACGAGCATTAGACCCAGTTGGAAGCAGTGATTGCAAACTTGGCTTACATTCAGAGGCAATCTTTATTACCCTCATTTTTCAACCTGTGTTCCTTCATTTGTGAACTAGAATCTCAATAGACCTAGGCCCAATAGACTTTTCAAATTATGATTTATTTAAATTCCAAAATGTATGCGTATAAAATGCATTATTTTCAACTGTTTTACATTTTTGAATAGTACTTCAACTTAAACAGCACCTGTCTCATACATATTTTCTGGTAGTTTACAGCATGTTTGCTATTCGACCACTTCTTCGTCAAAACATTCATGATCCCTGGTGACAAGATATAATGAAATAAATATGGATCATTTCAGTGTATTCACTGTCTGGGGTATTTAGCGAAATGCCTTCATACAGCTGTGATACATGCATTACTCGTGTTTTTTGACAATCTCTTCAAGAATGATGAGTTGTAGTGTAACATTGTTGACAAATGAAAGTGATTTTCTGAATGATTTCAAACGGAAATTTTGTGTAAGGAAGGACTGCTTTGTACACTCTTCTCATTTGAATGGATAGGTTGTAGGATCACTCCTTTTTAACAAAGGACAAAGAGTCTGGAGATGAAAGGAGCTCATAGCTATCTGCCTGTTCCCTTTCGGCTGTTGATGTGACTGATATCTAACATAATTTCTTCAGCATCAAAATATATCATCAGTGGCAGGAGGCTGGAGCCCTTTCATCACAAGACAGGGAAGTCAAAGCTCTGTCTCTATATCTCATGTTGTACTACATCAAACACAGCCTCTTGATTATTATTGATGGCAACTGAACTGCACATACAGTCACATAGTGTGTCATGTGGTATGCACATTGTCAGCTCATCTTGAATATTTTATGGAGATTTTTATCAAGTTATCATCCGGTTTTATTTATTTAGCTGTTGATGTTCAATTTGACATGTTAATCATGGTGTCACGTTCGTCATAATTATGAGACCAAGGCACAGCGTGATAAGAATACATTATTATTCTTTAATTAACGAAGACCACTTAAACAAACTAACAGAACAAACGTGGCGCTATGCTAAACAGATTGCTGACATGCAACTACACATAGACAATAACCCACAAAAACAAAATGGAAAAATGGCAACCTAAATAGAATCCCCAATCAGAGACAACGATAAACAGCTGTCTCTGATTGGGAACCAATTCAGGCCACCATAGACCTACATATATCTAGACAAACCAAAACCCCATAGATGTACAAAAAACCCTAGACAATACAAAAACACACATACCACCCTCGTCACAACCTGACCTAACCAAAATCATAAAGATAAGGTCAGGGCGTGAAACATGGACTGTTGCTCGCGGTGTTTGACAATATTTTTGTGAAATCAAAGTAAGCAGACTTGTTGTAGCAGTCGCATACTGCAAAAAAAAAATGTTTTTACATTGTCTAGTCCATTTCTCACTGGAGAGAGCACTTATGAATATATGCAGCTAGAAAAAAAACAGGATTTACAATTTATTTAAAATGCTTGGCAGAAAAGTCATTAATAATAGGTTATGTCTAATATATTGCAGGACATAGATAAGGGAGCCCTATCTGCTGGTGCTGCCCTTACAAATGCTAAATAATGTCATTTTTTGCTAGGGGGAATTATCTTATAGCCTGCTTTGAATAAACAGTGAGGTGATAAGGAAATTCCTTTTTGACTGTGGTTTCCCATGGTTACCAGTCTACAGAGGGCCTTCCATCTCATGCAGACTCTACTTTCAGATAAAACAGTCAGAAAACTGTTCACGCCACAACCCACTAGGGAGCCTCATCCCTTTAGCACCCCAATTAAACGTATGATGATAACTTTGGTATAGGAGGGAAAGGGGATACATTTTGATGTGGTTCTTTGAGAATTCATGTATAGTTGAAGTCAGAAGATTAAATACACTTCGGTTGGAATCCTATTAACAAACTATAGTTTTGGCAAGTCGGTTAGGACATCTACTTTCTCACAATTCCAGCGAGTCAGAAGTGTACATACATTAAGTTGAATGTGCCTTTAAACAGCTAACAGCTGATAGGCTAATTGACATAATTTGAGTCAATTGGAGGTGTACATGTGGATGTATTTCAAGGCCTACCTTCAAACTCTGTGCCTCTTTGCTTGACATCATGGTAAAATCAAAAGAATTCAGTCAAGACCTCAGAAAATAAATTGTAGACTGGTTCATCCTTAGGAGCAATTTCCAAACGTCTGAGGGTACCACGTTCATCTGTGCAAACAATAGTAGGCAAGTATAAACACCATGGGACCACGCAGCCGTCATACCACTCAGAAATTCAATGCATTCTGTCTCCTAGAGATGAACGTACTTTGGTGCGAAAAGTGCAAATCAATCCCAGAACAACAGCAAAGGACCCTGTGAAGATGCTGGGGGAAACGGGTACAAAAATATCTATATCCACAGTAAAACAAGTCCTATATCGACATAACCTGAAAGGCCGCTCAGCAAGGAACAAGCTACTGCCCCAAAACCACCATAAAAAAGCCAGACTATGGTTTTCAACTGCACATGGGAACAAAGATCGTACTTTTTCGAGAAATGTCCTCTGGTCTGATGAAACAAAAATAGAACTGTTTGGCCATAATGACCATCATTATGTTTGGAGGGAAAAGGGGGAGTCTTGCAAGCTGTGAAACTCAGGGGTGGTAGCATCATGTTGTGAGGGTGCTTTGCTGCAGGAGGGACTGGTGCACTTCACAAAATAGATGGCATCACGAGACTGGAAAATTATGTAGATATATTGAAGCAACATCTCAAGACATCAGTAAGGAAGTTAAAGCTTGGTCGCAAATGGGTCTTCCAAATGGACAATGACCCCAAGCATACTTCCAAAAGTTGTGGCAAATGGCTTAAGGATAACAAAGTCAAGGTATTGGAGTGGCCACCACAAAGCCCTGACCTCAATCCTATAGAACATTTGTGGGCCTACAAACCTGACTCAGTTACACCAGCTCTGTCAGGAGGAATGGGCCAAAATCACCCAACTTATTGTGAGAAGCTTGTGGAAGGCTACCCAAAATGTTTGACCCAAGTTACTACAATTTAAAGGCAATGCTACCAAATACTAATTGAGTGTATATTAACTTCTGACCCACTGGGAATGTGATGAAAGAAATAAAAGCTGAAATAAATTATTCTCTGTACTATTATTCTGACATTTCACATTCTTAAAATAAAGTGGTGATCTTAACTGACCTAAGACAGGGAATTTTTATTAGAATTACATTTTAAAACTGAGTTTAAATGTATATGGCTAAGGTGTATGGCAACTTCCGACTTCAACTGCAAATTTGAACTTTAAGTTTCGCTCAGCAGGTTTGGGACTCATTCAATAAATACATACATATTATTAATTGACACAAGGAATTGCCTACTATACAGATTGGGTTTTTTCTGTATTCAACTCCATGTGACTCTGATGATGTCCTAATATGGACCACGTAGAGCTGTCACAATAATTTGTAGACTTCAATAGGGATACTCTGTCCATATACAATATACAGCTACACCATTGAGAGCATTTTGACTGGCTGCATCACTGCTTGGTATGGAAACTGCACTGCCCTCGATCACATGGAGCTACAGAGGGGGGTGCGGACAGCCCAGTACATCACTGGGGCCGAGCTCCCTGCCATCGAGGACCTCTATATCAGGTGGTGCAATAGGAAGGTCCAGGAAATTGTTGAAGACTCCAGCCACACAAGCCATAGAATGTTCTCTCTGTTCCGGAGCATCACGTTTGACACCAACAGGCTTCTGAACAGCTTCCATCCCCAAGCCGTAAGACTGCTAAATATCTACACAGACTATCTGTCTCACTCTACACACGGACACTCCATTCATATATCCTGATGTCTAGTCACCTCACCATTTTTGTAATTTAGCTGATTCTCTTATACAGAGCAATTTACAGGAGCAATTAGGATTATATGCCTTGCTCAAGGGCACATTAACAGATTTTTCACCTAGTCGGCTTGGGGACTCGAATGAGCGACCTTTCAATTACTGGCCAAACGCTCTTATTTTATATTTTATTTCACCTTTATTTAACCAGATAGGCTAGTTGAGAACAAGTTCTCATTTACAACTGCGACCTGGCCAAGATAAAGCATAGCAGTGTGAAAAGACAACAACACAGAGTTACACATGGAGTAAACAATAAACAAGTCAATGACACAGTAGAAAAATAAAAAAAGAGTCTATATACAGTGCCTTGCGAAAGTATTCGCCCCCCCTTGAACTTTGCGACCTTTTGCAACATTTCAGGCTTCAAACATAAAGATATAAAACTGTATTTTTGTGTGAAGAATCAACAACAAGTGGGACACAATCATGAAGTGGAACGACATTTATTGGATATTTCAAACTTTTTTAACAAATCAAAAACTGAAAAATTGGGCGTGCAAAATTATTCAGCCCCTTTACTTTCAGTGCAGCAAACTCTCTCCAGAAGTTCAGTGAGGATCTCTGAATGATCCAATGTTGACCTAAATGACTAATGATGATAAATACAATCCACCTGTGTGTAATCAAGTCTCCGTATAAATGCACCTGCACTGTGATAGTCTCAGAGGTCCGTTAAAAGCGCAGAGAGCATCATGAAGAACAAGGAACACACCAGGCAGGTCTGAGATACTGTTGTGAAGAAGTTTAAAGCTGGATTTGGATACAAAAAAGATTTCCCAAGCTTTAAACATCCCAAGGAGCACTGTGCAAGCGATAATATTGAAATGGAAGGAGTATCAGACCACTGCAAATCTACCAAGACCTGACCGTCCCTCTAAACTTTCAGCTCATACAAGAAGACTGATCAGAGATGCAGCCAAGAGGCCCATGATCACTCTGGATGAACTGCAGAGATCTACAGCTGAGGTGGGAGACTCTGTCCATAGGACAACAATCAGTCGTATATTGCACAAATCTGGCCTTTATGGAAGAGTGGCAAGAAGAAAGCCATTTCTTAAAGATATCCATAAAAAGTGTTGTTTAAAGTTTGCCACAAGCCACCTGGGAGACACACCAAACATGTGGAAGAAGGTGCTCTGGTCAGATGAAACCAAAATTGAACTTTTTGGCAACAATTCAAAACGCAACACAGCTCATCACCCTGAACACACCATCCCCACTGTCAAACATGGTGGTGGCAGCATCATGGTTTGGGCTGTTTTTCTTAAGCAGGGACAGGGAAGATGGTTAAAATTGATGGGAAGATGGATGGAGCCAAATACAGGACCATTCTGGAAGAAAACCTGATGGAGTCTGCAAAAGACCTGAGACTGGGATGGAGATTTGTCTTCCAACAAGACAATGATCCAAAACATAAAGCAAAATCTACAATGGAATGGTTCAAAAATAAACATATCCAGGTGTTAGAATGGCCAAGTCAAAGTCCAGACCTGAATCCAATCGAGAATCTGTGGAAAGAACTGAAAACTGCTGTTCACAAATGCTCTCCATCCAACCTCACTGGGCTCGAGTTGTTTTGCAAGGAGGAATGGGAAAAAATGTCAGTCTCTCGATGTGCAAAACTGATAGAGACATACCCCAAGCGACATACAGCTGTAATCGCAGCAAAAGGTGGCGCTACCAAGTATTAACCTAAGGGGGATGAATAATTTTGCACGCCCAATTTTTCAGTTTTTGAATTGTTAAAAAAGTTTGAAATATCCAATAAATGTCGTTCCACTTCATGATTGTTTCCCACCTGTTGTTGATTCTTTATGTTTGAAGCCTGAAATGTGGCAAAAGGTCGCAAAGTTCAAGGGGGCTGAATACTTTCGCAAGGCACTGTACATTGTGTGCAAAAGGCATGAGGACGTAGGCGAATAATTACAATTTAGCAGATGGAGTGAAATGATCAAATGGTCATGTGCAGGTAGAGATACTGGTGTTCAAAAGAGCAGAAGGTAAATTGGGTGGGCTATTTACCGATGGACTATGTACAGCTGCAGCGATCGGTTAGCTGCTCAGAGAGCAGATGTTTAAAGTTGGTGAGGGAGATAAAAGTCTCCAACTTCAGCGATTTTTGCAATTCATTCCAGTCACAGGCAGCAGAGAACTGGAAGGAAAGGCGGCCAAATGAGGTTTTGGCTTTAGGGATGGTCAGTGAGATACACCTACTGGAGCGCGTGCTACGGGTGGGTGTTGCCATCATGACCAGTGAACTGAGATAAGGCGGAGCTTTACCTAGCATGGCCTTGTAGATGACCTGGAGCCAGTGGGTCTGGCGACGAATATGTAGCGAGGACCAGCCGACGAGAGCATACAGGTCGCAGTGGTGGGTGGTATAAGCTGCTTTAGTAACAAAACTGATGGCACTGTGATAAACTGCATCCAGTTTGCTGAGTAGAGTATTGGAAGCTATTTTGTAGATGACAGCGCCGAAGTCGAGGATCGGTAGGCTACTTAGTTTTACTAGGGTAAGTTTGGCGCCGTGAGTGAAGGAGGCTTTGTTGCGGAATCGAAAGCAGACTCTAGATTCGATTTTAGATTGGAGATGTTTGATATGAGTCAAGAAGGAGATTTTACAGTTTAGCCAGACACCTAGGTACTTTTAGATGTCCACATATTCTAGGTCGGCACCATCCAGGGTGGTGATGCTAGTCGGGCGTGCGGGTGCAGGCAGCGAACGGTTGAAAATCATGCAGTTGGAGGCCACAGAAGCAGTGTGGTATTGCATTGAAGCTTGTTTTGAGGTTAGATAGCACAGTGTCCAAGGAAGGGCCAGAAGTATACAGAATGGTGTCGTCTGCGTAGAGGTGGATCAGGGAATCGCCCGCAGCAAGAGCAACATCATTGATATATACAGAGAAAAGAGTCGGCCCGAGAATTTAACCCTGTGGCACCCCCATAGAGACTGCCAGAGGACCGGACAACATGCCCTCCGATTTGACACACTGAACTCTGTCTGCAAAGTAGTTGGTGAACCAGGTAAGGAAGTCATTAGAAAAACCGAGGCTACTGAGTCTGCCGATAAGAATATGGTGATTGACAGAGTCGAAAGCCTTGGCCAGGTCGATGAAGACGGCTGCAGAGTACTGTCTTTTATCGATGGCGGTTATGATATCGTTTAGTACCAAGAGCGTGGCTGAGGTGCACTCGTGACCGGCTCGGAAACCAGATTGCACAGCGGAGAAGGTACGGTGGGATTCGAGATGGTCAGTGATCTGTTTGTTGACTAGGCTTTCGAAGACCTTAGATAGGCAGGGCAGCATGGATATAGGTCTGTAGCAGTTTGGGTCCAGGGTGTCTCCCCCTTTGAAGAGGGGGATGACTGCGGCAGCTTTCCAATCCTTGGGGATCTCAGACGATATGAAAGAGAGGTTGAACAGGCTGGTAATAGGGGTTGCGACAATGGTGGCGGATAGTTTCAGAAATAGAGGGTCCAGATTGTCAAGACCAGCTGATTTGTACGGGTCCAGATTTTGCAGCTCTTTCAGAACATCTGCTATCTAGATTTGGGTAAAGGAGGGGGGGGGGGCTGTTGGCCGAGGTAGGAGTAGCCAGTAGTTAGGCATGAAGGCTCTTAATCACTAGGCTACCTTACAACTTTACGTATCTAACCCTAACTCTCCAGTATCCCTGCACATTGTAAATATGGTCTGGGCACTGACCCTGGAACGGCCCCTGTATATAGCTTAGTTACTTTCTCGTGTTCTTCTTATTTGTATTTATTGTGTGTTTTTGTTCTACTTGACATTGTAATATTGTTTTATTGTTCTACTGCATTGTTGTGAAAGAGTGAACAAGAAAGGCATTTCACTGTACTAGTCCATGTGACAATGAATCTTGAAACTTGTATATACACTGAATATACAAAACATTGAGAACACCTGCTCTCTCCTTGACATAGACCGACCAGGTGAATCCAGGTGAAAGCTTTGATGGGGGGTATGTTCAGTGTATTTCTCTATTTAGTGCTTTAATTATCAAGCAGGGATCACTTATGTTGCACCATAGAAGAGTGTATACAGGACCCTGGAGCCTACAGAAGAAGTTCATACTTGGATAGAAAAAGAGAGAAAATCCTGCTTCTGTATAATCAATATTTGAGAGTAAATGTTTAATGACAGGATTCTGTGGCAGCACCAGCCCTGCCCTCACTCAGGTTCTGTCCCAGCGTACTCCTATATTGCCACTCCTATTTGCCATATGTTCAGTTTAAGCATGCTAGAAAGTGTGTGCCCTCAGAACCTGGAGGGAAGCAAAAGTTATTCCCCTACCTAAGAATAGTAAAGCCCCCTTTACTGGCTCAAATAGCCAACCAATCAGCTGTTACCAACCTTTAGTAAACTTTTGGAACAACAGACTTTTTTGTTGTTATATTTTCACCCCTTTTTTCTCCCCAATTTCATGGTATCCAATTGGTAGTAGTTACAGTCTTGTTTCATCGCTGGAACTCCTGTACGGACTCAGGAGAGGCGACTGTTGAGAGCCATGCGTCCTCCGAAACACAACCCAACCAAGCCGCACAATGACACAATGCCCATCCAACCCGAAGCCAGCCGCACCAATGTATCGGAGGAAAGACCGTACACCTGGCGACCGTGTCAGCGTGCACTGCCCTGGCCCGCCACAGGAGTCACTAGTGCACGTTGAGACAAGAATATCCCTGCTGGCCAAACCCTCCCCTAACCCGGACGACGCTGGGCCAATTGTACGCCTCCCCATGGGCCTCCTGGTCATTTTTAACAGCACTATCAACAAGGCAGGTCCTATGGCCCAAGTTTTGTTCAAACCTGGACTACTGTTCAGTCATGTGGTCAGGTGCCACAAAGAGGGACTTAGGAAATTGCAATTGGCTCAGAACAGGGCAGCAGAGCTGGCCCTTGGTTGTACACAGTGAGCTAACATTAATCATATGCATGTCAATCTCTCCTGGCTCAAAGTGGTGGAGAAATTGACTTGATCAATACTTGTATTTGTTGAATGCACCAAGCTGTCTGTTTGAACTAATGGCACACAGCTCAGACACCCATGCATATGCCACAAGACAAGTCACCAAAGGTCTCTTCACAGTCCCCAAAACAGAATATGGGAGGCGCACAATACTACATAGAGCCATGACTACATGGACCTCTATTCCACATCAAGTAACTCATGCTAGCAGGAAAAATAGATTTAAAAATAAGATTATAATACACCTTATGGGACAGCGGGGACTGTGAAGCAACACAAGCATAGGTACAGACACATGCATACAAACACACGATAACATAATGTACGCACTATACACATACGTACACATGGATTTTGTGTTGTAGTAGAGTAGGGGCCTGAGGGAACACACTTAATATGTTGTGAAATCTGTTGTGTAATGTTAAAAAAAATGTATAACTGCCTTTATTTTGCTGCACCACAGGAAGAGTAGCTGGGGATCCATAATACATACGAATACTGCTCCTCCTCCTCGTTGTTAATCATGGGGTTAATTTGTGAGTATGTTATGGCATATGTGCATACATGCATGTATTACTTATTCCAGTAACTGTGGATATAGATGATACCCAAGGAAATGTCTGAGGTACAATGATATGTCTTTATAAGTAGCACATTTTTCTGTGTCTTATGTGAGCTTAGAAAAATACATTTTAAACAACAATTATTTTTGTTGCTTAGGCACCACAGTCTGATAAGCATCCATTAATTAAGAGATAACATGCTCTCAGGAAATCCTCTAATTGTTCCTTGAGCTCAGGCTTCTTACAATTATCATATTTGTCACGTCTCTCGTCAGAACGAGGATCGGACCAAAGCGCAGCGTGGTACATGTTTATTCTATTTATTTATTAACTGAACACCGACAACAACAAAACAAAACACGACCGTGACGTTCTGCAGGGCAAAATAACAACCAATGCAAAAATAAGAATGCACAAATGAAAGAGGGAAAAAGGATTGCTTAAGTATGATTCCCAATCAGAGACAACAATAGACAGCTGCCTCTGATTGGGAACCACACTCAGCCAAAAACAAAGAAATACAAAACATAGAAATAAATAAAGAAACTAGAATGCCCACCCTAGTCACACCCTGGCCTAACCGAAATAGAGAATAAAAACCTCTCTATGGCCAGGGCGTGACAATATTACATTTAATATTTGACAGAGAATTCCTGAAAATGCAGTTTGTTGACATTCATGTGTTCTGTCTTAGTTATTCCAATCTTATCTATTCCCCTGTCCATCAACAATCTTCAATCATCGTCAACTCAGATAGCAGAGCTAAAGCTTTACGATAAGCTAAGAAGTTGTTGTTGTTTACTGTCACAGCATCACGTCTTTGTTCTTGTCTTTCTCTGAGGGTGAAGTTGCGTCTTTGAACATCACTGAAACAATCCCAACTATAGAGAAAATGACACTCAGTATAAACTGTTCATATCCACAGGTTTAATGCATTACTCTATCTAGTAAAATGAGTTAATTTATTAGTAATAGTACAGTATAGTTGACTGCAATCCCTTCGATTCATCAAAATGTAATATATTTTCCATGGTCTTCATTGCTCAGACACAATGTATACTTAGAATTTTTTGTAATTGGTTTTAACCCTTATTGTACCAGATAAGTTAACTGACAACACATTATCATTTACAGCAACGACCTGGGGAATAGTTACAGGGGAGAGGAGGTGGGATGAATGAGCCAATTGTAAACTGGGGATTATTAGGTGGTCATGATGGTATGAAGGCCAGATTGGGAATTTAGAACTACTGCACTTTTAGAAGAAGAAAAAAGGTGTTATCTAGAACCTTAACAGGTTTTGGGGCTGTAGGAAAACCCTTTTTGGTTCCAGGTAGTGCCTTTTTGTTTCCAGGTAGAACTCTTTTGGGTTCTATATAGAACCCTTCCACAAAGGGTTCACTACATTTTTGTATTTGGGGAAATTTTGCCTTGGAGAAATTCTAGTTTTGAGCCTTCAAAGTTTCTATTAACCAATACTTTCCATACAGGATGCAAAATTATCCAAGAAAATATTTTTGGAAATAAATAAATAATTCAATAAATTCCAAGTAAGATGTGACCAAAATGAAATCAGGTTTACTGTTATTTAAATTACAATGTGCTTGCTCTGGTTGAACATGCTTATTTCCTTCTTCCTAAGGCTGAAGAAAATTTAGAAAACACATCGCACTATTTACCACCTGGGAAAGATAAGGAGTCATGCTGCAGAAAGCCTAACACCTAATCTTGTGGGGGAATACATATCGCATCGCAAAACATGCATTTTATGACTGGAAAATATTTGAATTAATCAATTAATTCCCAGTAAAATGTAACCATAAAGAAATACCCTTCTTAGTCCAGCTTTGGGTCATAGTCATAAACACCACTATCTAAGTACTATGCAGCTGTCTAAACAGGTTGGCTGACAACTCATAAAAATGACAAGCTGTGTGTTGTTATGATTCTGAACAGTCAGATAGCTTGCAACAATGACAAGAAGCTGCCATGTGGGGAATAGTACAGTGGGGCAAAAAAGTATTTAGTCAGCCACCAATTGTGCAAGTTCTCTCACTTAAAAAAGATGAGGCCTGTAATGTTCATCATAGGTACACTTCAACTATGACAGACAACATGAGAAAAGTAAATCCAGAAAATCACATTGTAGGATTTATAATGAATTTATTTGCAAATTGTGGTGGAAAATAAGTATTTGGTAAATAACAAAAGTTTATCTCAATTCTTTGTATACCCTTTGTTGGCAATGACAGAGGTCAAACGTTTTCTGTAAGTCTTCACAAGGTTTTCACACACTGTTGCTGGTATTTTGGCCCAGTCCTTAATGCAGATCTCCTCTAAAGCAGTGATGTTTTGGGGCTGTTGCTTGGCAACACAGGCTTTCAACTCCCTCCAAAGATTTTCTATGGGGTTGAGATCTGGAGACTGGCTAGGCCACTCCAGGACCTTGAAATGCTTCTTACGAAGCCACTCCTTCGTTGCCCGGGCGGTGTGTTTGGGATCATTGTCATGCTGAAAGACCCAGCCACGTTTAATCTTCAATGCCCTTGCTGATGGAAGGAGGTTTTCAGTCAAAATATCACGATACATGGCTCCATTCATTCTTTCCTTTACACTGATCAGTCGTCCTAGTCCCTTTGCAGAAAAACAGCCCCAAAGCATGATGTTTCCACCCCCATGCTTCACAGTAGGTATGGTGTTCTTTGGATACAACTCAACATTCTTTGTCCTCCAAACACGACAAGTTGAGTTTTTTCCAAAAAGTTCTATTTTGGTTTCATCTGACCATATGACATTCTCCCAATCTTCTTCTGGATCATCCAAATGCTCTCTAGCAAACTTCAGACGGGCCTGGACATGTACTGGCTGAAGCAGGGGGACACGTCTGGACTGCAGGATTTGAGTCCCTGGCGGCGTAGTGTGTTACTGATGGTAGGCTTTGTTACTTTGGTCCCAGCTCTTTGCAGGTCATTCACTAGGTCCCCCGTGTGGTTCTGGGATTTTTGCTCACCGTTCTTGTGATCATTTTGACCCCACAGGGTGAGATCTTGCATGGAGCCCCAGATCGAGGGAGATTATCAGTGGTCTTGTATGTCTTCCATTTCCTAATAATTGCTCCCACAGTTAATTTCTTCAAACCAAGCTGCTTACCTATTTCAGATGCAGTCTTCCCAACCTGGTGCAGGTCTACAATTTTGTTTCTGGTGTCCTTTGACAGCTCTTTGGTCTTTGCCATAGTGGAGTTTGGAGTGTGACTGTTTGAGGTTGTGGGCAGGTGTCTTTTATACTGATAACAAGTTCAAACAGGTGCCATTAATACAGGTAACGAGTGGAGGACAGAGGAGCCTCTTAAAGAAGAAGTTACAGGTCTGTGAGAGCCAGAAATCTTGCTTGTTTGTAGGTGACCAAATACTTATTTTCCACCATAATTTGCAAATAAATTCAATAAAAATCCTACAATGTGATTTTCTGGATTTTTTTCTTCTAATTTTGTCTGTCGTAGTTGAAGTGTACCTATGATGAAAATTACAGGCCTCTCTCATCTTTTTAAGTGGGAGAACTTGCACAATTGGTGGCTAACTAAATACTTTTTTGCCCCACTGTAGGATTCATTTTACTGTGGATATAGATACTTTGTACCTGTTTCCTCCAGCATCTTCACAGGGTCTGTAGGTGTTCTGTGATTGATTTACACTTTTCACACCAAAGTGCATTCATCTCTAGGAGACAGAACGCGTCTACATCCTGAGCGGTATGATGGCTGCGTGGTCCCATGGTGTTTATACTTGCGTACTATTGTTTGTACAGAAGAACGTGGTACCTTCAGGCATTTGGAAATTGCTCCCAAGGATGAATCAGACTTGTGGAGGTCCAAAATGTATTTTCTGATGTCTTGGCTGATTTCTTTTGATTTTCCCATGAAGTCAAGCAAAAAGGCACTGAGTTTGAAGGTAGGCCTTGAAATACATCCATAGGTACACTTCCAATTGACTCAAATGATGTCAATTAGCCTATCAGAAGCTTCTAAAGCCATGCATAATTTTCTGGAATTTTCCAAGCTGTTTAAAGGCACAGTCAACTTAATGTTTGTTAACATCTGACCCACTGGAATTGTGATACTTGTGTTATGCACAAAGTAGATGTACTAACTGACTTGCCATAACTATAGTTTGTTAATTAACAAGAAATGTGTGGAGTGGTTGAAAAATTAGTTTTAATGACTCCAACCTAAGTGTATGTAAACTTCCGACTTCAACTGTCTGTAAGAATGCTGTTCATTTATAGCTTTGCATTTAACCCCATAATACCCTCCAAGCTCATCATTAAGCTTGGGGCCCTGGGTCTGAACCCCCCTTCCCCTCCAGTATATAGAGTATTCTATTGTGTTATTGACTATATGTTTGTTTGTCCCATGTCTAACTCTGTGTTGTTGTTTTTGTCACACTGCTTTGCTTTATCTTGGCCAGGTCGCAGTTGTAAATGAGAATTTGTTGCTGGCCTACCTGGATAAATAAAGGTGAAAAAGAAAAAGAAAACGCAGGGTTCTCCACAATAATACACACAAATCTAAAAGTAAAATAATGGAATTAAGAAATATATATAATTAGAAAAATAAAGTAGAATAGAATACAGTATATACATACATATGAGATGAGTAAAGTAGTATGCACACATTATTTAAGCATTATTAAAGTAACTAGTGTTCCATTATTAAAGTGGCCAGTGATTTAAAGTCTATGTATACAGGGCAGCAGCCTCTAAGGTGCGTGGTTGCGTAACAGGGTGGAAGCCGGTTAGTGATGGCTATTTAACAGACTGATGGCCTAATGATAGAAGCTGTTTTCCAGTCTCTCGGTCCCAGCTTCAATGCACCTGTACTGACCTCACCTTCTGGATGATAGTGGGGTAAACAGGCTGTGGCTTGGTTGGTGGATGTCCTTGATGATCTTTTTGGCCTTCCTCTGACATTGGGTGCTGTAGGTGTCCTAGAGGCCCCTGGTGATGTGTTGGGCAGATCGCACCACCCTCTGGAGAGCCTTGGATCAAATGAATTTGGAGCGTACACAATAATAAAGGGATTTTTTTTCCATTATGGATACACTTCATGAAAGTCATTCTGCATTCTTGGTCTTCACCTTTACCCAAGATGGTAATTTTGAGTTTCTCATCTATCATTATTATTATCATTTAGTTTTGTTTGGTGTTGATGAAAAAGACAGGCTGGTCAAAAGGAAGAGCTGTCAATTCCAGACGTTTCAAAAAGGTCCTGAGGATGTCGATATAGTCCTTCATCGGTGCTCACCTCAAAATAAGTCTAATAATGATGGCACAGCACTGGGCTCAAACTCACAATGCGCAGAGCCAGAGTGCGCTGCTTAGACCACCGCAGTTCACAATTCCCTAGCAAGCAGGTAGAGTACTTGACGATAGCTAATGGAAACAGCACATTGTTTTTTATTATTTTGTTGTAAGCCTTCTCCAAATGATAGCTCTAAACCTTAACCACTCAGAATTAATACCTAATCTTAACCCTTTGAGTTGTTTCTGGTTTAACCCTGTAACCACACAGAATTAATTGGTAAAACATTGGTGTTCATCCAATTCAGTCAAATTCCATAGTAGAACTATGAGAGCGGGTTGGAAAAAGCAGCCAGTTTGTACAAATGGTTCTCAATTTTATGTGAGTCCTTTTGGAGCAGGTATGTTAGCTGGCCAACAAGTGATGAGTGTGAAATAACACAAGCGTAGACCAAAATGGACCTTTCTCCAAGGAAATGACCAGGAATTTTATTCAGGAAAGAAACAACTGAAATCGCCACGCTAAGTAACAATAAAACCAAAACCTATCTCGTCTTTGAACCTTTCTATATGGGTCTTCCAGTCCCTCTCTGCTACCGACGTAGGCCCCTGGATCTGCCTATTTATACAGGGGTTGTGACCGATGTTCTTAGGGATCTGCAGTACTGCTGATCCTGACAACTACCTAAGCTGTTGTCTCCCCTGTGATGGACACGGATCAATGTTTGTTACAGCAGGGTTGTGTTATACTGTGATGCTATCACTAGTGGTGGTGTTGTTGTACTGATTTATTCTGGTGGACTGGTGGCAGGAATATAACCTCTCCCTCAACGTCAAAACAAAACAAAACAAACAAGCTGTGCAAACTAAACGGAAACAACACAGGATGTCTTATAAAAGGGGTTGCAGTCGGCCGTGAAGCTTTCATCCACGTATACAGGTAGGCATCTAGCTACAGATGTTATACGTTTCTAATTTGGTCAGAAAGTTGTTTACATTGCAAGTTAAGCTTGCTGTTAGCTAGCCAGCTGGAGTTTGATGGCTGGCTTGTTGACTAACAATGCATCCAACGTTAACTTTAGCTTGTTATGACAATTGGTTTGTTTTGCTAGTAAAGTTACTCTGTGGATTGGGATTCTAGTTCATTTTTTAGTGTGACATGTCTGAACAAAAGATTCCAAGTTAAAGCTTGTTGTTAGCTATCTAACTTTAGCTGAGGTTAGATGGCTGGCTTGTGTATGAAGTGTGTAAATTAATGATGTTTTCTCAGAATGCCATTTCGCATGGCAAGTTATAGCCCTGTGTTAGCTAGCTAACACTGAACTTATTGGTTAACTTTAGCTAACTATGACAATCGGCCTCATCAAGCAGCGGTTCAGAAAGACCAGAGTGAACACTTTGTCTGAGATTGGTGGTGTTGTGAAGGACAGCACTGTGACAGGGGTCAACATCTCACAGCTGGTTGGACTGCTGGAGGAAAGCTATGACTGGCAACAACACCTGACTCCGTACTTCTGGCCACTGCCACAGATAAAGCAGTACCAGCACTTCTGGTAAAAAAAATATTATTCTTATCTAAACTTGGGATGTGAATTGATGTTGCGCAGGGTTGTAATGTCTTCTGATTTTTGTTATTCCCTGTTTTACAGCTTCAATGCTCCGGAGCCTGGTGTTGTCGCCAAGGAGCGTTCAGACTGTCAGGACAAGGTTTCAGCTGCTGCGCAACGCTGACATCCTTCCTCCATAGATTGTCTGCCTGTAAAAGCACCACCTTGACTGGACAGAGCTAGACAAACTATATTTTTGACAAGATCAGGGAGTTTTGCGACGAAGAGGCTATGGACATCACGTGCCCTGAACCAAAGTCAAGGGCAGGATAGAAACAGGCTCTCTGAATATAGATTCCCTTGTTCATGCATGGTTTGGACAGACCAGTCATCAGCACTATATGCAGTGCCTCTATTCACATGACTCTCCTAAAACGCATGCCATACGTTGCTGCTATTTTTTTTATCCTGCTGCTCAGCCACTACACCCCTGATTGTATGATTACAACTATCTCGTGTATCACTGATATTGTTATTGATAGTGTTCTTGTACATACTGTATATTTTATTTATATTGACTCTATCATGATTTTGTGAAATACCACAACAATATAATGTGACCGTATCAAGTGTCCGCCACTTAAATATATGGCGCATGCATCTGTTTATGTGCATCTGTTTATGTGCACCACACTCAGGTTTCAACTCAGTTTGCATGGCCTTCACTTATGTATGGAATACTATGTGAAAAGTGCATGTGTAACAGTATATAAAGCTTGCCAATGTACTGGTATGAAGGCATTTGGGCAGTGGGGCGCTATGTCATTATTGGATAAAAAAACGTGCCCGTTTTAAGTGCAATATTTTGTCACGAAAAGATGCTCGACTATGCATATAATTGGCAGCTTTGGAAAGAAAACACTCTGACGTTTCCAAAACTGCAAAGATATTATCTGTGAGGGCCCCAGAACTGATGCAACAGGCGAAACCAAGATGAAACTTCAAACAGGAAATGAGCAGGATTAGCAACAATTTCAACAAAGGACACCGAAGGATATGCCTACAAATACGTCACAATGCTGCAGGCAACTTGGAGAAACGATAGAAAGGGCAGGCTAATTCTGGCTGGGGGTTATAGCATTTCTTGCACATGACCCATCAATTTAGACAAGTGTATCTGGGTAAGCATCATCTAATATTTATTAAATATTTTTATCTGGACTCTTTCAGTCTACCATGAATGTTTCCTTATTGTAGGCTACTACCACTTTTAATCTTTAGCACATGACCTCATATGAATCCTTATAGAGATGGGTGGGACTGGCTTATGAGGGTGTGAACAATGATGAATGAGTGTAGACAAAGGAGAGCCCTCTAGTAGGTACCAAAACATTCAAATGCCCTTTTCTCAAAAGTGATTTTACAAGTGTATCAACTTTCATAGTAGAATTACTTTCCCATTGTCCCTCAACAATTTTGTGTATGATATACCATTTTGTAGCTCTGAGTCTCTACTTTTATCCAATGTAAAAAATGAAATTCAAATTTTGCTACAAAAGACCGAATCCAGGTGGTGAGTCACATATGTGGGAACTCCTTCAAGACTATTGGAAAGGCATTCCAGGTGAAGCTGGTTGACAGAATGCCAAGAGTGTGCAAAGCTGTCATCAAGGCAAATGGTGGCTACTTAGAAGAATCTCAAATATAAAATGTATTTTGATCGGTTTAACACTTTTTTGGTTACAATATGATTCCATGTGTTATTTCATAGTTTTATGGTCTTCACTATTATTCTACAATGTAAAAACCCTTGAATGAGTAGGTGTGTACAAACTTTTGACTGGTTCTGTATGTATACACAATATTCAATTAGGGTAAAAAACAATAGTTTTGAAATTTTAGAACTATAAAAACGGTTTCAAGTCAAACTCCTCATTAAGGCCAAGAAGAGACAGTGTGTTGAGCCTGTGGATCCAGAAAGATTCCCTCAGAAGATGTTTCCTCTCAATCTCCCCTCTCCTGCATTAAGATCAAAGGCCTGCTTGTCCACCAATGTCATTTACATGCTGAAATGTCCCTGTGGTCTGTCCTACATAGGGAAAACATGTGGAAGCCTTAAGACCAGCATATACAGACAGGTGAGACAAAAAACCCTGTTGCTATTCATTTTGTACAAGCTGGACATCCTATTATCTCTCTGGGAAACATTGGAATAGAAATGGTAAGATGTCACGCAGGGGAGGGGACATTGAGGGGAAACTTATTTTGGACTCTAAAAGGTGTCGAAAGCATTCCACAGGGATGCTGGCCATGTTGACTCCAATGCTTACCACAGTTGTGTCAAATTAGCTGGATGGCCTTTTGGGTGTTGGACCATTCTTGATACACACAGGAAACTGTTGAGCGTGAAAAACCCAGCAGCTTTACAGTTCTTGACACAAAACGGTACGCCTAGCACCTACTACCAAACCCCGTTCAAAGGGACTTAAATCTATTGCCGTGTCCATTTACCATCTGAAAACATACAAAGCTTAAAAGTCCTTATTTAACCTGTCTCCTCCCATTCATCTATACTGATAGAAGTGGATTTAACAAGTGACATCAATAAGGGATCATAGCTTTCACCTGGATTCACCTTCCTCATTCTGACATTTTTATTTGTATTTTTGTGTATTGTTTTGTATTTTTTAGGTATTACGGCACTGTTGGAGCTAGAAACCAAAACATTTCGCTGCACCTGCGATAACATCTACAAAATACATGTACAAGAGCAATACAATTGTATTTGATTCTGGGATCATCTATCGGACCTGGCCTGCTGAGTGTGGAAGGAAGGCAATGGCTCTGAACTTCCAAATGTGATTTAACTACCTTATTAATACGAAAGCATCATAATAATGTATTGGATTAATATGTAATTGTACTTCATCCTTTGTGACACAGACACAGGTCAAGCAGTGTGGGAAGTGATTCCTGTCTGATTTATGCTCTTGATTGTCACTTGAGCAGTTTTTGGATCTGCCTCCACACTGGTGTACTGTCAAATCAATGTGCTGATTTAAATACAGTAAATAGTGATAAAAGTTGTGCTAAATTAGTGACAGGAATAGGACTTATAGATGTGTATGTTGGAGGCGGGGTGGAGACCGAGGCAGAGATGGAGGAAACACTGAGGGCACAGTAATGATCAGATTTCATCACACCTCACAATACTCCCCCGTGTATGCTAATCTAGACTGTTATGGGAAATAAATAGGCAAGGAATAGTGTGCAATACAATATCACCATGAAGCTCTCTTCCTTCCTGTCTGCTATCATTCTTGATGAATTATTTAATACTCACAGGGTCTGTATAAACATGAGATGGAAATATAGTTTTGCATCTGATTCTGGCTATTAATAATAATAGAAGTAGTCCTATTTTGATCCGAGGTTATGGTGCAATCTCTTCAAAACTATTCCATGCACACACGAACACAAGCACCTGCCCCCACACACACACACACACACACACACACACACACACACACACACACACACACACACACACACACACACACACACACACACACACACACACACACACACACACACACACACACACACACACACACACACACACACACACGTAACCCTAATTCTAACTCTAAACCTAACCCCTAAGCCTAAAAAAGCCTTTCTACAATTGAGGACCAGCAAAATGTCCTCACTTCTGATTTTTAGTTGGTTTACTATTCGTTTGAGGACTTCTGGTACTCACAAGTATAGTAAAACGTGTACACACACACAAAGATTAACATCTGAATAGGTTTGATAGAATTGGGGTGCATAAGCAGATCCAAATGACATTTGATGTAAACCTCTGATGCCATTTCTTTTTACATTTACAACCAGTGAGGCCACTTAGCCTCAGTCATTTATGTGATACTAGCACCTTGAAATATATTTGCTATTAAGTCGGTCAATGAGCATGAAGAGAGGCTGCATCCATGTTATCAGTCTGGTAGTATTAATGGGACAGAAGTTACGTATTTATTATTTTTTACCTTTTTGAAGTGAGACAAAGGTAGAAGTGACAATAAATCCAAGAATGTAGTTCTAGAAAGATTCCAACTACTTCCAAATGTGCATACCTGTCAAATCACTAAATATTTCTACGCTGTCCATATTAGGATATGCTGAGTCTGAGGATGTACTAATATGGACAATGTACATTCCAAATATGCTCTGACAAGCCAACAGAGTAACAAGGACATGATCAGATTAATGATACACAACCAAATGAATGACTGTAAAACTGGGTTAGTGTGTGAGAGGCCAGATTGTGTTGACTGTCATAATCACATTCTGTCTCCTCTGTTGGAGGGCCAAGGGACTGGAGCGATGCATCTGAGCCAGCCTCTGCTCTTCTGTAGCGCATCACGTTTTAGCGTATGCCTAGTCACATTGGCTCCAATTTGAAAAGGCTTGCCAAAGGCACATAGCAAACATAATCTGAACACTGCAGATGGATGATGTGTTATGGCCTAATCAGACTATCTTCAGGCTCTTTTTAGACAACAACTGTGTCTTCAAAGCAGTGAAAGTACTATATGCCATGTAGCAGACTCTTTAATCCAAAGCTATATACAGTCATGCGGGTGTATATTTTACATATGGGTGGTCCTGGTATTTGAACCCACTATACTGTTGTTACAAGTGACATGATTTACCAACTGAGCTACAAAGAACCACATCTCAGTGTTTTAACATACTGTATATGTGTTACGTTGAATGAGTGAAGAGGTGTGGAATCAGGTGCAGAGAGCAAAAGGCGGGAAAAACACGCTTTAATGTCCAGGAAAAATAACATTAACAAAAGTAGGAAAACAAATGAACAGAAATAATAACGGACAGCACAAACCCAAAAATGCAAACAAAATCACTCTAACACAAAACAGAGGAACAAACAGACCGTGAAAACCTATACAGCCTATATGGTGAACACAGAGACAGGAACAATCACCCACAAAACACTCAAAGAATATGGCTGCCTAAATATGGTTCCCAATCAGAGACAACGAAAATCACCTGCCTCTGATTAAGAACCGCCTCAGGCAACCATAGACTTTCCTAGACAACCCTACTCAGCCACAATCCCAATACCTACTAAAACCCCAATACAAAAACACACCACAAAATAAACCCATGTCACACCCTGGCCTGACCAAAATAAATAAAGAAAACACAAAATACTAAGACCAAGGCGTGACAATATGATAAAAGTTATGACCAGGAGTTGGAACTGGTTCAGGGAAACAGAACTGAAAACAGGCAAAGTACTACATTTTTCAATGAACAGAATCATAACCGGGAACGAAAGTGATCTATACTGTTTTGGAACAGAACTGCTATTTTAAAAGCATGGGAAATGTTTAATAACATTGTTTTATGTTCCGGGCATTTTTTTGCAGTGCCACAAAAAAAAGCACTTCTTCCAGAGTCTGCATGCCAGCTAAACATTTTTTCCAGTGTGTTTGCATGTAGGCTACCTGCCACTCTCCCTCCAAAGCACAGCTGTAGCCTACTGATGTTACAAGCGTGATTCAGAAGATATGGAGAGAGATTTTTAATTTGAGCATAATGGATTAACTTTCCCAATGCTAATTAGGGATGTGATAGTAGGATTTTTACGTACAAAAAGGTAAGACGTGTTTTTAATTTTGGTTCCGCTCTGCACACACACGCTTGTTAGCTAGCTAAATTTACTGGTCCAACGTTAAGCCAACTCTCAAGTTCAAAGACATTCAAAGTTCCTTCATAGAAGCCGCTAATCCATAAGTATAATTCTGTGGGCCTAATTCAGATAATGCATGTCATCGCAAGATGCTCAGTGCTTCAAGCCAAACCTCCTCCTCCACCCTCCCTCGCGCTCTCCCCAACTGCAAAATGTCAGTTGCATCTCGCACCCTACACTTTTCACATGTAAACAATTCACTAATCTATAGCTTGCCAGCCTCATAACAAGCTCCTCTAACCACACTGTATGATTCATTTAATGTAGAGTTTTAAAAAAGGTACAGAAAGGAACAATTCACCTGTACTGTCTTTTCTCGTTAAAACCTGTTCAGAACTTATTTTGCTGGTCAGAAAGGTGGAAAAGAAGGAACGTAATGAAACAAATAATGGCTCTGTCCAAAACGAAACGATTGGAAAATAATTTAGTTTCCAACCGTTGGTTATGACGAGAACTTTCTAATTATCCCAAATATCTATTTTACCACCCAGATGAATCCACCTGCAATTTTGTGGTAACTTTCTCTATGAATCCCTTTTAAACCAACATGGCAGCTCTCAAAAACCAAACAATAAAGAAACTCTTAGGTTTGCTGAGCCAGAACAACTTATTTTCTACATGATACTTCAGGTCTGACATACTGTATCAAGTACCCGGTGTAAATATATTGTTTTGCAGCTTTTTCTGTGGCAGAATAATTGGTTTTACAGGACTAATCTTAAGCCTGGCTGAGTGGAATAGCTTTGTCTAAGGGTTTAAGGGCCTCTAACATCCTCTAGCACAATAGGTAAACAACTGCGCTGGATTGCACATGTCTATAAAGAGCTCTGTAAACATAACCTAACAATGCATTATTCACATGGACACACACACACACACACACACATACATTATATATATATATATATATAGTACCAGTCAAGAGTTTTGACACACCTGCTCATTCAAGGGTTTTTCTTTATTTGTACTATTTTATACATTGTAGAATAATAGTGAAGACATGAAAACGTTGAAATAACACATATGGAATCATGTGTAACCAAAAAAGTATTAAACAAATCAAAGTAGCCACCCTTGATGACAGCTTTGCACTCTTGACATTCTCTCATTTAGCTTCATGAGGTGGAATGCATTTCAATTAACAGGTGTGCCTTGATAAAAGCTAATTTGTGGAATTTCTTTCTTTCTTGATGCGTTTGAGCCAATCAACTGTGTTGTGACAAGGTAGGGGTGGTATACAGAAGATAGCCTATTTGGTAAAAGACAAAGTCCATGTTATGGCAAGAACAGCTGAAATAAGCAAAGAGGAATGACTGTCCATCATTTCTTAAAAACATGAAGGTCAGTCAAATTCATTTTTAAAATTTTATTTTTTGCTTCTGTCCGCAACGATAACCAATGTACATATTTTCTGGCTATTAATATTTGCTTCTCCACTTTTTTTAATAAAGGGACATGCAGATTTGCCTGAAGATCAGCTAATCTTCTCCATGTTATCACTCACTTAATTGCAAATGTCATCCTCCAAAAACATTGTGTTATTGCTATGGAAAAGTCTTGCCATAATCTCTCTGTCATGGTGAGAACTTTTGTCACTGTGTTCATTCTGTTAAAGTTTCAGAAAGTTGATTAAAGGTGTTATTGTTTTGTACGTTTATTGGTGCAGTCAATAGTGTAAGAAAAAAGCATTATAAAGAAAGTAATAGATTTATCATCTTTAACCTCAGACAGGAAATGTATGACCAAAGCTATGAATGATGATGAAAAAGTACACAAAAATGCACGTGTAGGCATTGATTGCATTCTCTGGAGCAAGTGGAGTTATCTAGCTTTCCTCCTTCATTTTAGTCTGTAATAACTCACCAGGGGAGCATTCTTTCCCCTCAAGGACAACAGAGTCTTCAGACACTCAATTCAGAGTGGGTTCACACAGCACAGAGTACAGTTTGTGGTTCTTAGCCCACTGTATTCAAATGTACTCACCCACAAGGGCCCTCTCACCCTAGAGGATGTGTGGTGTGACGTTCTCAGTTAATCCTCATTCCCTCGCCACACAGTAGCAGCCTCTGATTCGCCCTGTTGCCTGTGGTGCCGTGCCAACACCCATCCCTGGACACGTGTCTTCATTCTTTCTTCATTCCCCTACAGTCAGGGCCTTCACCTTTTTAATTGAAGTACAGGCTCTTAACTTGCATCCTAAACTAACTTGCAGTCGCAGCTCGACTTTGAGACAACTTTCAGCCGGGCATCAGGTAATGGGCGTCCTCGGCAGAGAGAGAGAGGAGAGAGCGCCGTCACTGCTGCCTGTGTTTTATTACACGGTGGCGGTCACACAAGGCCTCCAGTCAGACAGGAACAGGGCGTGCATGAGGATGGACAGGTGGGCTATTAGCACCGCCATGATACTCCTTTCCTGTCCCCCGTCTTCCCATTCTCTTCCTCCTTCCTCAAAACAACCCGTCCTCTCCTTGGTCACCTCCGGGGGCCGTGGGGGAAGTGGAAAAAATTTCAAGCAATGTTTTCTGATAATTAGGGTGTAACCCCTGAGTCATGGTCATCATCTGTGTGATTATTCGACAAAGTCAGCCAGCAACGGTTTGCTAGGCTTATTGTTGCCAAATACAATGTGTAAACATGTTGGGGAGTGGGTTCAGGTGTATGGCCCATGCCCACTTAGCAAATCAATTGCTTATCCATTTGAAAGCCAAGGCAGTAGCAGGCAGACCCGCACAGGGAAGAGGGAGAAAAACAACCACTAGAGCTGAGCAGGTTCAGTGATAACCCTGTTGTTGCACTGTTGGCTCATTGCTGGCTGCTCATTTCCACACAAACCTGAACATCCATCATACCTGTATTCAAGCTAATCATATTAATTATGTTGATATCACAGCCAGTATTTCTGTTCCTGCATTTCTGACTAGTGGGTGTTTTGAGACTGATATTCAGACATGTTCTTCTTCGGTAATAACTGTATTAGGTACTGGTACAAAAGAATAACCAAGTCATGATAGTGTTTAACCTCCTAAGGATCCGCCCCTTTTTTCCATTTTCGCCTAAAATGACATATCCAAATCTAACTGCCTGTAGCTCAGGATCTGAAGCAAGGATATGCATATTTTTGATACCATTTCAAAATAGACACTTTTAAGTTTGTGAAACTGTAAAATGAATGTAGGATAATATAACATATTAGATCTGGTAAAAGATAATACAAAAAAAGGTTTTGAAAGGCGATAATGAATTATTCTAGCCCAAGCACAATTTAGACTTTGGCCACTAGATGGCAGCAGTGTATGTGCAAAGTTTTAGACTGATCCAATGAACTATTGCATATCTATTCAAAATCTTGTATCAAGACTTCTCAAATGTGCCTAAAGGGTTTATTCATACATTTTTAAGTTCATAATTGTGCACTCTCCTCAAACAATAGCATGATATTCTTTCACTGTAGTAGCTACGGTAAATTGGACAGTGCAGTTAGATTAACAAGAATTTAAGCTTTCTGCCCATATCAGATATGTCTATGTCCTGAGATTGTTTTTGTTTCTTGCAACCTCAAGCTAATCACATTAGCCTACGTTAGCTCAACCATCCTGAGGTTGGGACACCGATCCTGTTATGAATCAAATAAGGCACATTTCCCCTTTTATCAGTGTGTCCCTTTGTTGACGAAATCAAAGCCCTTTGGGTGTTGTGACTCTTGCCCGGGTTGATGTGGGTATGGATGGTGGGGGGACCGAGAATTCAGTGTTCGGAGAGCCCTTGTATCTTCCACTGCTCAGATGTACAGAGCAGATATGGAGAAAGGTCAGAGGAGGAGTTTGGTATTCTGCCGGCATTTCCGTTTGGCAGGACACAAGACAGTGTGGAGGGCTCTCAAGCTTGAAATGATTTTTCTTCCCACAGCCAGGAGGGTATGGCTCCCATGCCACACACCATCGGTTGGAGGCAATACATTTTATAGCGTAAATAAAGATCTCTCTTTCAACCTTTCCCCCATCCTCTCTCTCAATTAAATTAAATTAAACTCAAAGAGCTTTATTGGCATGAGAAACATCTTTACATTAACAAAGCAAGTTTAAAAGATAAAACTAAAGTGAAATTAATGATCAAAAATGAACATTACACTCACTAATGTTTCAAAAGAATAGACATTTCAAATGTTGTGTTATGGCCATGTACAGTGTTGTAACAGGGAAATATAAATATGGGTTGTATTTACAATGGTGTTTGTACTTTACTAGTTGCCCTTTTCCTGTGAAAACAGGTCACAAATATTGCTGCTGTGATGACACTGGTATTTCACTTAATAGATATGGGAGTTTATCAAAATTGCATTTGTTTTCAAATTCTTTTTAGGTCGATGTAATCTAAGGGAAATATGTGTCTCTAATTTGGTCATACATTTGGCAGGAGGTTAGGAAGTGCAGCTCAGTTTCCACCTCATTTTGTGTGCAGCCTGCACGTAGCCTTTCTTCTTTCGTGAGCCAGGTCTGCCTATGGCGGCCTCTCTCAATAGCAAGGCTATGCTCACTGAGTGTGCACATAGTCAAAGATTTTAACATTTTGGGTCAGTCACAGTGTTCAGTCTAAGGCACTGCATCTCAATGCTAGAGGTGTCATTACAGACCTTGGTTCGATTCCAGGCTGTATCACAACCGGCCATGATTGGGAGTCCCATAGGGCAGCGCACAATTAGCCTAGCGTCGTCCGGGTTAGGGTTTGGCCAAGGTAGGCCGTCATTGTAAATAAGAATGTGTTCTTAATTAACTGACTTGCCAAGTTACATAAAGGTTCAATAAAAATGTAATTGTAATTTTGAATTCTGTTAAGTAAGTGTGGAAGAGGTGAAAAACTATTGTTGTCTATCAACAATGACAAGCCACTGAGGTCTGACAACTTGGATGGAAAATTACTGAGGATAGTAGTAGACGATATTACCACTCTTATTTGCCATATTTTCAATTTAAGTCCACTAGAAAGTGTGTGCCTTCAGGCCTGGAGGGAAGCAACGATTATTCCACTACCTAAGGATAGTAAAAGCCCCCTTTACTAGCTCATTTAGCTGATGAATCAGCCTGCTCTCAACCTTAAGTAAAGTTTTGGAAAAAATTGTATTTGACGAGATACAATGGTAATTTAAATTAAACAAATTGACAACAGACTTTCAGCTTGTTTATAGGGAATGACATTCAATAAGCACAGCACTTACACAAATGACTGAGGATTGGAGAAATAGAGAGAGAAAGAGAAATTGATGATAAAAAGATTGTGGGCGCTGTTTTGTTAGACTTCAGTGCAGCTTTTGACATTAATCGATCATAGTCTGTTGCTGGAAAAACTGAAAAATTTGGCTTTACACCCCCTGCTATATTGTGGATAAAAAGTTGCATGTCTAACAGAACACAAAGGGTGTTTTTTAACGGAAGCCTCTCCAACAAAATCCAAGTAGAATTAGGAATTCCCCAGGGCAGCTGTCTAGGCCCCTTACTTTTTTCAATCTTTACTGACGACATGCCACTGGCTTTGAGTAAAGTATGCAGAAGTGTCTGAGTATGCAGATGACTCAACACTATATACATCAGCTACCACAGTGACTGAAATTACTGCAACACTTCACAAAGAGCTGCAGTTACCTTTAGAATGAGTGGCTAGGAATAAGTTAGTCCTAAATACAGTGCCTTGCGAAAGTATTCAGCCCCCTTGAACTTTGCGACCTTTTGCCACATTTCAGGCTTCAAACATAAAGATATAAAACTGTATTTTTTTGTGAAGAATCAACAACAAGTGGGACACAATCATGAAGTGGAATGACATTTATTGGATATTTCAAACTTTTTTAACAAATCAAAAACTGAAAAATTGGGCGTGCAAAATTATTCAGCCCCCTTAAGTTAATACTTTGTAGCGCCACCTTTTGCTGCGATTACAGCTGTAAGTCGCTTGGGGTATGTCTCTATCAGTTTTGCACATCGAGAGACTGAAATTTTTTCCCATTCCTCCTTGCAAAACAGCTCGAGCTCAGTGAGGTTGGATGGAGAGCATTTGTGAACAGCAGTTTTCAGTTCTTTCCACAGATTCTCGATTGGATTCAGGTCTGGACTTTGACTTGGCCATTCTAACACCTGGATATGTTTATTTTTGAACCATTCCATTGTAGATTTTGCTTTATGTTTTGGATCATTGTCTTGTTGGAAGACAAATCTCCGTCCCAGTCTCAGGTCTTTTGCAGACTCCATCAGGTTTTCTTCCAGAATGGTCCTGTATTTGGCTCCATCCATCTTCCCATCAATTTTAACCATCTTCACTGTCCCTGCTGAAGAAAAGCATGCCCAAACCATGATGCTGCCACCACCATGTTTGACAGTGGGGATGGTGTGTTCAGGGTGATGAGCTGTGTTGCTTTTACGCCAAACATAACGTTTTGCATTGTGGCCAAAAAGTTCAATTTTGGTTTCATCTGACCAGAGCACCTTCTTCCACATGTTTGGTGTGTCTTCCAGGTGGCTTGTGGCAAACTTTAAACAACACTTTTTATGGATATCTTTAAGAAATGGCTTTCTTCTTGCCACTTCCATAAAGGCCAGATTTGTGCAATATACGACTGATTGTTGTCCTATGGACAGAGTGTCCCACCTCAGCTGTAGATCTCTGCAGTTCATCCAGAGTGATCATGGGCCTCTTGGCTGCATCTCTGATCAGTCTTCTCCTTGTATGAGCTGAAATTTTAGAGGGACGGCCAGGGCTTGGTAGATTTGCAGTGGTCTGATACTCCTTCCATTTCAATATTATCGCTTGCACAGTGCTCCTTGGGATGTTTAAAGCTTGGGAAATCTTTTTGTATCCAAATCCGGCTTTAAACTTCTTCACAACAGTATCTTGGACCTGCCTGGTGTGTTCCTTGTTCTTCATGATGCTCTCTGCGCTTTTAACGGCCCTCTGAGACTATCACAGTGCAGGTACATTTATACGGAGACTTCATTACACACAGGTGGATTGTATTTATCATCATTAGTCATTTAGGTCAACATTGGATCATTCAGAGATCCTCACTGAACTTCTGGAGAGCGTTTGCTGCACTGAAAGTAAAAGGGCTGAATCATTTTGCACGCCCAATTTTTCAGTTTTCAGAAATATCCAATAAATGTCGTTCCACTTCATGATTGTGTCCCACTTGTTGTTGATTCTTCACAAAAAAAATACAGTTTTATATCTTTATGTTTGAAGCCTGAAATGTGGCAAAAGGTCGCAAAGTTCAAGGGGGGGCGAATACTTTCGCAAGGCACTGTATTTAAAAAACTAAAAGCAGTGTATTTGGGACCAATCATTCACTTAACCCAAAATCTCAACTTAATCTTGTAATAAAAAATGTGGTTATTGAGCAAGTTGAGGAGATCATGGTCCTCTCCTGGTTCAAAGTGGATGAGAGATTAACTTCATCACTACAAGTATTTTGGGGATGTTGTGTTGTACATATGTTGTAGTAGAGTAGGGGCCTGAGGACGCACACTTAAAATGCTGTGAAATCTGTTGTAAATGTATTGTAATGTTTTAAAAAATGTATAACTTGTCTTGAGTTTGGTAGCTTATTGGAAAGTTCCTTGTTGGCCTCTAATAACCTTTCTGTGTCCGTTCTGGAAAAAAAGATCCCGTCTTGTTGTTTTCATAAAGTAAAAGGTGTCTAAATGCAACTGGAGAACACTAAAGGTGAATATAATTATTGTTCAAGAAGACATACTGGAGACCAATCAAGAAGACAAACAGTAATATTTAATGTTCAATCAATCAATAAGGTTAGCACAAGAAGACATTGTTTTAGAAACTACTTAATTTGAAAGGTTTCTCATAAACATCACATCTCACTGAGTCCCAGCCGTTACAGATGCATTAGTGTTAACAGTAATCATATCAAATCAAATTGTATTCGTCACATACACGTGTTTAGCAGATGTTATTGCGGGTGTAGTGAAATGGTTGTGTTTTTAGCTCCATCTGTGCAGTAATATCTAACAAGTAATATCTAACAATACACACAATACACACACATCTAAAGTTAAGGAATGGAATTATTATAATACACAACCAGTCAAAAGTTTTAGAACACCTACTCAGTCAAGGTTTTTCTTTTTTTTTTAAACTATTTTCTACATTATAGAATAATAGTGAGAAAAAAAACAATGAAATAACACATACGGAATCATGTAGTAAAAAAAAAAATCTAAATGTATTTTATATTTGAGATTCTTCAAATAGCTACACTTTGCCTTGATGACAGCTTTGCACAATCTTGGCATTCTCTCAACCAGCTTCACTTGGAATGCTTTTCCAATAGTCTTGAAGGGGTTCCTACATATGCTGAGAACTTGTTGGCTGCTTTTCCTTCACTCTGTGGTCCAACAAATACAAAACCACCTCCTCCATGATTTATGGTGGAAAAGACACATGAGGACATTCCGTTCACCCACACTGCGTCTCGCAAAGACACAACGGTTGGCTTAAAAATCTAAAATTTGGACTCCAGTTCAAAAGACAAATCTTTTGTATTCCAACCCTAAACTTGTCACAACACAATTGATGGGCTCAAACGTATTAAGAAGGAAAGAAATTCCACAAATGAACTTTTATCAAGGCACACCTGATAATTGAAATGCATTCCAGGTGACCACCTCATGAAGCTGGTTGAGAAAATGCCAAGAGTGTCCAAAGCTGTCATCAAGGGTGGCTACTTTGAAGAATCTCAAATATTGCATCTATTTTGATATGTTTAACACTTTTTTGGTTACTACATGATTCCATATGTGTTATTTCAAAGTTTTGATCTCTTCACTATTATTCTACAATGTAGAAAATAGTACAAATAAAGAAGAATCCTTGAATGAGTAGGTGACCAAACTTTTGGTACTGGTACTGTATATATATATATGTGTGTGTTCTTATGAATAATGCATTGTTAGGTTATGTTTACAGAGCTCTTTATAGACATGTGCAACAATCCAGCGCAGTTGTTTACCTATTGTGCTAGAGGATGTTAGAGGCCCTTAAACCCTTAGACAAACTATTCCACTCAGCCAGGTTTAAGATTAGTCCTGTAAAACCAATTATTCTGCCACAGAAAAAAATGAAAAACAATATATTTACACCGGGTACTTGATACAGTATGTCAGACCAAACAAAAATATTTTCCAATCGTTTCGTTTTGGACAGAACCATTATTTGTTTCATTACGTTCCTTCTTTTCCACTTTTCCGACCAGCAAAATAAGTTCTGAACAGGTTTGAATGAGAAAAGAAAGTACATGTATATTGTTCTTTTCTGTACCTTTTTAAAACTCTCAAATATTTTTGCTTTTACATTTACCTCAACATTAAATGAATCATGCAGTGTGGTTAGAGGAGCTTGTTGAGGCTGGCAAACTATAGATTAGTGAATTGTTTACATATGTGTCAAGAAATGTGTAGGGTGCGAGATGCAACTGATATTTTACGCTTGGTTAGAGAGGGAGAGAGGGTGGGGGCTTGGCTTGAACGACTGAGCATCTTGCGATGACATGCATTATCAGAATTAAACCCACAGAATTATATTTATGGATTAGCGGCTTCTATGGAGGAACTTTGAATGTCTTTGAACTTGAGAGTTGGCTTAACGTTGGACCAGTGGATTTAGCTAGCTAACATGCGTGTGTGTGCAGAGCGGAACCAAAATGAAAAACAAGTCTTACCTTTTTGTACATAAAAATCCTATGTGAAATGTGGTAACTATCATATCCCTATCTAGTATTGGAAAAGTGAATCCATTATTCTCTAATTAAAAATCTCTATCCATATCTTCTGATTAACGCTTGTAACATCAGTAGGCTACAGCTACGCTTTGGATGAAGAGGGGCTGGTAGCCTACACCCAAACACAAGGGCAAAAATGTTTAGCTGGCAGGCTGACTCTGGAAGTGGTGCTTTTATGTGTTTTTTTTGTGGCACTGCAAAAAAAATGCCCGGAACATAAACAACGTTATTAAATACATTTACACTCAGTTTTCACAGTTCCTGACATTTAATAAAAGTAAAAATTCCCTGTTTTAGGTCAGTTAGGATCACCACTATTTTAAGAATGTGAAATGTCAGATTAATAGTAGAGAGAATTATTTATTTCAGCTTTTATTTCTTTCGTCATATTCCCAGTGGGTCAGAAGTTTACATACACTCAATTAGTATTTGGTAGCATTGCCTTTAAATTGTTTAACTTGGGTCAAACATTTTGGGTAGCCTTCCACAAGCTTCCCACAATAAATTGGGTGAATTTTGACCCATTCCTCCTGACAGAGCTGGTGTAACTGAGTCAGGTATGTAGGCCTCCTTGCTCGCACATGCTTTTTCAGTTCTACCCACAAATGTTCAATGTTATTGGGGTCAGGGCTCTGTAATGGCCACTCCAGTACATTGACTTTGTTGTCCTTAAGCCATTTTGCCACAACTTTGGAAGTATGCTTGGGGTCATTGTTAATTTGGAAGACCCATTTGCGACCAAGCTTCCTGACCGATGTCTTGAGATGTTGCTTCAATATATCCACATAATTTTCCAGCCTCATGATGCCATCTCTTTTGTGAAGTGCACCAGTCCCTCCTACAGCAAAGCATCCCCACAACATGATGCTGCCACCCTTGTGCTTCACATTTGGGATGGTGTTCTTCGGCTTGCAAGCGTTCCCTTATTCCTCCAAACATAACGATGGTCATTATGGTCAAACAGTACGATCTTTGTCTGGAGTTTTTTATGGCGGTTTTGGAGCAGTGGCTTCTACCTTGCTGAGCGGCCTTTCAGGTTATGTTGAAATAGGACTCCTTTTACTGTGGCTATAGATACTTGTGTACCTGTTTCCTCCAGCGTCTTCACAAGGTCCTTTGCTGTTGTCCTGGGATTGATTTGCACTTTTCGCACTGTCTCTAGGAGAAAGAACGCGTCTCCTTCCTGAGCGGTATGACGGCTGCATGGTCCCATGGTGTTTATACTTGCGTACTATTGTTTGTACAGATGAACGTGGTACCTTCAGGTGTTTAGAAATTGCTCCTAAGGATGAACCAGACTTGTGAAAGTCTACCATTTTTTTCTGAGGTCTTGCCTGATTTCCTTTGATTTTCCCATGATGTCAAACAAAGAGGCACTGAGTTTGAAGGTAGGCCTTAAAATACATCCACAGGTACACCTCAAATTGACTCAAATTATATCAATTAGCCTATCAGAAGCTTCTAAAGCCATGACATCATGGATCTCTCTGTACCTTGCTCCGTTCAACTTTCCCTATATCCTGACTAGTCTCCCAGTCCCTGCCGCTGAAAATCATACCCACTGCATGATGCTGCCACGACTTTGCTTCACCATAGGAATGGTGCCAGGTTTCCTCCAGACATGACACTTGGCATTCTGGCCAAATAGTTCAATCTTGGTTTCATCAGACCAGAATAATCTTGTTTCTTATGGTTTGAGAGACTTTAAGTGCCTTTTGGCATACTCCAAATGGGTTGTCATGTGCCTTTCACTGAGGTGTGGCTTCCGTCTTGCCACTCTACCATAAAAGCCTGATTGGTGTAGTGATGCAGATATGGTTGTCCTTCTGGAAGGTTCTCCCATTTCCACAGAGGAACTCTAGAGCTCTGTCAGAGTGACCATCAGGTTTTTCGTCACCTCCCTGACCAAGGCCCTTCTCCCCCAATTACTCTAGGAAGAGTCTTGGTGGTTCCAAACTTCTACCATTTAAGAATGATCGAGGCCACTGTGTTCTTCGGGACCATCAATGCTGCAGAGATTTTTTGGCACCCTTCCCCAGATCTGTGACTCAACACAATCCTGTCTCGGAGCACTACGAACAATTCTTTCAACCTCATGGCTTGGTTTTTGCTCTGACATGCACTTTCAACTTTGGGACCTTTGGGTAGACAGGTGCGTGCCTTTCCAAATCATGTCCAATTGGCACAGTTGAACTCAAATCCTGTTCTAGAAAGATCTGAAGGATGATCAATGGAAACAGGATGCACCTGAACCAAATTTTGAGTCTCATAGCGAAAAGTCTGAATACCATGTAAATAAATATTTTTATTTATTTAAAATAAATGTGCTAACATAAAAAAAAGTATTTTCGCTTTGTCATTATTGGGTGTTGTGTAAATATAGTGGGGCAAAAAAGTATTTAGTCAGCCACCAATTGTGCAAGTTCTCCCACTTAAAAAGATGAGAGAGGCCTGTAATTTTCATCATAGGGTACACTTCAACTATGACAGACGAAATTAGGGAAAAAAATCCAGAAAATCAAATTGTAGGATTTTTTATGAATTTATTTGCAAAGTATGGTGGAAAAAAAGTATATCGCAATACTTTGTTATATACCCTTTGTTGGCAATGACAGAGGTCAAACGTTTTCTGTAAGTCTTCAGAAGGTTTTCCCACACTGTTGCTGGTATTTTGGCCCATTCATCCATGCAGATCTCCTCTAGAGCAGTGATGTTTTGGGGCTGTTGCTGGGCAACACGGACTTTCAACTCCCTCCAAAGATTTTCTATGGGGTTGAGATCTGGAGACTGGCTAGGCCACTCCAGGACCTTGAAATGCTTCTTACGAAGTCACTCCTTCGTTGCCCGGGCGGTGTGTTTGGGATCATTGTCATGCTGAAAGACCCAGCCACATTTCATCTTCAATGCCCTTGCTGATGGAAGGAGGTTTTCACTCAAAATCTCATGATACATGGCCCCATTCATTCTTTCCTTTACACGGATCAGTCGTCCTGGTCCCTTTGCATAAAAAACAGTCCCAAAGCATGATGTTTCCATCCATGATTCACAGTAGGTATGGTGTTCTTTATATGCAACTCAGCATTCTTTGTCCTCCAAAAACAACGAGTTGAGTTTTTCCCAAAACGTTATATTTTGGTTTCATCTGACCATATGACATTCTCCCAATCTTCTTCTGGATCATCCAAATGCTCTCTAGCAAACTTTAGACGGACCTGGACAAGTACTGGCTTAAGCAGGGGGACACGTCTGGCACTGCAGGATTTGAGTCCCTGGCGGCGTAGTGTGTTACTGATGGTAGGCTTTGTTACTTTGGTCCCAGCTCTCTGCAGGTCATTCACTAGGTCCCCCCGTGTGGTTCTGTGATTTTTGCTCAGCGTTCTTGTGATCATTTTGACCCCACGGGGTGAGATCTTGCGTGGAGCCCCAGATCGAGGGAGATTATCAGTGGTCTTGTATGTCTTCCATTTCCTAATAATTGCTCCCACAGTTGATTTCTTCAAACCAAGCTGCTTACCTATTGCAGATTCAGTCTTCCCAGCCTGGTGTAGGTCTACAATTTTGTTTCTTGTGTCCTTTGACAGCTCTTTGGTCTTGGCCATAGTGGAGTTTGGAGTGTGACTGTTTGAGGTTGTGGACAGGTGTCTTTTATACTGATAACAAGTTCAAACAGGTGCCATTAATACAGGTAACGAGTGGAGGACAGAGGAGCCTCTTAAAGAAGAAGTTACAGGTCTGTGAGAGCCAGAAATCTTGCTTGTTTGTAGGTAACCAAATACTTATTTTCCACAATAATTTGCAAATAAATTCATTAAAAATCCTACAATGTGATTTTCTGGATTTTTTCTTCTCATTTTGTCTGTCATAGTTGAAGTGTACCTATGATAAATTACAGGCCTCTCTCATCTTTGTATGTGGGAGAACTTGCACAATTGGTGGCTGACTAAATACTTTTTTTTTTTAGGAAAATTCAAGGGGTCTGAATATTTTCCGAAGGCACTGTATATAACTGCCTAATGTACACAATTTAACAACATACTACTGGCTGCATTAAACAACTTAAGAGCATCACTGTTCTCGTGAGCAAAGCACGAGAGATAGTGCTTCAGTACAATACAATGCTAACATCCTACTCCATGTCTGAAAAGAGAGGAGAAGCGGATATATGAAATAGAAGGACGGCAGATAGAATCACTGTCTACGTCAGGCCTTGGCGGGAGAAGGAAACATAAAGCTGTTCCTTCTCATCCCGAGGCAAAGCCCCCTGTGCAACTAATTATCTTCTCAGTGTTCCTCTAGACTCCCTCCCCCTCTCGTTCTCTCTGTATCTGTCTCTCTCTCTCTCGCTCACAGATCTGCCTCGTTTCAAAGCTCTCTGTTCTCCATTTTTCTGTAATACCACCGTTTTCCCGCAATTCCTTATTACCAGAGTGAGGACTGCGGAGTGAGATTTCATTGTGGTGTTGGATGGAAATGGGAGGGAAACGTGGGGAGAGAGACAGTGTGTCATTGCGGTTTGGTATTCTAAAGTCGTCCCAACCCTGACAGGGCTGTGCTGTGCACCAGGTGGCTGTGCTTTACATGGAGACAGTGGACAGAAGGGCGGCCATTTTGAATGTGACACTGTACTGTAAACAAGAAGTATAATGCAATGAACTAAGGTTAACTTAGTTCAAATCACATTATTGTACAAAGTAACGAGGATGATACTCTTAGTTCATTCTCCAACTGACAATTCGCAGATGTGCTTTTTAATGCTGGAATCCTTAGAGGTGAAATCGCCACATCCGTTTGCGATATTGCAACAAAGAAGTTACTGCAAACAACAAACAATAACAACTGCCGTGGGGCACTATTTCCCCATACTGCAGATTCCATCTTTAAAAGGAGAGGGTGTGTGAAAAGATCACCTAGGCCTACTGTGTGTTGACAGTCACTTAACTCAATTAAATACTACTGCCAGGGATAGGAAATTATTCCATATTTTTGTGCAACACCGAGTAATTATCAAAGAGCAAGCCCCTGTGGTAATATAACAGAAATGTTGGATGTATTGTTATCAAGCTGTTCTTTAATTGATAACAGATGAAGAAGAAAGCATGGCGTTGGATGTCCTCTTGTTCTAATTGGATTCATAACCACTAAAATAAATTGACTTAAAGAATACAGCTAACATTATTGTCAATGTGTCTCACAAGATGTTATGTGATGTTTTTTATGGCCAGGGCGGGATGTAAGATTATAATGAAATCAAAAGACGTACGCTCATAAAAGGATAACTGGAACTGTACTGTCTTTGAACAACACTTTTACTACCCGAGAAAAGACAACTTAGCTCATCATATTCAACTTATTCTTCTTTGTCTTTTTGTTTGTCATCTTTGTCTTGTTCTTCGTCCTGTTCTTTGTCTTCTTCCATCTCCTACTACCTAACCTCCTCCTCTTCTTCTCTCCTCACTTGGGCTTTGCTGTTCACCTGCCAGTCTGGGTTCTCCCTCCATTCTGGCTCTAAAGCCCAAGGCCTCCAGGCTTAATCTAGAGGTTCGCTGTTGCTTTGTGATTTGGTCTCTCTTCAAACCCATAAGTCGTTTCTCCTGTTTTCTCTCTGACAGCAGAGCTAGGACCATAATCTTCACATTCATACTTTCCCTTCTTTGGAAGCCTTTGCCCAAGGTGAAATGAAAATAACCACAAAGACAGAGGGAAATGTCCTTTTCCACAAAGAACGTCAAATGACTTTAATATATGGAATAGTGCGGTGCCACACTTGCCTGCAGTCATAATGTAAATATCCCGCTAAACGGCTCTCGTCCCCACAAATAGGAGTAATCGACTCATCAGGAGAGGAGCAGGTAGACAGCAATGGATTGATTAGAATCGATACCCAGCGCCAGCCAGTTCATTTTGACTATGTTTTGTGAGCTCCCTTCTAATGGTTGGATTATAAACCGCTGTTACGTTTTAGGATCATTCTGCCCTCTCCTCTCCCCATTCCCTACCCCCATTCTCCAAAAACTGAGCTAAAATTAGGACAGAACCCTACAAAGATCCTTCTGTCATGCTTGGAGCTGCCACCGCTGCCACTGCACAGATTCATCACCAACCATTTAGGTGACACATGACCAGAATGTGAGAATTCAACGTTAGACTAGGACATTTGCATTTCTCTGACAGCTGTGTGGCCTTGGCTGCTCAGCGCTGAAAGAGAGCGAGCTAAGCTTACAGTCAAACCCCAGCCTCTAACCCGTGCCTGTGCACGGTTTTAGATCGTTCCATAATGCTTTTAGAATTTACCCAAAGAGGTACATTCTAAAGAGTTATAGTTGCTTTCAAAGTGGGATGCCGTTCTAATGTTTGAAGGGGAAAAAATCCCAGTAACAAAAATCTACCAGAAATTGAGTTCCCGAAAAAGGCACAAAAGGTTTAGAATATGTGTGGAATGGCTGATAATGTCGCCATAATGAGGGCCGATTCAACTCACTAACAGGATTAGGCTTGAGAAGTGAGAACACAATGTTTTCCATAAGGTACAAAGTCAGGGAGTTCACTCCCCACATCCTCCTTCCTTCCCACCCTCTTCCTTTCAGCTTTTGTCGCCTCACATTCTCCCTGCCTTCTCTCAATTTGATAGCTTTCCTTTTTAATTTAGGGAGCGACTGGCTGTCTGATTGATGCTGGAAATACCTAATTAGGTAAAAGAGCAATTATTGATAATGACAGCCTAATGACACATTATTGGAACAGTTTAGATTGGGGCTGTGATCGTGCCAAGCGCCATTATGTTAAACTCTGTTCTGAGATATAATGAAACCATTCTGTTTCACTCCATGATGATTTTTCTGATTTATTGTAGACGACAGTTTAAGGTTGGGTGTTACAGTACCACTTTCTCCATCCATCCAACAGAGGCCTAAGGGAGGCTGAAGGTGTTGGGAGAAGTTTTGAATCACCAGAGGAAAATACCAGAACAAGCTGGTCTGGGCTGATTATTTCAACAGAATCATAAACAGCTCTCTCTCTTTCTCTCTCTGTCCCTCTCCCTACCCCTGTCTTTGGACCACGGCCAAGCTTGTTTGTTCACATGTGCATCACGCTTGATTGATCTGGGAATTGCCTCTCCCTCCTTAGCCTTATAAAGGTCTGTTGAAATGGGAGAGTGTTGGGCTGGATACAAATACAAAAGGTGTTTATCAAATGGCACAGAGTCAATGACCATTATACTTTTATATGCTTGGAATATGGAATTGGAGGAAAACGTCTGCTTCTTCTTTCTTCTCTCGTGATTTATAGCTATTGGTTGATGTTGATTTGGGGTGGGCATCTCAGATCACGGATGGCATACTAGCTTGGCTGAAACAAAAGCCTACACACACTGCGGCTCTCCAGGATCAGCGATACCTTCTCCTGAGATGACCAGGGACAGTATGGAGGACTGTGTACCTGGTAGAACACAGGATTTATTACTTGTACTTGGTTTTACTGTGCTGCAGAACGTACACTTTTAAAAGTAGAGAGTCAGAGCAACCACAATTGACTCTCTAGGTCAGGGTTTCCCAAACTTGGTCCTCGGGCCTCCCAGGGGTGCACATTTTAGTTTTTGCCTTAGCACTACACAGCTGATTCAATTAATCAAACTTGGTGATGAGTTGATTATTTGAATCATCTGTGTAGTGCTAGGGCTTAAACCAAAACGTGCACCCCCTGGAGGACCCAGGACCGAGTTTGGGAAACCCAGGTTGGTGGACCAAAAACTGACTTCTCATTTACACCTAAAAATCCTGGTGAGCTGACTCCACAAACAAAACAGACATTCATGAGTCTACTGTGTGCTTAAAGCACATGAAATAACTGCTGATCACACCGCTTTCCAGGAAGTTAGGGTTCAGCAACCCCTGCTATAGATGATTTCTCCTAAAAGCCAAAGACTTTATATTCAAATGTTGTCTTTGAGTTAGACGTCTAGCTAGAAGTCTGTAGTACAGAGAACTTTTGAACAGAGTTTTTGACAAAGATGAAACTTCAACATAATTGTTTCAGTGCTTAGTGCGAAACAGATCATCCATCATGCTGCACCATGTCATAAAAGCTAACAGTGTATTATGGGAACCGTTAGGGTGGGGGCCGTGTGTGGGGGAGTTCCACATTAAGTCCAATGTAATTTGTCTTCATCATGCTCACACTAGTCTGAAGTGCATGGCTTTCTGAGCCGTTTTAAATGGGAAAATTCTCCGGCATTGGAGTTGCATTTTATTGAGTCCAAGCCATCACGCACCCCAGTGGCTATGTAATGATCCAGTTCACTATTTTTCTCATCTAACTCATGAAGTCCGCAGATATGCATCTACAGACCTACAGAAGGGATTCTGCTTTACAAACTTTCTAGTTGGCTGCAGTATCAAGGTACTGCTTTTGTTCTGGCTCTGGTATCTTGGCATTGACGTCAAATTCAGATTGAACATCATTTTACAAATGAGTATTAGTAAAATGCTTCAGGATTTTCACTCCTAACAAATGGCTGTAGCCAATGCACAAGCCTTCAAACATCCAGTTTGGTTAATTCCCATTCAGTCTCTTCTCTCTGTGCTGAGAGTTTGTCAATAATCTCACCATAGACATCAAAGGTCAGAGATGGTACTTTGCCTATTACTTCTCTTCATGAATTGTGCTCCTCTGACTCCCCCATAAATCAACAGCCATCACCACCCAGCAGAGAGATCTCTCTGTGTGTGTGTGTGTGTGTGTGTGTGTGTGTGTGTGTGTGTGTGTGTGTGTGTGTGTGTGTGTGTGTGTGTGTGTGTGTGTGTGTGTGTGTGTGTGTGTGTGTGTGTGTGTGTGTGTTGGGGGGAATCAGTGAGTGGAGCTAGCGCTCAGCCCAGGCAGGGGATGGAAAGAAGTAAGGACGACTCTGTTATGGCGGGAGGGAAGAAGGAATGACAATTCAGACTAAGCAGCAGAGGTTGGCAGCAAATCCAAGTATAGATCAGGAGGCTGGGTCACCCTCCTGGGTATACAGGAATTTAGGTGAAATGTGGAGAGACGGGGAGGAGGGAAGAATGGAATCTGAGAAGGGAATAGGAGAATGGGCATAGGAGGGGAGAGAGAAAGGGAAAGGAGAAAATGAGAGGGAAGGACAGTCTTCATTGGCATACATTATTTTAACCTTTATTTAACTTCAGGCACTCCTCTGTAGTGAAAGCCAAACATAAAACTCTGTCTACATAAACTGCTCATTTTAATAAAGAAATGACGCTACCAGTACTGTTGAGCATTGGACTGCTCATGTTATAGTTCTAGTTTTAAATAGTTATATTATCTATCCTGTCGCCTAGTCACTTTACCCCTATGTATATGTACATAGCTACTTCAAATACCTCATAATCCTGCACATTAACCCGGTACTCATACTCCCTATATATAACCATGTTATTTTTATTTGTAATTGTTATTCGTTATTCACTGTGTATTTATTCCTCGTGTCAGTTTTTATTTCTATCTTTAACTCTGCATTGTTGGAAAGACCCGTAAAAGACCCGTAAGTAAGCATTTCACTGTTAGTCTACACCTGTTGTTTAGAATTCAAGACTAGAAGAAGGCTTATACAATTTTTTATGTTTCCGTAAATGAGAAGTGTTGCCTTATAGTTTTAATGTAAATTACAATAAAGCTCCGTATGTGTTTCGGCAACTGAATTATAGTAGAGCAATTAAAATACAATTCCAAAAGATGAAATGGTCACTCCTCCTAATATGCGAGATTAATACATTCATATGTATTAGTATTTGCTTGGTTAGCCATTTCATAATAGGAAGGGAAATAACCAATGAGTTGGAGTTATTTTTGATGTATTGGTTTGAGGAAATGAAAGTGAGGTAATGAAGCAATTTCGGGAGAATATGAATTAATCCATGCTAATTTTTACGTGTAGAAACCAACTCAAGATACCGCTGTACTGTAATAAAAAGATGAAAGTCATGAGACTCACAACACTCCAGGTCCTGTGACCTTAATCTTGTTGTCCTCAATTGAATTATAATATTCATAATTTATTGAGAATTTACCACATCCCTTCGACATTTGCATACTTTTCAAAACCAACCTGCTTAATTTGAAATCCTTCACTCATGAATACTTTCATTATGGTATTGGCACTTGAGCGAGATGTTGCCACTTGGCATCTGCTATCATTTATTGCCTCTCTATTCTGCCTGCACCACCTGAAGGGAATATTGCCAGATCCTCAACATCAGTAGATGAGTTAGAACCGGTTTCCTGCTGTGCGCTAGACTGCAGTGTTTCCTAACTCCTCGAGTACCCCCAACAGTACACATTTTTGTTGTAGCCCCAGACAAGCACACCTGATTCATTGGGGTACTCGAGGACTGCAGTTGAGAAACTGTGCTAGAGTGTGAAAGGTGTCTTTAAAGATCTCAGGGAAAATAACTAATACTACCTCAGAAACAGAAGGCTGAAGTTCCTCCTTTCTCGTTAAGTGGTAATGCTAATAGCTAATCAGTAACCAGAGTATTCAATTGTAGTACTTTTCAGAGGACTTTGCAAATGGAGGAGAAAGGCTACAGGGAATGGAGTGCTGTTTCTCAGACCCTTCTGGTATCCATTCAAATATTCCAATCTTTGAAGAAGAATTGTAGTCTCTTTTTGTCTTTTTGCCCATAGTTATCCCCCCTCCAGTCCTCTATGTTGAATATCTCTGGTTCAAACAATGCTTAGAAATTGGGTAGGGTGTTTAGAATATGTGATTAATGATTTAGCCTAAGTTGGCTCAGCAGGCTAACACAATCGCAGTGGAGTGATGGCCTAGAATCAGAAAAATCCAGGCGATTACACAAAAATACTTATTTTAAAGAATGTCAATAAAAAATGTGATATTATCATACATATTTTTTTTACAATAGTTTCTCACAGTTATGTTATCCTTGTTTTGGCAGAGGGGAGTAGCAGTGCAGTACTGATGTGATGACTGACATATAGTAAAGATGTGGTCAAATATATTGGCACCCTTGCATGATTCACTATTTCTTCTAAAAGAAGTTAAAATTGAAAAGAATTTGTGTTTACACGTGTATTTGTTTGATTTACAACTGCACAGGACAAACACTATTAAAGATAAAGAAATTATTCAAAATGGTTGGAGGAAATGATTACAGAGTAATTCATCTCACCTGTAGTAAGTGGCAGATGCCTACAAGGTAAAAATAGTCATTCAACCAGTTTTGAAAAGAAAAAGCAGAACATTCTGCTCCATTGCACTCCATTGTAACGTGTCTGCATCTGTAGGCCTGTACAGTACTTGTATTAACTGACAACTGAAGTCCTTTTGTCAGATCTATTCAATTATAAGGGCTATGTTTTATACTCTGTTTTCTCTTGTTCCTTAGCACCCCTGCATACGGTACACATAGCAAAAACATAATCAGACACACTTGCGCGCGCACACGCACACACACACACACACACACACACACACACACACACACACACACACACACACACACACACACACACACACACACACACACACAAAGATGGATTTCTCCCAGATTCACTGCTGCTGTAAAATGATCTAGTAAAGAACCTTGGATGGCCCCTCACCACAGCTCTGGAGGGTTCATTAACTGACCTCAGAAGCATTCCTTCATTTTTATTCCCCTCTCTCACCTCTCGTTTGTTTATTTGTGTTTCGATCGATTAGGTCAGCCCTTTCATAGAGCTCTATGTTTTTTTGTAAAGATGCTCTGGTGTCTTGCAGCACAATGGCTTCAAATGTTCCTCAGAGAGACGTATAAATTACTGGGACTGTTCCTCCTATCTTTCTGGGACTCTGGCTCATCATATCAAAGAGACCACACACACAAAGCCATCATTGGTATCAGTGTTGTCGATTAGAGATGCTTTAAAGTGTGTGTAGTGCACTAAACAGAGAACTTTATAAAACCAGTTACAGAAGAGAGGCGAGTAAGATCAAAAGCATAGCAAGATCATAGAATGTTGTACAGTGTGTTCAGAACATAATGCTGTACATTAAAGCTTGTTATGTGGGTGAATCTTTGGTATGCTGGATGTTTTAAGGCGTAATGCTATAATTGTTTATATGTTTACTCTATTCCGGTGTATTTATGTCATTACAGCCTCTACATAGCCATATGGATATGTGGGTCCAACATGTGCTTGTCCCACTCCGTGCCTATGTTTACTGAAAATGTATTACTATTACAGTACATCCATCACTAGGTAGCCTAGATGTTTCATGCTAAACACACAATGACTTCTAAATTAGGTAGCTCACACAGGTGTGTGTGCTTTCCCACTAATGAGAATCTGTGTTTACTTTGACTGGAATAGAGGAGAACACCCCAGCGGCCTGCCCTTCCCTCCTGTCTGTCCAGCCTCTCGGTGGGCCAGCCAAGCAGCACTCACTCTCTCATATCCATCTGTGCCCCAGATACAAACCTCATTAGCCAAGAGACAAAACAGTTTGGGCTGTTCATTGCAGAAAAACACAGTCAGCAATGCATATAGCCTCAGTTGATAGGGTTCTGTATCAGGAGCTCCGTAATCTCACTTTCCAACTTGTCGCCTTCTTTGAGAATTTTTCCAGGAGTTTCACAGTGATTGTGGTTGAAGTGAGGGCGGCGCACAACACTCAGGTATCACACCGGGCCTTTCGGACATAAGACTTTTGACATTTTCACATTTAATAAACATTCAAACAGGATGTTTGCAAGGCTTTCATAATGCCCAGCATCAGACAACCGATGATTAGACGCATCCTCCAAAACGTTTTCTGTGGCTTGTGGGGAAAATGTCATGCTCTTCAGCCGCAGATCAGGGATAAAAGGATTGTGATACCTAAGAGCATACTAATAAAGGAGCGGAGAAGAGGGACCGCCGCTACCCAATTCTCACACCCCAGCACCCTGGCCTTCTGTTCCACAATCCATCACAGTGTCAGTGGCTGGGCCTCATGCCATAGTGACAAATCTGCCTGTCACAAGTACAGGGTCCTGCATGACAGCTTGGCATTTTAACTACACAGATTAACTTTCAAACGTACATGCTCCTCTTCCAACAAAACATTTGTGTGATGATTAATAATAAAGAGAGAGAGCAGGTCTCTGATCCAAGATGAGCGATGTATGAATAGCTTGGCCGAGCGGACCCCCCTCTGTTCTGTTGATTCAATCAGGGGAGTCAAGCGTGGAGGCTTTTAGCGCCAGAGACCACACAGCTCTAAACAAATACAGTCAATTGAGAAACCTTTGTTTGGTTCTTTTGATAGGAGGGGAAGTCACAAGAATATATCACTTGGTTCATCTTTTGAACTGACAAAAAGTTGCAATAACTCCACTGGAAACGTTCTCGTACGTCACTTTCTACGATATATTGTCAAATTCCAGGTTTTAGCATCATGTAACATTTGAGAAACATTGTTGCCATGATCCATGGAAAACGTTCAAACTGTGTGTTCAGTTTAATGTCATCAATATGCCATAACAGACTCAGAGGGTTATTAGGGTGCAACAATCAGTCTGAAGACACTGTGCTGTGAGATGGCACATCAGGAATAGTTTTATATACTGTAAATGCAAATGATACCTTTCTTACTTCGTTATAAAAAGGAAATTTGTTCGTTAATTGAACGGCCTGACAGCTGCCATACAGACCATGGAATTAATTTATTTAAATGGAATGTTCATCATTAGCATGAATAATTTTCTGTCAGCCTCAGTCTGCCATCACTTGTAAAATACCTGACTGGGCTCAAAGACTATTCTAAGTTATCCCTCTGGTTTAGTATTAGCTTTGAATAACACTGGAATGTTTTTCTCTTTTTTGTGTATGAGATTTGACTCATACAAAAATTCTGTATTCAATAATTGTATCCAAATGTTATATTCAAGATATATATATGTATATATTTTTTATATTTATATTTGCTGTGATATTGTATTTGTGGGGCAGATGTCTTTCTTCGACAAGCTGAAGCTTTCTTCATTTATAATGAAGGTTACAGACTGGGCTAATTCAGGTCCCTGAGTGGGGCAGTGGTCTACAGCACTGCATCTCAGTGTTAGAGGCACCACTACAGACCCTGGTTCAATCCTGGGCTGTATCACAAACGGGCATGATTGGGAGCCCCATAGGGTGGCCCAGTGTCGTCCAGGTTAGGGTTTGGCCGGGGTAGGCCGACATTGTAAATAATAATTTGTTCTTAACTGACTTTCCTATTTAAATAAAAGGTCAAGTAGCTCAGGGAAACAGGAGAGGACTGTGACCTCATGACGACGTGCACAATGTCTACATGACTAAAGTATGTAAAACCCTGTGGATTAATTTAAAACTAAACACTGTCATGCTGCATGCATTATGCATGTGTATGGCTGTAAACTGGGATACATGTGCTGATGTGTTATTGTTGTGTCTGACAGCATGTTGGTAATGGGGGAGCTGGTTCAATACTAATCCCATTGATGGAAATGTTTTCCTCACGTTGGGACAATCCACAGATGACTAAAGAGGCAGATACTACACAGCTGACACCATTAACCCTGAGAGAGGAGAAATAAATAAAGAGATGAAGAAGGGGAGGGAGAAATAGAGCAAGATGAGAGAGAAGGAGATATATATATATATATATATATACACACACACACTACCGTTCAAAAGTTTGGAGTCACTTAGAAATGTCATCGTTTTTTTTGTGAAGCACATTTTGTCCATTAAAGTAACATCAAATTGATCAGAAATACAGTGTAGACATTTTTAATTATGTAAATGACTATTGTAGCTGGAAACGGCAGATTGTTAATGGAATATCTACATAGGCGTACAGAGGCCCATTATCAGCAACCATCACTCCTGTGTTTCAATGGCACGTTGTGTTAGCTTATCCAAGTTTATAATTTTAAAAGGCTAATTGATCATTAGAAAAACCTTTTGCAATTATGTTAGCACAGCTGAAAACTGCTGTGCTGATATCTCAAACTAGACACTCTAATGTACATGTCCTCTTGCTCAGTTGTGCACTGGGCCCTCCCACTCCTCTTTCTATTGTGGTTAGAGACAGTTTACTCTGTTCTGTGAAGGGAGTAGCACACAGCATTGTACGTGATCTTCAGTTTCTTGGCAATTTCTCGCATGGAATAGCCTTCATTTCTCAGAACAAGTATAAACAGACGAGTTCCAGAAGAATGTTCTTTATATCTGGCCATTTTGAGCCTGTAATCGAACCCACAAATGCTGATGCTCCAGATACTTAACTAGTCTAAATAACACCAGTTTAATTGCTTCTTTAATCAGTACAGCAGTTTTCAGCTGTGCTAACATAATTGCAAAAGGGTTTTCTAATGATCAATTAGCCTTTTAAAATGATAAACCTGGATTATCTAACGCAACGTGCCATCGGATCACAGGAGTGATGGTTGCTGATAAT